>NC_054827.1:92130448-92806973 GCF_018345385.1 Vulpes lagopus | reverse complement strand
ATGAACAGTCCAGGAGGTAAGCAGTGATATCCTTACTCCATAGACAAAGAAAGTGAGGTTAAAAGATTTCTACAAGGTTACATAGGAAATATCAAACTCAGAATTCAATCCATGTCTTTATGACTACAGCTTACAGAGGAATCTTTTGGTGGGATGGTGGGATGAGAATATCTTCTTTCCTCTAGTCTTTCCCTTAGAGATAAGTCTTGGAGTTTGGGATCTCCTTAGGTTCTGGATAATCCTAGGTATAACTGCAGCTAGGATGAGGCCAAGGAGAATGATGATGATAATGATAACCTATATTAAGATGTTACTAGGCACTGTACTAAGTATGTTGTATCAATTGCCTCAATCTTTGAGGTAGCTGTATGAGGTAAATACCTTTAATGTCTTCATTTTAGAATAAGGCTAAATAACTTAGCAAAACTCACAAAGCTAGTAAGTTCAGAAACAAGATTTGACACACACATTTTGACTACAAAGCTTTTCCTCTTAATCATTGCAAACCCGATCAGTCAGTTCTGGCTTTGCCTTAGACTCTATTAATAGAGATAAGCAAATTTTAACAGATAAAAGTGTCTTTTATTTGAGACACTAATACATTTTATTTGAGAATGCATCAAACCTATAGCTTCTGCTGAAGGACTGGGTCCAAGTAGATGTTTTGTATTACATGACTCTCTTCCTGGCTCTGGTGACTAACCCAATGATGGACACTTTTCTCACAAGAGAGAGACCTTCGGTGTCCTGGGAATAGCCAAGGAGATTTTCTCTCTTAGGGATCAGGAGTTGGGGCATGGGGTTAGGCAAATAGTGGTGGGCCTTTGAGTCATGTACAAATAGATTAAAGCCAGATAAATTTATGGAGAAAGATCATTCCAAGAAAAAAGAATAGCAAGTGCAAATGTCCTGAGACAGAAACATGTTTGGCATATCGGAGAAGTAGCAAGGAAACCCATGGATTTGTAGTGAATTGGGTGAAGAGGAAAGTGGAAGTAAATGAAAACAAAGAAGGAGCCAGGAGTAGATCAGGCCTCACCTTCGATATTATTTGATGTATGATGAGAAACTAGTGCAGGGTTTTCATCAGTGAGAGAGAGAAGCTGAAACATATTTGAAAAGTATAATACTGGCTGCTGGGTGGAGAATGGATGATAGGGCACAGTAATGGAAGCAGAGGGTGCAGTTAGAAGGCTCCTGTATGGGCCCAGGTGAGAGATGAAGATACTTTGGTTCACATTATTGAAGAGGTGATGGGGAGTAGTCTAATTCAAGATAGAGCCAATGAGGTTTATTTTTGAATCGGATGTTCAATGTGAGAGAAAGAAAGGAGTCAAGGATGATTATAATGTTTTTGGCCTGAGTAACTGGGTAAATGGTGGTCTATTTACTGAGAGGAATAGGGGATGTACAAGGGAGATTCTACATTTGGCTTTGGACCTATTAAGTTTGAGATATTCTTCCAAGTGGGTTATTGGATATAGGACTATGGAATTTAGAACTGGAGATCTATATATCTTATGTCCTCAATTCTGAGATACACATTTTCTATATACTATCATCTCTAAAATCTGGTTACATCCCATTATCATTGAGGAAAAGATCCAGACATTACCAGGGCAGAGTCCTTATCACAAGCAGTGCCTTCTAAATTTGTTGTAGACTTCAGTGGAGCAAATTATAATTTTACAGCTACATATCACACAGCATTTTATATGGTCTATTATGTAGTTAAATAGAAGACAATATTTGTATGTTTCAATATTTCTATGTTGCTAATGAGCAATTAGCTACATATCCCATAGGACTTAAGCATGACACACAAACATACATATGATATAGTGCACATGCAAGAACCATCTTCAGTTATTGAAATAAACCTGTATTCTCTTTGGAAATCATTTGTTTGAATTTGGTATCATAGTATCATTTTTGTGCATCTGTGTATTTTTCTATTTATAAGACTGTAAAAGTGAAGTGTATTTTCAGTGAACTTTGTGCCAATTAAGCTTATAATTAAAAAGTGGTCTACTCAAAAAAAAAAAAAAAATAAAAATAAAAGTCTGAATATCATCAAAACCCATCAAGTTTGTCCCTTTGAAGAATTCTCATGGTGAAGACCACCCCAAATGCACCACACAAGAGATGCCACTAAGAACAGTGGGAGCAGGGGAGCAAGCAAACGCAGTGGTCCTAGGCTAGAGAGCACCGCCGTCCCCCTCCCCACCCACAGCGACACCCAAATACTGGAGTAGGAGTGGGTCCAGACATGTTCATTTGTTTCCTTTTGCTGCTGGAAAAACTCCCACAAACTTAAACATCGCTCTTGTCAGCTCAATAAAACACAAATTTGTTATTCATAACTTTAGTTCAGAGTCGAAAACGTGCCTCCCTGTGCTATCAGACAAGTTGTAGTTGAGACATAGTTATGACATCTTCTTTTGACACCTTTTAGTAAGATAAAGAAAATAATGGCATCATTGCATCATAGATTTAATACAAGATATCAAACTTGGGAGTTATTAGCATATTGAGAGCCATAAGTTAGATGACCCTTACTACCTGGGGAGTGTTGATAAAGAAGAGAGCTGAGGAATAAGCTTGAGTCATTCCAATATGGCAAGATCAGGAAAATAAGCTTGATGAGGGATTTCCAGTCACAGAGGAGGAAACTGGGAAAATGTGAAGAAAATGTCTCATTTATGAAGTTTGTGAGCAACTGTGAACATACTACTGAGAGTGTACACGTGGTGAGGCCTGATGAATGATGTGAAATTTGGCCAAATGACAGTCATTGGTAACCTCTGCAATAGTATTCTGGTGAAGTGGTAGGAACAAAGCTTGGCTGTGGTGGTTTAAGTAAGAGTGAGATGAAGTAGAGATCATTTGACAAATAAAAAAACCCAGAGAAATGGATGGTTTCTGGAAAGGATATGTGGAGTTCAAAGGAAGGTCTTTAAAGCCAGGATCCTCAGCATATTTATAAGTTGACAGAACAGGTGCAGCAGAGAAGACATTGATGAAAGGGTGGAGGGGAGGCAAGGCAGGGACTAACCCCTGAGTGGCGTCATTGATAGGTGAAGGGGTGGACCAAGAGCACTAAGAATATTGTCTACCCATAAGACAATGGGAAGCTTTATCCACAGTAACAGAAGGGAAGGAGAAAACTACAAACATAGTTATGGAGGCAATTTTAATGGTGAGAATAGTTTCATCAGCTAGAGTGTTCCCAGTTATAATATCTGCTTATTAATTACTCCTAACAACAATAATCTTGTGGATGGACACAAGATTGGGTCAATGATGCATGTATAATCTCCAGGGCCACCTTCATCCTTCTACTTTGTTGCCACCAGCTGGCTGGCTTTTCTTCCTTAGGCCTGTTGTATCCTTGGTATCAGATGGCTGTGCAACACCAGGGGAAGGGGAAGGTCTGTGGCATAGATATGCAGTTGTGTGTCTCAGGAGTTCAGCCACATACTGAGTGGAGTAGATTCACCCAGCATTGAGGTTTGGCAGGCCAGCACAATGGAAAGAAAGAGGAATAAGTGATTACAGATTATGGCCAAGCCATATGCTGAGCTGCAAAATCGACCTTGGCAAAAAAGGAAAGTGAAGATGTGAGTTGAGACTTCTAGAGGAGTTGAAGTTTGTTTGCATAACTACTAGAGGAAGTGAACTAGGAGATAAGGTGCAGTGATCAAAGAGTCAGCAGCTCACAATTGTACTCTCAAAGGTAATTTCATGAACAGAACAGATCCTGGTGGTGAGTGCTCAGGTGGAGCAGGAAGCATGATGGTTAAAAATAAGGCCATGAGGAACTGAGAGACAGAGGTACTGAGTGGGTGGCTCCTGTGGTAGGAAAGGCCCTGAGAACAGGCCAGTAGTAGCAGTGGTATAAAGGTCATGAATAGGGTACTTAAATCTTCAATGAACATGGAAAGTGATGGATGTTCATTGAAGATTTAAGTACCCTATTAAATCTTCAATGAACATGGAAAGTGATGGATGGGGGATCCCTGGGTGGCGCAGCGGTTTGGCGCCTGCCTTTGGCCCACGGCGCGATCCTGGAGACCTGGGATCGAGTCCCACGTCGGGCTCCCGGTGCATGGAGCCTGCTTCTCCCTCTGCCTATGTCTCTGCCTCTCTCTCTCTCTCTCTCTCTCTCTCTGTGACTATCATAAATAAATAAAATTAAAAAAAAAAAAAGAAAGTGATGGATGGTGCCGTGGATTATTGCAATTAGGATCAGAGAGTGGTATAGTCTGATATCAAGTGTCTTAAAGAAGTTCAGTTGTGTTTTGTTTTTAAGTGAAGTGGAGCAATAATAGTCTAAAAGTGGCAGGAATCTGCTTCACGTCCTAAGATGTAGGCATGTGGAAGAGTAATAAGCTATGCTTTCCTCAGGGGACTGCAAGTTTTCATTAGAACATAAGAACATAGTATAAGAATATGCCTGTAAATTCCACAGGGTTCAGGGGTGAGGGTTAAGGAATAGATAAGAAATAGGGACCTAAAAATAAAGATAAGTCTAGGGATAAGAATTAAGTTTAGGGGAATCCCTGGGTGGCTCAGAGGTTTGGTGCCTGCCTTTGGCCGAGGGCGTGACCCTGGAGTCCCCGGATCAAGTCCCGCGTTGGGCTCCCTGCATGGAGCCTGCTTCTTCCTCTGCCTGTGTCTCTGCCTCTCTCTCTCTCTCTCTCTCTCTCTCTCTCTCTCTCTCTATATATATATATATATATATATATATAGTGAATAAATAAATAAAATCTTAAAAAAAGAATTAAGTTTAGGAATATATGAAGCTTTAAATTTACTCATCTTTTTTGGGTTGTCATTGCCTGTGCTTTTGCAGCCATATCTAAGAAATCACTGCTAATCCAATGTCATATAACTTTCCCTCTATGTATTTTTCTAAGAGTTTTATACTTGCAGGTCTTCCATTTAAGTTTGATGCATTTTGAGTTAATTTTTATATATGGTTAAAGGTAAGCATCCAACTTCATTCTTTTGTATGTGGAAATCCAGCTTTCCCAGCACCATTTATTGAAAAGACCATCCTTTCACCATCAATGGTCTTTGCACCCTGTCAGAAGTCAATTGACCAAATATATGAGTGTTTATTTCTGGGTTCTGGGTTTTATTCAATTGATCTAAATGTCTATCCTTACGGAAGTACCACAGTTTGTTTTCTGTAGTTCTCTATCAGGAGATAGGAGTCCTTCAACTTTGTTCTTTTCCAAGACTGGCTTGTATGCAGGTTTTCATAAGATGTCCATTAGCAGGTTCCTTTCTCTTCTTAGTTTGCTGAGTTTTTATGAGATGTTGATTTTTGTCAAAAGCATTTTCTGCATCTATTGAGATGGTCTCATGGTGAATTATGCTTCACTTTGAATTTAAACCAATCTTGAATTCTTGGGATAAACCCCAGTTATAATGTATTATTCTTTCCAATCTTGCTGGAATCCTTTGGAAAAACTTGGCTAAGAATTTTTTTTAAAGATTTTATTTATTTATTCATGAGAGACACACAAAGACAAGCAGATACATAGGCAGAGGAGAAGCAGGCTCCCTGCAAGGTGCTGGATGTGGGACCCAGTCCCAGACCCTGGGATCACACCCTGAGCCAAAGGCAGACTCTCATCTGTTGAGCCACCCAGGTGTTTCTGGGCTAAGAATTTTTATATATAATGTTCATGAAGGATATTGATCTTCATTTTTCTCTCGATGTCTTTTTCTGGTTTTGTTATTAGGGTAATGCTGTGGTTATAGAATGAAAAATTTCACTCCTCTTCAATTTTCTGGGAGACTTTATATAGAATTGGTGCTATTTCGTTATTAAATATCTGGTAGAACCAGAATTCACCACTGAAACAATTTGGCTCTGGAAATTTCCTTTTTGGAAGGCTTTTAACTGCAAATTCAATTTTTAAAGTAGGTATAATCCTGTTCAGGTTATCCATTTTGTTTTGGTAGTGTATGACTGTTGTGGAATTAGTCCATTTCATATAAATTTGTCAAATTTGTATGTGTAGAATTTTCCTAGTATTCTCTTATCTTTTGAAGATTTTGTTTTTATTTTATTTTTTTTAATTTTAAATTTTTATTTATTTATGATAGTCACAGAGAGAGAGAGAGAGAGAGAGGCAGAGACACAGGCAGAGGGAGAAGCAGGCTCCATGCATCGGGAGCCCGACGTGGGACTCGATCCCAGGTCTCCAGGATCGCGCGATGGGCCAAAGGCAGGCGCCAAACCGCTGCGCCACCCAGGGATCCCAGACTTTGTTTTTAATATCTACACCCAATGTGGGGATTTAATTTACAACCCTGAGATCAAGAGTCACATGCTCTACTGACTGAGCCTGCCAGGTGCCCCTCCCTTACTCTCCTTCTTAAGTCTGTGGGGTTTGTAGTGATATCTTCTCTGGGAATCCTGATATTGGTAAACTGTCTTTTCTCTCTCTCTCTCTCTCTCTCTCTCTCTCTCTCTCTCTCTCTTTCTTTTTTTGGCAGCCTTATCAAATATCTTTTTAAAAAAGTAATTACTTTTATTTTTAAAAGATTTTATTTATTTATTCATGAGAGACACACAGCGAGAGGTAGAGACACAGGCAGAGAGAGAGAGAGAAGCAGGCTGCCTGACTGAAGCCAGATGGAGGACTTGATCCCAGGAACCCAGAATTAGAACCTGAGCAGGAAGCAGAGCTTAACCACTGAGCCACTCAGGCGTCCCAAGGATTTATTTATTTTAGAGAGAGAGCCATAGCAGGGGGAGCCATGGAAGGAGAGGAAGAGAGAGAATCCCTGCTGACCCTGGCAGCTCTATCTCCTCACCCTGAGATGGTGACCTGAGCCAAATCAATAGCCAATACTTAACCATTGAGCCACCCAGGCACTCCTATTTTTTTTTCCCCAAAGCACCAGCTTTTAGTTTCTTTCTCTTTTCTTTCTTTCTTTCTTTCTTTCTTTCTTTCTTTCTTTCTTTCTTTCTTTTTCTTTCTTTCTCTTCCTTTTCTTTTCTTTCTTTCTTTCTGTCTGTCTTTCTTTTTTTTTTTTTTTTACCAGCTTTTAGTTTCAATGATTTTCTCTATTGTTTTTCCATTTTCATTTATTTTTCCTCCTGTATTATTTCTTCTCTCTTCCTGCTTTGGAAGTATATTGCTTTGCTTTTTCTAGTTTCTTGAAATGGAAGCTAAGGTCCTTGATTTTAGACCTTTCTTCTTTTCGAAGAAAATCAGTTGTTATAAATTTCACGTTCATCACTGTTTTGGTCGCATCCCATAAATCGTTATATTTTTATTTTTGTTCAACTCAAATAGTTCTATTTTCCTTGAGATTTCTTCTCCGACCTGTGAATTACCTGGATGTGTACTGCTTAATTTCCAAGTGTTTAGAGATAGTCCTGTTATTTTTTATTTTTGAAGCATGGAGCCCAATACCGGGCCTGAACTCCCCACCATGAGATCAGGATATCAGCCGAGATCAAGAGTCGGAGGCTTAATCCACGGAGCTACCCAGGTGCCTCCTGTGAGCTCTTACTGATTTCTAGTTTAACTCCATTATGTCTATGACTTTAGTGGTTTTGTCCCTTAGGATTTGCTTTAGGGTGGTACTAGAAGTAGATTCCTCCTCTGAGGCCCCTGCTGCCAGCCGCGCCAGGAATTGTACTTAAGCTGTTAGCAGCTTTCAAGGGGGTATCCGGGAGGAGGCTCAGCTTGGCTCGAGTGTCACCAGAACCTACGCCCACCGCACCCCGAGGGCTCCCAGTCCAGCACAGCAGCTTCCGCGCGCTCCACCCCGCCCGCAGGGCTTCGCGAGCACTCTGTGGACCGCGACCCGGAGCGCCTGCGTGCGGCGGAAGTTCCGCCCCCACGCGCCTGCGGTTGGCCCTGCCCGCGGCGGCGGAAGTCCCGCCCCCTAAGCGCCTGCTGTTGGCCCTGCCGGCGAGGGGTGAAACCCTCAGAGGAAGATGGGCCGGATTGAAGGAAGGAGGCGGGGAGGGAGGAAGGGCGAGAGGGATCCTCTTCCCCATTGGCTGTCCCGGTGGAGCAGCCTCGCTGTGATTGGCTGGCCATCAGGGCGGTAGTCCGTGTCGGTCCGCCCCTGGGGTCGCGAGAGATACTGGGATCCCCAGGGCCGGCGGCGGACCCAGCGGCGGCTCCGAGGCTCTGTCCGCGCGCCGCCCGCCGGAGGCGGCGGGGCCTTCGCGTCAGGTCCTCGTGCCGGGGGATTGCGGGGGCGGCCAGCCGTGGGGCGGTGCGGGTCGGAGCCCGAGCACGGCCAAGCAGCGGGCGGCGGGCGTTGGTGCGGCCGCCGGACCTGGGCCTGCGCGGATCGCCCGCGCCGCGCGTCTCGGGCTGTGTTTCCATTTCGGAGTCATTATTGTTTTGGATTTTTCCGCAGATGTGACTTTGGGTGAATTTGTTTCACGCACCACTTGCTGGTACGGGATAAAGCGGCAGATGCAGGCTACTGTCACTTGTCGGGCTGTGGGCGTCCGTGTGTGGAAGGGACGGGGTGACATTGTGGCTGGGGCTCCCGTGCCGGTTCATGCGAGGGCCTCGCCCACACAGTGCAGGCGCCCGGCGAGTCCCGGTGCCATACCTGTGCTGGCCGTAGTCTGCTGGTCCTCCCCGCGTCCCTCGCCGGCTCTCTCTTCCTTTCTTCTCTCCTCCCCTCCCCCACCGTCTCTCTTCTCTCATCCTTCCCTTCTTTCTGCCGCATTAAACCTTCGGAAGGCTCTTTGTACCACTCTGAGAAGCTTCAGGTCTTCCAACATGTATGGTTTACCTGCAGGACTGACAACTGGGAGGAACCTGGAGGAAAGATGCCCTCTGATTCTTTCTGTTTGGCTGCCCAGACTCGACTCGATTCCAAATGGTTGAAAACAGACATTCAGGTAGGGTTTGACATGCTTTTTTCTTGGTGTGTTCCTGCCTCCATATTTAAATTTCTGGTTAAGGCTTTTTATGGGATAAGTAACAGGATGCGGATCGGATCTCGCCTATTAGAGAAGCAGGTTTATTTCCTATAATTTAAAACGAACCATTATCATGTCAGTTTTTATATAGATTGTGTGTGCCTGCATTTTAATTGCACTTATGTGTAAGTGCAAGTAACTTGAGATCTGGTTATGGAAACATTTGTTCTATTATTTTAAGAGGTCTGTATTATTCTTAACCATTTCTTGTTGACTGTTTAGTGATAGTTTTGAGAGGTTCAGTTATTTATGAGGGGAAGAAGTAACATGTAGTAATTATGTCCTGAAGAAATGGCCTCATTTATGGGACCCTATATTTGCGTTTCTAGGGAGACAAGAGTTCAGTTGAGCTGTATTTTTATTTTTTTAAGATTTTTAAAATTTATCTATTCATGAGAGACACACAGAGAGAGGCAGAGACACAGGCAGAGGGAGAAGCAGGCTCCATGCAGGGAGCCGGATGTGGGACTCGATCCCTAGACCGTGGGATCACGCCCGAGCCAAAGGCAGACGCTCAACCACTGAGCCACCCCGGACTCCGAGCTGTATTTTTAGTATTTGGAACTGGTCTTATTAAGAGGCGTGTTCAGGTGTTTTCACATAAAGAATGTGTTGTCCTTAGACTTTCTAACGTTTTGATTTAATAATGTAATTGTAAGCTTGTCCAGAAATTATCAATTAAACAATAGCAGTAATGTTTCTATAGACTTTATTTTTTTATTTTTATTTTTTTTTACTCCAAGTTAGTTTCCTTTGCAAATGATTTGGAAAAACTACTTTCGTAACTCTGTATTAACAGCAAAAAGAAGGGTCTGAAATATTTTGTACTGTAAATTGCTTCTTCTATTTCCAGAGATTAACCCATTTTAAGTATTTCTCAAGTAATCTCTACTTTTTTCAGTATAATCTTACATAGTGGATAACGGTTTATCAAGAGTCGTATATTCTGTAAGCACTTGGTTGTAGATACTTGCAGTGAAGTATTATCACCCCTCTTTTTCTTTCTTCTTTTTTTTTTTTAAGTGTTGAGTCTCAGTAGGTGTGAGAGCCAAGTGCTTAGAGCTATGTTTTGGATTTTGGATTGTTATTAATGGGGTAATGTTAGATTAAATCACAAAGATTTGGGTCAAGAATTGGCATAGTAGTTACTCATTTGGTTTGTTGTTGTTTAAACATTGCCTTTTATTTAGCAATTACCTTTTGTTTTCCTTTGTCTTTTTTAAAGTGGGGGTAGGGAGATGTGAGATGAGTAATTTCTTATTTCGGAAATCTTGAGATTCAAGCAAACTGATTTTGAAGCTTGTTTTTTGTTTTTTCTTTTTATATTAGTGTTTGTGTATTTTGCAGAACTTGAAGTAAAGAATTTTATCTCATAAAGTTTTTCTTTTCTTTTTAATAATTGAATAACTGCTTAATATGAGTTTTAGCCTGTGAGCTAAAACAAATTTAATGCTGAGTTGAGTTCCTTGATGAGTCAGGCAGATATAAATAAAAAGAAACACTACTTATGCCTTAGAGTGCTTACTGTTTCACTTTTGATTTATTTAGTGTAATATACAGTGGCCCTTTTTGGACATTTCAGATATTAGTCAAAAGTCATCCAAGCTCATTCTAGGAATATGTGAAGAGACCTAGGTTTTGGAGAGTGCACCAGAGGGAAAATGTGTTGTGGCTATTGAAGCTACTTAATATGAAAAAAATGATTGCTGATGTTGGTTTTATATAGTTTCTCCAGCATTGCTTGTTAAATATGAAGAACAAATGTTGTTTTAGCGTAAGAAATCCTTCCTGCAGACACACGTTGCAGATGCAAGCCTTATACTACAGGTTTTACCCTTACCCTATTGGGGATGTCTCTCCCAACTGGAACGGGAAGTGTCCCATTCCTTAGGTAGGGCTTATGTTTGTGAACAGAATTGACACCTGCTTAATTTATATTATGTGGGTAGAAACATGTTTCTTAGCCTTGGATTTAGCAGATCAATTTTCTGTGGCTATTTTTGCTTGAAATGCCCGTGAAGGTTTTGGTGACTTTAGAAAGGAAATATTTTTGGAGGCTGTGAAAACATGTGTTTATTACACATGTGTATATTATAAAGAACACAGACACTGATCGTAGACTTTCTTGTTTGTAGATTTTTTTTTTTTTGTTTGTTTGTAGATGTTTAAATGTGTCAGGCCTAAGATGTTGGAACAAGCTGCCTCTAGTGGAGTGCCAATTATATGGCAGGCGTATATCTGTTTTTTTTTTTTTTTTAATTTTTAATTAATTAATTATTTATTTATGATAGTCACAGAGAGAGAGAGAGAGAGAGAGAGAGAGGCAGAGACACAGGCAGAGGGAGAAGCAGGCTCCGTGCACCGGGAGCCCGACGTGGGATTCGATCCCCGGTCTCCAGGATCGCCCCCTAGGCCAAAGGCAGGCGCCAAACCGCTGCGCCACCCAGGGATCCCCCGTATATCTGTTTTTTACATACATAATGCTTTTTACTTTTTCAACACTCTTTTCAGATTGTTGTGTGGAGTACGTTGAATTGCCATTTCCTTTGCAACTGTCTTGAAGAGGCTATAAAAGGCAGAGCTAACATAATAACTGCTGTTACCATTTTAATATTTAAAGTAAAAGTTCTGTCTGATGTGATTGGTAGTTTCTCAGTGAACCAAAAAGTCTATTAAGCAAAGGAAGTATAAAAAATGGTATATGATACATTAAAAGGTATGGTATATGATACCTTTTTATTCTTAAATTATAAATGTACATTTATTTGCTAGTCTTGATGTAGGGCTAAGGGTGTGTCTGAGCACCGGTCCAAGAATGGTGTTATCTTTTTCTTGCATAATCTGTACTCAGATGAATCTCCTAGAGTTTCTATTTTTGGGTTCTTTGAAGAGGAGCATGAAATTAGATATGTATGATGCAATTTTTTAAAAACTTATTTTGAAATAGTTTATAGATTCACGGGAAGTTGCAAAGGTCACTGTCACTCTTCATCCAGATTTTCCCAGTGGTTACATCTTATATAACTATAATACAGTATCAAAACCAGGAAATTGACATTGGTACAATGTGTGCATAGTTCTGTGGCAATCCTGTTATCATACCACAGAGATTTCCCTCTGGCCCACTGTATAGTCACACCGTCCTTCTCCCACCCTCTTTGACCCCTGGCAATCACTAATCTGTTTTTTTGTCTTTTTAATTTTATCGTTTTGAGAATGTCATATGGTACATGACCTTTTGAGACTGGTTTTGTTCACAGTCTAAGACCCTTGAGGTGCATCAAAGTTGTCGAGTACATTAATAATTAAACTCTAATTATTTGTCTCTTCTAATCATTAATTTGAAATGAGTCAAGATAAAAGTTAAATTTTAAAATTGAACTTAAAATTATTAAGTGTATATATTGTTACTTTGTGCTTAGAAATATCAGTAGATTAAAGAACATAAATGTGATCATCTTGGTAAATTCTATTTTCAGGTTTTCCAGTTGACAGATGAGATAAATAATAAAATTTAGAAATAAAATAATTTTATAAATATAGGTAACTTAATATTCATAATGACATCTTCTGATTACTTTCTTATCTGTAGAATAGGTAGCATAGCTCACTTTTTTATTCATGATTTTGGTTATTTGTATTTTTTCTAGATTTGAATTAATCTTGTCAGGGCTTTATATGTTTTGTTAGTCTTTTTAAAAAAACTAACTTTTGGTTCTTAGAAAAGACTCATAATATTTATAAGGGAAAGTTAATGAGGTTACCATCAGATTTGACCACAAGACTTTTTTGCAGAAGAAGATTCAGTAACATATTTATGGCTCCCAGGAAAAAAAAAATGTGAGTAGGTTATGTTCTAGGAAAGCTGACTTTTTAGGTAAAAAGGACACAACTCTATCAATGAACAGATACTGTTCCCATGAGCTCTTCCTAAGGAAGTGGGTAGAGGAGGATCTTTAGATGATTCAAAGACTATAGATTGACATGAAGACTGATGGTGACATTGCACCTATAGTTATGAGTGGAACAGAGTAAATGAGTTTTAAACAGGAGAGAACATATTATATAATAGCTATATGATTAGGTATGGTACATTATAGTATAAATGTTCTGCAATATCTAATCTATTAGTCCTTTTGAAGTTTTCACTTTAGGTGTTGTATTTTTCATCTCTGAGTGTTCCATTTGGGTCCTTTTCATATCTGTCATTTCACGTGTCATCGGATTCATTTTTTCCTATTTGTGAGCATCTGGACGTTGTCTATAATAGAGCCTTGAACGTTCTTGTCTCGTAATTCCATCATCTCTGTCACGTCTGGATTTATTTCTGTTGATTGGTTCTGTCATTTCCATTGATTGATTGCTCTGGTTGTGGAGTGTTTTCGCATGCCAGATGCCAGGTAATTTTTTATTGAATGCTGGATGTTGTAAATATTACGTTGTTCTGTGCTGGATTTTATTTCTTTAAAGAGCATTAGTTTTGACTGGCATTCCATCTAAGTTTAAACTTTTTCAAACCTTGATCCTCAGGTTTGCTTGGCTGATCTAGTACAACCTCTGGTCATGTGCTCATTTATCTGCCTTATTAAGGCAGTCTCTTCCTTAGGGGTCTTCCTAATGTTTGGTGTGCTGCGAGGTCCTTTTCATTCTGGTTGGTGGAAACCCAGGCTTTTCTGTGACTGGGAATCCTGGGGGTTCTGCCTTCTACTTTCTAGTGCTTCTTTCCCCAGCCTTGGTGGTTTTCTCAACCCATGCAGAAATCAGTATTCAGTCCAAGACTCAAGGGTCCCCTTGTTCCATCTCTAAAGTTCATTCTTTTTCTGCAGATCCCCCTTCACTTGTATTCTTGTCATCTTAACCTTCTTATAGCTAGCTCATCTGTCTCCTCACCTTAGCAGAAACTTGGTCTTACAAGATCCTTTGAGGCTCTGGGTGATGATTTCCTCCTCTGGAGAGGATCTACCTACCAGTCAAGCATCACTAGCAGTCCCAGGTCACTGCAGAGCAGTTGGGGGCTGCAATTTTTTCAAAACTGGGCTTCTTTCCTAGGAAGGCCATCTGCTTCCACCTTATCCCTGCTTCTGGTGTGGCCCTTCGAAGTTTCACTCAAAGCATGGTATGTCTACCAGGCTTTCCCCCATGAGGACCCTGGCTCCAGCAGCTCTGCTCAGCTATTGGTCTTAGCCCTGCCCACAGAATGGTAGATGCCTCTCAAAGGATCAGCCTTAGGTTCTTTTGGCTATACTTCCCTCTTGGGGCTCAGACTTGCTGCCTGATGTCTTAAAACACAGGTACTTTATGTTTCTGGCTGGCTTCCCCAGTTGCTCTAGAAACCTGTGTTTAAAATTTTTTTGGAGTTGGTATGTTGTCCTGTGTTTAGCAGTTGCTTAGTAAGTGTTTTTCTGCAAGGCTACGAAAAAAAAGCCAGATACCTTTATTTGAGTGTCTGCAAGTACTTGAACATAAGATTACATTTCAGGCATATCTTAAAGATAAGTAAAATAAACATTTTCTAACTATAAGTTAATAAAAATGTCATTTAACCATTTGGCATATTCTGTTTTAGATTATATTCCATAATTTTTTTTAAAAGATTTATTTATTTATTTATTCATGAGAGAGAGAGAGAGAGAGAGAGGCAGAGACACAGACACAGGCAGAAGGAGAAGCAGGCCCCATGCAGGGAGCCCGACGTGGGACTTGATCCTGGGTCTCCCGGGGCTGCCCTCATTTTATTTTTTAAAAAGATTTTATTTTTAAGTAATCTCTATTCCACATGGGGCTTGAATTTACACCCTGAGATCAAGAGTCATATGCTCAACTGACTGAGCCAGCCAGGCACCTCCTGAAGTAGTCATTTTAATAGATATTTTAAGGGTTGGCTTGCCCAATCCGGTTTAGTGTTCAAGTATTAGTAGCACCAATGTGGGGGATTCAGGGGCTCTCCCAGGCCCTTTCCCTGCCTGTTGTGGTGTTGGTGAGAAGAGAACAAGCTTGGGAGTTAGGCCTTTTCCCAAATTCTACTTCTCATAGCCTCAGAGTTGTGTGATCCTGGTCAAATAACTGAGCCTCAGAGTTTCAGTTTACTGTCCCTCAGAACTAGACCTGTTAATACCCCTCTTAACTGTCTGCTTTTCAGGGTGAAAATAACTTTAGCTGCTATGTCATTGTAGGGATAAACTAAGACTGTGAGAGCAAATTGGAAAAGGAATGTAAGACCAAGTAAAGTAATGAGAAGTATTTGGATTCTGTACTAAAACAGTTAAAGAAAATTTAAATCCTGTCATCTGTATCATCACCCTTTGGTTACTTTTTTATGTAAGTTAGCTGTTAAGGAAGACAAGCTAATAATAGGTAGTTGTACAGATAGTCTTAAATTGACAAGTTGCTGATTTTTATTTCCTGTACAGGCTGTTCTTACAATGCTGTGATTGTTTTCAATTTCCTGGCTTTTTCTTTGGGATTCTGTGCTTTCCTTCCAGTGCCCTGGAATTCTTTCCTGTAGGTTCACCTCTTTCATGCCCTCTCTTTCATGCCTTTCTCCAGAGAGGGTTGCTTTGTTGCCTTAGTTCCTCCTTCCTTGAATCCTTTAAGATGCCCAGACCATTGTGCTTTAAATGGTGGTCACTCAGGTCCATGGCTCATTTACATCCTTATGTCCTCAGTTCATATGAGACTTCTATAGTATGTGTCCCTCCAGATACCCAGTCTACACTTTCCACACAGGAGTTCGCCTTCTTTTCTTCCTCTAGACATGGTAGTAACATTTCTTGTTTCCACATAAACTGGGTTTCTCCCTTGGCTTATTCTTAAAGTACTTCATGTTTGTTTTTCATTTTTGTAGCTCTAAACACCAGTGTTATTCAACATGGACTGTATCCAAAAACTGATACAGTCACCTTGTGGGTAATCCCAATATGCAGGTGGGGTGAAGGATGTTGGTTTGGTTACACTCTCCTTGGGCGTTTGGCATTTTCTCCAAGTTGTGCTCTCTATCCCATTTGCTGATGACTCACAGATTTGAATTTCTAGTCCTGACACTCTGTTAAGATCTGGATTTGTATTTGCAGTGTGTGTGTGTGTGTGTGTGTGTGTGTGTGCGCGCGCGCACCTATGCATATGACTGTACACATGTGTACTTGGGGGGAGGATCACCATGTTCATGTTAATAGTGCAAATCTCAGTGGTTAATACTAAATAGTTCTTTCTCATCTGAATCTATTCTTTTCCCTACCTCCTTTTCATTTTTCACATCTACTCTGTCTCATTTGATCTGAAGTGTCTTTTAAGTACTTTACTTTCCTTGTCTTCTTTTAGGCTGTCATCCTTTTTTGGGGAGACTCTTGGCAGAAGCCTCCTAAATTATTTTTTGTTTCTAGTTTGTTCCTTTGTCTCCATCCATTGGACTGAGTTATGCCTTAAGTTATGAGCATTTATTCCCTGGACCACCTAAAGGTGGCATGTAACTGCCAGAGTACAGTACACTTGAGGCTGTTTAGTCTGGCTGTTTGCCTCCCAGCCTTAAGTGGTTGTGTGGGAGCTGGACTGAACTGCAGCAGTATTAGCCCTCTTCTTACCTGAATGAGCAGATGAACCAAGCCTTTCCATTCCCTCATTAAAACATCAGAGATGCTGAATGTTTGTGGCTCACTCTTACTTTTCCCCCTGCCAGGTGATACTTTTATCAAAAGTCATGTTTTAGTTTTAAGTATGTTTATGGCAGTTACCTTGTTAGTGAGGCGAACAAATAAGAGTCCTGAAAGAAAGCTGTTGCTTCTGTGAAAACTAAGTTGGATGCTGATTGGTTCTGTTGCTATGTTATAAATTACCACAAATTTAGCAACTTAAAACAACTCATGTTTATTCTTCCAGTTTCTGTGGGATCAGAAGTTTGGACAAGGCTTAGCTGGGTCCTCTGCTTTGAGTCTAGCAGGCTCTATGCAGTCAGGGTGTCAGCCATGCTGTGTGCTCTCACCTGGGGTCTCATTGGGGTCCTCTTTGGCAGAATTTAGTTCCTTGCAGTTGGAGACCTGAGTCATGGTCTCCTAGATGCTGCCCCTCTGCATATGTAGTTCATGGCATCTCACCTTTTTTTGACTGTAGAGAATGTCTCTTCTGGATGGCTCCATTTTCTTAGGAGCTTTCACCCGATTAAGTAGGGTCCCAGAATTATCTTCCTTTTGATAACTAGAAATCAACATATGTGGGGCTTTAATTATATATAAGAAGTTCGTTGACCTTTGCCGTAGGTAGAAGTAAAACCTGGTCACAGGTGTGATGTTCCATCTTATTCATGGGGCCCACTCACACTCAAAGGGTATTCCACAGGGTATGTGTGCACCAGAGGATTAGGATCTTGAGGACTGTCTTAGAGTTTTGTTTACGATGCATGCTTTGGATAAAATTGAGATGCTAAAAAAATTACTTGTACAGGTTAGGTAAAAGAGAACTATAAAGGATTAGGGAAAATATCTTGAAAGTCTAGAGTTCTATACTGAGATTGCTCACAGAGTACTGTTTAATTCTTGGTACTTTTAAAGAAATGGAGGGGTGCCTGGGTGGCTCAGTCAGTTAAGAATCTGCCTTTAGCCCCCCGTCATGATTTTAGGGTCCTGGGATTGAGCTCTGCTTCGGGCTTCCTGCTCAGCAGGGAGTCTGCTTCTTCCTCTCCCTGCACCCACCTCTCCCCCCCCCCCCCCCCCCGCTTGTGCTCTTTTCCTCTCTCAGATAAATAAATACATACAATCTTTGAAGAAAAAATAAAGAAATGGAGACTTGGAAATAGTAGATGCTTCCTAAAGGTGGTGCATGCTGGAATGATGACAAGGAATGAGTTAGTGGACTTGTAAACAAAGAGAAAGTGCTGGCCTTTCATTAAAAGATGGCCAAAGAGATGTGCCTTTTTTAGTGTAAGGTGTATTGTGTTTATGATAAGAGGGCTTCTGTTGTACCTGCAGTTTTCAGAATGGAGGCCTTCTCTGGGTGTCCACCAGGCCCCTGCCCCTTGTTGGCTGCTTGCTCTGGGAAGCCTGTTCTGACTCCTGAATACTGACAAGTGAGAGCATTTTTGCTTTTTGTTTTTTATCTTTGAATATCATTGTGGACTTGTGTTTTTATTTATTTTTGCAGTCCACTGCAGTTTTGTATTTTGATGCTCAGAATTGTTTTAAATTTAGCCAGCAGGGTCGCCATAAGGCTTTAAACTTTTTTGGTTCCAACACAAAATATTCCAGGCTCATCTTGTTAACCCTGACCCTTGAATCAGCCTTTTCCCCCAAGAGCCCAGGTTTTGTTCACTGGGAAGTGAGACTTGAAAACTGGTATCTGGGTGCTGAGAGTACTTATTGCTCTCAAAGTGTTATTCATTCTAGATTCTTTCCAAAGACAAGCAGATATATTCAAATATAAACTCATATTAAGAATTCAAATTTACTTTATTCTTAAAAATGTCCTTGATTCTTAAATCTCTTTTACATCTAAAAACCTTTTTATCTAGTAACACTAAACTAACTGTTGTAAATATGTTTTATTTTATGAACATTGCTGTATCATGCCATATATATGAGATAGTTTTAATATATATTTTTAAAGATTTTATTTATTTATTCATGAGAGATACACACACACAGAGAGAGAGGCAGAGATACAATACAATACAGGCAGAGGGAGAAGCAGGCTTCATGCAGGGAGCCTGATGTGGGACTCGATCCCAGGACTGCAGGATCACACCCTGGGCCATAGGCAGGCGCTAAACCGCTGAGCCACCCAGGGATACCCCTAGTTTTAAGATTTTAATGTTAATACTACAATTATCAATAAGACCAATGAGTAAAGTTTAAGATTTTTTTTTTCCCCATAAAGTATATTTGACTAAAGATGTGTAATTGAAAGGCTCCTGAAATACTTTTCTTTGTGATAAACATAAATTAATTTGCTTGTTACCAGTTGTAGATTTTGCTTTTTTATGATTTAATTTTAATTTTTGAAGATGAAAATCATTTATGTGTTTCAGAAGTAAAAATATAGTTTACTCAAAATCTTGCTTTCATAAATCTCTACTGCTGTGTAGCCCTGTCACAGTTGTCTTATCATTAGTAATCATTATTATTTGTTTTTGGTTTATCTTTCTAGAGCACATATGTGTTTCTTTTTTCTCGTATCTTATGTAGAAGTTAGCATCATTTATATACTATTATGCGCTGTGCCTTTTTCATTTAACTATTTTTTGGGATGATTTTCATTAAATGATGATTGAATATATGAAAGGAAATGAGATTTTTTAAAAATCATAATCATTCTTTAAGAATTGCATTGTATGATCATTCTGTAAGTTAATGTTATTTATCATTACTAGCTTGCATTCACAAGAGATGGGCTCTGTGGCTTGTGGAATGAAATGGTTAAAGATGGAGAAATTATATATATGGGGACAGAATTAAACCAGAATGGAGAGCTTCCTCCTAGAAAAGGTAAGGACCTTTTACTAGTAGTTCTCATTTTGTAAAGATCTTTATAAGTTGTATTTTATAGAAATTTTGTAATGTGCAATAGGAATAGGAGTGTCTAAATATAACTCTTGAAATTTTGTTTTCACTGGAGATTGTTGTCTGCATTACAGTAAACATTATGAACTACCTGGATTTCATTGCTCTTTGTAAATGAAGGTCTTTTCATTGCAAAGCTACCTTGCTGTGGTGTCCTTCTCAGTTAATATTTCTTTTTAAGTTTTGTAATATATCTTGCTTCAGCTAACTGTAAATAATGATTATTATAAGATTGAGTGGAAACAATGATTTCTGAAATTTTTCCTGGCTCTCCTATGGCAACATATAAAACACTTTTTGGAAGTCTTTCACCCATGGATTGGACTTGGCCCCTTATTTGATTTAATCTTGTATTTTTCATAGGGAAATACCAGCAAATACTCTTGTTTAGGCCTATTGTTATGAAAAGTCAACAAGACTGTCATTCAGTTGTTCTTGACTTTGGCCATGAGTCAGAAACTGTTGAGGCTTTAAAAAGAAATGGATGTCTGTACCCCTCCACCAGACCTGTAGAATCTGAAAGTCCCCTCTTGAGATCTGCCAAAATTTGTTAGTCCCACTATTTGAAAGTCATGAAGGTGGATAAAAATAGTACTTTAAAAGTAGTTATTTTTCTCTTTGTAGAATGAATTGAGATAGTGTCCATTTGAAAATACACTGGAAAACATTAGTATATTTTTTTGGGTATAGCATGTAATAGTTTTCTTTTTTTCCCTGATAATTTCATTGTTAAAATTTCCATACACCCAGAACAACTGAACTATCTACATAGTGAGCAGCTGCAAACCCACCCCACAGATCTATCATAAGTGTTTTTTTTTCGCTTGTTTATTTCAGGGATCCCTGGATCTCCATTCTTCTGTCCATTGGTGCATCTTACCCCAGCTCCCCTAGATACTTCATGCATATTATTTGATTGAGTTCAGTTTAGTTTTTTGTCTTTAAGTAAACTGTATGCATAGTGAAATGCATATATTTTAAATTTAACTGTTGCATGAGTTTTGACAAATGTAACTGTGTAACCTAAATATTATATCTCACTCAGAAAGTTCCCTTGGCTGCCTTCCTGGCCCATCCTTGACTCCACTTTGCAGAGTCAACCACTGGTCTGATCTTTCTTTACTGTTGATTAGTTTTGCCTGTTCTAGGATTCATGTAAATGGAATCATGTAGTAGTGTTTTCCTTTGTGTCTGGCTTTTTTCACTCAGTGATGTTTTAGTAGTTTCAGTGGTTCATTATGTATGTTTAAAAAGTTTTCCAGGGATACCCGTGGCTCAGTGGTTGAGTGTTTGCCTTCAGCTCAGAGCATGATCCTGGAGTCCCTTCAGGGAGCCTACTTCTCCTTCTGCCTGTGTGTCTGCCTCTCTTTCTCTGTCTCTCATGAACAAATAAATAATATCTTTAAAGAGAAGAAGTAAAAATAAAAAGTTTTCCATCACTTCTTCACAGCCCTCTAGTATTTGTTAATGAATTAAACATTTCCCAAAATGTTTTTCATCAAACACTAGTTGTGAAAGATACTCTGAGAAAAACTATTTACATTTCTTATTATATTTGATGAATATTTTTTTCTTTCTCTTTGAAAATCATGTGGTTAGAAAGCAAAGCCTAATTTTTTTTATGTAAGTCCCAACTGAATAGTTTTTTGGGGTCTTGGGTATTCAGTAGGTTTCTATTTTTGGTTTGGCATGTTATGTGCTTTTTATTGTTAGAAAATATTTTTCACAGATAGGTTTATATATACCAAATTCCATTTAGAAGGCTATGTACATTGTATGGTGGTGATATTGTAGCTGATTGTGAGGAATGTACAGATTAGAGTAGTAGTTCCTTAGATACAGTTTTCTTTGCTGCATCTTTAAAGATTACTTTCTTTGGGAAAAGGATCAGTTTCTTTCTTCCACAAGCAGCCATCTTAGGATGAGTTTTTATTATTGTCAGTAAAATCCTTTAGTGGTTTATTTCTGGGAAATAGTGACTTCTAATAATTTCTGCTTCACGGGAGCTAAGCTTTCTTTCTTTGGTAATCACATCTAGAATTTACTGGCCCTACTGGATGAGGAAAGAAAGCTGCCTCCCAGGTAGTATGGTTTTGTGTTTATTTTGGGGGGCCTGCCCCTCAAAAAAGACTGGATTATAGTCTTAACATTTTTTTAGGTGAACGCTTCTTATTAGCACCCCATTTAAGGTTTGTATTTATTATTTTGTGCGAAAGTACGGGAGAGAATATAAAATATAAAAAAAGAAAAGTTAAAGAGGCTACTAAAGTTATGCTAAGCTTATTTTTGTCTAAGGCTGGCCTTGCATGAAGAATTTAAGCATGAGCTGATCATTTATTATAAACCTTTTCAGTCTATGCAGATAGTAGAACTAATATTACCCAGTGCTTTGTGTAGCTGTTACATCTTTTCTTGAAGATATTTTCTCATTATTTCCTTTACTCCTTACTCTACCAAGAAACAGAAGCCACAGTTTGCACAAATAACAGAGGTATAGCTGGAAATTGAAGCCAGGCCTCTTGAGGAATTTTCACTGCTAATTTCTATTATACTACAAATGTAACTTATTGACATCAGGATCAACTTTTTGTGGTTCCATGGAGATTATGACTTTATATTGTAAATAAGTGTGGTAATTGTTTTGAGGTTTTTGTATGTGTGGTATGTGTGGTGTCTAGTCAGGACTCTGTTTTATTTAAAAAAATTTTTAAAAAGATTTTATTTATCTGTCTTAAAAAATAAAGAGAGAGAGGCTGAGACGTAGGCAGAGAGAGAAGCAGGCTCCCTACAGGGAACCCTATGTGGGACTGGATTCCAGGTCCCCAGGATTACATCCTGGGCCAAAGGCAGATGCTTCAACCACTGAGCCACCCAGGCGCCCAGGACTCTATGTGTTTTAATTTTAAGAGTTCAGAGATAAGTTTTTTTTTGAACATGAATGTTTCCATTATATCCTGTGCTGATGGGCAGCATTCCTGCCGGTTTTATAGCTTTTCTTTTTTATAGCGTTAAATGTGGGCTTTCTCCCACAACAACTCATGATTATTTGGGCAAAAAATCATCCATATACCAAGGTATGTAACAGAGGACAAAGACCCTGTGATGTTACCCACATGTGGGGTTGGGAGCATTTTAGGTGTGGAGTGTTAGTTGAAATTTGAGCAACAGTTATGGAGATTTGGTCTGGGCTCCAGCAATGGTGGTTTTTGGGGTCATATAAGAGAAGTGGGCACTGACCTCTAGGTGGAGGACTGTGAAAAGCAGAACTGGCTGTAGGTGTGCAGTGATAACAGAGAACAGTGAGCAGTGAGCAGGAAGCAGCAGAAATGGGTTGTGCCAGACTGGAGTGAAATGTACTCTTTTTTTTTCCAAAAATTTTTTTTTTAAAATTCCATTTATTTATTCATGAGACACACACACACACACACACACACACACACACACACACACACACAGAGGTAGAGACACAGGCAGAGGGAGAAGCAGGCTCCATGCAGGGAGCCCGATGTGGGACTCGATCCCGATCTCCAGGACTATGACCTGGGCTGAAGGCGGCGCTAAACCGCTGAGCTGCCCGGGCTGCCCAAAATGTACTCTTTTACGTGCCCTATTGCATCTAAATTTTGGGAAGTATGTCTGAGGATGCAGTGGACACACTCTCCAGGTAATATACCCTGTTCCCAGGATACCCTAGGATAAGAATACAATGAAAAGCCACTTCAAGAGGGCCATGAATGTTAGGAAAATTAATCAAGACTCTGTCCTCCTGCAGCAGGAACTCAAAGAATTAGATCCTGATTCCTTAGCTGAGGGTTCTCAACCTTTGTTGCTCTTTAAAATCACCTGGAGGGCTTGGTTAGACACCTATGGGTGGCCCTACTTCTTGAGTCTCTGATTCCTTAGAGTTGTGATGAGGCCTGGGAATTTACATTTCTAAAACATTTCCAAGTCCTGCTGATGACACTTGCTTTTCAAAGACTGTCTCATGTTTGAATAGGCACAGTCTGTTGCATCGGGAGTTAGAGACATAGAGGAATGGAAAAAAAGCCTCCTCATGAGTGGCTTAGGAAATAATATTTAAAAAAAAAACAACCCAACCATATTCCAAAGCAAATGACCATAATTAGATTTCCCTCATAAATTTATTCTGTCCTCCATAATTAATTCTTGTTTTGGATCTTGAGTCCTTGCTGGAAGGCTTAACTCACTTCTGGGAGACAGCCTGGTGTCTATTGGAAGGGGTGATGTCAGCTTCTGCTGGAGTCTGTTCCTTACAGGACTGGCAATTCCACTGAGGCTCTGTGTTTGTTCGAGTTTGTTCATGTTTGTTGAAGACCCATTTTTGGCCTTCAACTTTAGAAGGAAGCAGATAAGACATAAAGCTTTGGTTAATTAGTTATACTTAGTATCAGAATGGACAGGACTAAAATTCTTGGCAGAGTGGGCTTCATAGCTGTGCATGAGGATTTGGTTATTGTCCACCCTGGGGGTTAACTCACAAGGGCAGGGAGGCATAGACGTATCTCTTGGGACCTGGAAACTGCAGAGTGTTTGTTTACATAACATTTTACATGTATGAAATTAATCTAGGCACCTTAATTTTCTCTTTCTGATTTGCTAGCTCTTCCCATATTATGGACCTGGAGCATAGGGAAACTTTAATGAAATAAGGAACATCCCAGCTCTAGAGGCATAATTTTATGTTCAGCCTTCCTCCTGCTTGTGAGCATTTCATCATGAATTCTGTTATGTGGGAACCCATGTTTATTATTCTGGTGATTGGAAAGTGCCAAAGACCATTTGGATGTAAAAAAAACACCGTGGTGATTTTTTAGTTCGGAATTTAGGGTCTGATTCTGGGAAGAAGGTATCAAACAGCCTCCAGAGGAGGCTGACCTGGGCTTGAGAGAGAGTAGCTGTTCTGTGACTTTTCCAGGCTGGCATGGAAAAATGGTTACAGAGAGGAAGCTCAGTCCGGTAGGAAAGGGCTTACACTTTGTTTTTTTGAACAACTTTGTGAAATCCGACACATTTTTGAAGGTTTTGTAAACCAAGGCAGATAAAGTTCACTTTCCCTGGAATCTTATTTTATTCTTTACATTTTATTCTATCTGCTCACTTGCTCCTTACCATCTTCTTTCATGTTCTGGTGTAACTAGACATTTTTCTTTAAGATAAAAAATGCTATCTTTTTCCCTTGATAGAAGCATTCATGATCTTGTATATATATTTATATTTATTTCTTTGCCACATTTTTTTCTGCTTTAATAGCAATCATCCATGTATTACTTAAAACTTTTATCCAAATTAAGTAATTTCTAGTTCAGGTAGTCTGTTTTTTTCAGACATCAAATACATGTTTTTCCATACCAGTTCTGTAAATCTCTTACACCAATTGGGTGTCTAGCAATTCAGTTCAATTCTAATAATTATTAGAATTAGTGCGGGACTTACGAATTTACGTCTTAGTCCTACAAGACTGCCTTCTTTTTAGATGCCAGCTGCAAATGTGATACCCAGACTTCTCACACTTTTGCCTGGGTAACTACAATTTCAGGGGTTCCATGACTCCCTTGTTCAATAATTGTCTAGAACCACTTGCAGAATGCAGAAAAACACTTTACTTATGTTTATTAGGTTAATAAAAAAGATACAACTCAGGAATAGGCAACTGGAAAAGATGCATAGAGCAAGGAATGGAGGAAGGGGCTTGGAGCTTCTTTGTCCTCTTTTGGTGCCTCTACCCTCCCAGTGCAACAGAGTGTCCACAACCTGGAACCTCCTCAGTCTTATAGTTTCAGAGTTTCTGTAATTTAATTTCCAAGCTGCCTCCCTTCTTGGAGGTCAGGAGATGGGACTAGTAGCTCTTACTCTGTAATCACTGGTCCTTTCAGTGACCAGGCTACACTGAGACCATCTAGAGGTCCTTCCCTGAGTCAGCTCATTAGTATAAACTCTGGTAGGCTGGAAAGGGGTTTTTTAAGAATAACAGGAGACATGCCTATCAGTAAATTCTAAGACTTTTAGGAGCTCTGAGACCAAATATATATTTTTATTATACCATACATAAAAAAGTGGGAAGTAGGTGTTAGAGCATTTGAGCAGAGCTCTGGAGTCTGCATTATAAGACCCCATTTTGCATGTCTAATGAGCAAAAAGAACATGCTTATTAAGAGTTGCAAAGTTGAGGGTGCCTGGGTAATTCAGTTGGTTAAGTGGTTGACTCTTGATTTCAACTTAGATCATGATCTCAGGGTTCTGGGAGTGAGCCCCGCATTGGGCTCAGTGCTGGGTGGGGAGTGTGCTTGAGGATTCTCTGTCCCTCTGCTCCATCCCTACTCATGTGCTCTCTATCTTTGCTCTCTCTCAAATAAGTAATTCTTAAAAAAAAAAAAAAAAATTGCAGAGTTGTTTTTGCTATTGAAGTAGCAATCTGAGAGAAAAGTATATGTGCTTGTATTTATTAACCTGGTGGCTGCTGACTTAGAATTCTCTCTTAGCATTTGTTCAGGGGTTCACAGATTAGCTATTGATTAAATCAGTTTAATATTGTGATGTGTCTCTAAGTTAATGAAAGACTTGAATATTGTTAAGCTCATATACTACAGAACAATATAATTTTTGTTATAAAAAAGTCAGAATTTTATAATTCAGTTAGAGTGAGCCTATAATCGTATATTTTCACAATTTTAAGCATGTGGAAGTCATGTCAGATTATCTAATAAGTAAAACTCATGTAGGAAGTTTAGAAAAGTCAGATTAACTAGGCCCTCCCTGAGAAAACAAGCCCAGGGTTGATGAAACATGTATGCTCTGTTTTATGCCATTTTGATAGCACATCAGGGAATGGAGTTAGAGCTATTTTTAAGTAGAATTATTCAGTCAGTCTGATTTCTGCAGGAATTCACTTGCATTACGTGATTTTGAATTCTATGTGTAAACATGCTTCTAATTTAGCAGTTTCTAAGTGATTTTTTTTCTAAGCAATTTTTTCTTTTCCTTAGCTTTATTGAAATATAATTGATATATTAAAATTGTGTAAGTTTAAATCATCAAATTATAGTGTGATGATTTCAATGCCCACATATATTGTAAAATGTAAAAAATATATTGTATATATTGTATATGTATTTTACATTAAAATGTAAAAAATATATTGTAAAAAGCAACCCAGTAAGGTTGCTTAATACCTTGATCGTTTCACATAATTACTGTTTTTTTGTGTGTGGTGAAGACATTTAAGATTTACTCTCTTGGCCAGTTTCAAGTATACAAGACTCTACTGTTTTTTTTTTTTTTAAGATATTATTTATTTATTCATGAGAGACAGAGAGAGAGGCAGAGACACAGGCAGAGGGAGAAGCAGGTTGCATGCAGGCCGCCTGACGTGGGACTTGATCTGGGGTCTCCAAGATCACACCCTGGACTGAAGGCGGTACTAAACCGCTGAGCCACCCAGGCTGCCCAAACTCTACTGTTAACCATTGTCATGGTATGCATTAGCTTCCCAGAACTAATTCTTATTGTAACTCCAAGTTTGTACCCTTTGACTGACATCTCCCCATTTCTCTCCTGCAGCCCCTGGCTACCACCCATCTCTTCCCAATGAGGTCCCCTTTTCTAGATTCCACATATACGTGGATCATACAGTACTTGCCTTTCTGGGACTTACTTCACTTAGCATAATGTTCTAATCATCCATTGTTGTAAATGGCAGGATTTTCTTTTTTACAGCTGAGATAATATTCCATTGAGTTTGTGTGTGTGTGTATATATGCAGAGGGGGAAGCAGGCTCCACGCAGGAAGCCTGACGTGGGACTTGATCCCAGGTCTCCAGGATCACGCCCTGGGCTGAAGGCGGGCACTAAACCACTGAGCTACCCAGGCATCCCGAGTCTGAAATATTTTTAATCATCCAAAGTTCCACCATAGTCTCATTCACCCAAAACAAATCTGGTCAGCATATTGTTGTCTGGCCTTGCAGTTGGCTATGAGGTACACAGACCCTGGGACCTCTAGTGGGGTGATGCTGCCTTTACTTGCCCAGGGCTCTGTGTGAGATATGTGCACTGTGCACTATCTGGATGGTAAGAAATACATTTCAACAAACTTAAGATGCCTCAGTAGTAAGATGTGCTGTTATGTATCACAGGAGAAAATTCACTGCTCATGCATGCATCTGATGTATCCCACTTGGCATGCTGAACTTTGCAAAAGGTACATCTTGGGACTGGTGAAACACACACCTGATTTATGCGGTTGAAGTTTATTATTATTATTATTATTTTTTAATTTATTTATGATAGTCACACAGAGAGAGAGGGAGAAGCAGGCTCCATGCACCGGGAGCCTGACGTGGGACTCGATCCCGGGTCTCCAGGATCGCGCCCTGGGCCAAAGGCAGGTGTTAAACCGCTGCGCCACCCAGGGATCCCTGAAGTTGATTATTAAGTTGATTTATGGTGTACAGAGAATAATACCTGGCACCCAGTCTATGCTACTTAATAGTTTGTGCTTCTCCTAGTGGTGTTTAAGTGCAGGCAGGAGTGTCGATGTCCTCTTTCTTTATGAGTTCTCTTGTCTCTGAATCTCCGAGCTGAGTACCTAGGATAAATGATGTCCATGTTCCCATGTTAAATAAGTAGCTTGTGAAGGACATGCCTGCCTAAGAGACTGAAACTCCTGTTTTTGATTAGAGGGGGTATAGCAAGAATGAATTTAAATATTTATTTATTTATTTATGATTTTATATATTTATTCATGAGAGACAGAGAGAGAGAGAGAGAGAGAGAAAGAGAGAGAAAGAGAGAGAGAGAGAGGGGCAGAGACACCGGCAGAGGGAGAAGCCAGGCTTCATGCAGGAGCCTGACGTGGGACTTGATCCTGGGACTCCAGGATCACGCCCTAGGCGGATGGCAGATGCTAAACCGCTGATCCACCCAGGGATCCCCCACATATTTATTTTTAAATTCAGTGTTAGACCTTTTAAACATTTTTATCTTATTAGAAATGTTTACACTGATGCCCAGAATATAGCATTCAAAAGCTTAGACGGAGTTTTCAGTAAAGAATGAATTCCTTCCCAATCCATTTCTCCAGACACCTGAACTTTTTTTTTCCTTCTTAGTGGTATTATTACTAGTTTTAGAATATTTCCAGAGAGGATATATAGACATATAAGTACATATATGAAACATACACTTCATTATAGGTAAAAATTAAAGTCTTCCAGGATAAGAAGTATACTAGAATTTAGGAGAAATGTACAAACGTATCATAGAGTCTAACCCTCAGTCTTTGGCTTGACTTTAGTTTATCTTTCTTTGGAAACTGTAGATTTACTCTTCCTGAGCCCATCTGCATTGAGTTGAGGAGAGATTAGTGAGTGGGAGAGAAGCACAACCCAGACTGTAGTGACCCTGTGAACTATGGGTGGGCTGCTTGGGGCCATGCATCATCCTGAGCAGTGCTGTGGAATTGTAACTTCCTTTTTGTTTTCCACATCAGCCATTCAGATCCTTTTCCACACCATAGTCTTTGGAACTTCTTTGAAAAACACTCTCCTCCTAGAAGACGTGGTGAATTGTGCAACATGTGGATTATTCATTCATTTGCTCATTGATTCACAGACTCATCCAACTCGTTGGGGTCCTCCTCTGTGAGTGAGGGTTCTTGTAGGTGCTAGGGTGTGGTGGCGAATGAGCCGGGTATGGCTCCTACTTCCTGGAGCTTACATTTTAAGTGGGACAACCAGTAGAAAACAAAGTGGCAGCAGAAAGAAGACAGATATGAAGAAAACAGAATAGGATGATTCAAGAAGCTTCTAGGGAAGGTGTCTGAGATCAGGTGCCAAGGCCCTGTGCCATAGTCACATCCCCTCACCCTGCTATACCTTGACATTAATGTTTCACACCCTGCCTGTACCTCTGTAATAACCGTGATCTGTGAGGACAGGCTTTTTATTTCACCATGGTACCGTACCTCAGCACAGAGTAGAGTACTGGCACCCAGGAGGGATCCGATAAGTAATTTGTGTGTGTTGTGAGTTAGTGTGTACTCTTAGCTTCAGGCCTACTAGAGGTGTACCAGTTCCCTGGAGGAAGATGGGACACTGTCCTTTTATGTGTCATTCAGGTAGATGCTTTAAGCTTTTTTTACTTTACCTAACCTACTGAGTATTTTTCCTTAATTTTATTTCTCTGTCTTTTAAAATCCCATTGATTTGATGGATCATTTTTTTCTCTTTTACTTGAGAATTAAATTTTCCTGTCAAATGAATATAGGCATCTTTGTGTTTAATCTGCTAAAACCTGTAAATTCTTTGTAAGACTACCATGTTATGTGTATTATGTTACTAATAATGAGCTAGGCCTAATAGATATTGCACTGTATCTTTATAATGCAATAGGACTCCAAGGGAAATTTGAATGGCCACTTCTTTGTGTTCTATTAGAAAGTTTTCATAGCTAAAATCTCTTAAAATTGTACTTCTTAATAAATAGAAAAAACTTTGGTGTCATACAAAAACATATACAGTATCCCTTTTTAGCTAATGTTTGATTAATTGGGACCCTTAGTGTAATAGTTCTATATCAGCTTTGCTAGGCCATAGCTGGTGCCCAGATCCTTGGTCAAATATTAATCTGGATATTTCTGTGAAGGTGTTTTTTAGATGCAATTCACATTTAAATCCATGGACTTTGAGTAAAGCAGATTACTCTCCCTAATATGCATGGGCTTACTCTAATCAGTTGAAGAGCCTGAATAGAAAAGAGACTGACCTCTTCCAACAAGAAAGAGTTCTGCCTCCAAATGGCCTTTGGATTCAAATTGTAACATAACTGTTTCCTGGGTCTTGAGCCTGCCAGTCTGCCTTGCAGATTTTGGATTTGCACTTCTATAATTGTAGGAGCCAATACCTTAAAATAAATGTCTTCTCTTTCCAACTGTCCCTTTCTGTCCCTCTCCCTACACATTCTTTTGGCTCTCTTTCTGTGGAAAACACTGACTAATGCTTAGTTACACATAGTTTTCTCCTACAATCTATTTTTGAAAAGCATATGATAGTGAACAAGTTTTCTTAAAGGTAATGATTAAGGTAAAAACAAAATACAAGTGAACCTCCTTGAGCATTGAAATGCTGGTCTTCCTGATGGTGGCCCAGGGCTGTTGCAGGTATGCCCCTCCCGCTGTGTCTTGCTACCTGCCCTAGGGAGCCACACTGAAGAGGTGCCTCCTACCTCTGGGCTGCTGCTGCCCTGTGCCTGAAACCTTCACACCTTGGCACTCCGTCTGTAGGTCCTACAGATAGTGATTTGAATGGAAATCACTTTGTTGTAAAAACTTCCTCACTGTGACTGGACAGGACTGTCTGAAAGTCCTGAGGTCATCTAGTCCTAGTTCCTTTTCTCAGGGACCAGGTAGCGGAACTCTTCCCCCCTTCAGTCCTCCGGGTAGGTTGCTTTGGGTTCTTAGGAAGGTCAACTCCCCCACTTTCCCCATCTCCCCAGTTTTCCATGATTTGTGATTTGTTTGTGCAGTTTGTGTTCTGTTTATTATCTCTCTGTAAAACTCCATAAAAAAATACTGAAACTAATGTGATGATGTCTCTGAATTGGTCATGTTAATTTTTCTTATTATTTAATTGTTTTTAATTATTCTTCTCTGTTGTTTTCTTAGCCTCTAGTGACATCATCCTGCCTTTGCTGTTGTGAATGTTCTCATTTATGCTCCTGAGAATAAAACTTGAGGTGTGCTTAGTGATGCTTGTATAAGGGGCTAAATAAATCAGATTTGTTTAAATTTGTGTTTAGTTTCTCTAGTCAAGATAGAGGATTATTTGTTGCAGATGCAAATTTGTTGTCCTCTCACTCTTGATACATTTCCTCAAGTCTTAATGGCCCAAGGCCACGTTCTGCTCATCTGTGGTTGCCCATCACTGTGGTTTTGCCATTTTGAGAGCTGTCATATAAATGGAATTATACACTATATAACATTTTATTTAATTTTTACATTTTTTCAAATTTTATTTTATTTTTTAAAATTTAAATTCAACTAATTAACATATAGTGTATTTTTAGTTTCAGAGGTAGAGTGCAGTGATTCATCAGTCTTCTGTAAGACCCAGGGTTCACTACATCCCCTATCCTTCTTAATATCCATCACCCAGTTACTCTATCCCCCCACCCCAACCCCCAAACCTTCCCCCGCTCCAGGAACCCTTAGTTTGTTTCCTATGACTAAGAGTCTCTTATAGTTTGTCTCCTCTGATTTTGTTGTCTTTTATTTTCCCTCTCTTCCCCTAGGATCCTCTGTTTTATTTCTTAAATTCTACATATGAGTGAAATCATGTTATAATTGTCCTTCTCTGATTCACTTATTTTGCTTAGCATAATATTCTCTAGTTCCATCCATGCTGTTGCAAATGGCAAGGTTCATTTTTTGATGGCTGAGTAATATTCCATATATATATATGTAGATATATATATCCATATATGTATATCACCTATATTCTTTATCCATTCATCTGTGGATGGACATCTGTGCTCTTTCCAGAGTTTTGCTATTGTGAACATTGCCCCTCTAAACATTGAGGTACAGGTGCCCCTTCGATCACTACATTTGTATCTTTGAGGTAAATACTTAGTAGTGCAATTGCTGGATTCATGGGTAGCTCTATTTTCAACTTTTTGAGGATCCTCCATATTATTTTCCAAAGAGGCCGCACCAGTTTGTATTCCCACCAACAGTGGGATACTAGCCCTTTATCTGATAAGACATTTGGAAATATCTTCTCCCATTCTGTAGGTAGTCTTGGTTTTGTTGACTGTTTCCTTTACTGTGTAAAAGCTTTTTATCCTAAAATCACAATAGTTCATTTTGCTTTTGTTTCCCTTGCTTTTGGAGTCATTCTAGCAAGAAGTTGCTGTGGCCAAGGTCACAGAAGTTGCTGCCTATGTTCTCCCCTAGGATTTTGATGAATTTCTGTCTCACATTTAAGTCTTTCATCCATTTCGAGTTTATTTTTGAGTGAGATGTAAGACAGTGGTCCAGTTTCATTCTCCTTCCTGTAGCTGTCCAGTTTTCCCAACACTATTTGTTGAAGAGGTTTTTTTCATTGGATATTCTTTCCTGCTTTGTTGAAAATGAGTTGACCATAGAGTCCATTTCTGGGTTCTCTATGCTGTTACATTGATCTGTGTGTTTGTTTTTGTGCCAGTACCATACTGTCTTCACGATTACAGCTATGCAATAGAACTTGAAGTCCAGAATTGTGATGCCACCAGGTTTGATTTTCTTTTTTAACTTTCCTTTGGCTCTTCTGGTTTTATACAAATTTTAGGGTTATTTGTTCCAGCTCTCTGAAAAATGTTGATGGTATTTTGATAGGGATTGCATTGAATGTATAGATTGCTCTGGGTGGCATAGATATTTTACCAGTATTTGTTCTTCCAATCCATGAGCATGGAATATTTTTTCCATTTCTTTGTGTCTTCCTCTATTTCTTTCTTGAGTGTTCCATAGTTTTCAGAGTACAGATCCTCTACTTCATTGGTTAGACTTTTTCCTGGGTATCTTATGGTTTTTGGTGTAATTGCAAATGGGATCAATTCCTTAATTTCTCTTCTATCTCAGTGTATAGAAATGCTACTGATTTCTGTGTATTGATTTTATATCCTGTGACTTTGCTGAATTCCTGTATCAGTTCTCGCAATTTTTGGGTGGAATCTTTTGGATTTTCCACATAGAGTATCCTGTCATTTGTGAAGGGTAAGAGTTTGGCTTCTTCTTTGCCAATTTGTATGCTTTTTATTTCTTTTTGTTGTATGATTGTGGTGGCTAGGACTTTGGTATTATGCTGAATAATACCGGAGAGAGTGAACATTCCTGTCGTGTTCCTGACCTTAGGGGAAAAGCTCTCCGTGTTTCCCTGTTGAGGATGATATTCAGTGTGGGCTTTTCATATATGATGTTGAGGTATGTTCCCTCTATCCCTACACTGCAGAGAGTTTTTATCATGAAAGGATGCTGTATTTTTTTCAAATGCTTTTACTGCATCTATTGAGAGGATCATATGGTTCTTTTCCCGTCTTTTATCAATGTGGTGTATCACATCGATTGATTTGCAGTTGTTGAACCACTCTTACAGCCCAGGAAAAAATAATCTCACTGGATCGTGGTGAATAATCCTTTTAATACACTGTTGGATCCTGTTGGCTAGTATCTTGGTGAGAGTTTTTGTATTCATGTTCACCAAGGATACTGATTTTGTAATTCTCCTTTTTATTGGGGTCTTTGTCTGGTTTTGTGATGGTAATGCTGGCCTTGTAGAAAGAGTCTGGAAGTTTCCTTCCATTTCTGTTTTCTTTTTTTTTATAAATATTTATTTTTATTTTTATTTATTTATGATAGAGAGAGAGAGAGAGAGAGGCAGAGACACAGGCAGAGGGAGAAGCAGGCTCCATGCACCGGGAGCCTGACGTGGGATTCGATCCCGAGTCTCCAGGATCGCGCCCTGGGCCAAAGGCAGGCGCCAAACCGCTGCGCCACCCAGGGATCCCGCCATTTCTGTTTTCTGAAACAGCTTCAGAAGAATAGGTATTCTTTAAATGTTTAGTAGAATTCCTCTGGGAGGGCGTCTGGTCCTGGACTCTTGTTTGTTGGGCGGTTTTTGATTACTGCTTCAGTTTCTTTGCTGGTTATAGGTCTGTTCAGGTTTTCTATTTAGTCCTGTTACAGTTTTAGCAATGTATATGTTTCTAGGAATGCATCCATTTCTTTCAGATTGCCTACTTGTTGACATATAGTTGCTCATAATATGTTCCTCTAATTGTATGTCTTCAGTGTTGGTTGTAATGTCTCCTCTTTCATTCATTATTACATATATATTGGGTCTTTTTCTCTTGCTATGCTATCTTTTTTTTTTTTTTTTGGATAAGTCTGATGAGAAGAAGTTTATTGATCTTACTAATTCTTTCAAAGACCAGCTCCTAGTTTTGTTGATCTGTTCTACTATTCTTTTGGTTTCTATTTCATTGATTTCTGCTTTAATCTTTATTAGTTTTCTACTCTTGCTGGATTTAGGCTTTATTTGCTGTTCGTTTTCCAGCTCCTTTAGGTTTAAGATTAGTTTGGGTATTTGATGCCTTTCTTGTGTCTTGAGAAAGGCTTGTATGTACTTCCTCTTTGGACCTCCTTTGCTGCATTCCAAAGGTTTTGAACAGTTACGTTTTCATTTTCATTAGTTTCCATGAATTTTAAAAATTCTCCTTCAATTTCCTTTTATCTTTCAGTAGGATGCTCTTTGGCCTCCACGTATTTGAGTTCTTTCCAGATTTCCTCTTGTGATTGAGCTTTGAAGCATTGTAGTCTGAAAATATGCATGGTATAATTTCAGTCTTTACGTACTGATTGAGACCTGATTTGTGACCCAGTGTGTGATCTATTCTGGAGAAAGTTCCATGTGCAATTGAGAATGTGTATTCTTTTGCTTTAGGATAAAATGTTCTGAATATTCAAGCCCTTGTTTCCTTGTTGATCTTCTGCTTGTCTAATATAAGGATTACGTCCCCAGTTTCTTTTGTTGTCCATTAACCTGATAAATGATTTTCCACCTCCTCACTTTCAATCTGGAGGTGTCTTTGGGTCCAAAGTGAGTCTCTGATAGAGAGATATTGATGGGTCTTATTTTTTTTAATCCATTCTGATACCCTGTGTCTTTTGATTGGGCATTCAGCCCATTTACATTCTGAGTAGTTATTGAAAGAGGAATTTAGTGCCATTGTATTACCTCTAAAGTCACTGTTTTTGTTGATTGTTTCTTTTTGGTCCACGTTACTTTTGCGTTTTTTTTTTTAAATAAATTAATTTTATTGGTGTTCAATTTACCAACATACAGAAAAACACCCAGTGCTCATCCCGTCAAGTGTCCCCCTCAGTGGGTCCACGTTACTTTTGAACTCTCTCTTCACTTAATGGATCTCCTTTGGTGCTTTAGTGATCACAAATTCCTTTAGTTTCTCTTTGTCCTGGAAGTTTTTTTTAAACCTCCTATTCTGAATGACAGCCTTGCTGTCAAAAATATGGCTGCATATTTTTCTCATGTAGCACTCTGAATATATCATGACTGTCCTTTCTGGCCTGCCACATTTCTGTGGATTGGTCTGCTGCCAGCCTTATGTATCTGCCCTTATTGGTTAAGGGCCTCTTGTCCTAGGCTGCTTTCAGGATTTTCTCTTTGTGTCTGAGATTGGCAAGCTTCATTGTTACATGGTGAGGCATTGACCTATTTTTATTGATTTTGAGGGGGTTTTCTTTGCCTCCTGGACTTGAATCTATGTTTCCTTTATCAGATTAGGGAAGTTCTCTGCTATAATTTGCTCAGATATACTTTCTACCTCCTCCTTTCTCTTTTCTTCTGGCATCAAATTATTCTAATGTTGTTTCATTTTATGTTATCAGTTATCTCTTGAATTCTCCACTCATGATCCAGTAGTTGCTTATCTCTTTTCCTCCAGCTTCTTTATTTTCCGTGGTTTTGTTTTCTGTATCACTAATTTGTTTTTTTGTTTTTTTTTTTTTTTAGAATTTTATTTTATTTTATTTATGATAGTCACATAGAGAGAGAGAGAGAGAGAGGCAGAGACACAGGCAGAGGGAGGAGAAGCAGGCTCCATGCACCGGGAGCCCGACGTGGGATTCGATCCAGGGTCTCCAGGATCGCGCCCTGGGCCAAAGGCAGGCGCCAAACTGCTGCGCCACCCAGGGATCCCTCTGTATCACTAATTTGTCTTTTGCCTCATTTGTCCTAGCAGTTAGAGGATTCTTTTTTTTTTTTTTTTTTTAATTTTATTTATTTATTCATGAGAGACAGAGAGAAAGAGGCAGAGACACAGGCAGAGGGAGATGCAGGCTCCTTGCAGGGAGCCCGATGTGGGACTCTATCCCGGGTCTCCAGGATCATGCGCTGGGCTGAAGGCAGGTGCTAAACTACTGAACCATCTGGTCTGTCCAGAGGATTTGCTTTTGATTGCATCTCATTAATAGACTTTTTGATGTCAACCTAATTAGATTTAAGTTCTTTTTTCTTCCTCCAGAAACAGGTTCTCTGCTGTTTTTTATACTTTTTTCAAGCTCCAGCTAGTATCTTTATAATTGCTATTCTGAACTCTAGTTCTGTCAACTTAGTTATATCCATACTAATTAGGCCCTTGGCAGTCAGCGCTGCCTCTTGTTCTCTTTTTTTGTGGTGAGTTTTTCTGTCTTGTCATTCTGTCTAGAGAATAATACTTGAAGAAGAAAACAAAATACTAAAATAGCAACAATGACCCCAGAGAATTATATACTAAACAAATCATAAGAGACCAGAAATCGACAAGAAAAAAAAAAAGAATATAATCAGCTGAACACAACAGAGTAACACACTAGATCTTGAGTGTATTTTGGTCTGTTAGGAAACTAGATCCCAAAATTGTAAAGAAAAATGACTTCTATATACACAAAAATAAAATTAAATATAATGAAAGAATAGAACTGTAGCAGTGAAAATTAAAAAAAGACGTAAAAAAAAAGAATGTAATCTGGCAGGTGAACAGAACAGAGCAATATGCTGGATTATGGGTGTATTTTGGTCCATTTCTTAGAAGAAATGACATCCCAAAATTGAGAGAAAAGAAAAAAATATACACAAAAATAAATACAATAAAAGGATAGAATGTAACTGTAAAAATTAAAATTAAAGATTTAGACTTTATAAAATAAGAAATTAATTGAAAAGCTAAATGAAAGTATTAAAATTGAAAGCCTAAAGAATCATTAGAACAAAACCACGAATTCTATGTACTATTTCCACCTAGCACTGGAGTTTTGCAGTTCTGTGTGATAGGTAAACCTGGTCTTAGCTGGTTGTTTTTGCTGATCCTCTGGGGGAGGGGCCTGTTGTGCTCATTATCAGGTGTCTTTTCTGAGGTGGAATGGCACCCCTCTTGCAAGGAGGTAGGGCTGAGTATAGGCTGCTCCACATTGTTCTTTGTGGCTTTTGTTCCTCAAAGGCTTTCTGCACTGCTTTAGAGGATGAAAATAAAAGTGGTGGCACCCCAATCTCCAGGAGCTGAAAGATCACAGCTCCCACTCTTTAGTGCAACCTCAGGGAAAAGCAAACACTTTTGTCTCCCCTAGTCCTCTTCCACACTTTGTGTTCACCCAGCCTGTGACCATGCATTTTTATCACAGGCTGTTTCCAGTCTCCAAACTGCAGACTCTTATGGCATGCACCCCATGCCACTCTTCCTGAGGGAAGGAGGAAGGTCTCAACTAGGTTCTGCCCCTTGCCGGGCCCCTGCTCAGAGAGTGGTTGCTCAACTGGCCCACAGGCCCACAGTTTGTGCTTTGTGGCAACACTGAGCTGAAAGCCAACTCCTGGGCTTCTAAAAGTTCTGATTTGTGCTCCACTTGTATATCACTTTTCAGTAGCTGGCTTACAGAGCCTCCCTTCCCCTGCAGTTCATTTTCTGATACCCTCACATCAGATTCACTTCTCTGTACCTCCTGCCTTGTAAAAAGTGATTGCTTTTCTAGGTGTAGAATTACACAATTCTTTTCTTAGATTTCTGGTTGAGTTCATAGATGTTCAGAATGATTTGATAGCTATCTAGCTGAATTCCAGGGACCAGACAAAACTAGGGTTCCCTACTCCTCTGCCATCTTCCTCTGAATCCCCATTATATAGCATTTTAAAATTGGCTTCATTTACTCACTTGTTATATCTTTAGGATTCATTTACATTGTTGTATGTATCAACAGTTCTTTTTTTTTTTTTTTAAGATTTTATTTATTCATGAGAGAGACAGAGAGAGAGAGAGAGAGAGAGAGAGAGAGAGGCAGAGATACAGGCAGAGAGAGAAGCAGGCTCCATGCAGGGAGCCGGATGCAGACTCGATCCCGAGACTCCAGGATCACACCCTGGGCCGAAGGCAGGCGCTAAACTGCTAAGCCACCCAGGTATCCCCCGTATCAACAGTTCTTTTTATTACTGAGTAATATTACATGATTTGAATGTACCACGTTGTAGTTATCCATGCACCTACTAAAGGACATTTTGGTTGTTACCTTTTTTTGATAATTATAATACTATATTGAACATTTCTATACAAATTTTGCATGAGTATAGATAGTTTCCATTTCTCTAGGATAAATATTTAGTAGTGTGATTGTTGGGTTTTATGGTATGTATGTTTCATTTTATACAAAACTGCTGAATTGTTTTCCAAAGTGGCTTTATCATTTTGCCTTCCCTCTAGAACTGTGTGTAGTGCCTGTTTTTCGGTATCCTTGTCAGCACTTGGGTATTATCAGCACTTTTAATTTGGACTATTCTTACAATTATGTAGTATGAGCTCATCATGGTTTTAGTTTGCATTTCCTTAATGACACACGATGTATATCTCTTCTTTGTTGAAGTTTCTGTTTACATCTTTTTATTAATTGGTTAATTAGGTTGCTTGTTTCTTTTTTTTCTTTTTCAGTTTGAGAATTTTTTATGGTTTGTATTCTCATTACAGATCTTTTCTCAGATACAAGATTTATAAATATTTTCTCTCAGTGTAGTACTTTGTTCTTTTCTTTTATTTATATTTTATTTTATTTTATTTTATTTTTTTACTTTGTTCTTTTATTCTCAATGTGTATTTTATAATTTTTCTTTTATGGATTGTGCTTTTGGTCTCATGTCTAAGAATTATTTTGCCTAGTGTTTAGTGCCTGGTAATAAAGATTTTCTCCTATGTTTTCTTCTAAGAGTTTTATAGTTTTTATAGTTTTTCATTTTATCATTAGATCTTTGGTCCATTTTGAGTTAATTTTTGTATAAAGTATAAGGTTTGGGTTGAAGGTATTTTTTTTTTTTTTGGGGGGGGTTGAAGGTATTTTTTATTTTTCATATGGATATCTAGTTTTTCTAATACTATCCTTTTTCCATTGAATTGCTTTTGTATTTTGTAAAAAATGAATTGGCTCATTTTGTACATAATTCTTCCTGTTTCATTGATATGTGTTTGTCCCTTTATTAATGCCACCCTGATTACTGTGACTTTGTAGTATTAAAATTGATTCCTCCACCTTTATTGTTACTTTTTGTAACTTTCATTTATTTTGCTCATATATAAATTTTACCATCAGCTTATTTAATATCTGCAAAAAGTCTTTTTTTAATAATAAATTTATTTTTTATTGGTGTTCAATTTGCCAACATACAGAATAACACCCAGTGCTCATCCCATCAAGTGCCCCCCTCAGTGCCGGCCACCCAGTCACCCCCACCCCCCACCCTCCTCCCCTTCCACCACCCCTAGTTTGTTTCCCAGAGTTAGGAGTCTCTCATGTTCTGTCTCCCTTTCTGATATTTCCCACCCATTTCTTCTCCCTTCCCCTCTATTCCCTTTCACTATTATTTATATTCCTCAAATGAATGATACCATATAATGTTTGTCCTTCTCTGATTGACTCACTTCACTCAGCATAATACCCTCCAGTTCCATCCACGTCGAACAAATGGCGGGTATTTGTCATTTCTAATGGCTGAGTAATATTCCATTGTATACATAAACCACATCTTCTTTATCCATTCATCTTTCGATGGACACCGAGGCTCCTTCCACAGTTTGGCTATTGTGGACATTGCTGCTAGAAACATCGGGGTGCAGGTGTCCCGGCGTTTCATTGCATCTGTATCTTTGGGGTAAATCCCCAGCATTAATATCTGCAAAAAGTCTTGATGAGTTTTTGATTGGCATTGTGCTAAATCTATAGATCAGTTTGGGGAGAGTTAACATTATTACTATGTTTTGTTTTTCAGTTCATGAACATAGTATATCTCCGTTTACTTAGGTAGTGTTTTATTTTTCATCAGAATTTCACACTTTACAACATACATTTCCTAAGTGTGTTGTATTTTGTTAGTGTGTACCTAAGTATTTACCTCTTTTGGGCTATTGTAAATGTTTAAAATCTTTTTTGATTTCCAACTGATATTTCCAACATAGTATATATCTTCTACATCGTATCTATTATGTAGAAAAGAGTATGTAGATGCTACTGTGTGTTCTATTTTTATGTGTTGACTTTCTCTCCTTTGTTTTTGCTATACTCACTAGGCAGGTTTTTTTTTTTTTTTTTTTTTTGTAGATTTCTTGGAATTTTGTTGAAGATAATCATGCAGTTTGTGAAGAGGAACAGTTTTTATCTTTTCTTCCAATTTTTCTTGCCTTACTGCATTGACTAGGACTTCTAGTACAGCACCAAATAGGGATGAAGAGAATGGGCATCCTTGCCTTATTCTTGATCTTAAGGGAAAAGCATTCTGTTTTTTACCATAAAGTGTGATAAACCATAGGGTTTTGTAGAGACTCTTGATCAGGTTGAGGAAGTTTTCTTCTATTCCTAATTTGTTGAGAACTTTTGTCCTGAGTGGATGATGTATATAGTCAAAAGCTTTTTATAGATTGATAGTATCAAGTATCAAGTGATTCTTACTTCTGTGGGGGGATTATTACACTCATTGATTTACAAATATTGAATGAGCATTGTATTCCTGGGATAAACTCCTCATGTTTATGGTGTATTATTCTTCCTATATATTGTTGGATTCAATTTACTGATATTCTGTTGAGAATTTTGCATCTATGTTCATGAGGTATATTTATCTATAGCTGTATTTTTTGTAAGATTGACTTTAAGATTTTTTTATTTATTCATGAGAGACAGTGAGGGGGGGGTGGGCAGAGAAACAGACAGAGGGAGAAGCAGGCTCCATGCAGGGAGCCTGACGTGGGACTCGATCCTGGGTCTCCAGGCAGCGCTGAACCTCTGAGCCACCTGGCCTGCCTGTATGATTGACTCTTGAACAACATGGGTTTGAACTATGCCTGTCTGCTTCTTTGCAAATAGTTTACAGTACAGTACTGTAAATGTATTTTTTTTATGTTTTCCTAACATTTTTTTTCTGTAGCTTATTTTATTGTAAGAATGTAAGATATAATACATGTAACATACAAAACGTGTATTAATTGGCTGTTTATATTATCATTAAGGCTTCTGGTCAACAGTAGGCTATTATTAGTAGTTAAGTTTTGGGGAAATCCAAAGTTACGTGCAAATTTTCAACAGTCAGGGAGTTGGTATCCTAACTCCCTTGTTGTCCAAGGGTCACCTGTACTCTTGTTTGTCTAGTTTTGGTGTTAGAGTAATACTGGTTTTGTAAAAGGAGTTGGGAAATGTTTCTCCTGTCATTTTCTGGAAGAGATCATGTAGAATTGGTATAAATTTCTTTTGTAAATATTTAGTAGAATTCTCCATCGAAACTTCCCAGGTCTTGAGATTTCTATTTTGGAAAGTTTTAAATTCTGAAGTAAATTTCTTGAATAGTTACCATACAATTTAGCTTAACCAGTTCTTCTTGGGTGACTTTGGGTAGTTTGTGATTTTGAGGAACTGTTCTGTATCTAAGTTGTTATTTATGTATTTAGGGTTGGTGTATTCTCTTATCCTTTTAATATCTGCACAGGCTATAGAGATATACCTCCTTCATTCTGGATATTAATTACTACCTTTTTTCCCTCTAGTAATCTTGTATAAGGTTTATTAATTTTATTGATCTTTCAACAGATCAGTTCTTAGTTTCATTGATTTGTTTCTGTTTTTGTTTTCAGTTTTATTGGTTTCTGCTCTTCATTATTCCACTCTTTCTGCTTGCTTTTGGTTTATTTTGTGTTTATTTTGGTTTATTTCTCTTTCTAATTTCTTAAGGTAGAAGTTTATTTTTATTTTTATTTTTTTTAAATTTTGTGGATGTTTTATTTATTTATTTTTTAATTTTTATTTATTTATGATAGTCACAGAGAGAGAGAGAGAGAGAGGCAGAGACACAGGCAGAGGAAGAAGCAGGCTCCATGCACCGGGAGCCTGATGTGGGATTCGATCCCGGGTCTCCAGGATCGCGCCCTGGGCCAAAGGCAGGCGCCAAACCGCTGCGCCACCCAGGGATCCCTTAAGGTAGAAGTTCAAATTGTTGACTTCAGACCTTTTTTTTTCTTTGCTAACATAAGCTTTTAATAATACAGATCTCCCTGAAAGTACTATTTTAATTGCACCCTACAAATTTTGATGTATTTTCATTTAATTTTTAAAAACTTCTCTTGAGGCTTCTCTGACCTGTGCATTACTTTGAAATGTGCTGTTTAATTTCTGAGTCTTTTTGCATTGTCTACTTATCTTTCTGTTATTATTGTTTTCTGGTTTAATGCCACATGGACAGGACACATGCTTAGTTGAGTGATTTCAACTTTTGTTAAGATTTGTCTTATGACCCAAGATGTGGTGTGTCTTGGTGAATAGTCAGTGTGTACTTCACAGTTCTAGAGGCTACAATTCTGAAATCAAGGTGTCATTCTTTTTAGAATGCTATTTTGCTGTAATTGGGTGGCTCAATGTGTAAAATGTTGATTGTATCCTTTTGGTTGATGATCATGATATTCAGTTCAGGCCTACTCTAATGACTTCATCTTAATTTGATCATCTGAAAAGATCCTATTTGCCAGTAAGGTCACACTCATAGATACTAGACGTTAGGACTTGAAAATCTTTTTGGGGGACAAAATTCAACCTGTAATAGGTCCCTTATTAAGCCAATTTGTAATTGCTAAATACTTAATTTCAATTACTTATTTATTGTGTCAGAGCATCCATGTCCACTATGGGATATTTCAGGGCAGTAGTTGCTATGACCAGGGAGAATTTAGGCAAGACTGTAGTTTTGATAGTTAAGGCATTTGTTCTCTAGGTTATATGTAGTAATTTTCCTAAGGTTATAGGGGGCACTTTTTAAAATTTAGTGGGATCTTCAGATGTAAATGTAATTTGAGCCCCAGGATTTACTTAAATCCACGAAGGTTTTCTGATTGGTGCATTTTAACAGATACTGAAGCTGAGTCAGTACCTGTATCATAGAGGCACAAAAGCCCATCTGTCTTTTTGTTCTGTAAAATTTTTCAGTAAACTTTGAAGTTCCATTTGGGTCAAACTATGGACCTTTATTTATTTCAATTTGATTTTTTCCCCCCTCTAAGAGCTTCCGTATATATTGTCAGGGCTGTTGGCTTCCCCATGGCAGAGGGCTGCTTTATAAGACCCTGACTTACATTGGGCTTGAATTTACCCCTTTGTTGTGCCCACTGCGGTCCTGGGTGTTTTCTCTACAGTCAGGGTCTTTGTTGTGACAGAGGCATGGTAGTAGAGTGGCTGACACGGTGAACTGGTGCAGGGCCCACAGCTCAGAGCTGAATGCTTTGAAACTATCCTCTGCTGCAGCCTTGCCTTTTCTTCCTATGCAGGCCTCCTTTTCTCTCTCTTTCTCTCCTCCTTCCCTCTCTCCCTCTCCAAATGTTGTCAGTATTTTGAATTTCTAACCTTGTAGAGTCCGGGCTTTCATTTTCTGTCTCTGTCCAGTCACTTATAGTGGGGATCTTCTGACTGGTTATAAGGAGAGATTTGGGGTCCTGGTGACCTGCCTCTTCCTCTGTGGAATGCTAGTCATTCTCCCTGGGGTTGGGATCCACATCTAGTAAAGTCATTTTGTTTATGCCTGGTTAGGAGCAAATGTGGTGACATATGGAAGCGGAGGCCAAGTCTTCCATACAGACACTAGAGTTCGCTTGTCACATAGCAGGCTGAAGGTGGGCTGCTGAGCTTTCACTCATGGCAGAATTAAAGTTTAGAGACTTTGACTGACCTTCTCTGCCTAATTACTTATAAAAGATTGAAATTGGAGAATCAGGTTTTCATTCCAGGACGCTTGTCTCATGCTTGTGCAAAAAAGCAAAAATTAGCAAATCCGTCTTGTTAATTAAAAAACTCAATAACAGGGGTGCTTGGGTGGCTCCCTTAATGCCTCCATTAAGTGTCTGCCTTCGGCTTAGGTCATGATCCTGGGATTTGGGATTGAGCCCTCCATCAGGCTCCCTGCTCAGCGGTGAGCCTGCTTCCTTTGTCCCTCACCCCGCTCGTTTTCTCTCTCTCTCTCTCTCTCTGTCTCCCTCTCTCTTTCTCTCTCTCAAATAAAATCTAAGAAAACCACCTCAATAACAGTTATTTCATTATTCAGTTTTTCACAAAAAGAGTAATTTGTAAAAAATATAAGTGCAAAGTTATTTAGCCTTTCCTCTGACTTGTCTTATTTTTTTTTAAGTTTTATTCTGTGTGGCCTTAATTTGTTATATTAAGAGTGGCTGTGGTATCTAAAACCACTGTTGTTGTTTGGTCAGTTGCATTTACATTTTGTTAGTAAAGTTTTATTTCCTGTGTCAGTGGTCCTTTATCATGGCTGAATATTAGAAATACCTGGGAATTAAAAATGCTAGTGCCTAGGTCCTACCCCAGACCAACTGAATCAGAATCTTAGGCAGTAGAGCTCAGTTTTGGTATTTGAGGGGTGTGTGTGTGTGTGTGTGTGTATGTGTATCCCTCACCCTGTGCTTCTGATGTACACTGAAGGCTCAGAACCTGATTCCAGAACCTGATTCCAAGCCTTTTTCTATGACTTCAGCAAATCAGTAGAGCTTAATTTAGAGGTGCTGTGTGATTTTTATATTTGTAATATATAAAAATTTAAGTATTACAAAAAATAATCTTTTTTTTTATACAAAAAATAATCTGTATTTAATGCACAGTTGGATATTTCTGTAAATAAGAGAGGTACTGTTAGTCATCGCTGTGGCAGGAAGATGAAAGAATGGGACACATGAAGTGTGCCAGTGGCTAAGGCCCTTTCTTTAGCTTCAGGAGCTGAGGGTTGAGTTAATTATGCTTCACAGTTCCTGGTACACCATTTCAAATCCATCTTTTAAATGTTTTCCTTTCTAATATGTTTGTGTATCATTAGGAAACATGCTAATGTTAATGATGCATTTTTAGTTTGTGTAAATGGAATGTGATTCCTTAGCCCGAGTTTCTTCCCTTTGCCATTTAGTACTGTATTTTTAAGTGGTATTCATAATGCATTGGACTGCTGTGGGTTTCCATCCTCTGAATCCCCCTAATTGTGGGCCTGTATGGGAGTTCTGTGAGCATAGCCAGGGATTAGAGGACCTTGCATGTAATTTGGAGGCACTTGTTGGCTGTTTAGTCTGGCTGTGTGAGGTCCACCCCTTTGGCCAGCTATGCCTAAATGTTTATGTGCCCAGCTCCACATAGCCACTGACATTTGACATTATTTAATTATCAAACAGATCATTGAAGGCAGGCTTACTTTCTGGCATGCGTTGTTCTAGGCACTTGGGATTTATCAGTGAACAAAACCAGATGAAACGGGAAAAAAATCCTGTCTTGGAGCTTATATTTTAGCTTTCTAACAATTGCCAATTTGGTGAATGTAAAGTAATATTTCATTGTTTTAATTTATATTTTTCTAAATAGAATTGGAGTATCTCTTCATATCATTAGTCAATTGGGATTCCTTCTGTTTGATATCTGATACTTCTCTTATAGAATGCAGCAGTTTTTTGATATTTGTCACTTGTTGGTTTTAGTTATTTTTAGATACTTCTTACTGTTTGTAATTTGATAGAATCTCTTCCACAGATTAAATGTATATGTCTAATTATTTCATTAAGAAAATAATGAGCGCCTTTGAGGATAGGACACATTTATACTTCAAGGTTTAGGTTCTGTCTTTATTTGCATTATAAGGAGTTTCATGACATTTGTTCTTGACTGAAACTCTATTTTTTAATCTTATTTTATTACTTTTTAAAAAAGATTTTATTTATTTATTCATGAGAGACACAGAGAGAAAGAGACAGACAGAGACATAGGCAGAGGGAAAAGCAGGCTCCCCACAGGGAGCTTGATCCCCGATCCTGGGGTCATGCCCTGAGCTGAAGGCCGCTGAGCCACCCAGGCATCCCTATTATTTTACTTTTTAAAAGATTTTAAAATAAATGTATTTGAGAGACAGAGTGCAGAACAAGAGAGAGAGAGAGAGACAGCGAATGCGTGCACGCGCGCAAGTGTGCGCTCAAGTACAAGCTGGGGAGGGGGGTTGGGGGTAGGGTAGAAGCAGACTCCCCACTGAGCAGGGAGACTGATGTAGCTGCATCCCAGGACCCTCGGATCATGCCCTGAGCCCAGGTGCCTCTTGACTGAAACTTTAAATTGTCGGTGGCACAAAGTCACAGTTTCCAACTTTTTTGTGTGTCCCAAAGCTCCTGAATTATACTTTGTCAGTGATAGTGGTCCTGTATGGCAGTGGTTCTCAGTTGATGGAATATGGCAATATATAGAGTTAAAAATGGTTTTTGAATCATGCTCCCATTTCACATCCTCTGTTCTTTTTGGACACAGCAATTGGGGATCACTGATAAAAGCAGTTCACATGAAATTCAATTAGGTAACATCAAGGACTAAGTTTATTAGTTGTGAAATGTGGTAGGAAATTGATGGAATATTTTAGAAGACCTGCTTCAAGGAAGAATTTGAATGATATGTAAATTTTTTTTTTTTTTAAGGTTTTATTTATTTATTCATCAGAGACACACAGAGAGAGAGAGAGAGAGGCAGAGACACAGGCAGAGGGAGAAGCAGGATCCATGCAGGGAGCCTGATGTGGGACTCGATCGTGGGACTCCGGGATCACGTCTTGGGCCAAAGGCAGGCGCTAAACTGCTGAGCCTCCCAGGGATCTCTGTGAATTTCTTTATTAAAGGATTGCTAGATCATTTATTATTACTTCATAAAACACAGTGTACTTTTTGTGGTAGTGATTCATATTATTTTCCTGTAATCATCAAACATTCAACTAATGATGTAACTTAACCTTTCCATTTCTGGGAGGGACATTTGCAAAGAGACTGACAAGTGGATGCTACAATTTGAAAAGGAATTTATAGATTTTTTAAAAAAATTTATAGATTTAAAAAAATTTTTTTTTTTTCCAGATGATGGTGTTGATACTCAAAGTGGAACAAAGAAAGAAGATCTGAATGACAAAGAGAAAAAAGATGAAGAAGAAACTCCTGCACCTGCATGTAGGGCCAAATCAATCCTAGAGAGCTGGGTGTGGGGCAAGCAACCAGGTATTATGAACTGAGATTCTGGTACTTTGGAAAGCTTGATCTGGCACCTCTTTTCTAGATACCATAGATGGATTTTGTTGTTGTTGTTACTGAATTTTAAAAGTTTAACTTACATTTTTTCATATCATGTTAAACTCTATATACATACAATTTTTAAATATACAGTCAGGGACATTAAACATGTTCACATTGTTTTGTAATCATCACCACCTTCCATTTCCAGAACCTTTCATCTTCCCAAACTGAAACTCTGTACTTATTACATGGTAACTCCTTTTTCTTCCCTTCTCTTAGCACCTGGAAACCACAATTTTATTTTCTGTCTTTAGGATTTTGACTAGTCTAATTATCTGGAGTAAGTGGAATCATATAGAGTATTTGTCTTTTTTTGGTCTGGCTTATTTCATTATTTAGCATAATGTCTTCAAGGCTTATCCATGTTGTAGTATGTGTCAGAATTTCCTTCCTTTTAAAGGCTGAGTAGTATTCCATTATATGTATATATAACATTTTGTTTATCCATTCATCCATGGATGGGTATTTAGGTTGCTTCCACCTTTTAGCTATTTTGAATAATACTGCTATGAGTTAATATAGAAGTTCTTCTTTCAATTATTTGTGTATATACTTAGTAGTGGAATCGCTGGATCTATGGTAATTCCAAGTTTAATTTTTTAAGGACCTGGCAAACTTTTCCATAGTAGCTACACTATTTTATATTCCTACCAGCAATGTATGAGTGATCCTGTTTCTCTGTGTCCTCATCATCATTTGGTGTTCTCACTTTTAAAACATTTTTAGCTGTTTTGTTAGGTGTGGAGATACCTCATTGTGGTTCTAATTTGCAATCCTCTGTGGTTGTTTACCATCTGTGTATCTTTTTTAGTGGACTACCTGTTCATGTCTTTTGCCCGTTTTCTAGTTAGGTTTTTTTTCTTTACTGTTGTGTTTTTGGAGTTCTGTACATATTCCAGATATTAGTCCTTTATCTTATATATGGTTTGCAAATAATTTGTCTCACTTCATAGCTTATCTTTTCATCCTCTCAACAGTGTCTTTAGCACAACAAAAGGTTTAAAATTTTAATAAATTTCAATGGATTTTGCTTCCTCCTCTTCCTTCTCCCTCATCTTACTTGGCTTCTTCTTCCTCCTCTTCCTCTTTGCCTATCCCTAGAACCTGAAGATTTTTCCCTATTTTTTTTCTAAAAGTTTTGTAGTTTTATGTTTTACATATATGTTCTGTTCTGTTTGAGTTAAATTTTGTGTGCAATATGGGTTTTAGGTCAAGTTTTTTTGTCTGTTTATAATAACTAATTGCTCCAGCATCATTTTTTGAAAAGGCTTACTGTCATTCAATTGCTTCTGCACCTTTGTCAAGAATTAATTGGGTATGCTTGTGTGGTCTATTTCTCATTTTTCTATTCTGTTTTACTAATCCATGTGTGTATCTCTCTGCCTACACCACACTCTTCGTGTAGCTAAGAGTAAGTTTTAAAATCAGACTGGTTTTTCCCACTTTCTTCTTTTTTTCACATTATTCAAGCTATTCTAGTTCCTTTGCCTTTCCATAATAAATTATTTCTATATAGTTTTCTTGTATTCTGCAACCTGGCTGAATTGACTAGGAAGTTCTTTTTTTTGGATTTTCTAAATAGACCATCTGTTTTATTTCTCCCTTTTCAGTCTGTGTGCCTTTCATTACATTATCTTTCCTTATTGTTCTGGTTAGAACTTATTTACCGTGTTTCCTAAGAGTGGTAAGAACAACTTTACTTTATTCCTGATCTTAGGGGGAAAACTTTCAGTCTTTTCATTATAATATTAGCATAGGTTTTTGTAGATGCTTTTTATAAAAGTGAGGAAATTCCTGTCTATTCCAGTTTCCTGAGAGTTTTTATCAGAAATGAGGTGTTGAACTTTGTCAAGTGTTTTTTCTACGTTACTTGATTTGTCATGTGATTTTTTTTTTTCCATTTCATTTGTTAATATGAAGGATCTGATGTTTGACTGCTAAACCAGCTTTGCATTCCTGGAATAAATACTAGTTGTTGGTGATGTATAATTCTTTTTATATATTGCCTAATTCTACTTACTAATATTTTGATAAGGATTTTTGTGCCTATATTCACGAGAACAGTATTCTGTAATTATTTTTTTTTGTACTGTCTCTCTTTGGTTTTGATACCATGCTAATATACTAGTTTCTTAAAATGAATTGAGAGTATTTCCTTTTCTATTTTCCAGAAAAGACTATTTAGATTCTGTGTTAATTCTATTTTAATATTTGCTTACTTTCTCCAGGGAAGCAATCTGGACCTTGTGATTTCCTTTCTGAGATTTTTAAAATGATCAATTCAGTTGTCTTTTTAATAGTTGTAGGTCAACTTAAATGATCTGTTTTATATTTGCTGAGTTGAAGTAGTTCGTATTTTTTGGGGAATCAGTTTATTTTGTCTAGGTTGTCTAATTTATACATGTAGAGTTCTACCTCTGTAATTATATGTAGTTCCTGTTTCTTTCTTGATAGTGGTAATTTGTGTCCTTTTTTTTTGGGTGTGTTTTGTCAGTTCTGTTTAGAGGTGTCAATTCTATTGATTTTTTGAAAGAACCAGTTCTTTATTTCATTGGTTTTTCTCTATTTTTTTTCCATTTTCATTTTCATTGTTTCTACTTTTAATTATTTTCATCTTTCTGCTTACTTTTTGTTTTATTTTGCTAGATTTTTCCTATGACCCATTTAGTACTATACATTTCTCTCACTTTATTTGCATTTTAATTCAGGTCAGTATATTTTTGCTTCCCTGTCTCTTTGACCCATGGATTATTTCAGAGTGTGTTTAGTTCCTAAGAGTTTGGTGATTTTTCCCAGTATTTTTCTGTTACTGATTTCTACTTTGTTTCCATTGTTTTGGATAGCATATTCTGTATGATTTCACTTCTTTTAAATTTGTTGAGGTCTGTTTTGTGCCGGGATATGATCTGTTTTGATACTTGTTGTGAATGATTGTGTATTCTCCTGTTGGCTGGAGTGTTCTAAATGTTGATTAGATGCTGTTGGTTATGGTATTGTTGCATTCTTTTATATCCTTACTGATTTTCTTTCTCCCTTCTTTCTCCTCTCAGTTGTTGAGGGAAATGTTGAGGTCTCCAACTCAGACTATATAAATGTTTATTTCCTCTTTTCAAGGATTTTTTTGTGTGTGTGTCACATATTTTGCAGTTTGGTGTATGCACATTTAGAATTGTTATGCTTTATTGGTAGGTTGGCCATTTTCTTATTTTTTGTTGCTCTTTATTCCTAGTAATTATCTTTGCTCTGACATTTATTTGATATAAATATACCCATTTTTGCTCTCCTTTGTTTACTGTTTGCATACTTTTTGTTTTTTCTCTTCATTTACTTAAAAAAAATATTTTTTAAAAGTAGGCTCCAAACCAAGCATGGAGCCCAACGTAAGGTTTGAACTCCTAAAAAAAAAAAAAAAAAAAAAAAAAAAATGAACTCCTAACCCTGAGATCAGACTTGAGCTGAAATCAAGAGTCAGATTCTTAACTGACCAAGCCACCCAGGCACCCCCATATCCATTTACTTTAATTTGCTTATTTGAAATCATTTTCTTATAGATGGCAGAATTGGGTCATGTTGTTTTTTGGTTCACTTTACCAACGTGTCTTTTAACTGGTGTATTTAGACTGTTTGCATTGAATTTCATGTAATTATTGATAAATTAGAGCTTGAGACTGCTGTATTATGATTTCTGTTTGCTGTTTTTTTCATTTTTGTTTTGTTTATGCTGCCTCCCTGTAGTTTACTTGAGCATTTTTAGAATTCCATTTTGATTTATCTATAGAGTTTTTGAGTTTATTTTTTGGAGTAGCCTTTTTAGTGGTTTGTCTAATTAATACATTATATATACATAACTAAGCAGTTTCCGGTTGTGTCATTTAACTAGTTTGATTGACATACAGAAACCTTACTTCCCTTTATGTCTCTTTATCCTTTTCTGTTCATATGATTGCCACAAATATTTCTATTGGTATTTATAACCACATTTAGCAATATTATAATTTTTGGTTGAAGCTTCAGACATGATTTAGAAAAGTCAAGAGATGAAGAAAAGCCTATTGTATTTACCCATGTGTTATTTACAGTGTTCTTCCTTCCCGAGTGCCAAGGTTTTCCTTTTATTATTTCCATTCTGTTTAGAGAACTTTCTTTAGCCATTCTTTTAGTGTAGGTCTGCTGATGACAGATTTTCTTTTCCTTCATTTGAGAATGTTTGATTTTTCCTTTCATTCCTGAAGGACATTTTTGCTAGATTTAGGGTTCTGGATAGACGATTCTTTTTTTCATCATTTCAGAATATTTTGTTGCTTTTAGCTGTTGTCCATGGCTTCTTATAAAAAATTTGCTATTACATGAACTGTTATTCTACCACAGTTAAAGTGGTTTTTTTTTTTTTTTTTTTGCTGCTTTTAAGATTTTTTTTTGTTTTTAGTTTAATTATAACGAATCTTCATGTGGATTTCTTTGGGTTCATCCTGTTTGGAATTTGCTCACCTTCTTGAATTTGTAGATTTACGTCTTGCTAAATTTGGGAATTTTTCAGTCTTACTTCTTAGAATACTTTTCAACCCCATCCCATTCTTTAATGACCAGAGTTCAATGAGAAGAATGTTAGATCTTTTGTGACATTCTCACAGTTGCCTGTGACTGCTCATTTTTCCTTTTTATAAAATGAGATATAATAGATATATAACATTGTTAGTTTCAGGTGTGCATTGTAAAGATTTGTTATTTCTGTATATAGCACAATGATCATCACAGTAGTTCAGTTACAATCTGTCATCATATATAGTTAAAAAATTTCTTTTTCTGTGATGAGAACTTTTAAGATCCACTCTCCTAGTAACTTTCAAATATGCAGTGCGGTATTATTACCTATAGTCACTGTGTTGAACATTACACTCCTATGACCTATGTTATAACTAAAAATTTGTACCATTTGATCCCCTTATCCATTTCGCCTTCTCCTTCAACCACCCCATCCCCTTGCCTCAGGCAACCAGCCTGTTCTCTGTATCCTTAAGCTTGGTTTTGTTTTTTAGATTCCACATACAGGTGAGAGCAGATAGTATTTATCTTTTTGTTTTTGCATTTGAAAAATTTAAATTCAATTAACATATAATGTATTATTGGTTTCAGAGGTATAGGTCAGTGATTCATCAGTCTTATGTAATACCCAGGGCTCATTACATCACATGCCCTCCTTAATGTCCATCACGAAGTTACCCCATCCCCAGACGACTTTTTTTTTTAAGATTTTATTTATTTATTTATTTATTTATTTATTTATTTATTTATTTATTTATTTATTTATTTATTTATGAGAAAGAATGAGCCCGAGCAAGGATAGGGGCAGAGGAACAAGCAGACTGGGGGCTTGATCCCAGAACCCTGAGATCATGACCTGAACTGAAGTCAGAGGCTTAACGCAGACGCTTAACTGACTGAGCCACCCAGGTGCCCCTTATGGTATTTATCTTTTTATGTCTGACTTATTTCACTTAGCATAATGCCCTCAGAGTCCATCTATATTGTTACAGATGTATAGTATACATATATACTATATTTTCTTTACCCATCTGTCCACAAATGGACATTTAGGTTGTTTCTATTACTTGGCTATTGTAAGTAGCAAATGCTGCTCATATTGCTGAAATTTTAATGCTGAAAATGGGGATGCATATATCTTTTCAAATTAGTGTTTTTGTTTTCTTCAGATAAATATCCAGAAGTAGAATTACTGAATCATATAGTAATTCTATTTTTAATTTTTTGAGAAACTTCCTGTTTTCCATAGTGGCTGCACCAGTTTACATTCACAACAACAGTACACAAGTGTTCCTTTTTCCTATATCTTAACCAGCACTTGTTATTTCTTGTCTTTTTGATACTAGCCATTCTAAAGAGGTGAAGTTATATTGAATTATTGTTTCAATTTGTGCTTATTTGATTAATGTTGTTGAGTACCTTTTCATGTATCTGTTGTCCTTTTGTATGTCTTCTTTGGAAAACTATATATTTAAATCCTCTTCTCATTTTTAATTGGATTGTTTGTTTTTTTGCTATTGAGTTATAGGAGTTGCTTTTTAAAAATATGTTTTGGATATTGACCCCTTATCCATTATCAGATGTATTCATTTGCAAATACTTTTTCATTTAGTAGGTTGCCTTTTCGTTTTGTTGATGGTTTCCTTTGCTACACAGAAGCTTGTTAGTTTGTTGAGTCCCACTTTGTTTATTTTTGCTTTTCGTGTCAGATTGAAAAAAATCATTGCCAAGATCTGTGTCAGGAGGCATACCACTAATGTCGAATTCTAGGATTTTTATGGTTTCAGGTCTTATGTTCACATTTTTATCCATTTGAGTTAATTTTTGTGTGTGGTGTAAGATAGTGATCCAGTTTCATTCTTTTGCATGTGCCTGTCCAATTTCCCCAGTACCATTTATTTACGTAAGAGACTGTCCTTTCCCCACTCTATATTATTGGCTCTTTTGTTGTAAATTAATTGACCTTATGTGTGTAGGTTTATTTCTGGGCTCTCCATTCTGTTCCATTGATCTCTGTGTGTTTCTATGCTGATGCCATACTGTTTTGATTACCATATCACAGTAACATAGTTTGAAATTAGGGAGTGTGATGCCTATAGCTTTGTTCTCTTTTCTGAGGATTGCTTTGGCTATTTCGCCTTTTGTGGTTCCGTATAGATATTAGGATCATTCTGTTTCTGTGAAAAATGCCACAGAAGTTTTGATAGAGATTTTGCATCTGTAGATTGCTTTGAGTAGTGTGGATATTTTAACAATATTGATTCTTCTAGCCCATGAGCACGGATTATCTTTCTGTGTATTTACATCATCTTCAATTTATTTCATCAGTGTCTTCAGCTTTTTATAGGTTTTTAACCTCCTTTGTTAAATTTATTCTTAGGTATTTTATTCTTTTTGATGCAGTTATAAATGGGATTTTCTTGATTTCTCTGATAGTTCATTATTGGTTTATAGACGTGCATCAGATTTTTGTGTATTGACTTTTTTATTCTACTTTTTAAAAATTTTTATTTTTAAATTTAAAATCAGTTAACATAAAATTAATATGTAGTATTAGTTTCAGAGGTAGAGTTCAGTGATTCATCAGTTGCATATAACACTCAGTGCTCATTATATCAAGTGCCCCCTTTAACATGTATTCTCCTACTTTACTGAATTTGTTTATTAGCTCTAACAATTTTTTTTGGTGGCCTCTAGGGTCTTCTAAATATAATATCATGTCATCTGCAAGTAGTGAAAGTTTTATTTGTTCCTTGCAATATGGATGCTTTTATTTTTTTTTCTTGTCTAAATGCTCTAGTTAGAATTTCTAACACTATGTTGAATAAAAGTGGTGAGAGGACATCCTTGTCTTGTTCCTGATTTTGTAAGAAAAGCTTCTAGCTTTCCAGTGTTAAGTCAGTGTTAGCTGTGGGCTTGTCATATATGGCCTTTCTTATCTTGAAGTACATTTTATCTGTACCTACTTTGTTGAGAGCTTTTATCTAAAATAGATGTTGAATTTTGTCAAATGCTTTTTCTGAATCTATTGAAGTATCATATAATTTTTATTTTTCATTTTGTTAATGTATATCACATTGATTGATTTGTGGATGTTGAACTGTTTTTGCATCCCTGGGAATAAATCCCACTTGATCATGGTGTAGCATCCTTTTAATGTATTGATGAACTCAGTTTACTAATATTTTGCTGAGGATTTTGGTGTGTATGTTAATTAGGGAAATTGGCCTGTAACTTTTTTTTTTCTTTCCCCTATCCTTATCTGGCTTTGGTATTAGTAATTCTGGTCTCATAAAATCAGTGGGAAGTGTTCTCTCCTCCCCAGGTTTTTGGAGAAGGGTTGGTATTAATTCTTGTTTGAATGTTTGGAAAATTCACCAGTGGAGCCATCTGTTTCTGGATTTTTTTTTTGTGTGTTGTTTATTACTGATTACATCTTTTCATATTTTCTATTTCTCATTCAGTTGTAGAAAGTTGTATATTTCTAGGAATTTGTCAGTTTCTTCTGGATTGTGAGTTTGTTGGTGTATAATTGTTCCTAGTAGTTTCTGACGATCTTTTGTATTTCTGTAGTATCAGTTGTAACATCTCTTGGTGACCTTAGCTACAGGTTTGTCAGTTTTATCTTTTCAGAAACCATTCTTGTTTTCGTTGATGTTTTCTATTGTCTTTTTATTATTTATTTCATTATTCTCTGATCTTTGTTTTTTTCCTTCCTTCTACTAACTTTATCCTTAATTTGTTCTTCTTTTTGTAGTTTCTTGAAACATAAAGTTAGATTATTTGAGTTGTATCATGTTTATTGATGTAGGCATTTATTGTCATGACCTTCCCTTTTAGAACTGCTTTTGCTGTATCCTGTAAGTTTTGGTATGCTATATATATATATATTTTTCATTTGTCCAAGGTGTTTTCTGATTTCTCTTTACTTCTTGGTTGACCCCTTGGTTGCCAAGTAGCATGTTGTTTAATCTTCACATATTTGTGAATTTTTCAGTTTTCTTGTAATTGATTTCTAGTTTCATACTATTGCAGTTGAAAAAGTTGCTTGATGTGATTTCAGTCTTATATTTATTGAGGCTTTTCTGGTGGTCTAATATATGATCTCTCCTGGAGAATTTCCATGTTGACATGAGAAGAATGTGTATTCTGTTGTTTTTGATACATATACATCTGTTAAGTCCATCTGGTCTGATGTGTAGTTTAAGGCAGTATTTCCTTATTGATTTTACTGATGAAAGTAGAATATTAAAGTCCCTTGCTGTTACTGTACTGATGTCTTTTCTTTCTTTAGGTTTGTTGGGATGTGCTTTATGTATTTATTTGTTCCTTTGTTGGGTATGTAAATATTTATAAATGTTATACCTTCAGAAAAAAATGTTATACCTTCTGTTGGGTGGACTTCTTAATCATTTTTTATCATTATGTAATGCTTTTCATTTTCTTTGGTTCTTATACAGTCTTTATTTTAAGTCTGTTTTGTTTGCTACAAGTATAGCTATACCCACTTTGCTTTGGTTGTCATTTGCACAGAATATCTTTTTTCATCCCTTTACTTTCAGTCTGTGTGTGTCCTTCCATCTGAAAGTGAATCTCTTGTAGGCAGCTTATAGATGGATCTTGTTTTTTTTTTTTTTTTAATCCATTTAGCCATTCCATGTCTTTTAGAGAATTTTCTATGTATGTATACTAATTATTGATAGGTATGTGCTTATTGCCATTTTATTAATATTTTTTCTGGCTGATTTGTAGTTCCTTTCTTCTCCTTGCTTTCCTCCTTTGTGGTTTGATGGCTTTCTTTATTTTTATGCTTAGATTTCTTTACCATTATCTTTTGTGTATCTGCTATAGGTTTTTATTTTATGGTTAGCCTGAGGCTTACACATTCATAACAGTCTAAGTTGATAACAGCTTAAGTTTGAAAGTATTCTAAAGTTCTAAATTTTTACTCTCTCCCCCATGCTTTATGTTTTGATGTCATAGTTTACATCTTTTTATCTTGTGTATCTCTTAACTATTATACTTGTACTTACTTTTACTAATTTTGTCTTTTGACTTTTATGCTAGGTTTATAAGTGATTAATCACTTACCTTTACTGTATATTTATCTTTCTTTTTCTTTTTTTTTGAGATTTTATTTATTTATTAATGAGAGACACAGAGATAGAGGCAGAGGCATAGGCCGAGGAGAAGCAAGCTCCTCCCAGGGAGCCTGATATTGAACTCGATCCTGCACCCCAGGATCATGCCCTGAGCCAAAGGCAGATGCCCAACCACTGAGCCCACCCAGTTGTCCCTATATTTTTCTTTCTTTTTTTTTTTTAAATTTTATTTATTTATGTATTATAGTCACACACACACACACACACACAGAGAGAGAGAGAGAGGCAGAGACACAGGCAGAAGGAGAAGCAGGCTCCATGCACCGGGAGCCTGATGTGGGATTCGATCCCGGGTCTCCAGGATCGCGCCCTGGGCCAAAGGCAGGCGCTAAACTGCTGCGCCACCCAGGGATCCCTATATTTTTCTTTCTAATGAGATTTATACTTTCATATGTTTTTTTTGTTACTAATTAATTCCTTTTCTTTTCCAGGAAAAGGGCTCTTGTCCAGGCCTTCTTGATGGACTGCCACAAGACTGGCAGTTGGTGTTTATCTTTGTTTGCCCTTCAAAGGTTGGGGATTAGCAGCTTTATAGATAAGGGCAGTCCTAATGGTAAACCTTCTGCATTTGTACCAGAACAGTGCAGTTTTTCTAGCCTTGCCTGCCTTAAGTCCTAGTGCTCACTTCTCCTCCTTAGTAATAACTGCTGTTTGTGGCATTTTTCCCCCCCCAGAATAGGACAATTTCATTTTTATTAAAAACCTGTGCAGGGATCCCTGGGTGGCGCAGCGGTTTGGCGCCTGCCTTTGGCCCAGGGCACGATCCTGGAGATCCGGGATCGAATCCCACATCGGGCTCCCTGCATGGAGCCTGCTTCTCCCTCTGCCTGTGTCTCTGCCTCTCTCTCTCTCTCTCTCTCTCTCTCTCTCTCTCTCTCTCTCTGTGTGACTATCATAAAAAAACAAAACAAAACAAAAAAACAAACCTGTGCATGCACAGTGACTCAGTGACTTTCTGAATGGCATTTTGAGACTTTGTCTACTTCCTCTTGATTGACAAGCTGCTTTTCCTGTTGACATTTTTTAAGCCAGACCTCTTTTTGAAATTATCAAACCATCTTATTGGCATTAAATTCTCCAACTTTTGATCTTCACCTACACTTTGCTTTAGGTTGTCATTGGAAAATGGCTTTGCTTTTTCTTTAATCACATTAGAGTCTCTATAGGTGTTCCTTTCTTATAGCAATCCTTCACCCGCATAAAATCGGCATTTTCAATACCACATAAAAAGGTATTTCACAGAAAGTACAATGTTTTTGTGTCTGCTGGTGTAGCTGCTGTGTCAGTTTCATGAATTTCCTCTTTTTTTTTTTTTTTAACATCGGTTCTTACACTGGATTCATTTATCTTGAAATGACAGATAGTCACAGCTGTAGACCTCAGTCTATGGTATTTATCAAACAGTTCAACCTTTTCTTATAATGTCAAGAATTTTCTCTGCTTCTTGGGAGCACTTCCAGATCATGAGTGACACTCTGTAGGAGTCCCATAGTTTTATTCAAGGTTTATGATATTGCACTAAACACAGTGAAAAGATATATGAGAACTACTAGAGATCATTTTTTACTGCAGTCTGCAATTTACTAGACAGGTGCTCATGTGGAGATGGTTAGCATCTCCTGGTGTTGTAAGCCGATATTTGCAATCCTGGAGCTCACTACAAAAACAACAGGAGTGGTTATGAAATTGTTATAGTAGTATGTTACATTAAGTATGTACTGTGGTTAATTTTATGTTCTTGTGATTTAATACTGTATCTTTAGATTTGTTTACATTTCTTTCAACCTTGTAGGGACTGTAAGTATTTGTCATAAGTATTGATAAATTTTAACTATAATAGATTTGTGTATATTTTGTGGTAGCAAATGATAAAATAGACTAGTAGTTACATGTATTTTGTCCATTCATGACATACCTAACTTCTTAATTTTTTTTATATTTTTAGGTTTTGTGATTTGTCTGTGAGTTTTTTCAAATTGTTGCAGATCTCCAAAAAAATTGCCAATATATTGAAAAAAATGTGTGTATAAGTGGACCTGTATAGTTTAAGACTGTGTTGTTAAAGTTTAGTGTAATTATTTTATCTTCCTCTGAAATATTCCAGTAAATGTATTACCTTTCATGAGTCATGTGTGCTAGGCAATTTTATTGAAACATTTTTATTTTGAGTTTGGTTATATAACATGAATATAATGGGTAGAGATTTTCTCTGTGTGTAGGAAATATGCTGCTGATAAGTATTGACTTTACAATTTTGTGTTAAAACCTTTAATAGTGCTTCAGAGAGGCTACATACCATGGTGGCTAACAGTGGTCTGTCTCATGTACTGTAATCCTCTGGGTCACCTTGAGTAAATTCTCTGTGCCTCAGTTTCCTGGTCCTTAAAATACATGTACAATATTATCTCTTGATGGGGTAATATCATGTGAGACTATGAGAATTACCTTGTATGTGTAAGGTGCTTAAAACCATTTTTGGCCCATATTAAGTACTCAAGTGTAGATACTATTGCTATTATCCATTTTATTAACATTGTTCCAAACTATATGGAAGATACTGAGAGGTCGAGTATTTTCTTCTCTTGTTTTCTAGATGTGAATGAATTGAAAGAATGTCTGTCTGTGTTGGTTAAAGAACAGCAAACTCTGGCCATCCAGTCAGCCACTACTACCCTTTCAGCCCTGAGACTCAAGCAGAGGCTGGTTATTTTGGAACGGTATTTCATTGCCTTGAATAGAACTGTTTTCCAGGAGAATGTCAAAGTTAAGTGGAAAAGCAGCAGTGTTTCTTTGCCTCCTGTGGACAAAAAAAGGTAATAATATAATGAAGAAGGAATCCTGATACCAGCTAAATATAAAATACAGGTTGTTTTGTTAAGGCAAGTTTAAGTTTGACTTGCAATATACTTAGGATATTTTATTTTAAAGATTTATTTATTTATTTATGATAGAGAGAGAGAGAGAGAGAGAGAGGCAGAGACACAGCAGGAGGGAGAAGCAGGCTCCATGCTGGGAGCCCGACGTGGGACTCGATCCCGGGACTCCAGGATTGCGCCCTGGGCCAAAGGCAGGCGCCAAACCGCTGAGCCACCCAGGGATCCCCCAGGACATTTTATTCTTGCTTTCCTTTTTTGTAGTTTCATATAGTCTGGAGAATGGCTTTGCCCATTTGCTCAGAATAACAAACTGTGCTTCATAATCTGTGCCATTATTTAAAAACCCTTTTCTTTCGGTAAAGAAACTGTGGAAGCCAGCAAAGGTGGAGACAAACATGTCTAGATTTTTGAAAATGGTGTCTGAACATTAACATTCTTTTTGTCTTATTTTGCTACTGGGTAGGGTAGAGTAGTCAGATCATGATATTTAGTGAGGAGCTAGTTTAGATGTTTATTTTTTTCTTCCTAATGTGATTTTCTAATTCTTTTATTGTAAGAGATGCTTTCAGGCATATAGTTTTTTAATATATTGGTATACATTGGCAGATTTTCTGAGACATTAACTAGAATGCTTAAGGCTTTATATAAAGTTTTGTTTTTCCGAATTGTGGCTGTCTACCACAGTTTTGTTCTCAGAAGGCTTGACTAAGATATTTCTAGGTATAACCCATATTTTATGTAGCAAAAAGAGTTGGTTTTATTTGATTGTAATACTGACTTTTATTCCCTATGGAGCACATGAAATGTACAGGGGCAGAAAGAAGCAGTGGGCAAAAAAACAAAAAACGCGAAACACCTTATTATCTTGCTGCATGGAACAATAAGTGCTAAATGAAGCATTTTTCATGTTTTGTTTTTCTTTTTAAATCTAGCTGAAATCAGATTACATGTTCTATATTTGATAGTTTTAAGGTAAACCAAGTGACAGAGGATTCCTACACATGTGATGATAGCCAGCAGCACGGTTCTTTCTTTCCTTCTTGTCTGGAAAGTGAGTGGTCCTTTGTGGTGATCACTGATCATAGAGGGGTTCTGCCTATGGAGGTGGTAGGTTTTAAGACTCTTTAAGCACTTTTATGTGTTTGTTAAATGAGACTGAATATTCTGAGATGCAGAAGTGACTGAGACCCCAACTGATTTTTCTCTGTGCTTTTTCTTTGTGGTGACATAAGTGTTGATGAAAATTGAAATCTACCTTTCACTAGGTCAAGCAAATTCCTAAAATTAAAAAAATACGTATTTTGAGATGATTGTGGGTTCATATGGAGTTGCAAGAAATAGTACAGATTCCTTATACCCTTCACCTGGATGTGAGGGTGATCTGGCTGCGACATCTGTCACCCCATTGATCGCCAGGGTTGATTTGGCTGATCTGGCTGGCTAGGCGGGTGTCCCGTTCCTCCCTCACCGCTCCATGTGCGTCCCTCCCGAAGCTGCACGCTCGGTCGAAGACGACCATCCCCGATAGAGGAGGACCGTTCTTCGGTCAAGGGTATACGAGTAGCTGCGCTCCCCTGCTAGAACCTCCAAACAAGTTCTCAAGGTCCTTATACCCTTCACCTACTTTCCTCCAGTGGTAGCCACTTACAAAACTATGGTTTACTGTCACATTGAGGATATTGACTCTGATCCAGATGACTTCTCTCACTCAGATTTCCTCAGTTTTACATGTTCTCAACTCGTGTGTGTGTATGCGTGCCTGTGTGTGTACAGGCACATATGCGTGCCTTTCCATATGATTTTATCACAGGTGTGGATTTCTGTTACCAGTGCCATAGAGTACAGGACAAGGAGCCTTTTTATAATGACACTCACTTCCTTTCCCTTGCCGCCTTCTGTCTCCTTGGGTAGCCCCTAGTCTGTTCTTGATGTCTGTTCTGTAACCTTGGCTTATATCAGTCAGTGTTATCTCCTTGAGATTTTTCCAAGTAGTTGGCATGTATCATCATTACATAGATTTCTATGACATGGTTGAATTTCATTTTGTTTATTCATCTATTGAAGGACACTCAGTTACTTAACAATTTTGAGCATTATGAATAAAGCTGCTATGAATATTTGTGGGCAGGTTTTTGTGTGAACCTAAGTTTTATTTTTTGGAATAAATGCGCTGGAGTTCAGTTCCTATGTCTTATGTTTAGGTTTGCAGAACATTGCCATGCTCTTTCTAGAATGGCTGTACAATTTTACAGTCTAATCAGCTATGTATGAGTGGTTTAGTTTTTCCACATTCTTGTCAGCATTTGGTGTTATTACATCTTTGTTTTAGCTATTCTGTTAGTGATATGTTCTACATTTTTATAGATTTCTTTTCCTCATTTCTCAACTTACTGGTTAGTGGTGGGTTTTACCTTTTTTGTGGAACTAGCAATGGGTTGGATGGTTGACTGGTGTGGATGGGCATGGATCCAAACTATTTGTGTGTTAGTGTTTCTTGAGTATTTGTAAAACAGAGAGTGACTTACACTGTACAGATTTAGGACTGTTGGGCTCTTTCTCCAGGGCCAAGGTTATGATTGCCTGAGGGGAGCCCCAGTTTCATGCTTCTCTTGAAGCAGTTTTCTGGTGAGGGCTCCTCGTACCTCATCTGAATAGATTCAGCATATGTGTTGCTAATTTAAAGATCATTATATTTCTTATTCAGAAATAAAGTGTAAGTTTCCTTATTCCTGTCTCGTAGGCACTCAATTCCTTCATTAAAGGCAGTTATTAATTAAGGTTTTTTTTTTGTGTGTGTCTTCTCATGAGCTCCCCTCCTAAAGCTCAAGATTCATAGATATATACATACTAGCTGCCTCTGTGGGGTCCCCACGTTCTTCCCTACTAATTTTATTTGACATCTCTATGGATGATCATTCCATATCATTACCCATTTAAAAAAAAATATTTATTCATGAGAGACACAGAGACATAGGCAGAGAGAGAAGCAGGCTTCCCACAGGGGACCCCAGGATCATGCCCTGAGCCAAAGGCAGATGCTCAACCGCTGAGCCCCCCAGGTGTCCCTCATTACCCATTTTTAAAAGCAAATCTAGTAAGTTTGAAGGATACTGTATATAGTAGAAATATTCAGCTGTGTAAAGTTGAAAATAAAAGTACTTGCTAAGCATGATTAAGTTTATATTGTATACTTTTTGTATTGTAGTTTGTTTTTTAGAATGATTTTTATTATATGCTGTTTGTATAACTTTTTAAAAACATGCATATCTTGTTAACTTTATAAATATAAATGGTAAAAAACTTAAAGGATTCATGAGAATGATAGGCACTAAATTCAGGAAAGGTTAAGCTCAACAGGATAGGGGCAAAAGAGAATAGGAGACATACATGGATCTCTATTCCTCGTCATCACATAGATCTAAAAGAGTCCAAAGTATAGATTCCATAGCCCTGGGTGCAGTCTCAGGCATTTGTCATATTCTTTGTGTGTTCTTCAATCACCTTACCTGCCTTTTCTTTACTACATGCCATTTAATCTCCCCATTTATGTATTTATGTCTATTTTCTGCTTACCCTGTGTTTCTCTCTAATAATATCAGCTCTCAGATTATTTTGTGAATATTTTTGCAATTCACTTAAAATTCTAAATGTTTTCTTAAAGTAAAAATTTCCATTACAAAGGACATTTGATAAGTTTTTAAATATGAAACTAAAAGTCACACAGTGTCTTCCTGCTGTCTGAAGAAATCCATTGATCACATTTTCATATAAATCCTTCCATATTATTTATCTTATTTTAGTATTTGCACATTACTCTGACTGACCAGTTATTACAACTCCCATATGTGTTGTCCACAGTTCCCGGCCCACAGGCAAAGGAGTGGAAGGACTTGCAAGAGTTGGATCCCGAGCAGCTCTCTCCTTTGCCTTTGCCTTCTTACGCAGGGCCTGGCGGTCAGGTATGTAGGCCTAGAGTGTTCTGTTAACCCCAACACATCAGGAGACTTGGGTGGTCTTCTCAGTTCTGCCACCACATGTGCTTGGTCTGATCCCATATGCTCTCTGTGCCTCATTTTTTTTTTGTTTATAGAATGAGGGGCTTAAGTCTGTTTGATTTTTCAGGTCTGTTCTTTAAAAAAAAAAAAGAAAAAAAGCGCATATGTGTGTACATCCCAGGTGAACCACTGCAGTGCATCAATGCTGATTTATTTTCTAGGAGAACAAGAAGTTAGAATTGCTCATGGGCGAGTTGAACTGACTTTGGGGCACTTGTATTAAGTTTTAATCTCTTGAGTTCTTAGAGTATCTTGTTGAGAGAAAAGTGAGGGATTGAAAATGTGACAGTGGCATACTCTCACATGGAGGAATAGGAGGCCTCTCTGGGAAAGTGGGGAGGGCTTTACTTGTCAGTGCTGCTTAAGGAGTGGGTGGCCTCCTCTGATACACGTGTGTGCCCAGGGGAGGATGCAGATCTCTGCAGCGAGCTGTTGCAGGAGTCCCTGGATGCCTTGAGAGCTCTGCCTGAGGCCTCACTCTTCGATGAAAGCACTGTGTCCTCTGTGTGGCTGGAGGTGGTAGAGAGAGCAACCAGGTTCTTGAGATCCGTCGTGACAGGGTAAGTTCTTTCTTTTCACATCTTACTGCGTGAATGATCCTAACATGCTTCAAAGTCTCATCTCACTGGCTTCTCTTTAGAGCAGGTTTGTGCTGTTTCCAGCTCACCCTTAGCTCTGTGATTCTAGATCTTAGTTTTTAGGTTTTCAAATATTTGCTTTTGAATCTCTGATTAGACCCAGGATTAGACCCATATTGTATTGAATCAGGTGGAAAATGAAAGATGTTTTTATAATGTATTTTTTCAGATATTTTATGATTTGGGAATTAGTCATTCATAAAATGTTTGAGCACTTATTGTGTGCTTCTTGGTGAGAATGTGAATGCTGTCATTCTGAGTGATGGGTGTTGTTTTAATAGACAATGTAGGACTAAATAACCACCCAAGATCAAAATGTTTAAACCTGCATCTGTTCATTTTAGTGTAAAAATATTTTGAACGTGAATCATTTTTCTGTAAGGAAAGTCATGAACTTTGGTCTTAGGTGCTATATGTTTTTGTTAACCATTTTTAAATTTATTTTTATTTTTAAAATATTTATTTATTCATGCAAGAGACCGAGAAAGAGGCAGAGGGAGAAGCAGGTTCCATGAAGGTAACCTGACGTGGGACTTGATCCCGGGTCTCCGGGATCACGCCCTGGGCTGAAGGTGGCGCTAAACCGCTGAGCCACCCAGGCTGCCTCGGTTTTTAAATTTAAAGAAAAATGTATATAGTCAATATATAATTCGGCAGCAAAGGCATAATTAGAGCAAAAGTGAATCTTTTCCCATTCCTTTTGCCTAAGGTCACTGCTGTGTCCTTTCGGTATTCAGGGAGGGACACCCGAGGTCTCTATGCCAACAGGCCATGAGTTCCCCTCCCTAGCGTGCTGATGAAGGCATTGCAGCAAGATTTAGGGCCGTGGGCCCTGAAATAGGCTTCGAATTTGATCCTTGAACCCTGTGGGGATTAGAGGTGCTATCCCCCACACAGTTTAAAATCCATATAGCATACTGTGAACTGGAAGCCTGACCGGTAACATAGACAGTGGATTAACAAATATGTTATTATCTGTATTATATACTGTATTCTTATTATACTATCTAATCTTAAACTTTTTGGTGTTTCTAGGCTACATAGTTCATCTGTGAGTTTTTTCAAATTATTGAAAATCTCCCCCAAATTTTTCTATATATATATATATATATATATTGAAAAAAATCTGTATAAGTAAACCTGTGCAATTCAAACTTGTTCAGGGTCAACTGTAGTTTCAAAAATTCAACTGTAATGGTGATATCAGAAGGTCCTCTCTTCCCCATCTTGGGTTAAGAAGACTTGTTATTTATCATTGGGGAAAAGTTGAAATATTTCTTTGATCAGAGAAAAATACACATAGACATTTTGCTTGTGTTTGCCAGGTGGTTTTAGAAGTTGATTTTTCTACGTTTACATAGAGGGATGTTAATATTCTAATAGCCTTACATGTCATTGAAAGTGGAAACATCTAAACATTTTTCTACCCATGATTTGAATAATGATAAAAAGAATTTTATGCTATGGATGCTGGAATGTTTTCTAATATAGTCATAGTATCTGAATTAATCCGTTCAATAATGTTTACAAATTAATTGTATACTTTAAAATCTCGGATTAAATTTTTTTTTTTCGGATTAAATTTGAGTATTAAGTCTCAGAAACTTGATTCTAAATATTAAAAATATACATGCTGTTTTTAAGATCACATGTTACTTTGTTCTTGGGTCTACTGTTTTCAATTCAGGGATGTTCATGGAACACCTGGTACCAAAGGGCCTGGAAGCATCCCTCTGCAGGACCAGCACCTGGCCCTGGCCATCCTGTTAGAGCTGGCTGTGCAGAGAGGCACGCTGAGGTGAGGAGAATCACAGGCTGGGAGTATGTCAGGGAAATGCTTCTGTATCTGAACATTTGTTTCATTTTATGGTTATTTCATTGAATCATTTGTGATTATAGAAAACGTGTGGTGTTCTGTAATCAAAGAACCACTTCCTAGGACTTTCTCTTCTGTCTAACCTGGGTACACGTATGTTTTCTTCACTTTTTTTATGTTCAATTTTCTAGTAATGTAGGAGCTGTTTTTTTTTTTTTTTTTTTTTTCCCTTTGAATTTTCCTCAAATGATCTTTATTCCATCAGTTAAGGTCCTAGAAGTTCCCTTTAGAAAGTGCTGTTTGAGGGATACCTTGGTACCTTAGTAGGCTAAGCGTCTGACTCTTGATTTCTTTTCTTTTCTTTTTTTCTTTTTTAAAGATTTTATTTATTTATTCATGAGAGATACAGAGAGAGAGAGAGAAGCAGAGACACAGCCAGAGGGAGAAGCAGGTTCCATGCAGGGAGCCTGACGTGAGACTTGATCCTGGGACTCCAGGATCATGCTCAGCACCGAAGGCAGGTGCTAAACCACTGAGCCACCCAGGGATCCCCTCTTTTCTTTTTTTTTTTTTTTTAAGATTTTATTTATTTATTCATGAGAGAGAGAGAGAGAGAGAGAGGCAGAGACAGGCAGAGGGAGAAGCAGGCTCCATGAAGGGAGCCTGTTGGGGTACTCGATCCCAGGACTCCAGGATCACACCCTGGGCCGAAGGCTGGTGCTAAACTGCTGAGCCACCCAGGGATCCCCTGTCTCTTGATTTTGACTTAGCTCTTGACCTCAAGGTTGTGAGTACAAGCCCCCGTATTGGGCTCCATTCTAGATGTGGAGCCTACTTAAAAAAAAAAAAATTGTACTGTTTGAGTTTCTTTTTCTTTTCTTTTCTTTCTTTCTTTTTTTTTTTTTTTTAATACTGTTTGGGTTTCTTAAATGGTTTTATATTTCTTATCCTCAGAAGATGGATATCTTTGCTAAAATCTTGGTATTTATTCAGTGATTTTACTGCCAGGAATTATTTTTTTGGTATTACTTTAGTGGTATCCTTTCAAATCTAAAGTATTTCTGTTTTATTTCGCTGTTTGCTTTTATTTTTGACAGACCATGGTGATAAAAACTAATCTGTTTTGCTAGAGAATAAAGATATTTTCTCTTTCAGCCAAATGTTGTCTGCCATCCTGTTGTTGCTGCAACTGTGGGACAGTGGGACACAGGAAACTGACAATGAGCGGTCCGCCCAGGGCACCAGTGCCCCCCTTCTCCCTTTGCTGCAAAGATTCCAGAGCATCATCTGCAGTAAAGATGCCCCTCATATAGAGGGTGACACTCACGTAAGTATCATAACAAGATTTTGCATTTAAGTAGCTACCTTGATTCAGTTTTTCTAAAAGAGTTATTTAGCCTTTTATAAACAAGATGGGAGTGCACATCTGTGGCAGTAGTTGTCTCTAGGGGAGGGTGTGTATTTGGTGATTACAGCAGTGAGTCAGGTGTGGAACAGGTATGGGCTATCATGGGGTGAGTTTCAGTTGCTGTGGTAGAGTATCACACAAGCACGTAACCTCTGTGTGTGTTCTGGATTGTGTGTACCTAGTAGGAAGAATGTATTTCTTGACATGTATCAGCTTGAACTTTTAGAGAGATTCCTCTGCTGCTTTTTTTTCTTTCTGCTGTACTGGAGCCTTGAGCCCTTCACGTTCGTGGGTTTAGTGCTTGTGTATTTCTAGCGGCCTGGAAACTTGGTTTGGCTGTGCTTTGGCTGTGATGGGGAGTGAGTTTAAGATGCTGAGGAAGATGTAAAGAAGTCATGCTTATGTCCGTGAAGGAGTTAGTTAGAAGGCATGAAAATGGGTAAAAATTCGGACAATATTTCAGGAACAAAGTGTGAGAGTCAAGCAGGTCCTTTTGGGCACTTGCAATGATAATGTGGGGAGGTAGCACAAGGACTTGAGGCTTAGCTTGTGTGGGATAGAATGTGTGTTTAGTTCAGAGGACCTGCTTTACCATGAGGTTGCTTAGTGGTTTATGTTTATTTGTTTTGACCCAGCTTGGAGAAGTCAGGTAAGTCTTCCTCTTTCATGCTCTTCCATATACCATTTATGGAGAAGGCCTCAGATCAGTGAGTACCAGCTGGATTGCAGCACAGAACTAAGTCTGACATACACACATTTTAAAATAAGATTTATTTATTTATGACAGAGAATGTGTGTGTGAGTGCATGAGTGCGTGAGTGCAGGGAGAGGGGGTGGGGAGGGAGAGGAGAAATGAGAGAGAAAGAGAGAGACAGACAGACAGACACTCAGTCCACTGAATGCAGAGCCCAACTTGGGGTTTGATCTCACAACCCTGAGATCATGACCTGAGCTAAAATCAAGATTCAGAAGCTTAGCTGATTGAGCTACCCAAGTGTCCCTGATCTGCATACTCTTAAACACATACTAGAAAAAGAGCGTTGAAAATAGTGGCCTACTTTTTGTTGGCCCTTCCTGTGTGCGGGGCATTGTGTGGAGCATGCCACCTAAGTCATCACTGTGTTTAGTCCTAGAACAGTAAGGCTGGTCACAGAGAAGGGCCTGCCTAGGTCCTGGGTCTGAACTCTGGGACTGCTGCTTTTTAGAGACACAAGTTTGATCTTAGAGGTCTTTTCTACAAAGGCCATCATTCCATTATAAAGTTAATTTTTCTATCACTTGGCAGTCTTTAATGGGAATAAGGCTACTCTGCTTTTAGAAGAATTATATTTGTTACTTTTTTTTTTTTTTTATTTGTTACTTAATGTGTGAGTAACATTAGGTTACTCCAGGGTGGGTGGCATTTAGGTTAAAATAAGTGGTTTTGGTTTGCAAAACCAGGTTAAGGTGCAGTGCTGTGTTCCTAGGAAGCTTGCTTTGTATTCTGAGGGCTCTTGGAGGGTTGAGCCTACAAAGTGTCTGTGCCATGTCATTGACCTGAGTGTAGTATGCACATGGGTAATAGATGTGCAAAATGTGCAGGCACTGCTGTGTGTAGTGTTTTATAGCAAATGTGTAAATATGTAGATGTGTAGTGTCACTGCATCAATAACACTTCTCATTTGATGACCAAAAGGAGTAGATTTACAGATAATGCCTAACTGTTGAGTACCAAAATATAAAGAATGGTTAAGGGCTAATTGTATTACTTTAATTTTTCCACCATTCTCAAGAAGCCTGTTTACTTTTCTTCTGTAGCTTTTGTCTGGTCCTCTGAGCCCCAATGAGAGTTTCCTGAGGTACCTTACTCTTCCACAAGACAATGAGCTCGCCATTGACTTAAGACAAACTGCAGTTGTTGTCATGGCCCATTTAGACCGCCTGGCTACTCCCTGTATGCCACCTCTGTGTAGCTCACCAACATCTCATAAGGTACGTGTGATAGCAGTGTTTCTTCTTTGTATGTTGTATAGTTAGTAGCACTCTTAGATTCTCACTCTGTGCTGATATGGAGACTCAGTTTCTCTGGTGTTGGGGCTAGAGCTGGCTTATAGCTTTTTAAATCTTGTATATGGTTTAAAGTGTTATCAATGATCAGAATGAGTGATGAGCAAGCTGAGGTACACAGGGATTTAGGATCCAATCCATTGTCCCAGTTCTAGAATCAGGAGATGTGTCCCCAGAGAGCTCTCCTTTATCCAAACAACTGCATGCCATTCTGCTTTCCTCACAGAGGTTCCAGTGCCATTTTTGTAAAGTAGGGGCTCAGACCATGAACTGTCTTGATGCTGCTAAGAGCAGTGATAACACTAGTCCACATGTATGAAGAGCCTGCCATGCAGGCCCCTTGAGGACTTCCCACATGTAGTTGCATCTGATCATCACAATACTGCCCCAGTGTATTGATTAAGAAGACTGTCATTTGGGATGGCAGTGGATTTTTCCAGGGTCACACAAGAATTTGGATTTGTATCCAGGTTTTCCTAACTTTTAAATTTATCATGATGTATATTTTAATTTCATTTTATAGTCATAGTCATTTGTTTCTTTTCCAACTAAGTATATTCACATGGTTCAAAAATCAAAATTAAGTGCAAAGATGCTGTTACTTCCTCCTTCCTGTCCTCTCATCTACTGGTTTTACACCTGCTGCTTTTTACTTCTCTAGTCTCTCACATATCCTTTCAGCATTCTCTGGAATAAATGTTATTGGTAGCATGTCGTAGCTTGTTCTTTTCACTACACAGTATATACTGAGGAGCTTGCTCTATTAGTAAACAGAACTTTTTTTATTTTAAAGCAACTCGGTATTCCATGTTTGCATCTATCATGATTTTTGTTTGCATGTAAACTGCTTTACTTTCTCTTGCTGTTTTTAAAATTCTCTTTTGACTCTCTTATTTGCTTTGTGTCTTGATGCCAGACCTCTTTGGGTTGGTTTGGTTGGGGGCTGGCTCTCTGTGGCTCCCAGATCTGGATTTTTCTTTCCTTCCCTATATTCAAGAAGTTTTAAGCTATTATCTCTTCAGTCTTCTGCCCCCTTTTCTCTCTCTTCTTCTGGGATCCCTATCATGTGACCATTATGCTTGACAGTGTTGCGGAGTTCCTTGGGGTCCGTTCTCATTTTGCGTATTTTTTCCCCCTCTCATTTGCTCAGCTTGATTACTTTCCATTACTCTGTCCTTCAGGTTGTTGATCTGTTCTTCTCCCTCCTCTTTTTTGCTATTTATTCCTGATGGTGTATTTTTAATTTCACTTAATGAGTTATCTCTAATTGGTTCTTTCTTAGGTCTTCTATCTCTTTGTGGAGGGTCTCATGGAGGTCCTGCACTTCTTTCTCAATTCTATCAAGTATCTTTATGAGCATTACTTTATATTTGCTATCAGACATATTACTTATCTCCATTTTGTTTAGGTGATTTTGTTCTGCTCTTTCATTTGGGACATGTTCCTCTGACTCCTCATTTTGTCTAAGCTGTGTCTTTTCCTATGTGTTAGGAAAGTTAGCTATGTTTCCTGCACTTGAGAGTAGTAGCTTTATGAAGAAGGGGTCCTGTAGGGCCCCACAGTGCAATGTCTTCTTTTCACCAGAAAATTGTGCTTCAGGATGTCTCCTATATGTGTTGCTACGGGAGTATCCTACTGTTGTGGCTGAGCTCTGTTTGCTTCAGTCCAGTTTGTGATGGTTCTCTGCCTGTTGTTCAGAGTCTGGTGCCTGTGGTGTTAGTGGGCCAGTCCAGGGATGCCTTGGGTTCAAGTCGAGCCAGACCAGGTAGCACCAAACTTGTACGTACTTGCCCTGTTTTGGTCCCTGAGAAACTTTTATTGGTGGATGGGGGCTGTAGTCAGACTAACTGCCTGCCTCTAGCCCATTGCTGGGGTCGCGGTCAGACTAGTGTGTGGTTATCTTCCCCTCTCCCTGGAGCAGGACTCACTTTGGAGTGGTGTTGGCCCTTGTCTGGGCTGCTTGCACACTGCCAGGCTTTGCTTTGATGGGATCTTTGATGGGATCTTGTCCAGAGCTTATCCAAGGGGATGGATCTGCTTTGCTCTGGCCTCTTGTTTATGTCTGTCTGCAGAAAGTCTCTTCTGCCAGTCTTTGGGCTGCTTTCTGGGTTATTTATACCCATGGTGTTCTCTAGGTGGCCACACTGTACAAGGTGAGCCCTGGGTCTTCCTACCCTGCCATCTTCCTCTTTATATTTCTCTTTAGTGGTTTCTATTAAAATGAAATGCTGTGGAAGAATTAATTACCTGTTCAGTTACTTCATCTTACCTGTTAACTAAGGTAATATGGGATGTTATGAGTTATTTTGGTATTTCTTTACATGCTTTGTTTTTATCCTGTGGTATTTCAGTGTTAATCATAGCATAAATTTTTCTTTCTTTTGACTAAGAAGAAAATATTCTTGCTACCATAAAGAAAATGTTTACTTACGTTGTTATCTTACAGGGATCATTGCAAGAGGTCATAGGATGGGGGTTAATAGGATGGAAATACTACGCTAATGTGATTGGTCCAATTCAATGTGAAGGACTTGCCAACCTGGGGGTCACGCAGATCGCCTGTGCAGAGAAGCGCTTCTTGATCTTATCGAGGAATGGCCGCGTGTACACGCAGGCCTACAATAGTGACACACTGGTGGGTGTTCTTGGGCCCAGATTGCTTGCCTTTGTGGATACTTTTCTACTATAGTGCTGCAGAGTTCTAGTCTTTAAGACATTGGGTTTCTGAAGATTTAGAAACACTTGTTCATTGTTTTATTATTTTTATTTAATAATCTTAATAATCATTGTCAAGATTTGGGGGCAGAATTTCTTAGTTGTTAATATTGGGAACTCCTTACAGTAACACTTATTATTGCTTGTCATGATTCCATTTGTATACTAATTTTCCACGTGTAAACTCAGTCAACTATGGGGGGAGTTAGTAACAGATGAGAGAATTTGGCCTCATGGGGATAGAGCATGTTCCTGTTAAAGGAAGGTGCTTTTCACCTTGACTTGTGAATTTCCGTTATGTGGAGGTGGCCTAGTCATGTCACATCACTTGGAAGCTGCCTACTCCTCTGTTGGTAATGGGCAGGTCATCTGGACAATTGGATGGCAGCCTCATGTTCTTTCAGTTCGAGGAGGGTTTGTTAAAATGAGATACATCAGTGAGAAGAGTCATGTTGTTTTTGTTTTCATTGTCCTAGGATTGCTTACTAATTTTTTTCCTGTTTGTACTGTTCTAGGCTCCACAGCTGGTCCAGGGTCTTGCCTCCAGAAACATTGTAAAGATTGCTGCCCATTCTGATGGTCACCACTACCTGGCTCTGGCGGCCACGGGAGAGGTGTATTCCTGGGGTTGCGGGGATGGTGGACGACTGGGCCATGGGGACACTGTGTATGTATGGCCCTTTCTTGTAATTGACATGTTCTCTCTTTGAGTTGCTCTATCCAGAATAGGTGGAAAAGAAAAGTGTGGCTGGGTTGTTTTCCATTTGCTCTGACATGTAGGGCTAGGATGGAGAAGGCTGTCAAGATATGTCAGCCCCTGAGTGACACTATGGGAGTTCTGCCCACAGCACAGAGGGTGACATTAGTTGGCCTTCATGTTCTTCTCTCCCATATTCAAAATTTCCAGCTTTGGTACTCCTGTTTTAACTATACATACCAATACCCCACACGGTGGAGTTTCTTTTTTTTTTTTTTAAATTTTTTTTTTTTTTAAATTTTTATTTATTTATGACAGTCACAGAGAGAGAGAGAGAGGCAGAGACACAGGCAGAGGGAGAAGCAGGCTCCATGCACCGGGAGCCCAACGCGGGATTCGATCCCGGGTCTCCAGGATCGCGCCCTGGGCCAAAGGCAGGCGCCAAACCGCTGCGCCACCCAGGGATCCCCACGGTGGAGTTTCTTAAAGCAAATCCCACATTACTTATTTCTTTATTCAGAAATACTTCAATATGTCTCTATCAGATAAGATCCTACTTTCCTTAGGCCATTCCATTTTCATAGGTACAAAACTCAATAGTTTCTTTTTTCTTTTTCTTTTTTTTTAAGATTGTATTTATCCATGAGAGACACAGAGAGAAAAGCAGAGACCTAGACAGAGGGAGAAGCAGGCTTCCCTGCAGGGAGCCCGATGCAGGACTCGATCCCAGGACCCTGGGATCACAAACTAAGCCAAAGGCAGATGCTCAACCACTGAGCCACCCAGATACCCCTCTGTAGTTTCTTACTGTCCTATTTTGTAGAAGCTTTTGATTATTGTGAGAGACTAGGAGTGAAACAAAATGGTGGGTTTGTAAAAATGGAGAATTCCCACAGCTGCCACAGAGTGGTGGGAACCCTTTTATATGTTTCGGGTTTGAGTAGGGAGCCTGATGGAGAAAAACTTAGGCTTTAGGTTAAAATTGAAGATGCAACTCCACGTCAAGTGGGTTAGAAGTATGAACAGCCGAGTTGAGAGGTGTCTGGCGTATTCTAACTGTGGTGGGATGGAGGTGGGCCCCCCCTAGGTAGAATCTCATATTGTCAAAAAAGCTGAGCAATGTCTGTTATGTGTTAGCATTCAGCAGAAATATCCTAAACTTGACAGTGTTGTAAGGGATTCAGACAAATGTGGTAAAATGATTGTTAGAAACAAAGGAATGCTAATTATGGAATTTAGAATTTTTTTTTTTAAAGAATGATTGTTATTCTCAGACTAGAAGGGAGTGAGATGGATGAGGCACCGAGGACTTGAAAGATGGAGATACAGGCTGGAGACATTAGTTTTTGGCTTCCTTTATGTCATTTGTAATTTGTACTAAATTACAAAGCACAATTTTTTAATTAAATAATACTCAGTTGAGATTAAGTGCTAGATGCTAGATTAAGTAACTTGTCCATTGCTTGAGAAGTTGAGGGAAGGGAAAAAAATCAGTAGAGATGTTAGGAGTTGGAGGGAAACTTTGGGAGGTTGAAACTTGAGCTGAACAGGAAGGAGAGGGCAGCCTCAGTGGCGCAGTTTAGCACTGCCTGCAGCCCAGGGTGTGATCCTGGAGACCCGGGATCGAGTCCCATGTCGGGCTCCTTGCATGGAACCTGCTTCTCCCTCTGCCTGTGTCTCTACCTTTCTCTGTGTGTGTCTCTCCTGAATAAATAAATAAAATCTTTTTTTTTTTTTTTTTTTAAAAAAAAACAGGAAGGAGAAGTGGTATGAGAGTAGGTTTGTTCAGCTCTCCTTGTGCCTGTGTATGTCCCTTCTTCTGTGTGCGTTTATTTATTCACAAAGTAGTAAACCATGTCTTTGGAGAGGATAGACTTGAGTGTTGTCAATCATTTTCTGGATTATAAGCATAGGGCATTTTACTAGTTTTGAAATGAAGAGCCAACTACTAAGACTTCTACCTAATTAGCCCATACTTCCTCTTTTCATTTGTAAAATACAGATTGAGTGTGATTAGTAAACCTTGCTCCTTCATTCTTTCCTCATTTATTTAACAAATGTATAAATTTTAACCATCTGTATGAGGTTTACAAATCCATTAGTTTTAAATTTGATGAGTTTCAGTAAATGTGTGCACATGGGGGAACTGCCACAACTGAGACAAAGAACATTTCTGATGCCCCTGCTACTTTGGACCCCTTTGCAATCATCCCCTACTCCCTACCTCCAGTTTCTGATCTGGCCTCTGTCACAAGTGGTATTTTATCTCTGGCTCTTTGACGTATCAGGATCCCTGAGTTTCAGCCAAGTTGTTGGGCCTGTCAGTAGGTGCTTTGTGCCTGTTGCTGAGTGGTCTGTCAATGGATGGGTCACTGTTTTGCACCACTGTAAACAATGCTGCTCTAGACTTGATTTTACAAGTCTTTAACAAACCTGTTCTGATATTCCTGCTGCATACCATGTTTGGCATTGGGTGCTCAATTAACAAACAGTCATGGAAGTGTTGGGTGTTCGAATTCTATGTTCCTTAGTTACTTCATAAGGCACCTGAAAGGCAAAACTGTTCTGACACTCTGCCAGGTTATTCAGATAGTAATTTTCTTTGCTATCACTAATAGGATCTGTGTAAAAGGACATTTACATTTGTTTTCTTTCTCTCCACAGGCCTTTGGAAGAGCCTAAGGTGATATCTGCTTTCTCTGGAAAGCAGGCTGGGAAGCATGTGGTGCACATCGCATGTGGAAGCACATATAGTGCGGCCATCACTGCCGAAGGGGAGCTGTACACTTGGGGCCGAGGGAACTACGGCCGACTAGGCCATGGTACATTTGCTCTGAGCCAGCTTGAGCATGCAGTGGGAGGTTATTTCTTTTGAGGGACTTAAAATAACAATTGTCCTATCTGTTTGAAGGCTCCAGTGAAGATGAGGCCATCCCGATGCTGGTAGCTGGGCTTAAAGGATTGAAGGTCATTGATGTGGCATGTGGGAGCGGGGACGCTCAAACCCTGGCTGTGACAGAGAATGGTACGCAGTGCTCATGCTGCCCTGGGCATGTTCTTAGGATGAGGAGTGCCGCTTTCCTAAAAGGAGTGAGCTTTGAAGAATAGTGGACCTCATTTGGCTTACCCTTTGTCCATCTTTAAGTGGTGTGCATCTCAGTGTCTTAACTCAGAGGTTAAGAAGTTATATGACTTTTAATTTCTGTTGCCCAGAGTCAGAGAGCTAGTTAGCTGCTATATCCTTCCTATTTGGGCATTTTATGATAAAAAATGAGAGTTACAGTGGAATAATTGACATTCTGAATTGTTTCTGGTTATTATTATTATATTTCCTAATTTCAGCTACCTTTGATTCCCTGTAGTAAATCCTGCTTAGTCTATGTGGATTCTAGTATGATGCTACAATGTTGACTTGTTTTTAATTTTACTTTTGTATTTGTGTTCATTACTGAGATTATACTCATTTTGCTTTTCCTTTGAGGATACATTTAGTGGGTTTGATGGTTAGAATCATAGTAATTTGGGGGGGTATTTTTATTTTTATTTTGACTTTTTTAAAAAATTAAATTCAATTAATATATGTATTATTAGTTTCAGAGGTAGAGGTCAGTGATTCATCTTATGTAATACTTAGTGCTCATTACATCATATGCCGTCTTTAATGCCCATCATGCAGTTATCCTATCCCCCCAGCCTCCTCACCTACAGCAGCCCTGAGTTTCCTATGATTAAGGATCTTTTAGGGCTTGTTTCCCTCTCTGGTTTCATCTTGTTGTATTTCTTCCTCTCTTCTGCTATGATCCTCTGTTTCTTAATTTGTTTCTTAATTTCCACATATGAGTGATCATATTGATAATTATCTTTTTTGATAGACTTATTTTGCTTAGCATAATACCCTTTAGTACCATCCACATCATTGCAAATGGCAAGATTTCGTGTTTTTGATGGCTGACTAGTATACCATTGTATATGTATATACCACACCTTTATCCATTTATCTGTGGATGGACATCTGGGGTCTTTCTATAGTTTGGCTATTGTGGACGTTGATGCTATAATTATTGGATTGCAGGTACCCTTTGTATCACACTATATTTGTATCTTGGGGTTAAATACCCAGGTTGTAGGGTAGCTCTATTTTCAACTTTTTGAGGAACCTCCATACTGTTTTCTTTTTTTCTAAAATTTATTTATTAGAGACAGAAGGAGAGAGAGAGAGAAATAGGCAGAGGAAGAAGCAGGCTCCATGCAGGGAGCCTGACGTGGGACTCGATCTGGGGTCTCCAGGATAATCCCTGGGCTGAAGGTGGCACTAAACTACTAAGCCACTGGGGCTGCCCCTCCATACTGTTTTCCACAGTGGTGGTACCTGTTTGCATTTCTACCAACATTGTAAGAGGGTTCCCCTTTCTCTGCATTCTCACCAACACCTGTGGTTACCTGACTTGTTAATTTTAGCCATTCTGACTGCTGTGAGGTGGTATCTCATTGTGGTTTTGATCTGTGTTTCCCTGATGCCAAGTGATGTTAAGTGTTTTTTTTTTTTTTTTCTTATGTCTTTTGGCCACGTGTATGTCTTCTTTGGAGAAATGTCTGTTGAGGTCATCTGACCATTTTTTGACTGGATTTTCTGTTTTTTGGATGTTGAGGTTGGTAAGTTCTTTATAGATTTTGGATACTAGCCCTTTATCTGTTAAGACATTTGTAGATATTTTCTCCCATTCTGTAGGTTGACTTTTAGTTTTGTCGACTGTTTCCTATGCTGTGCAGAAGCTTTTTATCCTGATGAAGTCCCAATAGTTCAAAAGCAAAAATTTGCTTTTGTTTCCCTTGCCTTTGGAGACCTGTCTTGCAAGAAATTGCTGTGGCCAAGGTAGAAGAGGGTTGCTGCCTGTGTTCTCCTCTAGGATTTTGATAGATGCCTATCTCACATTTACGTCTTTCATCCATTTTGAGTCTATTTTTGTGTATGGTGTGAGGAAATGGTCCAGTTTCATTCTCCTGCCTGTAGCTGTCCAATTTTCCCAACACTATTTGTTGAAGACACTGTCTTTTTTTCCATTGGATATTCTTTCCTGCTTTGTTGAAGATGAGTTGACCATAGAGTTGAGAATCCATTTCTGGGTTCTCTATGCTGTTCCATTGATCTGTGTGTCTGTTTTTGTGCCAGTACCACACTATCTTCACGATTACGGCAATGCAATAGAACTCGAAGTTTGGAATTGTGATGCCCCCAGATTTGGTTTTCTTTTTCAACAGTCCTCTGGCTGTTTGAGGTCTTTTCTGGTTCTATACAAATTTTAGGGTTATTTGTTCCAGCTCTGTGAAAAAAGTTGATGGTATTTTCTTTAGGGATTGAATTGAATGTGTAGATTGCTCTGGGTAGCATAGACATTCTAACCATATTGTTTTTCCAATCCATGAGCATGGAATGCTTTTTCTATTTCTTTATGTGTTCCTCATTTCTTTCATGAGTTTTCTGTAGTTTCCTGAGTAAAGATCCTTTACCTCTTTGGTTAGACTTATTCCTAGGTATCTTACGGTTTTTGTTGGAATTGTAAATGTGATTGATTCCTTAATCTCTCTTTCTTTGGTCTCATTGTTAGTGTATAGAAATGCAGCTTGACTCTGTGGATTGATTTTATATCCTGCCATTATGCTGAATTCATGTATCAGTTCTAGCAACTTTTAGGTGGAGTCTTTCTGGTCTTCTGCATTCAGTGTCATGCCATTGTGAAGAGTGAGAATTTGACTTCTTTGATGATTTGGAGGCTTTTTATTTCTTTTTGTTGTATGATTGTGGTGGCTAGGGCTTCCAGTACTATGTTGAAAAAGAGTGGAGAGAGTGAATATCCCTGTCGTGTTCCTGACCTTAGGGGAAAAGCTCTCAGTGTTTCCCTGTTGAGGACGATATTTAGTGTAGGTTTTTCATATATGGCTTTTATGAGGTTGAAGTATGTTCCCTCTATCCCTACACTGCAGAGAGTTTTTATCATAGAAGGATGCTGTATTTTGTCAAATGCTTTTTCTGCATCTGTTGAGAGGATCATATGGTTCTTGTCTTTTTTTTATTGATGTAACATGTTGATTGATTTGCAGCTGTTGAACCACTGTTGCAGCACAGGAATAAATCCCACTTTGTACTGGTGAATAATACTTTTGTTTTTTGTTTTTTGTTTTTTTTTTTTTTAAATTTTTATTTATTTATGATAGTCACACACACAGAGAGAGAGAGAGGCAGAGATACAGGCAGAGGGAGAAGCAGGCTCCATGCACCGGGAGCCTGATGTGGGATTCGATCTCGGGTCTCCAGGATCGCGCCCTGGGCCAAAGGCAGGCGCCAAACCGCTGCGCCACCCAGGGATCCCTGAATAATACTTTTGATGTACTGTTGGATCTTATTGGCTAGTACCTTGATGAGAATTTTTATATCCATGCTCATTAAGGATATTGATCTGTAATTCTCCTTTTTGGTGGGGTCTTTGTCTGGTTTTGGAATCAAGGTAATGCTATTCTCACAGAAAGTGTTTGGAAGTTTTCCTTCCAGTTCTGTTTTTTCTAACAGCTTCAGAAGTGTAGATATTTTTCTTTAAATTTTTATTTATTTATGATAGTCACACAGAGAGAAAGAGAGAGAGGCAGAGACACAAGCAGAGGGAGAAGCAGGCTCCATGCACCGGGAGCCCGACGTGGGATTCAATCCCGGGTCTCCAGGATCGCGCCCTGGGCCAAAGGCAGGCGCCAAACCGCTGTGCCACCCAGGGATCCCTAGAAGTGTAGATATTAATTCCTCTTTAACTGTTGACATAATTCTGCCTGGAGGCCATCTGGTCCTGGACTCTTGTGTGTTGGAAGATTTTTTTTTATTACTGCTTCAATATCTTTGCTGATTATGGATTTGTTCAGGTTTTCTATTTCTTCCTGTTTCAGTTTTGATAGTTTATGTATTTCTAGGAATGCATCCCTTTTCTTCCGGATTACCTAATTTGTTGATGTATAGTTGCTCATAATCTGCTCTTATAATTGTATTTCTTTGGTGTTGGTTGTGATCTCTCCTCTTTCATTTATGGTTTCATTTATTTGAGTCCTTTCTCTTTTCTTTTTGATAAGCCTGGCTAGAGATTAATCGATTTTACTAATTCAAAGAACCAGCTTCTAGTTTTGTTAATCTGTTCTACCTTTCTTCTGGTTTCGGTTTCATTGATTTCTGCTCTAATCTTTATTAATTTTCTTCTCTTGCTGGATTTAGGCCTTATTTGTTGTTCTTTTTCCAGCTCCTTTAGGTGTAAGGTTAGGTTGCATGTTTGAGACTGTTCTTGTTTCTTGAGAAAGGCTTGTACTGCTATGTACTTCTCTCTTAAGACTGCCTTTGCTGCATCCCAAAGGTTTTGAACAGTTGTGTTTTTATTTTCATTTGTTTCCATAAATTTTAAAAATTCTCCTTAATTTCCTGATTGACCCATTCATCCTTTAGGAGGAAGCTTTTAACCTCCATGTATTTGTATTCCTTCCAATTTTTTCTTGTGATTGAGTTCAAATTTTATAGCACTGTGGTTTCAAAATATGTATGATATAATCTCAGTCTTTTCAAACTTGAGACCTGATTTGTGACCCAGTATATGATCTATTCTGGAGAAAGTTCCATGTGCCATTGAGGAGAATGTGTATTCTTTTGCTTTTAAAAAAAATACTCTGAGTATATTTGTGAAGTCCATCTGGTCCAGTGTGTTATTCAAAGCTCTTGGGATCCCTGGGTGGCGCAGCGGTTTGGCGCCTGCCTTTGGCCCAGGGCGTGATCCTGGAGACCCGGGATCGAATCCCACGTCGGGCTCCCAGTGCATGGAGCCTGCTTCTCCCTCTGCCTGTGTCTCTGCCTCTCTCTCTCTATGACTATCATAAATAAATAAAAATTAAAAAAAAAAAAACAAAAAACAACAACAAAAAAACAAAGCCCTTGCTTCCTTGTTGATCTTTTGTTTAGATGATCTTTCCATCTCTGTGAATGGGGTGTTAAAGTCCCTTACTATTATTGTATTATTATCAACATGTTTCTTTAATTTTGTTATTTATTTGCTTATATATTTGGTTGCTCCCATGTTAGGGGCATAAATATTTACAGTTGCTATATCTTCTTGTTGGGTAAGCCCTTTTGTTATGATACAGTGTTCTTCATCTCTTACTATAGTCTTTGGTTTAAAATCTAGTTTGTATGACGTAAGGATGGCTATTCCATCCTTCTTTTGATGTCCATGAGCATGGTAAATGGTTCTCCACCCTCTCACTTTCAATCTGGTTGTGTTTTGGGGTATAAAATGAATTTCTTGAACATGGCATATTGTTGGGTCTTACTTTATTTATCCATTCTGATACCTTATATATTTTGATTAGAACAATTAGTTTATTTACATTCAGAGTACATTTTGAAAGATGTGAATTTAGTGCCATTGTATTACCTCTAAAGTCACTGTTTTTATAGATTGTCTCTGTTCCTTTCTGGCCTTTATTACTTTTCGGCTCTCTGCTCGCAGGATCCCCCTTTAATTTTTTTTGCCTGGGTGGTTTGTTTGTTTGTTTATTGATTGATTGATTGCATGGGTGGTTTAGTGTTCACAAATTCCTTTAGCTTTTGTTTGTCCTGGAAACTTTTTTTTTTATAGTTAATGGAGTATTTATTCTTTATTAAGTAATAGAGTACAACTATTCTGTGTGTGAAGTGGGTTTGAAATATTGTCCCACTTTTATATATCTAAGACTGAAACTGAAGTGTTTTAAATCTCATTCCATGCTCTCCCACTTTTTGTTGACAATATTTATCTATCAGAATATGGCTAAAATATGACTAAAATGTATCATACTTTTTTCCTTGATCATCTTGTGACTTCATGATATGTGAAAAAACAGCTTCTTTAAGAGTTAAAGGAAGCTCTTCAAACATGCTTATAATTGATATCTAACAATTTGTTTGCTGATCTGTCCTGGAAGCTTTTTATCTCTCTTTCTATCCTGAAAGACAGCCTTGCTGGATAAATTATTTTTGGCTGCATATTTTTCTCATTTAGCACGTGGATTATATATATCATGGCCGCCCTTTCTGGACTGCCAGGTCTTTGTGACCAGGTCTGCTGCCAGTGTTATTTGTCTACCTTTGTGGGTTAAGGGCCTCTTGTCCCAAGGTACTTTTAGGATTGTTTCTTTGTCTCTGAGATTTGCAAACTTCATGAGGTGTTGATCCATTTTTATTGATCTTGAATGGCATTTTCTATGTTTCCTGGACTTAAATGCCTGTTTCCTTCCCCAGATTAGGGAAGTTCTCAGGTATAATTTGTCCAAATGAACATTCTGCCCCTTCATCTTCTGAGGCCCCCTATTATATGGAATTATGTTGCTTTATGGTGTTGCTGAGTTCTCGAAGGCTCCCTTTGTTATCCAGTAGTTGTTATTTTCTTCTCTTCTACTTACGTTCCTTATTTTCCATCGTTTTGTTTTCTATGTCACTGACTCCTCTGCCTTTTTCATCCTTGTTGTTAGAGACTCCATTTGTGATTGCATCTCAGTAACAGCATTTTAAATTTTGGCCTGATTAGATTTGAATTTTTTATTTATACCTTAAAGGATTCTCTAGTGTCTTCTATGCTTTTTTCAAGCCCAGCTAGTATCATAATAATTGTTAGTTTACATTCTAGTTCTGACATCTTATATCTGTTTTTGAGTAAATCCCTGGCAGTGAGTACTACCTTCTGTTCTTTCTTTTGGGGTGAATTTCTCCATCTTGTCATTATGTTGAGAAAAGAATAGAAGAAAATGAGAGAATAGACAAAAATAACAAGAACAACAGAAAAAAAATGCAGAAGTAAACAAAAAGCAAACAAAGTAAGAAAAACTCAAGAAGTAAAACAATAAAACAACAAACTAGATCTTGGGTGTATTTTGGTCTGTTTGTTAAGAGCAACCAGATCCCAAAATATCAAGGAAAGATAAACTCATATATATACAAAAATAAAATAAAATACAATGATAGGCAACCAAAATAAAATATATATGTATGTGTGTATATGTATATGTATGTATATTTGTGTTTTGTATATATAATATATTTATAAAAATAAAAATTAAAAAAGAATTAAAGAATTGAAAAAATAAGAAAGTACCTGAATGAAAGTAAAACTGAAAGACTAAAGAATAGAAAGAACTCCACAAATGCTATATAGTGTTTTCCTCTAGAGCTGAAGTTCTGCAGATCTCTGTGATTGGTGAACTTGGTGTTAGCTGGTTGTTCCTGCTGGTCTTCTGATGGAGGGCCTGCTGTGCTGATGTTCACATGCCCTTGCCTTCCCTGGTTGAATTTTTCTTCCCTTATAAGCGGCTCCAGATTGCACTGTGTGCACTGTTTTGCTCCTTGAAGGCTTTCAGCACTGGTTGGGGCAGGCAGGGGATGAAAACGGCAGTGCCCTTATCTTTGTCTCCAGAGTTGGAAGTTTGTGCTCATCGCTCTTCAATGAGCCCTCAGAATAGCAGTCAATTACTCTGTCTCCCTGGTTTCTGTCCGAACTCTGTGTTCACTCAGCCTGTGACTGAACTATTTTATCTGAAGCATATGAGTGAGTTTCGAATCTCCAAATGTTATGGATTCGTGAGGTATGGACCCATGCTGTTCCTCCAAAATTCCCTCCAGGTTGGAGGGCCGTCTCAACAAGCATCTGCCTTTTGTGCTGAGACTCTGCCCAGAGAATGGTCGTGCGAACATGCAGCAGTTTGCAGTTTATGGCAACCCAGAGCAGAAGGTTGGCACCTAGACTCATTGTTTACAGCTGGCTTCCCCACTCCTATGTCTGGGAACTCTGTCACACTCAGCCACCTCCATTCTTCTTTTGACCCCTGGGATCCTGAGATCCATGCTTTCCCATGAAGGATTCCACCCTGCTTTGCCACCTCAGCACCTTTAATCCAGTGATGTCCCTCACTGTAGCAGACTTTTAAAAGTTCCGGTTTTGTGCTCTGCTGCTTATAATACTTTGTTGTAACCTCCTTAAGCAGGCTCCCTCTCCTCCACAGTTTCCTCAGATATATCACCCCAGATGCCAAGTCTTCCTACTTCCTACCTTCCAAAAAGTGGTTGCTTTTCTATTTGTAGCATTGTAGCATTTCTTTTTCTCAGATGTCTCCATGATTTTGCAGGTGTTCAGAATGATTTGATAACTAGCTGAATTCCAGGGATCAGATGAGCTTAGGGTCCCCTATTCCTCCACCATGTTAAACTCTCCTCCTCCCTGGGAATTTCTTTAGTGAGAGGACAAACATCATTTCAGGCATCTTCATGTTCACCTAGGCCCCTTCTCCTTCAAAGGGAGAGACATTTCTTTATAAGTCTTAGAAAAAGATGGTTTCATCAGTCATCTTAAAGTTCTCTTCTTCTGGCATGAAGCTTTCCATTTGACATCTTGTTTTTATGTGTCCAATGTTGAATGATTGATAGATTTTATAAACCTCTTAAACCAAGAAGTGTTTTCTTAAATAAGCCTTATTAGGATTTGTTCTTGAATTCTTTGTGTGAAACTTTATGTATATAAAACTGTGTTGTTTTGACTTAATTGCCTTGATTGGAAACTGCATGCTGTTTACTTCACAGCGGTGTTTCTTTGGTGCAGATGTCGTATAGGGAAATGTCCCTGCTACATTATGGTTTTTTGAGATGACTGGTAGAAGCATCCTGTCCTGTGCGGTCTGGTTCTAGGGTGACAGGGTCACTGAAAGCATTGGAGAAAGTGGGAATTGCCAGCTGGGCTGTGTGAACAATAGGCATTTTGCAAAACATTTAAGTGCATGTGCATATTCTCTGATATTTGTGTATGGGTTTACCGAGTTGAGCATTGGTGTGTTTATGTCATTGACTGCCTATTAGTGTATCATCTCCAATTTTAGTTCAGGGATTGGCTGTTTTTTCAGATAGACTTGTATTGGAATGCCACCTTGCTTATGTATTGTTTGTGGCTGCTTTCCTGTGACATTGGAACAATTGAATATTTGTGACAAAAACTACCTTGTCCACAAAGCCTAAAAATACTTACCATCTGAACTTTTTGTTAAAATTTGTTGATCTTTAGTTGTTTATCTAAAATAGAGCAAGAACTTAGTCACTTACAGAGCAATTTAGTTTCTTTTTTTTTTTACATTTCTTCTCATTTCTCTTCCTCTACAGTTTTTACCTGTTTTTTTTTTCAAAAATTCATATTTTTTTTGCATTTTTACAAAGCTTTTAGCTTAGTTGTCAGTTTAAAAAAAACCAACCACATTTTTGTAATTTACTTTATTCCTTTATTTAATATTTAATTAGATTATACTAACCAAATGTTATTGGAAAAAAGTGCTGTCATGCAGCTAATTTGTGGTGGGTATGACAGGAACACTGTGGAGGCAGACCTGAGAGACAGTGGCAGAGAGCTGCAACTGTGTATGATGGGCCATAAATTTATGGTATTTTATGGAGGCACTGGAGCTGTGTTCACTACTTGGTTGATCTGAACCCAGTCATTGAACCCAAACCAGTTAGAGTCAGGACTTTATAATTTTTTTTAGCTAAAACAAAAAGAAAACCCAGCTATCCTTTTCTTAATTGGTTCTGTATTAACCTGAAGTATAAACTAGATTTCATTTGGTTAGTAGTCATCTATATTGTGTTAACTGTATATATTAGTGGTCTAGATTTGTTATCAGTTATATTCAGTATTTGCAGCCACTTAAAAGTTGCGTTAAGATATACAGTTATTTTTACTTAAATATAAATATATTTGTATTTTTTAGGTCAGGTGTGGTCTTGGGGAGATGGTGACTATGGGAAATTGGGCAGAGGTGGTAGTGATGGATGCAAAACACCAAAGCTTATTGAAAAACTTCAAGACTTGGATGTTGTGAAAGTTCGATGTGGAAGTCAATTTTCTATTGCTTTGACAAAAGATGGCCAAGTTTATTCATGGGGAAAAGGTGACAACCAGAGACTTGGACATGGAACAGAGGAACATGTTCGTTATCCCAAACTCTTGGAAGGCTTGCAAGGTGAGTGAAAAATGTAAACTTTTAAAACTTTTTGAAGCTTTTTCTTTAGGAATTTTTTAAAGTTTGCAGGTTTTTCTCTTTTTTTACATAATATTTTATGAATGACTCCTCATTAGAAGGCTTTTACCCATATTTTCATAGGTATAGATAATGAATGGAAAGTGGTTTTGTTTCTGTTAAAAATGGCATAGAATTATTCTCACCAGATTTCATTTGAAACTTATTCAGTTTTACTAATATTGATAAGTCCTTTTTTGGGCTGGCATCTATTCATTACTAAGTAAGCGGGTGTTAGTGAGATTAACTTCTGTTGGTGAGGTCATCTATAGTAGACATTGCTAAGATGATGGATATGCATGGTGCTGTGGGACCACAGTGGGAGATAGGATTAGTGTGCTTGGAGTGGTCTCATTTGAGCTTATCCTTGATGGGTAAATCCTGCTTGTCTGGTTACAAGCGCATCCAGCATGCATTCTAGATAGAATGGGAGCCAAGGCATGTACTTGTGCTTTGCAGATGCCTTCTGAATTGTGGGAAAAGTTGGTGATTGGTGTATCAGGTGGCCTGTAGTGCTAAAGGGGGTTGGCAAACTGTTTTTTTTTAAAGGAGTAGACTAATAAATATTTTAGGTTGGAGTACCATATGTTGTATGTCTCAACTACTTTCTTCTTCTGTTGTAGCCCGAAAGGAGCCATAGATATAGACATAATAGATAGATATAAACATGGGCCTGTCTGTGTTGTAGTACAACTTTATGCATAAAAATAGTCCTTGGCCTTTGTTTGGCATAAGGGATAAAATTTGTTGAATCTCTGAGCTGGATTCTACTTTATGTTTTTGCTTTTTTTCAAGGGAGTTTGGAAGTGAGGCTTTTACATGGGACTTGCTAGTTTCTTTTCTCATCATTTTCATTTTATAACATTAATACCTTGGGGTGACTGGGTGCCTCAGTTGGTTAAGCATCTGACTCTTGGTTTTGGCTCAGGTTGTGATCTCAGGGTCATGAGATGGAGGGACTGTGCTTGGTATGGAGTCTGCTTGAAATTCTCTCTCTCCCTCTCCCCTTTCCCCACTTATGCATGCATGTGATCTCTCTCTCTCTCTCTCTCTCTCATATATTTTTAAATTGGAGTTTGATTTACCAACATACAGTATAACACCCAGTGTTTAGATAATCCCATCAAGTGTCCTCCTCAGGGCCCGTCACCCAGTCACCCCATCCCCCTGCCCACCTCCTCTTCCACTACCCCCTCCCTGTTCACTTCCCAGAGTTAGGAGACTCTCATGTTCTGTCACCCTCTCTGATTTTTTCCCACTTACTTTCTCTCCTTTCCCCTATAATCCCTGCTACTATTTTTAATATTCCCCGTATGAGTGAAACCATACGATGAGTGTCCTCCTTTGATTGACTTACTTCACTCAGCATAATATCCTCCAGTTCCATCCATGTTGAAGCAAGTGATGGGTGTTTGTCATTTCTAATGGCTGACTAATATTCCATTGTATATATAGACCACATCTTCTTTATGCATTCATCTTTTGATGGACACCGAGGCTCCTTCCACAGTTTGGCTATTGTGGACATTGCTGTTATAAACATTGGGGTGCAGGTGTCTTGGCTTTTCACTGCATCTGTATCTTTGGATAAATCCCCAGCAGTGCAATTGCTGGGTTGTAGGGTAGTTCTACTTTTAACTCTTTGAGGAACCTCCACATAGTTTTCCAGAGTGGCTGTACCAGTTCACATTCCCACCAATAGTGCAAGAGGGTCCCCCTTTCTCCACATCCTCTCCAACATTTGTTGTTTCCTGTCTTGTGAATTTTCCCCATTCTCACTGGTGTGAGGTGGTATTTCATTGTGGTTTTGATTTGTATTTCCCTGATGGTAAGTGATGTGGAGCATTTTCTCATGTGCTTGTTGGCCAAGTCCATGTCTTCCTCTGTGAAATATCTGTTCATGTCTTTTGCCCATTTCATGATTGGATTGTTTCTTTGCTGTTGAGTTAATAAATTCTTTACAGATCTTGGATACTCTCCCTCTCTCTCTTAAAAAAAAAAATCAATAAAATACTTGAAACATATTAATACCTTGATGACAAGGTATTATGGTGTTTATTATTTTCTAAGTTTCTGAGATAAGTTGTAGGATAATACCACTGGTTGTATGCTATGGAGCTGTGTTTGAATTTCATTAACCTTCTTGTTTATATTTTTTTCACTTAGTAAAGGAAATCTGCTTCCTCAGCTCTATTTATTAGATACAGAGATAGCTTACTATGAAAGCATTTAAATGACTGATGGTACAGTTATTTTGGCCCGTGTCAACTTATGATAGGCTCTTAAGAAAGAACTGTTCTCCTTCTTCTAGTAGAGTTTTGCAGCTGAATTATATTTTATGTCTGTTTTCAGACTACAATCTAATTATACTAAAAATTAATAACAAGGATGGTTGGAAAACCCCCAAATACATGGAGATTCAACAGCAAACTTCCAAATAACTCATGGTCAACGAAAAAAATCTTAAGAGAAATTTTAAAATATTTTGAAATAAATGAAAATATAAATAAAATTTGTGGGATGCAGTGAAAACAGTGCTTAGAAGGCAATTTATAGCATTGAATGTATATTAGAAAAGAAGAAAAATCTAAGTAATCTTTGTGTACAGAAAAGAAAACCATTAACAAAATGTAAAGGTGGGGCATCTGGGTGGCTCAGTTGGTTAAGTGTCCAACTTTTGATATTGGTGAGATCAGGGTTGTGAGATTGAGCCCCACACTGCGGTCTGCACTGGATGTGGAGCCTGCTTAAGATTTTCTTTCTCCCTCTGCTTCCCCTGCAGTCCCTGCACACTTTCTCTCTCTCAAAACAACAACAAAGTAAAGGCAACCTATAGAATGGGAGAAAATATTTGTAAATCATATCTCTGATAAAGGGTTAATATCCAAAACATATAAAGGACTCCTGCAGTTCAATAGCAAAACACACAAAAAAACTAACTCAAAACCAGTTTGATTAAAAGTTGGCCAGAAGACCTGAGTAGGCATTTTTCCAAAGATGACTTATAGATGGCCAACAGATACATGAAAAAGGTGCTCAGAATCATTAATCATCAGAGAAATGCAGATCAAAACCACAAGTGAGAAAACACTTCATACCTGTTTGAATGGCTACTATCAAAAAGACAAGAAATAGAAGTATTGATGAGGATGTGGAGAGAAAGACACTCTTGTGCACTGTTGATAGGAATGTAAATTGGTATGGCCACTGTGGAAAACAGTAAGGAGGCTTCACCAAAAATTAAAAAAAGAACTGCCGTATGATCTAACAATTCTACTTCTGGGTGTTTATCTGAAAGAAGTAAATATGCTAACCCAAAAAGGTATTTGCATCCTCATGTTTGTTGCAGCATTATTCACGGTAACCAATATCTGGAAACAACCTTAGTGTCCTATTGGTAGATGAGTAGATCGAGAAATGTAGTGTATACATATGATGGAATATTATTCAGACATAAAAATAAGGTAATTCTTCCATTTGTGTTAACATGGATGGATATTAAGGGCATTATATTAAGTAAATAGGTCAGATAGAGAAAGAGAAACACTAGATCATCTTACTTATATGGGAATCTAAAAAATACTGTCCCCAAAACTCCCCCCAAAACCATAGATGCAAAGAATAGATTGTTGGTTGCCAGAAGTGGAGGTTGGGGGTTGGGTGAAAATGGGTGAAGATAGTCAAAAAGTACAAATTTCTAGTTGTGAAATAAGTCCTGGGGATATAATATACAGTGTGATGTATAACAGTAATTAATTGCACTTTATTGAATATATGAAATTTGCCAAGAGAACAGATCTTAAAAACTCTCATCACAAGAAAAAAATTGTAATTATGTATGGTTATGGATGTTAAAATATATATCAATAGTTTCCACCTTAGACAAGTGGATAAAGGAGAACAGATTAAATCCAAAATAAGAAGAAGGAAAGAAATAATGAGAATTAGAGAAGAAACCAATGAAATTGAAAACAAAATCAATAGAGAAGATCAAGAAACCAAAAGCTGATTCTTTGAAAAGATTAATAAAATCAATACACCTTTAACTAGGCTAAGAAAAAAAGGAAAACAGGACACAAATTACTAATGTCAGAAATGATAGAGAAGACCTCAGTACAGATCCTATAAACATTGTAAAGATGATAAAGGAATACTAAGAACAACTCTCTGTCCACAAATTTGGTAACTTAGATGAAATGAACCATTTCTTTAAAAGACACATTTGCCAAAATCATACAAGAAATAGACAAACTGAATAGGCTTATATCTCTTAAAGAAATTGAGTCATTAATTAATAACTTTCCAAAACAGAAAGCATGAGGCCCAGATGGGTTTACTAGTAAATTCCACCAGATGTTTAAGGAAGAAATTTCTCTATAATCTTTTTTCAGAGGATGGAAGCAAAGGGAATATTTTTTTAATTCATTCTGTGAGGCCAGCATTACCCTAATACCAAAACCAGACAAAAATATTATTAGAAGAAAATTACAGACCAACATCTCTCATGAATATAGATGCAAAAATCTTGAACAAAATATTAGCAAATAAAATTCAACGGTGCATAGAATTAAACATCACTACCAAATTGAATTTATTCTACGTATGCAATGCTGGCTAGTTCAACATTCAAAAACCAGTTCAATGTAATCCATCAAATCAAGAGAAGAATAAGAAAAATCACTGATCATATTAGTAAATGCAGAAAAAGCATTTGATAAAATCTAATACCTGTTCATGATAAAAAAAAACTCCGCAAACTAGGAATAGAGAGAGAATGTGATTAATTTGATAAAGAATATCTACAAAAATTCTACAGCTAACATCATACTTAATGGTCAGAAATTTAATGCTTTCCCATTAAGATCAAATATAAGGAAAAGATGTCTCATCTCACCATTTCTTTTTAAAATCATATTAGAAGTTCTAGCTAATGCAGTTAAACAGCAAAAGGATGTTAAAGGCATATAGTTTGAGAAGGAAGAAATAAAACTGTCTTTGTTCACAGATGACATGAATGTTTATGTAGAAAATCTGAAAGGATCAACAAAAAAGCTGGAAGTAATAAATAATTATAGCAGAGATGCAGGATACAAAGTTAATATATCAAAATTGACTTGGTATATACTGTAGTTCCTGTATACTAGTAACTAAGCAGTGGAATTTGAAATAAATACAAAATACTGTTTACATTAGTATTAAAGTGAAATAGGTGTAACTCTAACAAAATAAGTACAAGACCTACATGAGGAAAGAGAAGAAACCAATGAAATTGAAAACAGAAAATCAGTAGGAGAAGATCAAGGAACCAAAAGCTGATTGTTTGAAAAGATTAATAAAACCAATGAATAGGTAGGTATAACTCTAACAAAATAGGTACAAGACCTATTTGAAGTCATAGATGTAATTCTAACTAAGTACAGAACCTATATAAGGAAAATTAAAAAAACTGATGAATGAAATCAAAGGAGAACTAATAAATTGAGAGATATTTTTTGTTTATGGATAGGAAGGCTGAATCTTGTCATTTTTTTCTGTCTTGATCTGTGGATTTAGTGCAGTCTCAGTCAAAATCTCAGCAAGTTATTGGGGATATTGACAAGCTTATTCTATATTTTATGCAGAGAGGCCAAAGACCTAAGATAGCTAACACAGTATTGAAGGAGAAGAGCAGGTTGGAGGACTGACACTACCCAACTTCAAGATTTAATATAAAGCTACAGTAATCAAAACAGTATGACATTGATTAAAATATAGACAGGTCATTGGAACAAGATAGCTCAGAAATAGACCACTACATATAGTAATTGATCTTTGACAAGGGAGCCAAGGCAATAAAGGAAGTTGGAACAAGTAGACATTCACAGGGAGAAAAGAAAAGTGAATGGATAATTGATAATGGAGGATGCTATGCATGTGTTGGGGTGGGAAATATATGGGAAATCTCTCTGCTTTTTCCTTAATTTTGTCATGAACCTAAAAATATTCTAAAAGTAGAAAGTCTCAATGAGGCAAAAAAGAATATACTTTGTATGGTTATACCTTAGGACAGGAGAGTAAGATTTACTAATTAAAATGCACTTGTCGGGATCCCTGGGTGGCGCAGCGGTTTGGCGCCTGCCTTTGGCCCAGGGCGCGATCCTGGAGACCCGGGATCAAATCCCACGTCAGGCTCCTGGTGCATGGAGCCTGCTTCTCCCTCTGCCTGTATCTCTGCCTCTCTCTCTCTCTGTGTGACTATCATAAATAAATAAAAATTAAAAAAAAATAAAATAAAATGCACTTGTCTTTTTCTGAATGAAAATCTGAATAAGGAGACAAAAGTAACTTTTTTTGTACTAAGGTAATTTTCAGACTTTAGATCTTAATAAATTGTAGCTAATGAAACATAATGAGTTTTAATAACATACATGAAGCAGATGAATTATGTATAATATTAAGGCAATTAACTATCTTTTAGAAGTTGACATTAAATACCTCCTGACCTGAATGACCTGTAGCAGAAGTCAGGTGTGAAGCTGTATTGTGTCACTCTTTCCTCCTAGGGAAGAAGGTAATTGATGTGGCTGCAGGCTCCACCCACTGTCTGGCTCTGACTGAGGACAGTGAGGTCCATAGCTGGGGGAGCAATGACCAGTGCCAGCACTTTGACACCTTGCGTGTGACCAAGCCTGAACCCGCTGCACTGCCAGGACTGGATACCAAGCACATAGTTGGAATTGCTTGTGGACCTGCTCAGGTACCGTGTAGCTAGTGTGGAATAGATATGTTGTGGAATTTAGGCTTCCTGTCCTCCACTGTTGGTATGTAGAATAACCATTGATATGTGTGTGTGTGTTGTCCTTAGATCCGGTAGTTGTAGTGAACTCACATTACTTACTGGAGTTCATGTTGATTCCCTGGGGTTTTCTTCAGAAACGGTTATGTTGGCCGAACATGGAGACAGTTTTATTTCTTCTTTTCTCTATATTTCTTTCCCTTGCCTTATGCACTGGCCAGGACTTCCAGTATGATGTTGAAGAGTGGTGAGAAGGCAGGGTACATCCTTGTTCCTGATTATAGTTGGAAAGCATTTAGTCTTTCACCATTTGCTAGGATGTTGGCTCTATGATTTTTTTTAGTAGATGCCTTATTATCAGATTAAGGAAATTCCCTTTAACTCCTACTTTTTTGAGAGTTTTTCCTGATCCTGAATAGGTACTGAATTTTGTCAAATGCCTGGACCCTGGGATCAGGCCCTGACCCAAATGCAGATGCTCAACCACTGAGCCACCCAAGCATCCCAAAAATTGTTTCTTTAAGAGATAACAGAACTATTTAGAGTGTTTCTTCTTGAGTGAGTTTTCCTGGTTTGTGGCACTCAGGGGGTTGTTCTGTTTCATCTAAGTTGTCTGATTTTTGTGTATAACGTTTTCCTTAGTATTCATTTACTAAACTTTCAAAGTCTTTGGGGTCTGCAGTAATACTGTATTGGTAATTTTTGTTTTATTTTTTTTTGTCAGTTTGGCTAGAGACCATTTTATTGATCTTTTTAAATAACTAGATTTCAGTTTAATTTCCTCCTTTAGGGCAGCCCTGGTGGCGCAGCGGTTTAGCGCCGCCTGCGGCCCCGGGGTGTGATCCTGGGGACCTGGGAATGGATCCCGCGTCAGGTTCCCTGCGTGGGGTCTGCTTCTCCCTCTGTCTGTGTCTCTGCCTCTCTCTCTCTCTCTCTCTCTCTCTGTCTCTGTGAGTAAATAAATAAAATCTTAAAAAAAAAAAAATTCCCCCTATATATTTCACTGGTTTATTCTCTTGTCTTAATCTCCCCCCCCTTCAGCTTGCTTTGGATTATTTTTATTTATTTATTTGTTTGTTTATTTGTTTGTTTGTTTTCTTCAAGAGGAAGCTTAGGTTAATTTTAGACCTTTCTTCTTTTGTAATATTTAATCACTTGATGCTATAAATTTCCCTCTGAACAGTCCTTTAATGCACCAATACATTTTGATAATTTTCATTTTTGTTCAGTTCAAAATATTCTCTAATTTCTCTCAAGAATTGCTTTATGACCTATGGATTATTCTGTGATTTAATTTCAAAGTGGAGATTTTTCTGTTACCATTTTGTTACTGATTTCTAGTTTAATCTTACTGTGATTAGAGAACAAACTATCTGATTTTAATTCTAGATTTGTTAAGATTTATGTTATGTCTCAGGATATGTTTTCTTAACTGTTCAGTGTGTGTGTTTGTTTTTTTTAATTTTTTAATTTTTATTTTTTTTTCAGTGTGTTGTTTGAAAAGAGTTATGTATTTTGTGGTTGATGTATTTTGCTGATACTGGGTAAAGTGTTCTATAAATGTCAAATCCAGTCATTGATGGTATTATTCAGTTCTACATCCTTTTTGATTTTCCGTCTGCTTGTTCTGTCCCTTTCTAGGAGGGTAGAATTGATATTTCCAAGTATAATTATGTACTTCTCCATGTCATTTTTCAGTTCTATCAGGTTTTTTAAAATATTAATGCTTTTGGCCATTAAAAAAAATTATAGTCAACTCTACAGTGGTGTTGAATATATTCATGAGATTGTATAACCATCACTGCTATTCGTCTCCAGACTTTGTCATCATCCCAAATAGAAATTGTACCCATTAAACAGTTGCTCTCCATTTCTCCTCCTCCGGTCCCTAGTAACCTCAAATTTACTTTCTGTTTCTGCAGATTTGCCTATTCAAGATACCTCATATAAATGGAATCACATAATATTTGACCTTTTATGTCTGGCTTGTTTCACTTATTTGGCATAAGGTTTTCAAGGTTGATCCATGTTGAAGCATGATTCAGGATTTTATTCTTTTTAAAGGCATAATAATATTCTATATGTATATCCCACATTTTACTCAGTCGTTTCTCCTTCGATGGACACATGAATTGTTTGTACTTTTTGGCTGTTGTGAATAATACTGCTATGAATATTAGTGTACAAATGTCTATTTGAGTCTCTACTTTCAGTGTTTTTGAATATATTTCTAGAACGGGGAAGGCTGGATCATCTGGTACTGATGAAGACGTTGAGGAACTGTCAAACTTTCCACAGCAGTTGCATGTTTTTTACATTCCCACCAGATAGACACAAGGGTTTCAGTTTTTCCACATTTTTGTTCACACTGGCTACTTTCTGCTTTCCTTTTTTGTTTGTTTGGAGCCATCCTAGTGGGTGCAGAGTGGTATTTCACTGTGGTTCTGATCTGCACAGATCTTTTTACCTAATAGAAAAGATGTTGAGCATCTTTTCATGTGCTTATTGACCATTTATATATCTTCTTTGGGGAAATGTCGATTAAGTCCTTTGCACCTTTTTTGAATTGTGGTTTTTGTTTTCCTTTCTTTTTTGTTCTTGATATATTGTGGCTATTAATCCCTTATCGAGTATATGATTTACACTATTTTTTTCCCTTTCTTACCTGTCCTTTCATTCTGTTGATAGTGTCCTTTGATGCTCACAAGTTTTAAATTTTGATTAAGTCCATTTTATTTTTTCTTATTTTGCCTATGCTTTTGGTGTTATATATATGTATATCTCTCTCCAAGAAATCCACTGTCATGTAGATTTTACCCAGTATTTTCTTCTAATTAGATTCATGGGAATTTGCCAATGTCATAGGTCTTGTTTACTGTAGCTGTATAAGAAGTTTATATTCTAGTTCCTTTGCCTTTCCATATAAAGTTTAGAATACTTAGCTCTATTGGCAAAAACATCTTGCTTGGACTTTAATAAGAATTGTGTTCAACCTCTTATCAGTTTGTGGAGAATTGCCAGTTTTGCTATATATACTCCTTCAATCAGTGAAAATGGTACGTCTAAACATTTATTTACATCTTCTTTGATTTCATTTATCAGCATTTCCAGTGTATAAATCCTTTACATGTTTTGTTAGATTTACATCTTTTACTTTTAACCTGCCTGTCTCATATATAGTGAGTTTCTTAGTCACTATTGTATAGGTGCTTTTTTTTTCTTTTTTTAAGTTCTTGAGCCAATCTGTCTTTTAATTGGTATATTTACTATAATTTTTGACATAGGTATAGTTCTTCCATTTTATTGTTTGTCTTTTGTTTGTTTTCTATTACTTATTTCTCTATTGTGCTTTTCCTGCCTTTTTTGGAGCATATGAACATTTTTTTAGTATTCCACTTTATTTTGAATTTGACTTTATTTTTTTATATAGGTTTTTTTTTTTAGTGGTTGCTGTAGGTTTTACCATATACATACTTAACTCTTTGTAGGCTACTTAGAATCAGTATTTACCATTTTAATTGGAATGTAGAAACCTGTTGTTTAATTTTCAAGTACTTGGAGATTTTTCTATTTTTTTTATATCTAGTTTTTATTGATGTCTAGTTTCTATTGTTGGTTTCTAGCTTAATTTTACTATGTTTAGAGAACATACTCTGATTTCAGTTCTTTTAGATAATTATTTTATGATTAAATATTCTAAATATGACTGTATTCTGTTGCTGAGTGTTGTATAAATGTCAATTTATTCTACTTCATTGATGATTTTCTATTTGTTCTGTGTTAGTAGGAGGGTAGTTTTGCTATCTTTATATATTTGGATTTAGTCTATTTCTTGTTTCATTTCTATCAGTTTTTACTGCCATATGTTTTATAGTTCTGTTATTAGGTGCACATAATTCAACATTGTTCGGTCTTCTTGGTGAATTGACCCATTTATCATTTATCATTATATAAAGTTCTGTCTTTAGCCCTGGCAATTTCTTTCCTCCAAAGTTTGCTGATATTAGTATAGCTATTTTCTAATCCTTTACCTAGCCCTCTTTAATCTTTATATTTAAGGTAGATTTCTTTAAGGTTGATATCATATTTAAGTTTTTTTTTTTTTAATTAATTTTTATTGGTGTTCAATTTACCAACATACAGAAAAACACCCAGTGCTCATCCCATCAAGTGTCCACCTCAGTGCCCGTCACCCATTCCCCTCCAACACCCGCCCTCCTCCCCTTCCACCAGCCCTAGTTCGTTTCCCCGAGTTAGGAGTCTTTATGTTCTGTCTCCCTTCCTGATATTTCCCAACATTTCTTTTCCCTTCCTTTATATTCCCTTTCACTATTATTCATATTCCCCAAATGAATGAGAACATACACTGTTTGTCCTTCTCTGATTGACTTATTTCACTCAGCATAATACCCTCCAGTTCCATCCACGTTGAAGCAAATGGTGGGTATTTGTCGTTTCTAATTGCTGAGTAATATTCCATTGTATACATAAACCACATCTTCTTTATCCATTCATCTTTCTTTTTTTTTTTTTTTTAAATTTATTTTATTTTATTTATGATAGTCACAGAGAGAGAGAGAGAGAGGCAGAGACACAGGCAGAGGGAGAAGCAGGCTCCATGCACCGGGAGCCCAACGTGGGATTCGATCCCGGGTCTCCAGGATCGCGCCCTGGGCCAAAGGCAGGCGCCAAACCGCTGCGCCACCCAGGGATCCCTCCATTCATCTTTCGATGGACACCGAGGCTCCTTCCACAGTTTGGCTATTGTGGCCATTGCTGATAGAAACATCGGGGTGCAGGTGTCCCGACGTTTCATTGCATCTGAATCTTTGGTTTTTGTACATCTTGACAACTTCTACTTTTTTGTTTGGAGGTTTAGACCATTTAAAGTTAATGTATTTGGGCAGCCCGGGTGGCTCAGCAATTTAGTGCTGCCTTTAGCCCAGGGCCTGATCCTGGAGACCTAGGATCCAGTCCCATGTCAGGCTCCCTGTATGGAACCTGCTTCTCCCACTGCCTGTGTCTCTGTCTCTCTATCTCTGTCTTTCATGAATAAATAAATAAAACCTTAAAAATAAAAGCTAATGTAATTATTTATAAGTTGGATTTATTTCTACCATTGTTTGTTTTTTGTTTGCTTTTTTATATTTCTTTGTCTTTTCCTGACTTCTTTGGGGTTATTTGAATAAGTTGTAGTATTCCTTTTTAACTTACTGAGTTGTTTCTTTGTGTAGTTTTTTAGTGGTTGCTCTAGAGATTAAATATACCTGATCTTTCATTATTATTATTATTATTATTATTTTTTAAAAGCACTTGTTAGCATTTAATGAACCTCCCCCTATGTGGCTTCAAGCTACTAGAACGCAGGCGCCCCCCACGCCCTTTATCTTCTCCTCAGCTCTTGTACTGAAGAATTTGGCCTTCACCATGACAGGCTGTTTTGGGAGCTTTCCCTTTCCCAAAACTTTGTAGTAGCCCCATCGCACCACATCGATAATAGGAGCAGCTCCAGTCTTGTTTTTGGCAGCATTTACCCGTGTCTGCTCACTAAGGTCCACAGTTTATCAAGGTTGACAGTTGGGCAGAAGCTCTGGTTCCTCTTTAAGTGGTAATGTCTCATACCGACTTTTCCAAAGTAACCTGGGTGATATTTGTCGAAGTTGATCCTGTGATGATGCATGCCACCAGCATTACCCCGGCCTCCTGGGTGCTTCCGGTGTTTGTCGATGCATTCGTGGCCATGGCTCACGTGGCCCCGAAGTTTCCGGGTCTTCCTCAGTCTGGATGGCATGTTGGCGGCCCAGAGGAAAAAGCCTGGTCTTTCATTATTTACTTACAGTTACTTTTAACTGTTCAGGTGGATTATGATCCTCTTTGTCATCCATTAAAGTGCATCAGTAATTTTGAGAGTGAAAGGATTTTCAACTTTTTATCTTTTTATTTCTGGCACAATGAGTTTGGGTCCTAAAATGAGAGAGAAAATTGGAATCTGATAGTATATAAACTAGACAGCCATGAAAGTACATGTGCATTTAGGACAATCAGAGGAATGAATAAGTAGTAATTTAAGGCATGTTTGTGATTCATAATGATGAATATCTCCTTTAATGCAATCCAGTTGCTGAATGTGTGGGTTCATTTTAGGTTCTTATGATTCTTTCATAGAGTTTTGCTTGGTCATCTTGTTCTGAGTGGTCCATTGGCCTCCGTGTCCCTTTCGTGGTAGACATCTGCTCAATGACTTTTGAGCAGCTGGACCTCCTACTACGGCAAGTGAGTGAGGGGATGGATGGTACTGCTGACTGGCCCCCACCTCAAGAGAAAGAGTGCATGGCTGTGGCAACACTGAATCTTCTACGACTTCAGGTATTAATGATTTCCTTTCCTCTCTCTCCCTTTGTTAAGTGTCTTAGGTATTTGTAATAATGTTTATGTATATTTATTTATGTATATATGTTTATTGTTCTTGTGTGTGGAGAAACAACTGGGTGAGACAAAAGATGATTGAGAGACTAGCTGGATGTGCTAGCCAATCTCTCTTCTGGAATGTGAAAGTTCAACTCAGTAAGCTTGGACTCCCTCTGGTAGTACCTCCTCCACTTTGTCACAGGGAAGGTTAAGGTTAAAAGTCAAAATAAGAAAAGATACACAGGGCAGCACGGGTGGCTCCACGGTTTAGCGCTGCCTTTGGCTCAGGGCTTCATCCTGGAGGCCCAGGATCTAGTCCCATGTCAGGCTTCCTGCATGGAGCCTGCTTCTCCCTCTGCCTCTCTCTGTCTCTCTGTGTCTCTCATGAATAAATAAATAAATCTTAAAAAAAAAAATAAAAGAAAAACTACAAAAATAGTTTTCTTTCTTTTTCCCTATCTTTGTTTCTTTTTATAAGTAAAACTATATCTGAAATCCTTGGTCATCCTGTTTCTCTTGGTAATAAAATCCTATGAATGTCAAGAGACTAGTTTTTCTTAATAATTTTTCCCTTTGTAATACAAGGATTTCTATGTAACCCATCATCTTTGCCTTTGCTCTCTCCTTTTTGCCTTAGTTTCTTTTTTTTTTTTTTGCCTTAGTTTCTAAAAAGCACATAGATGAATGTAATGTTTAGTTGCATTAATCGAATTATCAGAAGTTTGGAGAGTACTTCTCTCTCCCAGAAGTCTATAGGAGCTCATTTATTAGTACTACTGTGGTCCCTTTCATGAATCTACCCAATTGTCACTTTCCCATGGTTTGTAGCAGTGTTGCTATCTGGTCATTGCTATGGTAAAAGACCTTGTACATGTCTCAGGCTGGATTCCATATACCATATACCTGGTGCCATAGTTTTTCTCTTGCTTTATTCCATTTTTTAGGTCCTTAAGCTTTAGTTCTATCATTTAAAAAATTCACTTAACAAAGCTTAATTCTTAAAAAGCATACAATTTGAGAATCTTTATTCATTAGGTGAATTTAATATTTTAATAGTTATTTTGATTCCTAATGTGTTTGAATTTAGGTGTTCTGATTAGTTTTGTGTAAGTTTATTCTTCATTTTCTTATTTCTTGATAAAGTTTCCAAAATAGTTTTTTTCTTTTCAGATACCTTTAATTGTTTGAAGTTTTTCAGTTTGATTTCTGGACATTCATCATGTTTTAAAAAAATTTAATATTTGTTAATTCCACAAAGTGTTAATTTAACCAGCACTTCTCTTCCTGAAAAACATAGGGGTTATAGGGATGCATCACACCTAAACTCCCCTTTCCACTTTCTGTGTTTTAATTGTCAGATAGACTCTTACTACACTGGATCCAGAGTACACTGATTTTTATGTGTGTGTTTGCCCTTAAAAGAAAAACACTCCCAATTGCCATATGTAAGATACATTGCTGATTTAAGACATGAAAAGAAATTTTCCTCCAATTGATTAGTATCAGCATCATCATTTTTAAAAAGATCATACTTACTTGGATAGAGGCTGTTTTTTTTGGTTTTTTTTTTTTTTTTTTTTTTAAAGCAAATTTGTCATGGTTGCTTTTATCCTCCCCCTCCTGGGTATCTCCGTCATACATTTTGTCATCAAGGTCTGTGAGTTAGAGTCTGGAAAATCTGTTTGCTTGAATGCTTCTTAAGATAATTTAACAGGACTTAGCTTTTTAGGTTATGTGTTTAGTTTACTGGCAGTTTGATGATGCTCTGTCTTCTGATTTTTATTGTTGTTGATGAGAATTGTTATATTAGTGTAATTATCTCTTCGTAGCTAATTTGCCTTTTCTTTTTGGTAGCCTTTCAGATTTTTTTTTTTGTTTGTTTGGTAATTTTAACTTACTATGTCTAGGTGAGGATTTATTTTTGTATGTATAACTTGAGATTTTGATTCTCATTAAATTTGAGATTACATGTTTTTGTTAAGTATTGAAAAGTATTCACTCTTTACTATTGAAATTGCACTCTTCTTTATCTACTCTTCCCCTTGGAGAGTCCTTCTCTATGTATACTGAACTTTTCTCATTCTTCCGAAGTATTACAACTTTTTTGATATTTTTAAATCTTTTTATCTTTTAAAATGTTCACTTTCTGTCCTTCCATTTTGCCTTCTGGTTTTAGTGCTCTCTTTTAGTTCACAAATCTTTTAGGTGATTGTTCCATATTTTTGAGTTGTCCATTTATTTAATAAATACTTGTATGATCACGGCACTACAGGTATTAACTTGTTAAATCCATGTGCCCCCTTCTGAGAAGTAGGACTCCTGATGTGTATTGCACAGATGAGGATGTACAGAGAAGTTCAGTTATGTAGCCCAGGTAGGGTATCCGTGCAATCATGGAGGTTCAGGGTTGGAACCTGGGTCCAGGCTTTTCACACTTCTGCCTGAAGGTTTTTATTCTTGTAGCTGTTTTTCTCATTTTTAGAATTTATATTTGGGTCTTTTTCAAGGCTTTCATTTTGTTCATTATGTTCTTCTGGGTTTTGTGCCTTCCTTGGTCTCTAAGAACATTTATTATTTTTAAAGATTTTATTTATTTATTTGAGAGAGAGAGAGAGAGTAGGGGGTGGAGGAGAGGGACAGAGAGAGTCCTAAGCAGACTCCATGCTGAGCTCAGAGCCTGACACAGACCTCAATTTGACAACCCCACGATCACCACCTAAGCCAAAATCAAGAGCTTATCTGATTGTGCCACCTAGGTACCTCAGAACATTTACTTTTTTTATGGAGTCATTCCAGTGTTTATATTGCTCCCTTACTGTAGGAACTTGAGTTCTGTCTCTTAGAAGAACTTTGTCTTTGATTCTCTCCTGCGACTTAGTGTGGATTGTCCTTTCCAACTGTAGTACCACTTTTAGAGGAGGTCTTGCTAGGGATATCTCTTTGCCTTTGGCTCTGGTGATGTTCCCAAAGGGAAGTTTTATATTTATGTCTCTGAAGTGTCATGATTTTCAGGTTCTAGATGTTTTGGTGTTCAGTTCTTGACTCATGGATATCTATACCTGGAAGATTGGTATAAATTTAATTTTACATCTGCTCACAGACCAGGCCAGGTCTCTGATTTCTTGTGGGGTCTCTTTCTACCCAAAGCCTTCAATGGGCAGTGTTGCCTTCAAGTTCTGGTTGGTGATAGACAGGTGATCTTCAGCGGCTTCTGCAGGAACGTCAGGCTCAGTGGGCTGTCATGAGTAGTTTGAATCTCCTACCTGAAGGAGGCTTTGATCTGCTCTTAGAGCCTAGAACCTCTTAGCTCCTGCTGTCTCTCTGAGTTCTGGTATGGCCCTCAAAGAGCTTCCTTTGATTATACTCAGCTTGGCTGTATAATCTTTTAATGGTTTTTTGGTTGTATTATATTCACTCTTTCTCTGTGTTTGGTACAGAGGGTTGGGGGTATGGTAGAGGTTACTCTTTAACCTCTCTGTTGATGCTAAGCTCTTTCATATATGTATTTAAAGTGGGTTTAAAAAATTCCTCATAAAAGTACCTTACCATCAATTCTCAACTAGTATGGGTAAAATTTTTTAGTCTGTTTAAGAAAATTCATATATCAGAAGTTTTTCTTTTATTATTTGAATAAAACTCAATTTGAGGTATTATTTAATCTTTAATAAGATTTGAAATCCCGTTGTTTGTAGGGCTTCTAAATTAAAATTGTTTTTCTCTTTTCAGTTGCATGCTGCCATTAGTCACCAGGTTGACCCAGAATTCCTTGGTTTAGGTCTGGGCAGCGTCCTCCTCAACAGCCTGAAACAAACCGTAGTGGCCCTGGCCAGCAGTGCGGGCGTGCTGAGCACTGTACAGGCAGCTGCCCAGGCTGTGCTCCAGAGTGGGTGGTCCGTGCTTCTGCCCACTGCTGAGGAGAGGGCCCGGGCACTCTCTGCCCTCCTGCCCTGTGCAGGTGGGCTTGGGTGAGGAGCAGGGTTGGGGATGGGGTGAAGGGTTGGGAGCAGGAGAGGGGACCAGGAGGGGTTGATAATTACCTCACTTGGCAAAAGTGCTTTCCCTTTCCAGTTTCAGGCAATGAAGTTAACATAAGTCCAGGTCGTCGATTCATGATTGATCTTCTGGTGGGCAGCTTGATGGCTGATGGAGGGTTAGAGTCGGCCCTAAATGCAGCCATTACTGCAGAAATCCAGGTATGTTTCTGGGAGTGTGTATGTGAGCTGCCTGAGGTGATTTTTACCTGTCAATGAGTTCAGATTGAAATACTATATTCATGTGAGGAAATAACAACATTTGCCAAAAGGTTGCCCTGAAAAACTGAAACATAAAGCATTTAGTAACATCCAAGTATTTCCTATTAATTAAAGCTTTTTTTTATCTTGCTAGTTAAAATAATTTATTGAGATATTAAGTATGATAAAATATACACACTTTGGTCTATTTAAATCAATGTGAGAGATACTATAATCATGTTATGAATCATCATCATGAAAGTGCTGACTTTACTTTCCATCATTTTAGAAAGTGCTGTTGTGCCTCTTTGCACCCAAAGTTAGGACTCCCCTGCCTCTCCCAGATTAAATTAGTTTTGCCAGTTTTGAATGTCATATAGTATATATGGAATCATATAGTATATGTGGAATCATATAGTATATACTGTTTTGTGTCTGCTTTATTTTGCCTTTGATAATTTTCAAACTCAACTACATTGTTTTTACCATTGAGTATTTTATTGTATGATTATGGCACTATTTATCCATTTTGCTGTTAGTAGACATTTGATTTTTTTTTTTTGACACTTGATTATTTTTGATTCTCTAAAGCTGCTTTGATCATGCTGTGTATGGTTCTTTAGTGAACATATGTTTTTTTTCCTTGGGTAAATACTTTGACTTATAATTTGCTAGATCTTAAGGTGAGTATGTTTTTATAATTTCCCAAAGTGGCTATGACATTTAATTTGAACCATCCTGTGTGAGAGTTCTAGCTCTTTCTTGACCTCACCAACATGAGACATGTCATTCTTCATATATTTAGCTACTCTGGGTGGGGTAGTGTGGTTTTTAATTTTGCATTTTTATGTACTTAATGGTCATTCATAGCTCCATTTGTTACTTTCATAGTGGCAGAAGTTTTTAATTTAAAAACTAACACTGATGAAATTAGATGAAGTAAATATATTAAAAATGTCTTTGAAAGCATACCTAAATACTTTGATTAAATTGAAAAACCATAGAAGAAATCATATAGATAGCATTAGGAGCAGTGACAGTTCTTGTGTAGTTGTGTTTTCCAGATACTGTGCTGTGTACTTTAATTTTCTCTGTTAACTTTCTCAATTGCGTTGAGTGGAAAAAGTGGTTTAAAGTTTCATTTTATAGATGTGAACATAAGTACCACAGAAGTATGTGATTTGCTAAGGTGTCGAGACAAGTGAGTGGCAGGCTTGCTGACTCCAAGCCTTTTTTTTCTTTATCTTGCCACACAGCTCTGTATGACAGCTTGCCTGATGGGAGCAGTGATAGTGAACAGCTTCAGGCAGTCCACATGTGGCTCAGACAGAAACCTTGACATGACACAAGTGGGATTTTTCGAACCTATTAATTAATTTTTAAAATTTTATTATTATTTATTTATTTTTCTTAGTTTCAGGGGTAGAATTCAGTGATTCATCATTTGCATGTAACACTCAGTGCTCATTACATTAAGTGCCTTTCTTAATGCCAGTCACCTTCTCTCTACCCATCTCCCCTCAATAGACATTTCTCCAAGATGACATACACATGTCCACCAGACACATGAAAAAAATGCTCAACAGCACTCAGCGTCAGGAAAATACAAATCAAAATCAAGAGACACCACCTCACACTAGTTAGCATGGCTAAAATTAACAAGTCAGGAAACAACAGATGTTGGTGGAGATACAGAAAAAGGGGAACCCTCTTATACTGTTGGAGGAATGTAGACTGGAAAACAGTATGGAGGTTCCTCAAAAAGTCAAAAATAGAGGTACCCTACAACCCAGCATTTGCACTAGTAGGCTTTTATTTAAAGGATATAAACATAGTGATTTGAAGGGGTATCTGCACCCCGATGACAGTTCCAGGAGCACATGGGTGGCTCAGTGGTTGAGCATCTGCCTTTGGCTTAAAGGTCATGATCCTGGGGTCCTGGGATTGAGTTCTGCATCAGGCTTCCTGTAGGGAGCCTGCTTCTCCTTCTGTCTATGTCTCTGCCTCTCTGTGTCTCTCATGAATAAATGCATAAAACCTAAAAAAAAAAAAAAAAAAAAAAGCAGCAGTGTCCACAAATAGCCAAACTATGGAAGGAGCTCAGATGTCCATCAACACATAAATGGATAAAGAAGTGGTGTATATATACACAATAGAATATTACTCAGCCATCAAAATGAATGAAATTTTGCTATCTGCAATGATGTAGATAGAGGGTATTATGCTAGGCGAAATAAGTCAATTAGAGAGGGACAAATACTATATGATTTCACTCATGTGGAATTTAAGGAACAAAACAATTGAACATAGGGGAAGAAAAGGAAAAATAAAATAAGATAAAAAGATGAAAATCGAGAGGGAGGTAAACCATAAGTGATGCTAAACTCTACAACCTATTAATTTAGTTAGCAAATGTTTATTCTTCATTTCCTTTTGGGGGGATTGTTGGAGGGGAGATGTTGCTGGGCTCCAGAGGCTATAGAGATATATAGATTGTGATCTATATAATAACTAAGGTACCTAAAATAAAAGAAAATTAAGGGCCATTTATTTTAAAACAAAATTATTAGTAATCTACAAAAAGGCATAAACAAAAATCTCATCATTTAGGAATTGCTACTATACCAATATCTGTTATTAACAGTTTTGGTATATAGTCTTCCAGACTTCTGAAGATGCAGATGTTTACCGATGATACTGATTACAGTGCTAGAATTAGTCTCAGTGGCTTATCAGTTTGCATCCTTTTTACTCACCACGTTGCCATGTCTTCTATGTTGAATATTTTATTATACTCATTTATTCTGTTGCTTTGGGGAAGTCTGTCATATGGAAAGGGAATTCCTTCTTGTTTTTTTTTTTTAAACAACCTTTATTGACCATTTATGTTTTAGATATTTTTACTACTATACATAATTATTCTTATAGATTAGAAGTCATTGAGTATAAGAATGTTTATTAGGAAAATGTTCTGGAAATGAAATTGTGCTGGGTCAAAAGCATGCATATTTTTGATCTTTCTGATTCATGTTGTCTTCTTATTCTTAAGAGTGGGAGGCCCAGTTACAATCCCACCCCTGAAATTGGGTCTTCATCCCGACACCCCTCAGGACTGGGAAAGGCTATTCATGTTTAGACTGTTCTGGCTTTTGTCATTAGAAAATAAGGCCCAGAAAGAGAACTTTTTTTGCTTTTTCATAGTAAATTTGGTCACTAGAACAATGCTTGGCATGTCCTCAAGAATATTTATTGCATTTAACTGGCAAAGATACCTCCTATTTTTTTTCTTTTTAATAATAGCTTTATTGATATCTAAGTCACATACTCTAAACTTTACTGTTTTAAAGTGTATAATTCAGTGACTTTTTTGTATATTCGCAGAGTTGTGCAACCATTATGACAACTGTCAGAACGTTTTCATTACTCCGGATGCCGCTTAACAGTCATTTCCCATTCCCTACTCCTTCCTAGCCATTGATGGCTACTAATGTACTTTGTGTATCTGAAAGATTTTCTGGCACTGAACTTTTCATATAAATGGATTTATACAATCTGTGACCTTTTGTGTCTGGCTTCTTTTTATAGCCTAGTGTTTTTCAATGCATATTTATGTTGTACTTCATTTTTAAAAATTGCTAAATAATATTCCTTTGTTATGAGTATAGCACATTTTGTTTATCCGCTCATCAGCCAATGGACATATAGTCATCTCTACTTTTAAGTTATTATGAAAATGCTGTTATGAACATTTGTGTATAGGTTTTTGTGTGGACATATGTTTTTTCTTATAGGTGTATGCCTAGGAATGGAGTTGTTTAGTTTTATGGTAACTGTATGTTTAATGTTTTGAAGAATGGCCAGATTTTTTTTCTTAAGTGGGATTTCCGTAGGAATGTATGAAGGTTCTAGCGTTCCACATCCTTGTCAATCCTTGCTACTGTCCAGCTTTTCTATTATAGCCATCCTAACAGGTGTGGATATCTCTGATGACTAATGATGTGGAGCATCTTTTCATGTGCTATTAGCCATTTATATATCTTCTTTGAAGATATGTGTATTCAAATCCTTTGCTCATTTTTAAATTGGTTTATTTATCTTTTAATTGTTGAGTTATAAGAATTCTTTTTGTATTCTGACACATGCCTCACGAAGAATATATCCTCTCATTCTTGGGTTCATGTTTGCAAAACAGATAGACTGTGCATGTATGGGGCAGATCATTGGGTATTTTTGAGATCAGGAGTGAAGGTTTTAGGTACTTCCCAGAAAGAAAGCAGCTAGAGACCATCAGCCGTGAAAGCCTGGACGTTGGATTTGTAGGATAGTCGGTTTAGAAGCTGAGCACCTGAATAATGGGATTTCAGACAAGCTGGGATGGGCCAGTGTCATCGGGTGGTTTGTGAGTTAGTGCACAGAGGCTGGGACATCTAGGCTGGGAGATCGGGGCTTAGCTCATGGTGCCTTCACCCTTGCTGCTAAGATAACTGGTAACCAGTTTCTATTTTATGAATTACAGGATATAGAAGCCAAAAAAGAAGCACAGAAGGAAAAAGAAATTGATGAACAAGAAGCCAGTGCCTCAACATTTCACAGAAGTAGGACTCCATTGGATAAAGATCTTATTAATACAGGGATCTATGAATCTTCTGGAAAACAGTGTTTGCCTTTGGTTCAGCTCATACAACAGCTTCTTAGGTAAATAGTATTAGATATATTTTTACAGGATTATTGATTTTCACAGTGAAATAGTGAGATCTAGCACTAGGATCTGAAAAATGTGTTTGGGTGTTGAGGAAATACTCTGAAATTTATCTAAAATAGGTTTTGGGGTAAAGAGCAGACTTTTTTGATTTTTTATTTTAATTCTAGTTAGTTAATATACAGTGTTCTTAGTTTCAGGTGTAAAATAAGGTTAATTCAGCAGTTTTATAAACTACCCTGTGCTCATCACAAGTACACTGTTTAATTTCTATCACCGATTTAACCCATCACCCTGCCCCCATCCCCTCTGGTAACCATCAAGTTTGTTCTCTGTAATTAAGAGTCTGTTTTTTTATTTGTCTCTCCTTATTTCCCCCTCCACTCATTTGATTTGTTTCTTAAATTCCACATATGGTTGAGATTATACAGTGTTTGTCTTTTTCTGTCTGACTTATTTTGCTTTGCATTATTTTCTCTAGTGCCATTCATGTCATTGCAAATGGCAAGATTTCTTTTCCTTTTTTTTTTTATGGCTGAATCAGTATTGTGTGTATATGCCACATCTTCTTTATCTGTTCATCATTGATGGACTTTTGAGCTACTTCCATAATGTGGCTATTGTAAATAATGTTGCTATAAACATAGGGGTGCACGTATCCCTTTGAATTAGTGTTTTTGTATTCTTTGGGTAAATACCCAGTAGTGTGATTGCTGGTAGTTCTATTTTTAACTTTTTGAAGAACCTCCACTGTTTTAAGAACAGACATTTAAATTACAGATGAGAGGATAGGTTAGAGTATGTGAGGTAGAACTAGAGATTTTAAAGATTTTCACACAAGAGAAAATTGGAGTTTATGAGATAAACAGGAAAAGATTCTTATTTTCATGAGTAAGCAGTAGATGCAAATGAAAATCATGATAATTATTATTTTTTAAACTGTATCATTACCTCATTGACTTGTTAGGCAGATGGATAAATGATAAGTGAATGTTGTCTTTAAGAGTGTCACATCTATATGTAAAATGCAGCTTTGAACAAAAATAATGACATGGTTTCCCACACTCCCACTGCCCCCCAACGGTCTGTTCAGAAGTTTTCTATCATTTTGGACCATTCCACACAGCTTTTAGGAGCACATTTGTAAAGCAAAGGGCATCATTATATCTTTTGTAACTTCTGTCTTCTCTGCTCAGTTTTGACTGAGGTTGTCTTTATTGCAGACACATCTAACACATATTTGAGGAAGGAAGCCAGCTGTAGGTCATCTGGGTGTATGATCTGTATTTCTGATTTTAGTTTATGTCGTGATTTCTTAATAGCTTTTTTTAAACAGATATAATTTTAATTTTGCAATCCTCTTTCCCCTGCATAGGAACATTGCTTCTCAGACAGTAGCCAGATTGAAAGATGTTGCTCGTCGGATTTCATCATGTCTAGACTTTGAGCATCATAGTCGTGAAAGAACTGCTTCATTGGATTTGTTGCTGCGCTTTCAGCGCCTTCTTATCAGTAAACTTTACCCAGGAGAAAGTATTGGTCAGACCTCAGATATTTCTAGTAAGTTGCTTAAAATTAAAATGTCTTTGTGTATTTTGCTTTCTGATGTAGGCTTTTTGACATCCCTATTCTACCTTCCCAGAAATGTTGTTCTTATACTGTTAAATGTAACGATTTGGGGCAACTTCAGGTAGGTAAGTGTAATATGTGGAATGAATCATCATTGGAAGAAGGGTGGGTCTCAGTTATAGCACTGGTTTTTGAGCTGCTGGACATGAGACTAAGTAAGTCTCCTGGAGGGTGTAGGTTGCTCACCTATGGAATTGAAATAATATCGGAGGAGGTCTATGAGAATTAAAATAGGATGATACGTAAGGGCTCAGCTCTGTGTATGACATAGAGTAGAGTACTTTCCATAAGCTCCAAAAGTAGTAGGTGGCTCTCTGTAAGTTGGCTTTCTCTGTCAAGGATGGAAAGGTCTGCTGCTTTTGTTAATATTTTTATAGATAGTATATTTTAAAATATCTTAGTTCCTGAAAGAGTTAGGCATTTGTAGATGATAGAAAATTTCAGGTTGAAATAAGTGAACTTACTTCTAAAGAGGTGCCCATCTCAAAGACATAAAGTCACAAGGACTGAAGAGTCATTAAGAGCCATTTAGGAAGAAAAGTTGAAAGATTTTATAAGATTGAAAAATGCCTAACATTGTTCATTGGGAGTAATTTGCAAGTGTTAAGACTTGAATTTTGATGACATTTGTATTGGATATAAGATTTTAAAACTATATAAATTATGACTTTAGTTTTTATACAACGTTCATACTTTTTTTTTTTTTTTTTAAGATTTTATGTATTCATGAGATACACAGAGAGAGAGGCAGAGGCTTAGCAGAGGGGGCGAAGCAGTTTTCTTGCAGCGTTCCTGTAGGGCTTGATCCCAGGACCCCAGATCATGACCTAAGTCAAAGGCAGATGCTCAACTACTGAGCCACCTAGGTGCCCCTATACTTTAGTATTTATACCCAAAGTTTCTAGGTAGTACAGTGTATAAAAATTGACATAACCAAATTCACTGTATCTCAAACTATGTGATCTAAAAAGAGCCAGGGATTAAGGGTTAATAGCTTCTGTTTGAGATTATTATTATAGGTAAAAGATGTATAGATGAAGGTGAAAGAGTAATTAATGCAGTTTATTTACAAAGTAAATTTTAATGGTAAAAATGAAAAATTTTAAATCTTTCTTGAAGGTCATGAGCTTATGGGTGTCGGTTCTTTACTGAAGAAGTACACAGCCCTTTTGTGCACACACATTGGTGATATACTGCCTGTGGCAGCCAGCATTGCTTCTACCAGCTGGCGACACTTTGCAGAGGTGGCCTGCATTGTGGAAGGGGACTTCACTGGTACCTTTTTTATATCCTACCTTCAGATATGTGTTTATTTTCATAGATTGAGGAGACTTAAAATTTATCCTTTTCTGATAAACCTGCATGCCTTTGCCCCATACATTTTCTAATCCTATTGGCCTTTTTTCTTTTGTTTTTTCACTTGCTGACAATTCTTTTGTTAAGCAACCTGCTGCAGGAGTTGTGTCACTGTATAAATGTTATTAGTGATTTAGAGTTATATCACCATTATTAACATTTTAATAATGAGGTCACTAGTAATTATCTAATTTTATTTCAGCAGCATAAAAATTACTTGCCCCTTTCAGGACCTTAATAAATTCCAGTGTTGCTTAATATGTTAGTTAATTCTGTGACAGTAGAGCATTATTATTGAGTGCTTTTTTTTCCTGATAATAAATTTAGTTTTCTGGAAACAGTTTTCTGAATATAAAACTAGTTAATACTTCTATGTTGAAATAGTGTTTTTGAAAAGCATTCTTGTAACTCAGGGTTCCATTTGATACTTTTATCTGTTCTTTCAAAATGAAAGATAAAATAATCTTGTAGAGATGTGCTAAGAGACAAGCATTCCTTATTTTGTGATTTATTAGAATTGTGTGAGCTTAAAAGTAGTTTTGTAGGATACATGCTTTATTTAGATCTTAATGCTTTTTTTTTCTTTCTTTTAAAATGTAGGTGTTCTCCTTCCAGAGCTAGTAGTTTCTATAGTGCTTCTGCTCAGTAAAAATGCTGGTGTCATGCAGGAGGCTGGAGCTGTCCCTCTGCTGGGTGGCCTTTTAGAACATCTGGATCGGTTCAACCAGCTGGCACCAGGGAAAGAAAGGGATGACCATGAAGAGTTAGCTTGGCCTGGCATAATGGGTATGGCTGCTTAGCTTACAGAACTTCCATTCAGGAGAGTTCTATCTTAGCTAGCCTATTCCTGCCTTTTTAGAGTACTTCACAGAGACCCAATTTTTGCCATTTTCACTGATGGTAGTATAAGTGGAAAATGAGGATAATCCAAATCAGAAGAGATTTAAGTTATATTTAAGGAAGATTTTTTCTTAATAATGGTTGTTACTTTGTGAAATGGACTATTTTAGAAAGTTCTGGAAACCCTTTCTTGAGTGGTGTCTCCAGAAGGTACTGTCGGAAGTGATTAGATATGGCTCAGCTTGGGAGGCAAACATCAGTGTGGGATGACTTTCTGAACTCATTCTATCTGACATTACAGAGTTATGGAATTCCCATAGTCAGCTGAGCACTTGGTCTATAGTGCTTACCAAATTAGAATATAACTTGTTTTTTCAAAGTTTCTAGCTTTGACATTTTTGAACCTAAGTCTGCGTTACCATATGTATGGTTCTGACTTTCTGGACTCAAAGAATTAAATTCAATTTTTTGGTTCAACTTTTATTTTATAGGAAAGCTCAAGGAATGTGGGCTTTTTCTTCTCCCATTATAAACTGTCATATTGTAACATGGGAGCTTCAAGTAAGAAGTAACAACTGTGCTGAAGAAAATAACATTAGAATGTCAAGCATAGTTTTTAACTTTTTATATCACTAATATTTTTAGTACCATTCTTCTACTTTTGTGAACTTAAATGTTACTTTTGTCTCTATACTCACTATGGTTGAGGGCATTTAATCTGATTAGTAGTTTAAACTCATTAATTTAAAGACATTTTTTGTGTGCGTGAAATAAAACACATACTCAAAAGTACAGAGAACAACGCTGTGATTGATCATAGAGAAAATAATTTAACATCCATCCAGATTAAGAAATTGAATGTTGGCGGGACCATCCTACACATCAAAACTGCTTTTTGTCTTCTGAAAGATTCCCCTCTCTGATCTTGTGTGGTCATTGGTCTGCTGCTTCTCTTGATCATTTTATCAGACAGGCATGTACCCCTTAACAATTTAGTTGTTTAAACATTCTTATGTCTATTTCATGGTAGTTTATAGGGTATGCTTTAGTACAAATGCCAGGTTTCCATAGTGATTGTGCTGATTTTCATCTCCATAGAATATGAGAGTTTTCACCGTTCCACTTTGTTGCCAAGAGGTCAAATGTCATTTTTTCTGTAGGTCTTTTGTCCATGGGGTCATCATACTAGCACTTTTGGGTGAAAGGACTGTCCTTGATCACTCTTTGGGAGTATGTACCACTTTTGTCTAAATAAGTTGACTGCCTCTGTCTGTTTCTGATCTTGCAGCTTCCCTCTTTGACTTCTTGCACTTTGATAGCACCCTCTAGTGCATTGTTGAATGGAAATGGGATAGTGGGCAACCTTGCCTTGTTCTTAGGAACAGAAGAAAAGCTTTCCAAATTTCATACATGAAGTATGAAGTTTGTTAAGGGTTTTCTTTGTAGAAACCTTTAAATATTAAGGATGTTCTCTTTTATTCTGCTTTACGTAGAGGTTTTAGTTGTGAATGGATATTAGATTGCATCAAATGCTTTTCTGCATCTCAATGATCATTTAACTTTTCCTCTTTTTTCTATTAATATGTGAATTATTGATTTTTTGTGTGTGTGTGCTGAAACCCGGGATCAAACCAGGGACGAATTATTGATTTTTCAAAAATTAAATCAGTTTTCCATTTTTGGAATAAAACTACCTAGGTTATATTGGTCATATTAATATACATTATTGTTTTTTTTTCCCCTGACATTTTGCATCTGTATTTGTGAATTGCAGTTTTATTTCTTTTTAATGCTATGTAGGTTGCTTATAATCACCACTCCTTCACTAACAAAGAAGCTGTAAATTAGGAACATGGGAGCTTCCCATGCAGCCTCTCAGTTCGTTTATGATCTGTCAGTTGAGAATGTTAGCTAGTTGGGAGAAACTTTCTGATGGATCCGATAGTACAAAAACATAATAGAGTTATGTAAGTTTTGATAAGGCAGTTGTGTTAGTCTCTTAGAGTTATGCTCTTCTTTTTTTAGAAGGGTATGTATAAGATTGGTAGAATTTGCAAGATAATCATCTTGATCTGTAGTGTTCTTTATGAACAATTTCTTTTGATTTGAGGATGGTGAGGTAGAGGAAACCCCCCCCCTTTTAAACTATGATAAAATAAACCTAACGAAATTTATTGTAACCATTTTAAAAAAGTTTTCAGTTCTCTGGCTTTAGATACTTATGTTATTGTGCACCATCACCACCATCCAGCTTCAAAACATTTTCATCTCCCCTCAATTGAAATTCTATACCCATTAAACACTAACTTCCCATTCTCTACTCCCCCTCAGCCCTGGCAACCACCATTCAACTTGAATACATGAATTGCATTACTCTAGGTAGGTCATACAAGTGGAATCATATAGTATTTGTTCTTTGGTAATTGGTTTATTTTACTTAGCATGTCTTCAAGGTTCATCCTTGGTTGAAATTTTTGGTTGCCAGTTTTAAAATTGTATCTATCCCTTAAAATTGTTTTAAAATTGTATCTATCCCTTCCAGATGAACCTCTGCTCTCTCCAACTGCAAAATACCAATGTATACAGTTAAGTGTTGTGTGTTTTATCATATGCAGAAAAGAATGTTCTTAGAAAATTTTACCTGTTTTAATAGGCACTTTCTGATGTTTTCCACATCTACTGGCTCCTCTTTAAGGGCAAACTCAGCAATTGTACTGAGGAGTGCAGACTGTGGATAAATTCTGCTTCAACCATTTGTATTTGTGCACACCTGTAACTGTACTCATCATTGGCTGCCATTTGACACTTGGGTTGTTTCCACTTTTTGGCTGCTGTGACTAATGCTGCTATGAATATAGGTGTGCAAACATCTATTTGAATCTGTGCTTTCACTTCTTTTGGATATGTAGCTGACAGTGGAATCGCTGAGTTATATGGTAATTCTATGTTTAACTTTTTGAAGAACCCCACCATGATGTGTTCTGTAGTTCTATTCCATTTTACATTCCTATAAGCAGGGTACAAGGAAGGGTTCTAATTTTTCACATCCTTGCCAACATTTGTTTTTTGTTTTGTTTTGTTGTTAATAGCCATTCTAATGGGATGAAGTGGTGTCACATTGTAGTTTTGATGTGATTTTCCTTAATGGTTAGTGATTTTATCTCTTCTTGTGCCTGTTGACCGTTTGCATATTTTGGAGAAGTCTATTCAAATGATTTTCCAATTTTTGAATCAGATTTTGTGGTTGTTGAGTTGTAGGAGTTGGTTATAGTTTGTTATATATTCTGGATACATATAATTTACACCTATTTCTTCTCTGTGTGGATTGCCTTTTCAATTTGTTGATAGTGTCCTGTGTTGTTTAATTTGATAAAGTCCAACTTACCTGTTTTTTCTTTTGTTCCCTATGCTTTTGGTGTCTTATCCAAGAAATCATTGCCAAGTCCTATGTTATAAAAGTTTTCTCCTGTTTTTTTTTTTCTAAGAGTTTGATGTTTTATAATTTTAACTCTTTAGCTCTTTGATCTATTTTGTTATTGTTTGTATATAGTTTGTATATTGTCAAGTGTCCAACTTGATTTATTTGTAGTTGGATATTCAGTCTTCATAGCTCCATTTGTAGGAAAGATTGTCCTTTCTCCATTGAATGGTTGTGGTACTCTTGTCTGAAATCATTTGACCATATATATGAGGATTTATGTCTGAGCTGTGTATTTTGTTCCATTGACCTAAATGTCTGTCTTTTTTTTTTTTTTTTTTAAATGTCTGTCTTTATGCAGGTGCCACACTGGTCTTTATTATTTCTTCTTTCTTAGGGTTTAATCTGATGTTTTTCTAACTTTTAAAGAAATGAAAACACAGATAGTAGGGAGAATAGGCTAATTAACCTGGGTTTACCATTACCAACCTCTCCTGCACTTATCTTATTGATTGATTGCATGAATGATTGAATCATCTTAAGCATATCTCTTTAAAACATTTTGACACATACTACCTGTTAATGATCAGAACTTTTTTTGGTGATGAAACCATAATGTTATTCTGTCCAAATTAATGATTCTTCAGTGTAACATGTAATCCATGTTCAATTTTCCTGCATTATCTAAAAATGCCTTTTTGTTAGTGGTGGTTTTTTCTTTTTTTTAATTTAGAGTCAAGTTCTAAACATGTTTTGCATGTTACAGTTGGTTGATACCCTTCCATTCTCTATTTCCTTTAATAGTATAACTCTAGGCCTTCTCTCCTCTTTGGTCATACTATTTATTTGTCAAAGAACCAGGGCATTTGTTCTGGAGAATTTTACATATCATGATTTTGGTTGATTGCTCTCTCTTCTTTTGGTCTAACGTCTATTGGTTATACTCTCTAAATAGCTGGTTATATGTATAGGGTTGATGAGATTTGAGTACAGATTTGGGTTCAGTTTTGGTTAGAGTGTGTCTGAGGTCATGATGTGTGCTTCTTGTTTCATTGCTTCTGAGGCCTGTGATTCAGGGTGACCCCACCTTCAGTTCTGTTTCCATGGACCAGGGAGTTCATATATATAGTCTTACCTATATAATATCCCCTAGCAGCCTTGCTCTCACAATTTGCACAGCTTAGGACATGATCCTAACTGGATTTCCCTCCTCAATCATCTCCCCTTATCATTTCTCAAATATTGAGTTGGTGTCCTAGTGCTTGCAAAGGTGACCAATGAGGTTTCCTCCCTCTCTCCCTCCTTTCCTTCCTTCATATTGTCTCTTTTCTTTTTTTTTCCTTTGTATCATTATGAGCTCATAAAATTTTATTGATTTGATATTCACTAAGTTTTTAGCTTTTCTTTTTTCCAATCATATATATTTAAAGGTATAAATGCCCTCAAACATTTATTTAGCTATATAAGTGTTGTTCTATAGTATTTTTATTATTGTTCATTGCATTTTTTTTCCATAGTCATTTTTTTCTGGGAATTTTGGATGATTTATGTTTCATAATTTTCAAATTTGTAGAGAATTTTTATTTTTGTTACTTATTTGTAATTTAACTGCATTATAGTCAGTGCACATACTCTGTAACTTTATTCTTTGAAATTTTTAAGATTTATTTCATTGCCTGGTATATGGTCAGATTTGCAATTCATGCTACTCAGGTGATGTTGTTTTTGGTATTTGTTTTATAAATTGTTACATATCTTCAGTGCATTTTTGCTTGTGGTATTAGTTATAGTTAAACCCATAGCCATTATGGTTATGGATTTGTCTGTTTCCATTTATAGTTCTTTTGCATGATTTGTTCTGATTGTTTTATCTATTGATTCATTGATTTTGGTTTCTGTATATACAGAGTCTTTTTTTACAGGTCAGAACTGTAGAAATAATGAGGAGGTGACACAGATACGCAAAGCTGATTTGGAGAACCACAATAAAGATGGAGGCTTCTGGACTGTGATCGATGGGAAAGTGTATGATATAAAGGACTTCCAGACACAGTCATTAACAGGAAATAGTATTCTTGGTAAGGCTTCACTTTCCACTTCATGGTTAAAAGTTGTAACGTACCATTTTGAGCAGAGCATTTGGCTTTTAAGTGATTAGTTGAGTTTTGCTCCAGCCTCTATACATTTTAATCTGCTGGTAACTCTGATGTCTGTCCTATCAGTAAATTCAAGCACATTTGAAGAATTTCTCATCATTGTGCATTTTTTGTTTGTGTTTTTTTCAATACTTGTTGGAACTTGTTTCAAGTCCTGAGTTGGCCCATGCAGCTTTGGGGGAGAGTGAAAGATCATTATACTTTGATAACCCTCACTTTGAAGTTAACCTGCCTTATCTATTTCCTACTTGACCTTCCTTCCTTCCTTCCTCCCCTCCCTCCGTCCCTTCCTTCCTTCCTAAAGATTTTATTTATTTATTTGACAGAGAATACAGAGGTAGTAGTAGAGGGAGAGGGAGAAGCAGGCTCCCCGCTGAGCAGAGACTTGCCCAAACATGGGATTTGATCCCAGGACTCTGGGATCCTGATATGAGCCAAAGGCAGACACTTAACTGACTGAGCCCCCCAGGAGCCCCTCCTACTAGACATTTCTAATGTAGGTGTCTGGGCAAATAGCATTGAAGTAATATTGCTTTTGTTCTTTTTTGCTTTAGCTCAGTTTGCAGGGGAAGACCCAGTGGTAGCTTTGGAAGCTGCTTTGCAGTTTGAGGATACTCGGGAGTCGATGCATGCCTTCTGTGTTGGCCAGTATCTGGAGGTGAGGCTGTGTGCAGTAGGCCTCATCATGGATGTCAGGGGAGAGAGATCCTCTCCGTATATCTGTGATAGCTGGTTTTTGCCCTGAAGTACTGATAGCTGGGCCTTTTGATGTGGGGATGGATGTCATTAAGGGACACATATGAAGATATGAAGATCTTTAGAGATTTCTTTGTAAATGGATTTACATTTTTTCATGTTAAGATTTACAAAGTATTGGTCTTGAAAAACCATTTCAAAAATTGTTAATTTGTTGTAAAGGTGGACACTTTTCCACACATAAAAAAGTAGGTAACCTTTGGTCTACAGTTTCATTGTAAACTTATGTAGAAATTTGAAATGCCTTATTATCTTGGTTAGGTTTTTTTGGGAAGAGCTATCTAGTCGCATAACTCTTTAGAATAGAAGTATGTCCTACATATGCTTGAGCTTTGGAATTTATATATTGGGATTGGTTTTCCAGGTATGAATCCAGAAGTAATAAAATTTATTAAGTGCCACTTAACGCTTTCATGAAGGGGAAGGTTATAAATTATCATTTAATACAACTGGCAGAGTTTATTTTCATTTGAACACTTTTCTAATTGGGTTTCCTTTTTGTTAGCATAAATTTATTTCCTCTGCATATGTGGTCATAGTTCACTACGCACAGCAATTCTTGTTATATTTTTGGCTTTTGGGGGTTATTTATGCATGTAACAATTCAGTATATGTTCTGAAGTATTGTTACAGTCACTCTGGAAACTTTGACTTTGTAAGGAATTCTCTAGCTAATTTGTTTATATGAGCTTTGATTTTATCACCAGTAGAACTGTTTGTTTACTGTCTGCTTTGTAGGGTGTGTGTGGTTTATATCTTCTGTTATTTTGGCAGCAGCATGAGCTCACTATAATAGGATATAGAAGGAGGGTGTCCAGAGCATCTGCTTCTCTTCCTGATGAAAGTTTGTCTTGTTTAGGGATATTAGCTGTTGCTCTTTTTGGTTTTATGTTTTTAATTAACCCTATTTTCTCAGACTCATAATGAAATTTATCTTTCCAAGCCTGACCAAGAAGTTGTTACCATACCAGATCTGGGAAGTCTCTCTTCACCTCTAATAGACACAGAGAGGAATCTGGGCCTGCTTCTCGGATTACATGCTTCCTATTTGGCTATGAGCACACCACTGTCTCCAGTCGAGATCGAATGTGCCAGTAAGAAAAATTTTGCTTTCTGCTAACAGCTACTTTAGCTGAGCTGTAAGTGCCATTTAGAATAGGAGAAGAAGAATCAGCACAGTTGTTGGTGAGTAAAAATAAGATAGTGAGATTAAGAGACTAAGCCAAGTAAATAGAAATAGCTGTTAGTGGCTTTCATTTGCTCTCATGACCTGTGACAGCAGGGGAAGCTAACAGGTGCATCGGAAGATTGTGCTATGTGCTCTGACTTTTGCTTCCTGTGACAGATGTGCTTAACTGGGCTGTCGTTTCTATGTGATATGGATTGGTTATTTCTGTTGGTAATGGCATTCTGTTTTAGGATTGTGTTTTTACTAGACTCAAATACATTTTGGGATTTGTAATCTTTTTAATCACCTTAAGTGAAAAAATTTCTCCATTTAAGGTGGATTAAAGTTCTCTTTGTGTATTTGTACATTTCTCAGTCTACCAGCTATTCAGCAAGTATCTGTTGAGTAACTTAGAATTACCATATGAGGTGCTCAATACATTAGGCATGGAATTAAACATATCTCTGCCTTTAGGTGCTTTTTATGTGATGATGAGCCAGATATTATCATAGATCAGTACGCAGTGTGGTAGAGGATAAAATGGAGACATTTATAACTGGTTCTGATGGGGAGGAAAGCCACATCAGAGGTGGAAGAATCATGAAATTGGAGTCGCAGCAAACTGGCTGTATGAACCTTGTGGGCAGAAACACATGTGTGAGGGACATTGTTGAGAAAAGTGGGGCTTCTAGTTGTTCGTGTATGTATACTGTCAGGAGAGAAGGCTAGTGGGCAGTGATAGCCATGGTACCTGGTCAGCTCAGCCTTCTGGAGCAAGCCTTGGTGTGCATGCTGGATGTTCTGCTTGTAGAGCCTTTGGGGGTGGCGGGGAATGGACTCATCCTCTCCCTCAAAGACTTGTAGTACTGTGGGGAAGATAGGCTTCTTCTAAATCAGCAAGGAGGGTGGGAAATGAGAAGAGTCAGAGTAAAGAACAGAAGATGCTATGGGCTCTAGTGAATGAGGGCCTAACCTACTCTAGGGCATCAGAAGCCACCTTTAGAGCAGTATTTTTGAGTGATTAGAAAGAGTTTTAAATGTAGAGATCTAGGGAAGGTCATCATCAGATTTGTGTTTTAGAATTAATGTGGCACTTTGGAGAATGTTTGTGAATGCTCTAATATCTAAATTTCCATTAAAAGAATGTTGAGTACATCCCAGATTTAATTGCTTGGATTTTGGAGGACTATTCTGATAGCACAGATCATTGAAAAAGACTTGTAGCAATGTACAAACTGACTTCACTTTTTTGATCAACCTTTCTTTACTCCAGTTATTATAGCAGTTAGAATGAGCACTCACATTTGCACTGAGGGATAGCATGTTCTTAGAGTCTGGCCATGCTCTACACAGGTCTCCTTTATAGTCGACTGGATTTCCAATCTCCCAAGCATCTCTCTTACTAAGATCCCATGTTATATGTTTAGTAGTCTGCCATTTTTATTACTAGATTATGCTCTAGGGAAATATGGCTTGCCCTGACTGTCTTTGTAGATCCCTTCTCATGTGCTATTTTCCTACCTGGATGCTCAGTGTTTTTGTCTTTATCTAAATCTCAGCTCAGTTGTCACTTCCACAGCAAATTTTTTACTGAATCTTCGAATAGTGGAGGTCTTGCTGCAGACCACTGTTGTACCCACTATAGTACTTTGTAGCATACAGTTATCCCAGTTCAAGTTGAATGATTACTCGTGTAAGTGTTCCCCAAATGCTACTCTCCCTGTTAAAATGCAAAGTCCCAGTCTTCACACAGTATTTGTGGTACCTATCAGCTCCATGCTTGACCAAGTGTCCGAGTAGATGTTGGACTGGAACTATTCTACTGCGTTCTGACACCATGCTTACAGTGTAGTGAAGAACCAGAACTGTTTTCATACAGATACAGGGAAGTATAAGCTAGTTTCTGTAAATATGATAGATAATATGACTCTTTAATATGGGTGATGCTGAATTTCTCCTCCTAAATCAGCTATTCAGTTCCTTATCTTTTATTTCAATATTTATTTCTGAATAGTGCACACTCAAGTTTCTTTTTAATGTTTGCATATGTATTTTCTAGAGTGGCTTCAGTCATCCATCTTCTCTGGAGGCCTGCAGACCAGCCAGATCCACTATAGCTATAATGAGGAGAAAGACGAAGACCATTGTAGTTCTCCTGGGGGCACTCCTGCCAGCAAGTCTCGACTCTGCTCCGACAGACGGGCTCTGGGTGACCATTCTCAGGCCTTCCTGCAAGCTATTGCTGATAATAACATACAGGATCACAATGTGAAGGTGAGTGAGGCCTTCGTTTACTTTAGAACTTTGATGTGTGAATACCTTTATGTTTTTTGGTTGGCTTAGCACAGACTTTTTTTTTTTTTTTTTTCTTAGCACAGACTTTATTTACATATTATTTGTGGGGCTGATTTTGAGGTAAAAGGCTGGTTTGGTACAATATGCCAGTGATGTTTTAGAAGCATTGCTGATTACGAGTATATCAGAAATTGTGGCATGTAGTTTGGAATTCGTAATGGCATGTTAGAGTAGCTCTGAAGTTACCTCCAGCTGTTTCCATTACAGGACTTTTTGTGTCAAATAGAAAGGTACTGTAGGCAGTGCCACTTGACCACACCAATCACATTTCCTCCTGAGCATCCTGTGGAAGAGGTTGGCCGCTTACTCTTATGTTGCCTTTTAAAGCATGAAGATTTAGGTATGAAGCTTGATATCTTAGCTATACTGTAAATTTTTTGACTGACGTGCAATATGCATTCATTCTTACCTTGCCCCTTGTTTAAAATATCTTTTGTAGGTCACGTGGCATTATCTTTAGTTCATGCAGGAACACTTGGTATAGAGCAAGTAAAGCACAGAACATTGCCTAAATCAGTAGTGGATGTTTGTAGAGTTGTCTACCAAGCAAAATGTTCACTCATTAAGGTAAGTACATTTTTATTCTCTTCTGTGCTCTGCAGACAGTTGGTAAAATATTTGGTATCTTTTCATGTTTAACTTTGTAGACGCATCAAGAACAGGGTCGTTCTTACAAGGAAGTCTGTGCTCCAGTCATCGAACGTTTGAGATTCCTCTTTAATGAATTGAGACCTGCAGTTTGTAATGATCTTTCTATAATGTCCAAGTTTAAATTGTTAAGTTCTTTGCCCCGTTGGAGGAGGATAGCTCAGAAGATAATTCGAGAACGAAGGAAGAAGAGAGGTAAGAATGTAAAAGGCAGGTAAGTGCTGTCAAAGTTGTGCTTTTCTGCCATACAACTGAGTCTGTGATTTGAGTGAAGCTATTCGCTACTGGTCAGTACATGTGGATTTTCATGACTGCCATCATATTTGTTATGTGTATTTATGATTAAATATACAGATCCTGGGGATCCCTGGGTGGCTCGGGGGTTCAGCACCTGCGTTTGGCACAGGGCATGGTCCTGGAGTCCCGGGATCAAGTCCCGCGTCAGGCTCCCTGCATGGAGCCTGCTCCTCCCTCTGCCTGTGTCTCTGCCTCTCTCTGTTTCTCTCTCTCTCATGAATAAATAAATAAAATCTTTAAAAAAAAAAAGAAAAGAAAAAGGTAAAGCATTTAAAAAATATATACAGATCCTGCTTATTTTTCCAATATCAGATCATGATGCTAGGATTGAAGGTGTTATGATTTGGTAACTAGTAAATTGATACTGAAAAAGGTAAATACTATAAGCTTTGTTAAATTGATGGGGAAAAGGAAGTATTCTTTTTTTTATCACTTGTCCTGGTAAATGAAATATATGGCAGTGTTTAATTTTTCAGTTAATACTGCCATTCTTGTAAAGAAATGTTTTCCTTTGGAAGTATTGAGTATTCTGATACATGGAGAATTGTTATAAAAGTAGCTAGAAGAGGAGTTACTAATATTTTCAAGAAGCAGATATGTAGTTGCTGGGATATAGAAAAGATTTTTTGCATTAAATGACCAGAATTTGAATAAAAGTACATAAAATACTTGGAATTAGGTTGATTATAAATATGTCTACAGAAATTTTTTTTCTTTTTTTTTCTTTTTTTTAAAAAGATTTATTTATTCATGAGAGACACAGAGAGAGAGAGGCAGCGACACAGGCAGTGGGAGAAGCAGGTTCTTGCAGGGAGCCCGATGAGGGACTCGATCCCAGATCCTGGGATTACACCCTGAGCTGAAGGCAGACGCTCAGCCGCTGAGCCACCAGGCATCCCGGAAATTTCTGATTATATTCTTATGAATTATACTGATTTATTCACAGATCAGCTTATTAAACAATATTAATTAGTTTTTTTAAATTACTGAGTTTTTGATGCACATGAGCAATGATGTCATGAAAGATTAGCTTGTGTTAGAAGCCATCCTGAATTGATTGTTCTTGAGCAAACTGTTAAGCCACAACAATTGCCTGAATCTGATAGATGCTCTAGGTCAGGAGATCATGGTAGGAATGCTTCTGAGATCTTTGGAGCAGAGGCACAGGCTTAGGAGACTGCCATTGCAGCGTGAGGGAAGATGATGTCCTCACCACCCGGCTCTCACCTCCACAGATTCTGAGCCCACATTGTTACCTCTTAAAGTTTCTTGTTTTGGGTTTAAATATTTAGTTGTGTTATGTTTGAAGCTTTTTTTTTTTTTTAAGAAATTTAAGTAACTTATAAATGATTAATATTGCTGGTGCTGTATTAGGGGCACCAAGAGCACCCTTAAATTTGATGATTCACTGATATATGGCTCAATAGGACTCAGAAGAGCTGTTATACTCATAGTTATGGTTTATTACTTTGTAAGGATACAAGTTAGAATTAGTAAAAGGAAAGGTGCATTGAGAGAAATCCAAAGGAAACTGGGCCTAAGCTTCTAGTGGAGCTGTACAGAACCATGCTTAATTCTCTCAGCAGTGAGAGACCATATGTATGAAGGGCTGTCAGTCAGGGATTGGTGAGCCTTGGTGTTCAGGATTATTATTGGGATCAGTCACATAGACATATATGGGCCTGCATGGTTGCTCTTAGTTACTTAAGACTCAAGTCTCCACAGTGTAAACAGATAATACCATACGTCCCATTGTTAGCATAAACTGTGTGATCAGACTGGAAAATATGGCCCCAGACCTCAGGTATACAGAAACTCTTATCAGGCAGAAGAACATGCCAAGGACTCAGAGTTCAGTTCATAGGAGCTGGCCAAGTGCTGAAGGGACAGTCTTCGGAATTTGTAGGGTTTGGGCAACCTAGACCTGCTGTGTTAAGTGTTTTACTGCCCAGGTCTATTGTTAATTACATTGTTTATTATATGCTGAGAAGAAATAGACTAAAATTCTTTTTTTTTTTTTTTAATTTATTTTATGATAGTTACAGAGAGAGAGAGAGAGAGGCAGAGACACAGGCAGAGGGAGAAGCAGGCTCCATGCACCGGGAGCCTGACGTGGGATTCGATCCAGGGTCTCCTGGATCGCGCCCTGGGCCAAAGGCAGGTGCCAAACCGCTGCGCCACCCAGGGATCCCTAGACTAAAATTCTTAAAAGGGAGTAAAAATATGGAAGCAACAGCACATATCACATTGCAAATTCAATAGAAATTTCCCTAATTAAAGAGACTGACATAATAAAAGACATCTAGTTAATTCACTTGCACAGTGATGATAGGTTCATTGCCCTGGTTCAGAGTGGGCCAGCTATGGTCTGAGGAAAAATGCAGCCTGCTGCTTGCTGTCTACTGCCCGTGAGCTAAGACTAGTTTTGCGTTTTAAAATTGTTTTAAAAAAATAAATAAATAAAATAAAATTGTTTTTTTTTAAAAATCAAAAGAATAATAAGTTTAATAAATGGAAATTATATGAAGTTTAAATTCCTGCATCCATGGTTAAAATTAGCTGCTTTTCATTCTGCAACAGCAGGATTGAGTATTTGCAATAGACTGAATGGCCTGCAAAGACTAAAATATTCACCATCTGGCTCTTTAAGCAAATGTTTGCTGATTCTGGGCTTCCCTTTCTGTAGGATCTGCCCTATCATAGCACTCTGTCTTTCTGTTCATGATGTGAAATGACCACATTATTATTGAATGTCATGTGAAAATAATGATAATTTTTACTAGTTTTTCAGTTGACAGTGATATTTGCATATTTGTTTTAGTAAAATATTCAGGTGCTTTATTTAACTTTATGCAGATTTAATATATCGTAATTTAAAATTATGTTTAAATGATTTTATAATTAATGATGTTTTTAATCATAGTTCCTAAGAAGCCAGAATCTACTGATGATGAAGAAAAAATTGGAAATGAAGAGAGTGATTTAGAAGAAGCTTGCATTTTGCCTCACAGTCCTATAAGTGTGGACAAAAGACCCATTACAATTAAATCTCCTAAGGTAAAGCATTTACTATGATTTTGAGGCTGGCTAAATAAAAACAAAGCACCTACAAAGGAATCCACAAGTATTTTATTCTTCATAGAGAGTGTAGCATGTTACTGAAAGTATAGATGACAGCCCCAGTCACACCGAACACACTTGATTTATGGTATCCTGGTCAGACTGATAGCTGGGAAAGTGTTTCCTTTTACATTTAGAGGTACATTGTATCATTATTCATTTACCATTCATTCATTGAATGTACTTTTTGCTCCAGAAGCTGTCCTGGTCTTAGGCTATTAATATGGGTGGTAATTTAACTTTGTCTATTCCAAACTAAGTAAATATAGAGATTATAAATTCATTTATAAGCCTATTTATGGCATAGGTATTTTTGCCATACATTACGTATTAATATAAAGTATTTTACTAATTTTAACCTACTTATATGTATTTTTATTTAATTTGAGTAAGTGTTTTAGAGTACATGTTAATAAGCAAACTAATGGTGAAAATGGTTTTCCTTTGTCAGGATAAATGGCAACCACTGTTGAGTACAGTTACAGGTGTGCACAAATACAAATGGTTGAAGCAGAATGTTCAAGGTCTTTATCCACAGTCTGCACTCCTCAGTACAATTGCTGAGTTTGCCCTTAAAGAGGAGCCAGTAGATGTGGAAAAAATGAGAAAGTGCCTATTAAAACAGGTAAAATTTTCTAAGAACATTCTTTTCTGCATATGATAACACACACAACACTTAACTGTATATATTGATATTTTGCAGTTGGAGAGAGCAGAAGTTCGTCTGGAAGGGATAGATACAATTTTAAAACTGGCAACCAAAAATTTCCTACTTCCATCTGTGCAGTATGCTATGTTCTGTGGATGGCAAAGACTTATTCCTGAGGGGATTGACATAGGGTAAACTTCAGAACATTTTTTTTTATTAATTAAGGGAAATTGTGGCAACAAAGCATTTTTTCTATTCAAGTTAAAAATCTGGCAATATTAATAATATTCTCTATCTTTCTTTGAAAGGGAACCTCTTACAGATTGTTTAAAGGATGTGGATTTGATCCCACCTTTTAATCGGATGCTACTGGAAGTAACTTTTGGCAAGCTATATGCTTGGGCTGTTCAGAATATTCGAAATGTTTTGATGGATGCAAATGCCAAATTTAAAGAGCTTGGTGAGTTAAAAAAAAAACATCTTCTTAAAAGGCTGTATTAAGAATGCTGTTGAAGTGATGTCAGTGATCACATTAGCATTATTTTACAGTTTGGCTCTTAATTATAAGTTGTAGAAACTCGCAAATGCTGATTTTTGCTCTTTGAGAAGACTTTAATAACTGTACATTAGAATAATAATTTTTTTAAGATTTTAATTATTCATGACAGACACAGAGAGGCAAAGAAGAATAATAATCTTTTTTTTAAAAAACTTTTATTTAAATTCAGTTTAGTTAATATGTAGCGTATTACTTGTTTCTAGGTACATGAGAATAATTTGCTTTAAGCTTTCTGAAATTTTAAACAAAACTTTCAAAATTCAACAGAGGACATAATCTTCTTGTGTATCACTGATGCCATAAGCCCTAAAGTTTGTATCCTATATTAATACTTAATTTCTTGGGTAGTTTAAGTACCTGTAGGGAAATGCTAGGATTGGTCTTGTGGAAGAGAAGTGAAATATGATTGTTGTATTTGAAATGAATAAGCCACCAAGGCTATTCAGAGGAGCAGTGTGATAAGGTTTGCAGACAACTAAAAATGGGTATATGTGGATTGATGGTGGTAGGATTATTGCAAAGCAGTGCCTGATGTCCATGCTTTTTGGAAATACACTGAAAAACAGAAATTTTAAAAAATTGCTACTACTTTCTGCATCATGTATGTTTTTATATCCACGCACAAGAAATTTATGTGAGTGTCCATGCTTTTTAGGTATCCAGCCTGTCCCCCTACAAACCATTACCAATGAGAATCCATCAGGACCAAGTCTGGGGACAACCCCACAAGCTCGCTTTCTCCTGGTAATGCTCAGCATGCTCACCCTGCAGCATGGAGCAAACAACCTGAACCTCCTGTTGAACTCAGGCATGCTCGCCCTCACACAGACAGCACTTCGGCTTATTGGTAGGTTGGCACTGCTTTAAGTCATTTGTGAAAATGTCAAGATTTTGCCTTCATGTCTTCTTTCTTTATAATTTCAAAATAAAAGTGACATAAAACTTACCCTCTTAACAACTTTTAAGTTTATCATTCAGTAGCATTAAGCACATCTACAATGTTGTATAAGCATGCCATTATCTAGTTCCGTAACTTTTTTGTCACTTCAAATAGCCACACCCAGTTAGTGATGATTCCTGATTTCCCACTCGCTCAGCTTTTGGCAACAACAAATCTGCTTTTTATCTCTGTGGATTTCCTTATTCTGGATATTTCATATAAATGAAATACAATTTTTAGCTTTTTGTATCTGGCATATTTCACTTAGCATGTGTCAGTACTTCATTCCTTTTTATGGCTAAAAAATATTACATTGTGTGAATATACTACAATTTATTTTCCTTTCATCCATGGTTGGACATTTGACTTGTATCTGTCCACTGTGAATAGTGCTGCTAGGAACATTTATGTACAAGTTTTTGTTTGAACACCTATTTCTAATTCTTTTGTTCTATATCTAGGAGTGGAAGTGCAGGGTCATATGGTAATCCCTACTTTTGGTATGCTAAGGAACCCCCAGTCTTTTCCATAGCATTCCATTTTCCATTCTCCCCAGCAATGGAAGAGGTTTCCAGTTTTTCTACATCCTCACCAACACCAGTTATTTTCCTTTTGAGAGGTGGGGAGGCAGGAATTGAGTCCATCCCAGTTGATGTGAAGTGGTATCTCATTGTGGTTTGATTTACATTTTGCTAATATAAGACCTTAAACATCTTTATACGTGCTTGTTAGCCATTTGTCTGTCTTTCTTGGAAAACTTTTTTTTTTTTTTTTAAGATTGTATTTATCTATTCATGACACAGAGAGAGAGAGAGAGAGGCAAAGAGGCAAAGACACAGGCGGCAGAGGGAGAAGCAGGCTCCATGCAAGAAGCCCAATGTGGGCCTCAATCCCCAGACTCCAGGATCACACCTCGGGCTGAAGGTGGCGCTAAACCGCTGGGCCACCAGGGCTGCCCTCTTGGAGAACTTTCTATTCAAAACATTTGCTCATTTTTAAATTAGGTTATTTGTGTTATTGAGTTGTAGGAGTGCTTTATATATTCTGGATACTAGACCATTATCAATTAAATGATTTGAAGATACTTCCTCCCCTTCTATGGGTTGTATTTTGTTTTACATTGATGCACAGAAGCCTTAAATATTGATGAAGTCCAGCTTACCTGTTTTTCTTTTGTTGCTTGTGCTTTTGATGTTATGTTCAAGAAACCATTGCCAAACCCAGGTCATGAGGATTACTCACTGTGTTTTCTTTTTAAAAATTTTATAGTCTTAGTTCTTATATTTAGGTCTTTAGTCTATTTCTAGGCAATTTTTAATATGGTGTGAGGTAAGGACTCCTTTTATTTCTTTTGGTTATCTAGTCGTCCTAGTACCATTTGTTGAAAAGACTTTTTTTCCCAAGGTCTTGGCCCCCTTGTCAAAAATGATTTGATTATAAATATTTTGGTTTATTTCTAGACTCTATCTTGTTGGTCTGTATGTCATTATGCCAGTACCACATTGTTGTGAACACTAGCTTTGTGGTAAGTTTTGATATCAAAAAGTGAGTTTTCCAACTTTGTTTTTTTTTCTCAAGATTATTTTGGCTCTTTCGGGTCCTTAGGATTTCTATATGAATTTCAGGGCTGGCTTTCTCGTGTCTGCAAACAGTAGCTGTTGGGGACTTTCTAGAGGTTGTATTGAATGTATAGATTGCATTGGGCGAGTATTGCTATTTTAACAAATATTAAGTCTTCCTTTCCATGAATGTGGGATGGCTTTATATTTATTTAGGTCTTCTTTCATTTCTTTGAGCAGTATTTTATGGTTGTATTGTTATCAGGCCTCAAAGAGTGAGTTAGAAAGTGTTGCTTCCTTTTCTATTTTTAGAAGAGTTAGAGAATTGGTATTAATTTTTCTTTGAATGTTTGGTAGCATTTACCAGTTAAGCCATCTGGTTCTGGGTTTTTCTTTGTTGAGAGGTTTGATAATTGATTCAGTATTTTTATTTGTTATAGGTCTATTCACATTTTATATTTCTTCTTGAGTCAATTCAGATAATCTGTGGTTCCTAGGAATTTATCCATTTCATCCAGGTTGGCTAATTTGTTGGTGTATAATTGTTCATAATACTCTTTTAGAGTTCTTTTTATTTCTGTAGAATCAGTAGTAGAGTCCCTGGTTTCATTTCTGTTTTATTTTTTGTCATCTTTTTTTCTTTGTTTAATCAACCTAAAAGTTTGTCAATTTTGTTGATATTTTCCAAAAAACCAACTTTTGGTTTTATTGATTGTTTTATTTTTTTAAATTCCCAATCTCTGTTCTAGTCTTTATTATTTCCTTCTGTCTACTGAATTTGGGTTTACTGTATTCTTATTTTTCTAGTTTCTCCCAAGTGTAGAGTCAAGTTACTAATTTGAGATTTTTCTTCTTTTTTAATGTATGCATTGATAGACAAAAATTTCCATCTTAGCACTGCTTTTCTGCATCCCATACGTTTTGGTATGTTGTGCTTTTTTTTAAATTTGTCTCAAAAATATTTTTAAATTTCTCATGATTTTTTTTTTCCTTTGGGCAGTTAAGTGTATGTAATTTAATTTCCATATACTTGTGAAATTTCTAGTTTTCCTTGTTATTAGTTTCTAGTTTCATTCTGTTAGAGAGTGTAATTTGTATGATTATAGTATATTTTGATTTATTGAGATTTATTTTATGGTCTAGCATGTGGTCTATCCTGGAAAATGTTCCATGTACCTTTGAGAAGATTGAGTATCCTGCTCTCTTTGAGTTCTGTGTATATATATATCTTTAGATGTGATTGGTTTATAATGTTCTTTGCCTGAAATCTGAGATACTGTAAGGCCAGTGTTCCAATCCAAGTAAAAAAGCAAGGCTTTCCTAAGCTCTTTGATCTCGTCAATCTTTGTGTCCACATGACCTGTTCAAAAATATGCATCAGGCTAGAAAACAATCAGCCTCTGAGTCAGGCATCTGGTTTCTTAAGACCTCATTAGTGATTTAAAATGCTTTAGAAAAATAATCTAGAAATTTCCATCTAGAAATTGACTCTCTTTTTATGTCATCTCCTTTTTTTCCAGAGAGGTAAAAGTCGTAGCACAAATCATTAATTATGGGAGCTTTTGTTTAGAGTTTAAATTTGAACCTGCCTACTGGCTGCAGAAAGCAAAGGAGTTGTATATCATGAATACATGTCTATATTTACCACTCTCCTTGATCAGGATGATTTTTTTCTTTCATATAAGAAATTATAAGCATATAAAATTTTATATTAATTTTATGTATGCATCCAGATACAAGAGCCATAAAATACAAAACCACTTAAAAAAAGATCCCCTTTTTTCTTATTGCAAATGTATTCAAACACTTTGCAATAAATTTGGCATTTACAGGGTTAACATTATAGCTGCCAGAGGAGATCCTAGCTGGAATGCAACTCTGGCCCTCTTGGGGCCTCACTGAGGCTCCAAAGAGTTGGGCTGAAGAAAAGAATTTTTTTTGCCCCAGTAAAGCTGGGGAAAAGCTTTACCTTATCCAAAGCTTTACTCCAGCCCTGGGAACTGACAAGCCTTTTTTCTCCCTTTTGATTGAGAGAGGATCATGCACTTTGTACATTTTCACCCACCCAAGCCACCTTTGGGAATGTTTGTGCACCTTTTCCTCCCATTTGGAAGAGTGAACAAAAACTGGAGGAGTTACTAGGGCTGTGCTTTTTTACCCCCTCACATTAGCCAGCAAGGCCAAAAGCAGCCAGGGGATCTAGCATGCTGACTCTTGGGGTTAAATTGACTATTTTAAAATCCATTCATAAATTTTACTTCTTGCAGCTCATAGCTCAACTTCTGTTTTATACTTGTGGATGATTTCACAACAATCAGGAACCAAATATTCATCATGCTCCACCCCTTCATTCTTCCTTTTACCAAACAGGGCTTTTGCAATATTTCAGCAAGTTAGGGTTGTTCTAGAGAATCCTATGCTGCCATCCCTGTGCCAGGGTCCCTAAGACCACGCCCAGATTCAGTGATTTGTGAGGAGGCCTCAGCAGTCATACTGAGGCCTAAGATTGACTGCAGTGAAAGACTAGAAACCAAAATCAGTGAAGGGAAGAAGCACTTTGGAAAAGTCTGGGAGAAACTGACCTAAGTCCTCTGCTACTGGAGTCATACAGGATGAACTTGATTCTCTCAGCAGAGAATTGTGACTACATGGGTGAAATGTCTACCTGGGAAGTTCATGAGAGACTCTGTACCTAGAGTTTGCACTGGGGCAGGTCAAGTAGGCACCTCTGCCTGGCACATAAATCAAGTTCTAGACCCAGAGTAAGAAGCAAATTTCAGCAGAGACCACATTGTACAAACAGTTTAGGCACTGTGAGGCCTCTTGTCCATTAGGGAATGGTAGGAGGAGCCCTTCTGAAATCCAAGTTTCCAGAGGCCAGTTAAGGACTGCCTTGCAAGCAGTCTTTCCTAAGGATGGCAGTATCAGGCCTGCTATTCTTAGCTTTTTTCTGTGTGGTACTATAATTAAAGTTGGTAAGTTTCTCATTGTTCGACAGACAGGTGGTTATATTTTGTTTTTCTATTCTAATAAAAATATGTGATGAGTGTTTTTCTAACTTAATCATTTTGCTTTTTTTTTGGAGAGGGGAGCATAATTACTAGAAGTAGAGTAAATGTCTCTGTTTTATATCTTTTATATCTTCTGATATATATTTATATGCTTGGTTCTTTTACATTTTTAAATTCCCATTAATAAATCTTTCATGGTATTTATTATATTGATAAAGTACTACAGTATACACTATAGGTTCTTTAAAACTGTCATCATCAGTACTTACTAAGTTTTGAATAAGTGGATTAAGATTAGGAAATTGTAACTACTTACTAGCTCAGCTGTTGCATTTGATGATCTGATAGGTCCTAGTTGTGATAATGTTGAAGAGGATATGAATGCTTCTGCCCGAGGAGCTTCTGCTACAGTTTTGGAAGAGACAAGGAAGGAAATGGCTCCTGTGCAGCTTCCAGTTTCAGGGCCAGAACTGGCCGCCATGATGAAGATTGGAACCAGGGTCATGAGAGGTGTTGATTGGAAATGGGGTGATCAGGTACTCAGATTTGATTTTAAACACATTAGCCACACATTAGTCACCATCTTTACTTGCATGCTGTTAGTGAGTGGAAATTGGAATAAATAACTTAACTTAGGGCCTGTGCAGTTGACAAAGGATGTAGTTCGTGATATAGTTTCTGGGCAGGTGAATGAGGTCAAAACAAGCAGAGATAAACAGTGGCTGTAGGGGCACCTCGAGCAGAATCAAGTCTTCAAAGGGTGGTGGCTGTTTTCAGAAAATTCCTTGGCTTGGGCTCAATTTGAGGGGCAGCCCAGAGCAGGAGCAAGAATAAGCAGGAGAGATCAAACCTCATCTTAGTAACAATGTTTTGAAAGCTGTGAGGACCCAGGTGTTCCTTCTCGGAACTGATGGCTATGTGCCCATTAAGTGCCCCAGCCTTGTAGTTTCAGGTGTGCTAGTTGGGCAGTGGCCATTTCTGTTTCTCCTCATAGCACATCTTTCCTAAGCTTCTGTCAGGTCTCACAAGGTAGAGATCATGGGGGCTAGTGCCTGTGTCATTACCTTGGTCACTAGCTAAGGAAAGAGCTCGCCTTCCTGCAGTGTGGTAGTACTCTTGCCATCTTTAACCTCAATTTTAAGCATGGGCCTCATCAGAATCATCTCAGAAGTGTTCTGGAACAGATAGCAGCATCCTAAAAACAGCTTTGAGTCATAGTGTCCTGCAATAGATAGTAGTAGTCTAAAAACAGCTTTTACTCATAGAAGTGAGAGATGGAGTTTCCATTCTAGCTAGGTTCCTGATGAGATGCAAGTAATTATTTCAGGTTTCTGGTGTTTCGAAGCCCTATGGGGGATCAAGGGAGCCAAGGAATAGGACACCAGGACTAGGCTGGAAAGCCTTATCTCTGCATTGGCTTAGGGAGAATGCTGATTGAGACGATGCTTTTTCCCTGCTTAACTCTTGGTAAAGGAGCATAAGCAAGTTATTTCCTGATGTTTGATTTAAGGTAATGATGAGAGCTGTACATGTTGTGAATAGGTTTGGAGCAGTCTGTGGCACAAAGTCTGTACACAGTGACATAGCAGTCCTTACAGGCTTTGTTTGTGTGACAGAACAGGCATATGCCTTCTTTTTTTCTTTCTTTTTTTTTTTTTTAATAAATTTATTTTTTATTGGTGTTCAATTTGCCAACGTATAGAATAACACCCAGTGCTCATCCCATCAAGTGCCCCCCTCAGTGCCCCCATCCCCCACCTGGCATATGCCTTCTTTTAACTAATCTTTGTTTTGGCTTCCTCAGGATGGACCTCCTCCTGGTCTTGGCCGTGTGATTGGTGAACTGGGTGAGGACGGATGGATCAGGGTCCAGTGGGACACGGGCAGCACCAACTCCTACAGGATGGGGAAGGAGGGGAAGTATGACCTCAAGTTGGCAGAGCTGCCAGCCTCCACACAGCCCTCAGCAGAGGACTCGGACACAGAGGATGACTCTGGTCGGTACCTTGGGGCTGTTTAGTCTGGGGGCAACCTGGCAAGCTGTATGCTAATAGCAGCTGGCCATCCTTTTCATCTGGGAATGAGAACAGTGTCAGACTCAGCTACAGACAGTGGTCTGTAGTTTTGGACTTGCCCCTGAAGTTTCAGTGTAAATAAGCCCCAGGTGATTCTGATGCAGGAGTTAAAAGCATGCCTCTCATAACTGGCAACCTAGCTGGATTTGACTCTCTTACTCCCTTTGGAGACAGTCAGAAGGGTTTGGTAATGCAGTGCTTGCTATGTCTTTACCTCTGGTGGACCTTGTTGGTTGGCTCAGAACCTGTGTGTGAGATAGTGAGCCAGCGCCTGGTGGACTAGAAGTAGTGTGGAGATAGTACTGTCTTGCCTTGAAGAAACTAGAGGTGAGAATTTGGAGTGAACCCAGTTAAATCCTATCTAAGGAAATCCAAGGTTGTGGGAGGAGGACATCATGACATTTTTAGATGTGTCCAACAGACCTTGTATGAATGAAGCTTCCCATGGCTCATCTCAGGAAACCAGGGCTGATTCCTGCGGCTCAGGTGCTGGACTTTGGAAGTCATTTGTATGGTCAGGAGAGGCCGAGCTCAGTAGAGAATGGATGGTGTGGAGAGTGGAAAAGGCTCTGCTCAGTCCATGTCACTTGTAGGGGTCTAGGTCCCCTCTGATGTGAACAGGTGATGCCTGCTTTTTTGGGCCGTTGGGAGTAACATATGTGAAACCTAGAGTCACACATAATATGGTCAGGACTGGCTTTGTTTTCAGTCAGGGAAATCAGGGCCTGAGCAGAGCTAAGTGAAAGAACTGTGGCTTAGCTATTCTGTGCCTCCAAGTCAATGCTGTGGACACATGAGCCTCTGGTTCCCCTCCCTGGCTCAGGCACTTCCATCTTTATCCAGGGCATAGCTACCTTGTCAGCAGGCAGCTTCTGACATTTTTTTTTTTTTTTTATATTTTATTTATTTATTCATGAGAGACAGAGAGAAGCAGAGGCACAGGCAGAGGGAGAGAAGCAGGCTCCATGCGGGGAGCCCAATCCTGGGACTCTAAGATCACACACTGGGCTGAAGGCAGGAGCTAAACTGCTGAGCCACCCAGGGATCTCAGCTTCTGACATTTGATAAGCTGTCTTTCTAAAAGAATAAATCTTTGAAATTGTGTGTTTCTGAGCTATATGCAGAGATTGTTTTTAAAATATTAAACTCTAATTTAAAAGGATTATTTTGCTTGAGGAAGGTAGAGACAGAGATAATTAGGGTGTTTAGTGCATCCTGAATCCCATCTTTTCTTGTAAAAAGCCACTTTCCTTTCCACTGTAACAATTGTGATATGAAATTCCTTAAAAGACTGTGTTATTAAAATCTCTTAAATTACATGCAGGGACATTTTCCAGTTCTATTTGGGAGTATAGGTTCTTATTTTGATACTTTTTTCCAGAAGCTGAACAAATTGAAAGGAACATTCATCCTACTGCAATGATGCTTACCAGTACTGTTAATTTATTGCAAACACTTTGTCTCTCTGCTGGAGTCCACGCTGAAATCATGCAGAGTGAGGCCACCAAGACCCTGTGTGGGCTGCTGCGAATGTTAGTGGAAAGTGGAACGACGGACAAAACATGTATGCAATGAATAGTTGTGGGCTTGCCTACAGAGTCCTGGGACTATGTATTTGTGTGTGTGTGTGTGTGTGTGTGTGTGTGTGTGTCTGTGTCTGTGTATGTAAGTGGGTGTGTCCATGGGGGTGAGTGTGCATGTGTACTAGAGTCCTAGGCCTTCTGTAACAACTTACTGCAAATTTGGTTAGTTTGCTTGGGGTGCCACATCAAAGTATCATACACCTGGGTGGCCTAAATTTTTTTCTCCATGTTCGAGAGGCTAGAAGTTCAAGATCAAGGCGTCAACTGGCTGCTTCATTCTGAGAGCTGTGAGGGAAAGACCTGTTCTAGGCTTTTCCCCTAACTTCTGGTAGTTTGCTGGCAATCTCTGGCATTCCTTTGTTGTAGATTACTGCCTTCATCTTCACCTATGTGTCTTATCTGTCACCAAATCTCACCTTTTAATAAGGATACCAGTCATAATTGGATTAGGGGGACCTCCCCCCCCTTATCTAGTTCAACCTCTTCTAAACAAATTACATCTTCCGTGGCCTCATTTCCAAATAAGTCGCATTCTGAGATACGAGGGTTTAGGACTTCAACATACTGGTTTTGGGAGCAGGAGGACAGTGTTCAGCCCATAACAGAATTATAGAACCTCAGAGTTTTGGAGACCAGAAGTCCAAAATCAAGGTGTCAGCAGAGCTGTGTTCCCTTCGGAGACTTCAAGAGAGGATCCTTTCTTGTCTCTTCCAGCTTCTGGTAGCTGTAAGGTGTCTTAGCTTGAGGCTAAAGCACTGTACAGTCTGCCTCATTTTCACACAATGGGCTGACTTGTGTCTCTGTGTCCTTTTCTGCCTCTTATAGAGACTTTCATTGGATTTAATGTCTACTGTGATTCAGTATAATGTCCTCCCAATCCTTAAGTACATCTACAAAGAGTTTATTTCCAAATAAGGCCAAATTCTGAGGTTTTGGGTGAACATGAATTCTGGGGGATACAGTTCAGCCCACTGAAATGTTTGTATGTGAATGTGTACGTGTGAAGAGAATGACTTGATGAGGTGGGAGGAACCAGTGTGTGTGTGTAAGTGTGAGAGTGCTTGTAAGTATGTGACTGAATCTGGGTGTAAGTGTGAGAGGTTTTTTTCTGAGTAAGACTGGGTATTTGAGTGTCTACAGGTTTGAGTATGAAGTGGCAGTGTGAATGTGTGTGAGTAGCTGGGTGTATCTGTTTATGAGTAATCATGAGTGATTGTGTGTGAATTTATCAGTGACTATGAGAATGAGTGTGTGTGATTGTGGTAGGGTGTGACTGTGTGAAAGTTGATGTGTTTGTGTGACTGAGCACAGGCATTTACATGTGTCTGAAGGAGGTGCCCCTGGGAGCCTGGAGAGCAGGAAAGCTGGGCCCTGGCAGGTGGGCCTCTGCTAGGAAAGAGTGGAAACCCGGGGTGACCATGAGCAGAGAACTGGAAGCCAGGAGAAGCAGAGAGGGTCAGTTGTATCAAATTGGATAAACCTCACGAAAACCTCCCTTGTCTTGTTCTATTAATGCAGACTTCTTAAACTTGGATTGGAAATGTACGGTGCAGATGAAATGTAAACAAGATCATGGGAGATATTTAAAACACATATGAGGTTATAAAAAATATACAAGATTCACTCTTAATAATTACTATTTGAATATTGAGTCATTTTCTTATTGTCTAGAAATAATAAGTACCTGAAATGCTTTAACTGGTTTGAGTTACTATAAAGGTTTTAAAAGTGTTGTAAAATGCTCCTTGAGCTATTCTCCCACTGCTCTCACTTTGAGTGACATGGTAATATATTTGTGAAGTAGGTTGTTTTTGAAAATAACATGGTAGGTAAATTAAAAGTGTAGATTGTACGGAGTGTTTATTTCTAGAAATTTGGTGCCAAGCTAGTCTGTTTCATTCTGGCAGCTTCCCCAAACAGGCTGGTATGCCGGGAGCAGCACCGGAGCTGGTGCACGCTGGGCTTCGTGCGGAGCATTGCACTTACACCACACATGTGTGCTGCCCTCAGCTCCCCACAGTGGATTGCCCTGCTTATGAAGGTTGTGGAGGGACATGCACCTTTCACCGCCGCCTCACTACAACGGCAGGTAATTATACTGCTGGGCTGATCCTGCTCAGTGTGAATTTTGGGACTGTAGGACCCCCTTAAGAGGTGGCATCAAGATACCAGTCCTCCCAGTCATTATAATTAGGTGCCTGTACTCAATAATGAGTGCAGAGAAGGACTAGGACCAACCCAATGTAGATTTTCTAGTGTAAGAGGCTGAAGTTTTTTATTATTTTAAATTAAGTCACTAAACTGTACTTGACTTTTTTTTTCTTTGAAGTGATAAATCCTGCCAGCTGCTCTTAGGTGCTTCATAGAAGTTGTAGTATAATTGTCTTTAGAAGAATTAAGCTGAAAATAATTATTTTTTAATTCAATAAATATTTGCATCTGTAATAAAGCTTTTTTTAAAAAAATCCTGATAATCTATATTTTTAATTAACTTGGGTATAATCTAATTTTAGAAAAATGAATATCTGAATTTTCTCATAATTAATTGCATTATAGGAACAAAAAAAAGAAAAATCTGTTATTTCTTAATCTACAATCACAGATAGTGGTTTTCTTTAATGTTTGCCATTTTAAATTGCCTTTTATCAGATCTTAGCTGTGCATTTACTGCAAGCAGTGCTTCCATCATGGGACAAGACTGAAAGGGCAAGGGATATGAAGTGCCTTGTGGAAAAGCTGTTTGGTTTCCTGGGCAGCTTACTTACCACCTGTTCTTCAGATATCCCATTCCTCAGAGGTGGGCAGCTCTCCTTATTTGTGTGAACTGATGAAGTGAACAGGGAACCATGTAGCTCCTCTCTCATACTTCTCTTTCAGAATCTACTCTGAGGCGGCGGAGGGCACGCCCACAGGCCTCTCTGACTGCCACCCATAGCAGCACCCTGGCAGAAGAGGTGGTGGCACTGCTGCGCACACTTCACTCCCTGGGCCAGTGGAACGGACTCATCAACAAGTATATCAACTCTCAGCTCCACTTGGTCACCCGCAGCTGCACAGGAAAGCCATCAGAGGGGGTGGGTGCCACTTTTCAGAGCTGCTAACTTTTCTCTGTCAAATGTTGATTTAACTTTTAAATTATCTAAGTTGATGTGTATTTTGTTTAAAGATATTTTAAAACATATTCAAGTGGAAATAACTATTGAAGAAACTAGTATAAAAATGGCTTAGCTGTAAATGTGTAAGAAACAGGCAGCTCCCCTGGGCTCTCTTCTTCAACCCAGCTGTCTGTCTGCATTAGGCCCTGTTAGAGGACTACTTACCTGACTCTGAAAACCCTGAGGTTGGGGGCCTCATGGCAGTCCTGGCTGTGATTGGAGGCATCGATGGTCGCCTACGGTTGGGGGGACAAGTCATGCATGATGAGTTTGGAGAAGGCACAGTAACTCGCATAACTCCGAAGGGCAGAATCACTGTACAATTCTCAGACATGCGGATGTGTCGTGTTTGCCCGTTGAATCAGCTGAAACCAGTAAGTGAACTTGTGTTCAGTTAATTGATAATAAGGCAGAGGAGTTTTTTTTTTTTTTTTTAAGATTTTATTATTCATGGGAGACACAGAGAGAAGCAGAGACATAGGCAGAAGGAGAAGCAGGCTCCCTGCAGGGAGCCCATTTGGCACTTGATCCCGGGACTCCAGGGCCATGCCCCTGGCCAAAGGCAGGTGCTAAACCACTGAGCCACCCAGGAATCCCAAGGCAGAGGAGTTTTATACTAGAACTGGGTTCTGACATCAGTGCTGGAATGAACTTGATTTTCATAGTTCATGTCTACCATCTAGGAGGCTATGCAACCCGAGGAAAGCCATCTATCTTTTCTTAATTTGTTTTGTGCCACTGTGATAAATAGGGCCTGTCTCATGGTGTTACATGGATTAGTAGTTCATGTCTTATTTTAGCCCCAAAGACATAAAAGGTCATTAGCAACATAGAAGGTACTTCTAAGTATGTTTTTAGTTTTAATTATTTTAAAATTTTGAAGTTTTTTTTATTGAAAAACTCAACTTTTAAAGAAATTTAAAAGTAATTCCTTAAAAAATGACTTTTCTTCATGTAGAAAATGCTTATTAATTGTGTTGAGTGACGTGACTTATGTAGCAGCTATTGTCATCTTAAATTTATCAGGGATATATAGGGAATGTGAGTGATTTATATTTGATGTGATCTAAGTGTAATCAGGCTGTATCTTTCTGTAAAATACTGTTTTTGATTATTACAGAAATGAATATACATGTTGTAGAAAATTAGAAATGCATAGAAAATGCCTGAGAATTATGCCCTGACATAATTATTGTTGACAAGTTGTTAAAGAAACAAATTAATTTAGGTTATTTTCACATATATATGTCTCTGTTTTGCCTTGATGTCATCATTTAAAATGATTATTCTCGGATGTAAGAAGACTTACGGATATGTGTGATAATTTCAGAATTAAGATTCATGGTTATGATAATTTTTAGAACATTTCATTTGTTCATTTCATTGGACAGTCTTTGATGGTTTCTGTGTTCTTGCTTTAGCTACCTGCCGTGGCATTCAGCGTCATCAACCTGCCCTTCACAGAGCCCATGCTGTCTGTCTGGGCTCAATTGGTAAACCTCGCCGGAAGCAAATTAGAGAAGCATAAAGTAAAAAAATCACCTAAACAGGGTTTTGCAGGTCAGTACATGGTGCTTCATGATGAATTAGGTACAGTCTTACCTGGCATTGCCTGTACAATGTTTTGCATTTTGTCAGAGTAAGTTCCTGTCATTGCCAAAGTCTTTGGGTTCCAATGGATTGACCATTTGCTAAGTTACAGTGGGCATGAAACCTTGAGCATGGTGATAAGAGTGTATAATACAAAGAATGACACCATGGTGGGAGTGGCTCCTGAAGAACCCCAGACTTCTCCCCATGCCTGTTCTCCAGTGCTGGCATTTATTCTGAACAAGCTTTGGAGAGGAATCTGTGTTCTCTTTCCCTCTCTGTTAGCCCTCCAGCCATGACCCTTTAGCATTTTGGCTCTTGACCTCTTCTCTGCCAGACCCAGTAAGGCCTGTATGTTTGAACCTGCCTTGCTTCATATCTGTCGACATTGGGCTAAGACCAAGGTCACCTCTGTTGAAAGCCTTCCTTCCTTTGGTCTGGAATACTGCTCCCTTAATTTTCCTTACACTGCCCCTTGCATGTTCTTTGAGAGTTCTCCCTGATTATTCTTTGCACATTGGAAATTCTTATGATTTTCTCCATAACTTCAGGTTCATTGTGCTCACTCTTACTGAGTTATCTCTCCCTATTCCTGTGATTACTGCTGCAGTATTTATGACAGCAATCACCTTTAACTCTAGATATCCAGTTCACATATCTGACTGGAGGGCTACATGCATGTACATCGTAGCATGTTCAGAATTCCACTAACCTTGTCCCTTAGTTCCCATTCCCCATCATAGTGAATAAACTTGTCTGTCAGGCAGTTAGGCTGGATGCCTGAAAGCCACCTATCCTCCTCCATCCTCTTCCATCTTATATTGCTATACTGCCTTCTGTGGCCTCCAACAAACATGTCCTGCCTTGGAACCCTGTTATACAACTGTAGTCCTGCTGTGCTTGTAGTCTGCCTACACTTTTGTGGCAGCTATCTTAGTTTCCTCCTCAATTGGCTGTCAGGCACCTCTGCAGTCATTTTTTTTTAGATAAGGCCTCAGGGAGTGCTATGATCTTGTTGAGTTAGAGAACCGTATGTTGTGAGTGTCCAACAAAATTGTCTTGGAGAAGTTCTGGCAAGAAAATGTGGAACTACTTTGTTTGAAATGTAGGTATCTGGTTGAAATTTCAGCAATGTGGGAAACATTTGATTATGCTAATACCTAACAGATCTGTTAAACCATTTAATTTTCACCCCAACCCATCAAAGTAGTTGCGTGGGGAGCAGGAAAAGGGAAAGACCTGGGGAGGTAGAGGATGCTTATCTAGAAGCACTTAGTCATAGCACTGGAAAAGACAAGTCCTTCATTACTGACAGTATTTGGGATGGCCAGCTGTTTCCCACAGAACCGGGCATTATTTATGCCACTTTGCAGCCATGGCACTGTGGTGCAGAGAACAAAATATCTTCCCCAAGCTGGACAGCTGGTGAGAAGAACCCAAGCAGGATGTGTCATTTTCGCTAAGTCCTTTTCTCCCACAGGACAAGTAGATCTGGACTTGCTGAGGTGCCAGCAGTTAAAACTCTACATCCTGAAGGCGGGCCGTGCACTGCTTTCCCACCAGGACCAGCTCAGGCAAATCTTGTCTCAGCCAGCTGTTCAGGATGTTATAGCTGCTCACACAGGTATCTTTTTAAGGAGTTCATATAGATCTGAAAGGAAGGCAGGTACTCCCATAGAAAACAGATAAAAGACTTGAATAAGTAGTCCATAAAAGGGGAAACAGATGGCTTCTAAATGTATGAGATATGCAACCTGGCCAATAATCAACAGGGTGTAAATGGCAGTGTCATTGTCTTCTAGTACAAAAGATTGATGACATCTGGTAAAAGGGAGGGGGAAAAAAAAAACAGTGCTGTCCCGCATCGTTATTTAAAGTGTGGCTCATGGACCAGCAGCATTGATGGCACATAGGAGCATATTAGACACGCAGACTCTTACGCTGTACCCCAGACCTAAGAAATCAGAGTTTGCATTTTAATAAGGCCTTCAGGTAGTTTATACATGTATAAAGTAGTACTGCTTTAACACATTGCTAGTGGAAATCTAAGTTGGTACAACTATATAATGGGCATTTGAGGAAATGTTACACTTTAAAATGCATATACACACATATCTATATCTGTATCTCTCCATTGACATGTGGGTTATCTTCTGGAAATTTATCACATTAAAAGGCATGTAGATATGTGTTTAAAGCTGCTCATTATGGCTTCTTTGTTGGTATTGCTTTTAGGTTGAAAACTAGGGACACCTAAATGCCCATTATTGGATGGTGTATCCACATAGTGGAATACCTTGACACCAGTCACAGTGATGATACTTACATATGTTCATTGCCATGGAAACATGAACATGATAAAATAAAAAAGCACATTGCTTTGTATATCTCTTTGTAGATACACCATAGATTCCCCCTTTATTTTCAGCTGACTTTATTTTCTTATACTTCTCTATATTGTTCCAGTTTTCTAGAATAACCTTATATCATTTTAAGTAGGAACAAAACCCCAAATTATGAAGTATGTTTTTGATCATCTACTATTAAGGGACATGCTAAAGTATTATGGGGAACAGGATAATCTACTTATGGTTCCAAACTCTGTGGGGTCAGAGTGAGAAGAGGAAATGAATGCAGATGGCTCTTTGCAGCGTATGATGCCAGTGCACTGTGAAATGTGTAATTACACTTCCACGGGTGTCATGGGGACTCTGATGGCTGAGGGCTGCGGAGAGCAGCTTCTGAAGGGTGTGGCAAACACTAGGTGCAGTGTGATGAGGAAGCTCCATCCTGGTGGAAGAGACAGTAGGGACACAGACATATCAGTGAGTGTTGAAGTGCTTCCCTTTCAAGGAGCTCAGGTTTATTGATGAACGTGAGGCAAAAGCTGGAGAGATCACCTGAATTCATGTGATATAATGCCTTGAATCCCAGGGTAAAACTTAAGGCTAATTTAGGACTGTAGTGGGGATTCACATGATAAGGACTGATAATTCAGGATGATAAATCTACTAGTGTGGTATAGCAAGTATTTGAAAAAGAAAGGCCATGGAGATGAGAAAATTGTTTTTGTATCAAGGGATAAGGTGTCTTCTGGGGGAAGGCATGAAAAATGGAAAGAGGGTTCCAAGAGATACTGTGATAGTGTAGTCTTTTTATCATCAAGATAAGTGCATGGGAAACCAGTGAAAAGTCAAAGATGGCTGACGTTTCAAGCTTGAGTTACAGGGAGGGCAGAGGGGAGTGCCTTTGACAAAAATTAGAAAGTCCAGTGGAGTGTGATATGTCTTGTTTTGTTTCTTAATCTTAAGAGTGTATTGTGAATTTAACTTTAATGTGAGTATAAGGTAAATCTAATTAAAGTACAGATTTATTCTGTAGAGACCTTAAAGGTAAGCCGCAGTTGTAAAAAATCAGGAAACCAGAGCCCAAGGAATTTGGTTGGTTATTCTTTGGTCACTCTGGTGAGTAGTTCTGGATGGGACTGAATCAGGGTTACATGCTTGGGACAGAGTAGGGGCTCCAGACAGAGCTGTGTAGAGCAGGGCTTGACAGGTTACCATGGCCACCTGTTTTTATATAGTTTATGGAAACACAGCCATGCCCACTTGTTTACATGTCATTGTACTCTTCAGTGGCAGAGTTGAGTAGCTGTGATAGACATAGGGCTGGTCAGGTGGAAGTGTTCACTCTTTGTCCCTTCAAGAGAAACATTTTCCGGCTCCTGATCAAGAGGGTTAGTTGAAGTTGTCACTAGCCAACCAGCAAACTCAAATGATGAGTTGGCTCAAGGCAATGGGACTCAGTGGGCCCAGGACAAACAGGAAGTGCTAAAGCTTACCCAAAGCTACTCAGATTAAAATAGGCAAAAATATTTTACTCTGACCACACAACATATTTGGGATTGGTGTCAATTTATGTTCTGAACAAAAGTTAGCAGGAAAAGCCAGGGCTAAACATACAAACTTGAGAGTGTCCATAGAAGGGGAAGAGGGTTTCTAAAGCAGTGAGTATGCATCAAGAAAGAGAAAGTATAAGAACTAGACCAAAGGCAAAAATCAGGGAGTAGCTTTTTTGTTGTTGTTGTCTCTGAGGTCTCTAAAGAGACAGATGAACTAATAAAGGACAGATACCAAAAAACCAGGGAGTGGAAAATTCTTTAAAAGAGTAGTTTTTGATATCTGAGCCTTGAAGATTTTGATGGTCCAGTGCTTTTTTTTTTTTTTTTTTGTCCAGTGCTTGAAGAGGTAGAGCTCATACTCAATTTGACACGTTCAGTGCACTATCTTTAATGGTAAAGAGATGTTAGGAGTTGAAATTATAATGTATGCATATTTTGTTTTTAAATTCAGATGATGGAGCAGCTGCATCCCCTGACCTTGGGGACATGTCTCCTGAGGGGCCACAGCCTCCAATGATCCTCTTGCAGCAGTTACTAGCCTCAGCCACCCAGCCATCTCCAGTGAAAGCTATATTTGACAAACAAGAGCTAGAGGTACAGTAACAGCCTCTGCAATTTTAATCTGGTACATTAAATTAGGAACAACTTTTTTCACAGATGTGTGTTTTCTTAAGGATATATTCTGAAATATAAATGATATGCCAAAATAATTCTTATGACTAGCTAGACTTTAATCATGTTTGTCATGGAACATTGCAGTACTGGTTAGAAGATGTATGAGTTGAAGTTTAACCTTATTATTTTAAAAAATATATTTTTTATTTACTTATTTATTTGAGAGAGAGCAAGAGCAAGCTGGGACAAGCTTGACTGCACTGAGCGCGGAGCCCGATGTAGGGCTCATGCTCACCACCCTGAGATCATGACTGAGTTAAAATCTAGAGCCGGATGTCTGACTGAGTCACTCAAGTGCCCTGAAGTTTAACCTTATTTTGAACATATGTGAATTATATGAAACAGTTAATGAGATTCAACATGGTTCAGATGCTCAAATATTTATGGCGTGATCTTTTTTCAGGAAATATTGTTATTGAAGAAGCTCCATTAGACCTAGGAATATTGCACTGGCATGCTTGTTCCATTCACTCCAAGGGCTTTCTTGGGCATGCCCTATTGCTGCCCGACTCTCCGTCCTTGTCCTGTTGTGGAACACATGTTCTGTGCAGTATAACTTGGGGTTGGGGCTGTGGGAATGTTCTCATAGTAGTGACATGTGACCAGGTCTAAGAGTGATGGGGACTTTTCATGGCCTTTAGCATGAAGGATTAGATGTTTCTAAAAATCCTTTTTTCGGGACACCTGAGTGGCTCAGTCAGTGAAGTGTCTGACTTCGGCTCAGGTCAGATCTTGGGGACCTGGATTGGATTGAGCCCCACATCAGGCTCCCCGCTAAGAAGGGCATCTATTTCTCCCTTTCCCACTGCTCCTTCTCCTGCACGTGCTCTCTCTTTCTGAAATAAATAAATAAAATCTTTAACAAAATAAAAACCCTTCTTTCTATATAATACATAAAAAAAAAAACCTCTGGGTAAAATCTCAGAGACAAAAACAAAACCTTGAGTGCTCAATTTGGAAGGCAGAATGTACCCTGATAGAAATCTTCAGAGACCAAGACTCCAGGGAGTTGGGATCCTGAGTCAGGAAGCATCTGCTTCAGGCTGATGGGAGGGCTGACAGCAATCCCATAGTGAGCTAGGAAGAAGGTGGAATGCAAAGGGAGAAGGCAAGAAATGTTGGGCATGAGGATAGGGAGCAGTACCTTCTTTGAAATGGCCTGAATGCCAACTACTTGTTTGTTAGATCTGAAAACCACTAAGATGAGAGCTCAGATCAGGGAAAGAAAGTGGTCATAGTGTGGCAGCATTTCTAGTCACCTATAGAGATAAAAAGAGGACACTTAGAGCAACTAAAGAGTGAATTGGGCAGAATGCAACCTGGAATCACCCTGGGAGGTGCCCAGTGTTAAGAGGAAAGACGTAGAAGGAAATGTAGAGTTATCCTTTAAGAATTGGGAAGGACTTTTGTAGCAAAGAGAGATCTTTCATTGTTTTGTCTTCATTGATTCTAATGGAAATTCAGCCATCATTCTTTTTGTTCTGTATGAAATGCCTTTCCCCCCCTCTGGCTGCATTTAATATTTCATAATTTTTTGTTTTGTTTTGTTTTCTGCGGTTTGGCTAAGATGTGTATGTATTTTTTTGCCCCATCCTCTTGGGATACACTTAACTTACTTGTATCTCTGGCTTGATATTTTCCCCTGCCACCAAATTTGGAAATGTGTTAACTATTTTTTCCTGTTCTGTTCTCATTTTGTTCTTTGCTAAGAAAGATTATTAAATGAGTTTCTGTTTGTTTTGTAGGTCTTTTTCTTTTAGTTAATTATCTTGGATAATTGTATTGGTTTGTTTTCAGGGTCAGGCTGTCTGCTTTGTGGGGTCTTAATTTGCCATCTAAGAAATTCTTTATTTTGTATTTTCAGATCTCATATTTCCATTTGGATTCTTACTTTATACTTCTATAGCTCTCCTGACAGTTTGTATCTCTCCACTCTTTATTTTTTACTGTATGTATATTTACAACATATTCCTGATAGTTATATTAAATTTCTTGTTTGGTAATTTTAACACCTGGGCCAGCTGTCAGTCTGCTACTATTTGGGTGTTTTTTTTTTCTGATTATAATCAGTTATTGGTTTTGCTTCTTCACATATCTACAGTTGTTAATATATTCTAAATGTTTTAGATACTACATTGTATTGGCGCTGTGTCCTGCAGCATTTTCTGGAGAATGTAGCATTTTATTCTCATAGATAGTTCATTATCTGACCTTTCTCCTCAATCTTTTGGAGACTTGGCTCTAGAATTTTTGTGGTGGTTTTTGTTTTGCACTTAGGCCTTGGTTTCTGTATTCTAATTCCTCAGGAGTTAGAATCTTTTCCAAAGGTTCAGTGGAAACCTCTATACTTTGACCAATTCTATCTAACTTGGTTGGACTGGGGCCTCAGACTGTCTCCCTAACACTGGGCAGCTATAGAATCCCTCTAGCCTTCCAGCAATTCCTTACGCTTGGTTCTTCAGGGTCTCACAAATGCTCAGTTTTGGAATAAGTCAATAATTTGGGATAGTCTGTGTGCACATTTTATGATTTCTCCCTCACTTCTAATTGCTCTGGCAAGACTGAATTCCAGCCTCTGACTGTAGTCTAATAACACTGCCCTGTCTGCTTGCTTACTGGCTTCCCCCATGGTCAAGGGTTATACCTTATTCCCCCATGGTCAAAGGTTATACGGCCAAGGCTTTGGCTGTTCTCCAGGACCTTCAAACAGTTTTTGAAAATAGTTTGTCCAGAATTCATAGTTATTATCAGTAGAGGCTTAGTCCAGTGCACTCTCACTCCCCTTTACCAGAACTCCTGGTTCAGTCCAGTTGAGAATTGTAAGCTTTCAAGATGAAGCCTGTCACTTATGAGTTATTCACACTTCACAGCAAACCCTTGGTTTTTGATACTTCCTAAGCTTAAGCCTTAAGGGAGTTCTCAGTTTCTTCTTAATTTCTTCCTCAAATGCTCAGTTTATAAAAATAGTAAGTCATAGGCCCCCTGAGAGTAACTGGAGATGAGGAGCAGAAAGTTCAAATAGTTGAGGGAAAGAGTGTGTACTGGAGGTAGGGAGTCCCAAATGTAGACTCCAGAAATGCATACATTCATTGATTGATTATAATTTGTTTCCCAATCTTCTTTATTTACTTTTTCTTTTTTTTTTTACCATGTTTAACTCTCAGCGGTTTTTTTTTTTTTTTTTTTTTTTTTTTTTAAACCCATGAATCGTTAAGAGTTGATTTGATGGTATATGAGATAATTCTGTGTCCTCTCTGGCTTATCTTAGGAAAAGAGCAGGAGACTGTGGACACTGCCTGATCATGGGGAAGGGGTCAGGGACTCCTTTCTCCCCATCCAGCCCCACTCACTCTGCATTTAATTTGCTCAGCTTGTTTCCCACTCAGAGTGGCTGTGAAGTTTTCTTGAATGGACATTGATAATTGGCTAATTTACTGTGTGCTGTGTATGCTGAAGCAGGAGTTATTTGACCATCACATCTTTCCTCTGCATTAAACTATGAAAGTTGTCATGGTGTTAAGACGTTTTATCCATTCATTTAAAAACTGTGAGTTTTCCATACTTCTGTATTGCATTTCATAGAAGTTCAAAAATATTATTTTTTTATTTTAAAAGGTTATTTATTTATATATATATTTTAAAGATTTTATTTATTTATTCATGAGAGACACAGAGAGGCAGAGACATAGGCAGAGGGAGAAGCAGGTTTCTGCAGGGAGCCTGATGTGGCACTCGATTCCAGGACTCCAGTATCACGCCCTGAGCCGAAGGCAGATGCTTAACCGCTGCTGAGCCACCCAGGCATCCCCTTTATTTACTTTCTTAAAGTAGGCTCCAGGGTCACCTGGGTAGCTCAGTGGTTGAGCATCTGCCTTCAGCTCAAGGCGTGATCCCGGAGTTCTAGTATCGGTACTGCATCGGGCTCCCCACAGGGAACCTGCCTCTCCCTCTGCCTGTCTCTGCCTCTCTCTCTGTGCCTCTCATGAATAAATAAATAAAATCTTTGAAAAAAAAATAAAGTAGGCTTCACCCAAAGTAGAGTTTGAACTCATGACTTCACCATCAAGGGCTGCATGCCCTACAAACTGAGCCAGCCAGGGACCCCAGTCTCTTGACTTTTATAAACCTCCCAGCTCCATTCTCATTTGTCCAGGCTGCGGCGCTGGCTGTGTGTCAGTGTTTGGCTGTTGAGTCTACTCATCCATCGAGCCCAGTGTTTGAAGACTGCAGCTCCAGTGAGGCCACAACTCCTGTCCCTGTGCAGCATGTTCGCCCTGTCAGAGCGAAGAAGCGCAAACAATCACCTGCCCCTGCTCTGCCTATTGTGGTTCAGCTCATGGAAATGGGATTTCCTAGAAGGAACATAGAGTTTGCACTTAAGTCACTCCCTGGTGCCTCTGGGAATGCTGCTGGCTTGCCAGGTATATAATTTTCCTTGTGGGTGCTTCACTCAGTGTGCCCACACATTAGTTTGTAGATTTATCTTGAAATGCTAATGTCAGCAGCCTGCAGGCAGGCTGGTACTGTGGATCCTCACTGAGTGCACGGTGTGTGCTTGCTTGTAGGAGTGGAGGCCTTGGTTGGGTGGCTGCTGGACCATGCTGATGCGCAGGTCACAGATCTCTCGGATGCAGACACAGGGTCTGAAGAATGTTCAGATGAGGAGGTGGTGGAGGATGTGGATGATGTAGCCTACGCTGTGGTCAGTGTCTCCTGTGTGGTTGCCCCACTGCCTGTGTTAACCTGTCCTGTGCTCTGGGTTTCCTGCATGCTGTTCCAGGGGCCTCTCTGCAGTTCTGCTGTGCATGTAGTGAACCTGCTAAGTGCTAACTGGGTTTTCTGTGCCTTAATTACTTTAGTTTCGAAGCAGACCCTTGTTCCAACATCTAGTGATGTTGGGTAGAATATACTATATTTAAAAAACATGTTTTATATGACATAATGACTTCTAATTTAAGTAAATCATTTCATGGGATTAATGTGGAAATGTCAAATTTTCTATAGTTGTATCTTTTTATATTTGTTCTGCTTACTATATTTAATATTTTTAAAATGAATTTTATAGTGAAAATACAGCATAGTATTTCATACTTTATTTTTTAATATTACATACTTTTTTAAGTAGGTTTATCTGGGTCACAATTTTTAAAAAATATATTTATCTTTTATAGTCTACTGGTGCTGTTGTAACAGAGAGCCAGACATACAAAAAACGAGCTGATTTCTTGAGTAATGATGATTATGCTGTGTATGTGAGAGAGAATATTCAGGTGAGTAAATGTTTAAGCCTGGAGCTTTGCTCAGATTTTCAGTCAGCAAATGTTTGAGCATCTTAGAAAGTCAGAAGCCTGGTGGGGGAGGGCACAGCACCCAGCAGCAGGGAGGCCACTGTCACTGGAGCAGAAGACTGAGGAGGAACAGAAGATGAATACACAAAGAGTGCCAGAGCCAGACACACAAAGGTGCTTTCTGTACAGTGACATGGCACAGAGACATGTGCTTCTCAATTATTCCTATTTTGGACACTTTTAAAAATATATTTTTGCTTGTTTTTCTTATATCATTCTTACTTCCATCTAAGTCTTAAAAATCTATTTAGACTTTTTTATATAGTCCTTTATGTATCTTCAATCCTTTATTTTCTTGTTTTAATTCTTTTCTAGTTAGTACTTCAGAGAAAATACCAGAAATCATCTCCTTTCATCTGTAAACATGTCAGTATTTATTTGTAATAGATAAAGGATCCCCCCCCCCCCCCCCGCCCCCGTCAAGTAAGCTGTATTCCCAGCATGGGGCTTGAACTCACAACCCCAGTATCGAGAGTCTTATGTTCTACTGGGTGAGCCAGCCAAGCACTCTGATAAAGGATTTGTTTTTAGCTTAACAACATTACTGTTACCTAATGTTAACTAACAAAATATATAATAATTCCATAATATCATCTTATAGCCAATGGTTGCTCAGATTTTCCCAGTTGTCTCAGAAATTGCTTTTTGAATTTGAATATAAACAGGGCCATACACCTTACGTTTGAGTGATGTCTTTTTGAAGTGTCTCTTAACCTGGAACAGTTTTCCCTCCTTTTTTCCCCCTCCTTTTCATGTCATTTATTGTGGCTAAACTTTGTTGGATCACATATTCCTCCCTCCTCTGCATCTCCTGTAAAATCAGAATAAGGTCTGGTGGAATGGGGGGAGTTGTTGGACTCAGGCAGTGTCTTAGACACAAATGCATGATATGGATCAGCATCCAGTGTTGTTGGTTTGGTCTGGTTAGTCTACTCCCATCTGTTAAGAAGTAGTCTATCCACTTTGGTGCTTTGATAGCCATTTGTGTCATCACCCAGACTCATCATGAGGGGTTGTACAGTAGTGGTTTTCTAACTTTGTCATGGTTTCCAAATTTATTAGTTAAATTTTTTTCTTTCAAGACTTCTTTTTATTTATTTATTTTTATTTTTTAAAGAGTTTTTTTTTTATTTTAAGATTTATTTATTTATTTATTTATGATAGAGAGAGAGAGAGGCAGAGACACAGGAGGAGGGAGAAGCAGGCTCCATGCTGGGAGCCCGACATGGGACTCGATCCCAGGACTCCAGGATTGCGCCCTGGGCCAAAGGCAGGTGCTACACCGCTGAGCCACCCAGAGATCCCCGAAGACTTCTTTTTTAAATCAACTGTAGCTACTCTTTGTAATATAGTTTATGTAGGAAAGGCAGAATAAATGCTTCTTTTGTTTTTGTTTTGCTTTGCTTTATCAATTTTCAGAATGGTGAATTGGTGCCATGGAACTTACAAAGGTGACTGAGAAACTTTGCTTATTATCATTGTGTTGAATTTATTGGCTGATATGGATCTGATGTGTTTCAGCTATTATTCCTGCTGATCAGGTTGTTCTTTTGAGTGAACACTTTGATCTTTCTTTGAGAGTTCACTTGCTTTATGACACAAGTTGATCCATGTTCATCTTATATATTTCCTGCCCCAGACATTGAGCCAGCCAGTTTTCCTAAAGAGCGGTTCTGTTTAGTGTAAAATGACTTGAGAGTACATCCTTTTTTAGAAATAGAATAATGCTCCTTATAATTGTTCATCTTATCTATACAGTGAATTGGATTTTTACTTTAATTTTAATCTTAGGTGGGAATGATGGTTAGATGCTGTCGAACATATGAAGAAGTGTGTGAAGGAGATGTGGGCAAGGTTATCAAATTGGATAGAGATGGATTACATGACCTCAATGTGCAGTGTGATTGGCAGCAGAAAGGAGGCACTTACTGGGTTAGGTATATTCATGTGGAACTTATAGGTGAGCACATTCTTGAGTAAGTTCTTCTGCTTTTTCTGAAGTAGAGAGAGTTCTCAGGAATAAATACTAATTATAGTTTACTTATTGTAATCTCTAGGCTATCCTCCACCAAGTTCTCCTTCTCACATAAAGATTGGTGATAAAGTTCGTGTCAAATCTTCAGTCACCACACCAAAATACAAGTGGGGATCTGTGACTCATCAAAGTGTGGGGATTGTGAAAGGTAATATTATCCAGGCAATAAAATTCCAAATGTTAACTTTTTATCAGCTAATGTATTATACTCATTTTTTTGTTGTTCTTCAATAGCAAAGGAAAACAAGTCTGGAGAAAGTCTATGATATATAAATAGCATTTTTTTTTTTTTTTTTTTTTTTTTGCTTCTCAGTGGTCTCTAGACCAGGAACACACCTATAGTTGAACCCAATCAAGTTTATTAACTCACTACCACTCGGGAGGATGCATATCCTCAAAAATGGGATGTCTCCATAGTGGGTATAACCAGGGACTAATGGGGTTTGCATTGGATATTTTGGGGGAGGATTCAAGGGAATAGGGTAATTCTAAGAATGAGTGTTTTAATAAATATTAATCTATAAGGCAGAAAAAATGGAATTAGGATGAAGTTAATGGTTGTCAAGGAAGCAGTTCATACTAACCAAGATTGGGGAAGAAAGGTTTGGGAGGGTGTCTGGTTGTGTTTGTGGTTTGGATTAGATTTGAACTTGATCAGACTGAGTAAAGAGTGGTTTTGCTTTTGTATTGATCTATCACAGTCCCGGGTAACCTTGTTTGATGTTGGTGTTCTGTAAACTTGTTCAGTCATTCTGCCAAATGGCCTATATGTCAGTGAAAACCCCCTCAGTCGGGAATTGTTTCTCTCTCTCTCTCTCTCTCTCTCTCTCTCATGCTCTCTCTCTGCTATATAAAAATTTAGGACTAAATTTAAGAAATGGAAATATGCAAATAGTGGGGGTTAGGAACTGGAAACAAAATTCTTTTCAGTTTATATTTAATGTGCTATTATTGAGATTTCAAATCAAACACATGGTATACTTTAAAAGATGTGCTGTGTCCATTTTAACAATTGCATGAGAATTAAAAATGCATGTGTTTTTATTTTAAACTCTTCCAAGGCCATAAAGAGATCCTGTTTTGTTTTGTTTGAACTTTGTACAAAACTCTCTTACTATTGAATAGTTTGGATTAGAAAGACATGGTCATAATAGTGGTGCTTCCCAGTGTGGGGGAATGCGAGAATGTCTCAGGTTACATAAGAACGAATGGCTTATTTAACATTTTACTTTAGTTTAACATTTCTCTTAAGACGTTCTTAAAAGCTTTATAAATTAAAACACCCATAAATTTTAAAAATGAGAACTTGGTTCAGAAGTTAGCGTTTTGAGTAGCAGAGTGTACTTACCAAAGGACAAGAGATCTCTTAACATTATTCTTGTGATTTTTATTTCCTAATACTAAATGGAGTTTTTAACTTGATGTAATTAAAAACAAAGAAACATTGTAGAAAATGTCAATCATACACAGAAATAGAGAATATAGCAAAATGAGCCTCCATGTGCCCATCACCTGGCTTTAATAGTTGGCAACCCCTGGCCTAAGTTAATTCCTTCCCTTGATTATTTTGAAGTCAATCCCTGATTGACATCATGTGTTAGTTCATCCATAAGTATCTTAGTATGTCTCTCTAAAAGAGAAGTACTCTCTGTAAAACATAAATAACTACAATATAATTATCACATGATTAGATATAGTTTTAATTTTAACATAAGTTTTTTTCCTTGGTGACCAAGATGTTTCAGCAATTTCTATTGTGTTCTAGCTTTCAGTGCAAATGGAAAAGATGTCATTGTTGACTTTCCTCAGCAGTCACACTGGACTGGGCTGTTGTCAGAAATGGAGTTGGTGCCTAGTGTTCATCCTGGGGTTACGTGAGTTAATTTTTATATTGCTAGATTTGTTTGGGAGGAATGGTTTTCTTTGGGATTAAATTTAATAAATTACCTTAATTTGGGATCCCTGGGTGGCGCAGCGGTTTGGCGCCTGCCTTTGGCCCAGGGCGCGATCCTGGAGACCCGGGATCGAATCCCATGTCGGGCTCCTGGTGCATGGAGCCTGCTTCTCCCTCTGCCTGTGTCTCTGCCTCTCTCTCTCTCTCTCTGTGTGTGACTATCATAAATAAATAAAAATTTTAAAAAAAAGATTTAAAAAAAATAAATAAATTACCTTAATTTAAGAAATGACCATATTTTTTTTCTTACTAACCCAATGGTTGTTTTAAAAATAGGTGTGATGGCTGTCAGATGTTTCCTATCAATGGATCTAGATTCAAATGCAGAAACTGTGATGACTTTGATTTTTGTGAAACCTGTTTCAAGACCAGAAAACACAACACTAGACATACATTTGGCAGAATAAATGAACCAGGTATGGTAGAATGGTTATGCTCTTTTTCATTAAAATATTATTGAAATCATCATTGTGCACACACATTATTTAGTTTGGTCTTTAAAGTTTATCTTTATATGGTGAGCACTGCACGGTGTACACAATAAAACAGGAAAGATGGTCTTACACACTTGAAACCTTGCTCTTTTTTTTTCAAGCAATGAGGGTCTATGGAAATTAGAATAACATGGTTTGTTTGGTTGTATTTCCATAAAGAATATTAAAAGGGTCTCAAGAAACTAATAAATGTTTTGTTGCATTGGGTGTAGAATTGGATAGATGGAGAGAGTCTGCATGTCTTTTATTATATCTTTTTTTTTTTATTGTGGCAGAATATGTACAACACAGAATTTGCCATTTTAAATCACTTTGAAGTGTGCAATTCAGAGAATGTTGCACAACCATTACCACTATGTATTTCCAAAACTTGTTGATGACTATAGGCAGAAACTGTACCATTAAGCGATAATTCCCCATTTTCCCCTTTCCCAGTCCCTGGCAACCTCCAGTCTGCTTCCTGTGTCCATAAATTTGATGACACTGGGTGCCATGTATAGGTGGAACCAAAATTTGCCTTTTAGTGTCTGGCTTATTTTACTTAGGATTATGTCTCCAGGGCTTATCCCATGTTGTAGCATGTGTCAGAACTTCATTTCTTTATGGCTTAATATTTCATACATAGCACATGTTGTTTATCCATTCATCTATTAACAAACATTTGGATTGTTTCCACCTTGCAGCTATTATGGATAATGTTATTGTGAACATTGGTGTACAAATCTGTTTGAGTTCGTGTTTTTAAAATTGGGAGTGGAATTATAGGCTCATATGGTAGTTCTTCGAGGAATCACCAAAATGTTTTCCACATTGGCTCTACCAATTTTATATTCCCACCAGCAGTATATAAGGGTTCCTCTTTCTCCATGTCCTCACCAACATTTGTTATTTTTCATGTTTTTAAAAATTATACCCATCCTAATGGGTGAGAAGTATTATCTTATGATTTTGATTTGAGTTTCCCTAATGACAAATGACATTGAGCCTCTTTTCATGTCATTTTGGCCATTTGTGTATCTTTTTTTTGGGGGGAGGGGGGGATATGTGTGTAAGTCCATTGCTCATTTTTGAACTTTTGATGTTAAGTTATAGGAGTTCTTTAAATATTCTGTGCATTGAACCCTATCAGATGATTTGCAAATATTTCATTTCATCCCATTATTTGGGTTGTTTTTTCACTTTCTTGATAGGATTCAGTGATGCGTAAATTTTTAATTTTAATGAAGTCCATTTTATCTGTTGTGTCTTTTGTGGCCAGTGTGTTTGGTCTCCTATTTGCTTTCAGTGTCCATTTAAGAGACCATTGCTAAAGGTCATGAAGATTAGCACCTGTTTTTCTTTCTAGGAGGTTATAATTTTAGCTCTTAAACTTAGGTTTTGGTCCATTTTGAGTTAATTTTTGTACATGGTATAGTGTAAAAGTTCAATTTCATTCTTATACAAAATGTGTGCTTCCAGTTTCCCAACACTATTTATTGAAAAGATTGTCCTTTCACCATTGAATAGTCTGGGCACTCTTTTTGAAAATCAATTGACCATAGATGTGAGAATTTATTTTTGGGTTTGCAGTTCTGTTCTTTTGGTCTTTTTGCCTATGCTTATGACAGTAGTGAACCATGTGTTGTGGTTATGTTAGCTTTGTAGTAAGTTTTGAAATTGGGAAATGTGAATCCTTCAGATTTTTTTTTTTTTTTTTCAAGCTTGTTTTGGCTATTTCCTTTGAAATTCAGTATAACTCTGGGGATGGATTTTTCTACTTTGGTAAAGCAGTATTTTTATAAGAATTGCATTGAATTCATATGTTGATTTGGGCAGAATTGTTATTTTAATAATATTAAGTTCTCCAATCCATGAGCAAGGGATATCTTTTCCATTTACTTAGACTTTCTTTCAGCAGTTTTTCTTACAGCAATGTTTTGTGATTTTTCAGTGTACAAGTCTTGTGCCTTCTGGATTAAATGTATTGCTAAGTATTTTTTATGCCATATTAAATGGAATTCTTAATTTCCCTTTTGGAATGTTTGTTGCTAGTATATAGGTATATACACTACACTTCAATACATTTTGTGTGTTGAATTAATATCCAGCAACTTGGCTGAATTTATTTATTGTCACTGACAATTTTTTTTGTGTTTGTTTTTTCTACATATAAGATCATGTTATCTATGAACCAAGATGGTTTTACTTCTTCCTTTCCAATCTGAATGCCTTATATTATTTTTCCCTGCTTTAGCTAGTTCTTCTAGTACTAAGTTGAATAGAAGTAGAAAAAGTGGGCATCCTTGTTTTGCTCCTGAATTTAGGAGGAAAGCTTTCATTCTTTCACATTGAGTATAATGTTAGCTGTGGGTTTTTCCATAAATAGCCCTTCAATCAAGTTGAGGAAATTCCTGTCTAGTCCTAATTCGTATTTTTTTCTTATCTTATGTGGGAGATTTGTAGAATCTAGGATTATATCTCCTTTTCAAGGCTAACTTAGAATTATTTCTTTTTTTTCTTGATGGGCCTGCTGTGGGTTTATCAGTTTAATTAGTCTTTTCAGAGAGACAAATTTTAGCTTTTTTTTTTTTTTTTTGCTATTTCTTGTATCTTTATTATTTCTTTTTCCTATGGAGTTTGGGTTTAGGTTGATTATTTTCATCCTATCTTCTTGAGGTTAGTACTGTCTCATTTTCTCACTGTCTTTTCTAATACATAAATTTAAATTTTTTAATTTGTCTTTAAGCAAATCTTAAGGTGTATCCTGCAATACTGCTATGTAGTGATATTTCATTATTTCAGGTTATTTTTTAAATTCCATTAAAATTATTTTTTTGTATTCATTGGTTGTTAAAGTTTCAAACATATCAGAAATTTTACTGGTTTCTGCTTTGCATTCAGAGTATGTGATTTACCTTTGACACTTTGAAACTTGTATATGGTCATATAATTTCTATATGCTGAGATTTTATAAATGCTTTATATGTGCCTAAAAGAATGTCTCTTGCAGTTCTGTGGTAAAGTTAGTGTTTGCTTAATGTATCTTTATTTATTTACTTAATTTTAAAGATTATTTATTTTAGAGAGAGAAAAGAGAGCACTGTGGAGGGGGAAGGGGCAGAAGGAGAGGGAAAATCTTAAGCAGACTCCCTGCTGAATACAAGTCCTGAGATCATGACCTGAGCTGAAATCAAGTGTCTGTCCTTTAACCAGCTGAGCCACCAGCTGCCCCTTAGTGCATCTTTTTTTAGCCTTTTACCCTCAATCATTCTGTATTCTTGTAAATTTTATAATTTCTTATAAGTTGTAAATAGTTTAAAATTCCAGTATGATAATGTTGGTTTTTTTTTTAATGTTGGTCTTTTATATGGATCATTTAGGTATTTACATTAAGACAATTACTGATGTATTTTTATTTAAATTGAAAACTTCTCAGTGTTTATTTGTCCTTCCTGTTTTCTGTTCCTCTTTCTACATTCCATCTTTCTTTTTTTATTGTTGTTAAAGATTTCATTTATTTATTTTTGTGAGAGAAAGAGAGAGCTTGCATATACAAGCGAGGACAAGTTGGGGAGAGGAGCAAAGGGAGAAGAAGACTCCCCACTCAGCAGGAAGCCCAATGTGGTACATGATCCCAGGGACCTGGGATCATGACCTGAGCTGAAGGCAGATGCTTAACCAACTGAGCCACCCAGGCACCCTACATATCATCTTTCTTTGGATTGATATTTTTTAAATTAGTTAACACTCCAGCACCCCCTCCCTCCCATTTTGGCTTAGAAATTACACACATTTTTAGTATATATTTCATCTATATGAGTAGTATATTTGTTACATTTTTAGTATTATTAATAGTTACTCAAGATATTAAAACATCCACCTTTTGACTTACCAAAATCTAATATTTAGTATTTTTACTTTCTTTTAAGCAATGCAAGGACCTTAGTTCTCTTTAACTTTATTTAGCCTCTAATTTAAATTACCATGTTCTTATTGTGTTTTACAATTTTATACATGCACATTTTTAACCATATAATATTGTTATATACAGCCAGTATGTTAGATTCTTTCACATAACCTAGTATTTCAATTTTTTTAGTTTTTCTCTATCATTTTTTTCTATCATTTTTCTCTTGCCTGAAGAATAGCCTTTAATACTTTCCTTAATGCATCTGTGGTTATGAATTACATTTTTGTGTGTATGAAAATTTCTTATTTCTTCTTCATTCGAGAAGAATGTTTTTGTTAGGAATTTTCTTTAAAAATGCTATTCCATTGTTATTCGGTTTATAATATTTCTGTTAAGGTCAGCAGGAAGTATAGTTATTGCTCCATTAAAGCTAATCAGTTTTTGTATTTCCTCTTAGCTGTTTTTGAGATACTGTTTTGTTTTTACCTTACACAAATTTTACATGTGCATAAAAGTGTGTTTCTTTTTATTTATCTTCCTTGAGGTTAGCAGGACTATTTACTTTTATTTTCTTTATTTTTTTTCTAGCTTTGTTTAACTATAATTGAAGTATAACATTGTGTAAGCTTAAGATGTACATTGTGATGATTTTATATATATATGTATAATATATATATTGCAAAATAATTATCACAATGAGGTTAGTTGTTAGTTAACAGATCCATCACGTGTGTGTTTTGGGGAGGTAAGAACATCTAAGATCTACGCTCAGCAACATTCGAAACAGAGCTTTTTAAATCTGTGGCTTGATATCTTTTGTCAGTTCTGGAAATTTTTTAGTCAGTATTTCTTCAAACATCATGTCCTGTTTTCTATTTTTGGGATTCCTTTCACCTGTGTCTGATCTTCTCTCCATCCTGTAAGTCTTTCAGTTCTCTGCTGAAATATTCAGTGACTTATATTTTCAAATCTAAATAAGTATGGTTATTTTAAAACCTGTGTCTTACAACTCTAATCTGGAGACTCTGTGGATCTCTTTCTGTTGTCTCATACTTCTAGTAGTTTTTTTAGTCATGTTTTCTAGTCTCATATGCCATTATGTAGTGGACATTATATTTAAAAAATTATTTCTTGAATCAGTTTGTGGCCTAAGATATTCTCTAGAGATTATGGGGGGAGAGGGTTGGTCTTCTAGATAATTGAGATAAATAACTATCTGGGCTCACCTCAGTCTAGTGTCATTGATTGAGAGGATTTCATGCTAAGCCATAATCTGTAAAAACAAACAGCACTGCACAGTTTACCCTTCCTCTGGGGATTTTCCCTGTTGGGATCCCAGCCCAAAATGCGGGCTTTTTTTTATGGCTATCCCTTTCTCTCCTGGTGGGCTCTGGACTCCAATTCCTGGTCCTCCCCTCCCTTCCCCAAGGCTTTCAAAAGTAGTATGATTTTTTTTTTTTCCTTTGTAAGTTCTCCTAACTGGCAGTTACCATCAGCGAAGAGTAGCCTCGGATATATACGGCATTGCTCATCTAGACATCTCTTTGTCTTAACCTTCCTCAGATTCTGGTCTTATAATTCTTTACCATCTTGTTATTTCTGATACTTATATGATTTATTCATCTTTAAGTATTTTATTTGCCTCCTCTAGTTGTCCTCTGTGGGAGGATGAAAATCCAGGTTTGCTGTTCATGGAATTGGAAACTTTACAGATTTGTTTTTGCTTTGCATTTGTAACAGCATTTTTTAAAAAAGATTTCATTCATTTATTTATTTTAGGGAGAGAGAGCATATGCATGCATATGCGCATGTGAAGGGGGAGGGAGAGGGAGAAAGAGAATCCTAAGCAGACTCCATGCTGAGCACAGGGCTTCATCTCAACCTTGAGATCATGACCTGAGCAGAAACTAAGAATTGGATACTTAACAGACTGGGCCACCCAGACGACCCTGTAACAGCATTTTTAATAAGAACATTTTTTTGTTAGCACTGTTAATAAGAATGTTTTTTGTTAGTATCCCCTGCCCCCCTTGGCTTCTATGTATCCCTCCATCTGGAAGTACATACGCTGTTGTTACTTGAGAATCAAGTAGAGTAAATCATAGCATTCTATGAACTTCATTTCATAAATTGGTGTAAATTACACTGGGCTTTTTGAAGCTGTTTCAGGTATTTATTAGTTCTGTTTATCTGAGAGTGAGTGAGCTAGCCAGAGGTGAAGGAGGGTTGTGAGGAGGGGCAGAAGGAGAGGGAATGAGAGAGAATCTTTTTTTTTTTTTTTTAAGATTTTATTTATTCATAGAGACAGAGAGAGGCAGAGACACAGGCAGAGGGAGAAGCAGGCTCCATACAGGAATCCTGACGTGGGACTCGATCCTGGGTCTCCAGGATCACACCCCAGGCTGCAGGTGGTGCTAAACCACTGCGCCACCGGGGCTGCCCTGAGAGAGAGAATCTTAAGCAGGCTCTCTGCTAGGCTTGCTCTCTCAAGCCTGAGATCATGACCTGAGCCAAAATCAAGAGTCAGACACTGAACTGACTGAGCCACCCAGGTACCCTTATTAGTTCTTTTTAATTTGAAAACTTAACTATTTTCTTGAAGTAAGAAGCTCTTCACCGTTTAGTATTCTTTATTTCTTGGTTGGGAAGGTTTTGCTCTACATGTATTAACACCACCATTTTTTGACCACCATTAAATAGGACAGTCTGCAATATTCTGTGGCCGTTCTGGAAAACAGCTAAAGCGTTGTCACAGCAGTCAGCCAGGAATGCTGCTGGATAGCTGGTCCCGGATGGTAAAGAGCCTAAATGTGTCATCCTCTGTGAACCAGGCTTCTCGTCTTATTGATGGCAGTGAGCCCTGCTGGCAGTCATCTGGTTCGCAAGGAAAGGTAGGTGTTCCATTGGGATACTTCCAGAAATGCTTCTATTTAGATGATTTTATCTTCTAAGCTTCAAAATGAACTTTGAAAAAAACCTATTGAGTTATATTGTGATGGCACCTGTCAGTACTGATTTTGTATTTTAGTTCAGAATTATTTTTAAAGCAACTGAGTAATATACCATCCAGTTTTTTTTAAGATTCTATTTATTTATTCATGAGACATATACAGAGAGAGGTAGAAACATAGGCAGAGTAAGAAGCAGGCTCCATGCAGGAAGCCTGATGTGGGACTCAGTCCCCAAACCCAGGACCACGCCCTGAACCAAAGGCAGGCACCCAACTGCTGAGCCACCCAGGTGTCCCTATCCAGTTTTTATTGTCAGAGATTTTTAATGATATATGTAACAGATTTTATCTAACTGACCAATTGATACAGTGTGTAATAGGGTGCAGTTGTTTTCTGTTACTTTCCCACATAAAATGTATGAGTTCAGATTCTGCTTCTGGAAAGCAGTTTTTCTAACATATCTGAACAAATAGGTGTTGCTCTTCGGAATGTTATAATTGCATGCAAGTGTCTGAACTTATGGTCCAGCTTGGAGAGAGGGGCTGTGTTTCCATCTTGACTCTAGTATTTTTTATAACCCACCACTTGATGAGTATAAAGGCCCCTCCCCCCCCAGATCAGGAGTCTATAAACACATCATTTCTGGGTTTAGAGTGAGACTTTCCTCTAATAAGTAGTGGAGTGGAATACTCCTCTCAGGCCATATTCTGTATTTATTTATTTATTAATTATTTTTTTATTAATAAATTTATTTTTTATTGGTGTTCAATTTGCCAACGTACAGAATAACATCCAGTGCTCATCCCGTCAAGTGCCCACCTCAGTGCCCGCCACCCAGTCACTCCCACCCCCCTCCCCCCTCCCCTTCCACCACCTCTAGTTCGTTTCCCAGAGTTCAGTCTTCCATGTACTGTCTCTCTTTCTGATATTTACCACTTATTTTTTCTCCTTTCCCCTTTATTCCCTTTCACTATTTTTTATATTCCCCAAATGAATGACCATCATATTATGTATTTAGAAAATCTCATGTAGATTTGAGCTTTGGTGATACTATTTTCATGGCTAAAATATGGCTGAATTTTATAAATTGAGAATACATTTTTTTGTTTTTTTTTTTTAAAGCATTGGATTCGTTTGGAGATTTTCCCAGATGTTCTTGTTCATAGATTAAAAATGATAGTTGATCCCGCTGACAGTAGCTACATGCCTTCCCTTGTGGTGGTGTCAGGTAATTGAATTAGTTTATTCAGCATCTTCTGTCATATGATACAACCACCTTTGTCTGATTTCTTTATCCCCTTTCCCCCCCCACCCCAGGTGGAAATTCCCTAAATAATCTAATTGAACTAAAGACAATCAATATTAACCCCACTGACACAACAGTGTCCCTTCTGAATGACTGCACAGAGGTAAGTAGGTGTTCTTTTTTGATAGTTTGCAAATGACAATGGAGATGACTTTTTTGACTGTCTCTATAATAACATTGAGGCTATTTTCCCCCTAAATTAAGTAATTACATTTTAAAATTTGACAGGTACATAACTTGAATTTTCTATTTATCAGATCAGCTTGAATAGGAAACAAAGTAAGTCTCATTCTCACCATCTTAGTAAGAATTGAGGGTAAAGCTCCTAGCAAAATTGTTACCAGGCACTTCAGAATACTCTTTGTAACCAGGACAGGATTGTTTTAATTGTGTATCTACTAATGTGTGATGGTTTTTTCTAACTGCACATGTGACACTAATACTGCTTTTTTGTTTTCATACCTGTTGACATCAAATGCTGAGCTATTGATCTGTTTTGATGCATTATAAGGTAATTTTCAAGATTGAATACAAGCTTCTTACAAATCTTGAAAATGCTATCTGAGAGATCAGTGAAGGTTCTTTTATGTAGTACCTCTACAATAAGGAGCAGTGAGACTTTCAATCTTCCCATAAATTTTTCTACTGAGATGTCAACACTATTTTAACAAATTAAATATTCTTCAAATAATAGCATCCATACTATTGTCTCATGAGGACTTACTTAATTGGTATGATAGTGGATAAAGATATTAAATAAAGAATTTTTATTGATCTAAAGTTAAGTATAAGTAAGTTTATTTTTAAATTATTAAATGTAGTTAGCCATTCATTATTATTATTAGGCTGCCTGCATAAGGCTGTCTGCATTTGCCTGCAGACAAATTCAAGGTGGTCCCAGTGTGTTACTTAAAACAAGCTGATACATAGCCATTAGGTTTGTAACTTGTTTCCAGTCTATGGGAATGTACCAACTCCTTTTCCCAAGGCAGAGAATCGATGATCTGACCTTTATTTCCAATCTTCAATAAATAGAATTATAGAACATCCTTAATTCTTGAAAGTCATTGAACTATTTTATGATATACCAATTAGTTAATTAATAATTATTACCAGTGGTGTTAATGAATAAACTGGTAAATTATTAAAATGAAAGATAATATTGAATTTTTCTGAAAAAGATACTATTGAATTTTCATGCATTTTATTGTTAACTCATTATTAGGTAACTGAAAGCAGCTTGTCTAAGGTCTTAATTATACTTCTAATGTATTTGTACTTTAAAAACTAGAGTTAATTAAATCAGTAACTGAGATTATTGTTCATAAAAGGTATATTGTCCAATAAATTGTCACATGACGTGTGAGAAATATGAAGCATTATGAGTAATTGGAAAACTCATGACCCACTCTCCGTTGCTCCAACCAATTTAAGAACTAGAATATTATCATTCATGGGAAGCCACTGGACATTCTAGCAGTCTTTCCTATAAAAATGGCTTATTATGGTAATTTTTTAACATAACCAAAAATAGAAAGTATACTGACTCCCCTACAAACCTTTGACCTATCTTCAGCAATCATCAACATTTTGTCAATTGTGTTTCATTGTCTCCTTTTGTAAGTCTATTTTTACATTCCTAGAATGTTTAAAAGCAAATCCGAGATACGATCTTATCCATATTGTGTACTTCAATATTAATCTCTAGCAAGGACTGAGAAAATGTAACCGCAATGCCATTATCACAGCTAACAGTTATTCTTTAATATCATACAATATTCAGTCAGTGTATACATCTTCCCAATTATCTCATAAATATTTTTTTGCAGTTAGTTTATGTGCCTGCACTTTGTACTTCATTTAAGTCTTGATTCTCTTGGTTTTTTTCTTGCTAAAGAAGGAAATTGGTTTTTCTTTTCCTGTAGCATTTTTCATTTTTTAATTTGTCTTTTGCATCCCAGTGGTTTTGTTCCCACCTGTGCTTCCTGTGACATCATAGGTAGTAGATCTTGAGGTTTGATCAAATTCAGTTGAAGCAATAGGAAGTCACTTGAAGTATATGTGCTTCATGCTGCATTACTCTTTGTTCATAGGAAATGAAAGAATAGAGGAATACTGTAAATGCCAAGTAGTAGGATATGGGGCATTCTGCAGGACAAAGAACTATCCTTAACAAATGAATGTCAAGGCATAAAAGAGAGAGGTTGCATCCTATTTGGATCTTGATTTGAATAAGCCAACAATAGAAAAATGTTTATGAGAGGATCAGAAAAGTTAATCACTGGTAGCATATTAGATCTGTGAAATTATTGTTTTAGCTATGATAATAGTAATGTGGATATGTTTTTTAAAAGCCCATACTTGTTTGATACATACAGAAGTTATGAGACAACATGCTGCCTGGAATTTTCTTATTATAATCCATATATGAGCAAAATTGCTTATATGTTGATCACTTGGAACTATGTGATAGTGTTGCAGTATACATATTTTTATTCTAAAAATTATGAAGGTGCTTAACTATCTGATATTTAATCTCTTTCCTAATACATCTTGATTCAAGGAAGCTTTTTTTTTTTTTTTTTTTTTTGAGAGAGTGAGAGTGGGAGAGCCCATGTGCGTGAGCATGCAAGTGAGGGGGTGGGGGTGGTGGACAGGGGCAGAGGGAAAGAGAGAATCCCAAGTAGGCTTCACACCCAGTACAGATGTGGGGCTCAATCTCAGGATCCTGAGATCATGACCTGAGCTGAAATCAAGAATCAGATGCTTAACCTACTGAGCCACACACGTGCCCCTCAAGAAAGCTTTAAGACAAAAAGTTTCTAGTCATCCAGTAAGGCTATCATAGTTTCATTTTAGTAAGAAAATAAGTGTGAGACCAATGCCCTGGGTAGACATACTTGGTGATTAATGACTTCTTTTAAACTGTCCTCAAACATGACGGTATTAATTTTGCCTAACTTGCTTGATATTTCCAGAACTTAAGTAAAAGAGCTCTAGTTTTCTATGCATTCCATGTCTCAAATGTACTGCTCCCAGTTTAAGTATTTCATGTATTTGATTCTAAAAAGTCTGTAGCTTACTGTTTTTGTGTCTAGTATCACAGGTATATTGAAATTGCTATAAAGCAGTGCAGGAGTTCGGGAATTGATTGTAAAATCCATGGTCTTATCCTGCTGGGACGGATCCGTGCAGAGGAGGAAGATTTGGCTGCAGTTCCTTTCTTAGCCTCAGACAATGAAGAGGAAGAGGATGAGAAAGGCAACAGTGGGAGGTGAGAGCCATTTGTTACTGGTGGTGCTCATTCCTAAATTCTCACTTTCAAAAGTGAATATTTAATTAGACTGTATTCCATAATGAGAATAGTTTTATGTACTCAGGTAAATTTTAGTTTTTAAAACTTTAATTTTAGGAGAATGTTTAATGTAGAAACATATTGTATTTAGATAAATATTAAAAAGAGGAAATAAAAATGTTGGATTTTTTTTTCTACCTGAAATATTGCAGCTAATATTTTGGTATATATACTTGTAGTTTTCTTTTTATCTGTCCCTAATTGTGTTTTCCTTTGAAATGGATATATGATATATATTTTACAGTTTTCTTTGCTAAAAATTTTACTGTTAACTTTAAAAAAGTTTATGATGATAAAATACATTATACATAAAACTTATCCTCTTAGCTATTTTTTTTTTTTTCTTTTCTCTTAGCTATTTTTAACGGTCTGGTTCTGTGACATTAAGTACATTCACATCATTGTGCAATTATGGGCAACATTCATTTGCAAAATATCCATATCATTAGTCTTCTCTCATATAATTTTATTGAGCGCAGTATTTCATCTTATGACTATGTTCTCATTTTCTTAATTTGATAATTTGCAAGAGTGCTATAGTGATAACTATTACCATTTTCCTTCATCATCCATCTATTAAATACCTATTGTGGGCTAAACTGTTCTACATCCTGTGAATGCTGTGGCAAATATGCAAAATAAGATAAGACAAACTCACACACATCAAGAGTGGCTTTCGATTGTGTAAAGTGCATGAAGAAGTTCATAGTGCTTTAAAAATCTAGAAAAAAGCATTGATTTGTCAGGAGAAAAAGGAAAACTCCCTCTAAAGGCATACTTTCAGGAAAAGTCAGAGTTTTCAAAGCAGAGGTATTTTTGGCAAGCAAATAGCATATACCAAGGATGAAGAAAGATATCTGCCCAGTTTCTGCATGTTTGCTCTTTTAAATTCTGTTTATAGAGGACTCATATGTACGGGGGGTTGTGTTCTGGGTCTTGTTCATGTCCCAGCAGAAAACAATGTAGATGATCTCTCTTCCTCAGATAAGTTGTATTTTCATAGCTAGATGGCTAAAAGTAAATTGCTAAGTCAAACGATATGCAAAATCAGTTGAATACGTGTTACTATTGTTCTGCTGCTGTAGCCTGGTCTTTGCAGATACACAAAGGAGGCAGGTACCATGCTAGCTGAGTTCTTCTAACCACTGCCTTTTGCAGTAAGTGCTTTTCTTTTAGAAATAGAGGAGTGCTGCCTCTCACTGCTATTAAAGCACATCCTTTTAGTCATGAATGAGTGGCAACTGTGATAATAAGTGAGACTATTCTAGGGTTCTGTGATCTTGGGTTTGGATTCTGTCTTGTTTTATTTTGGAACATTTGCATTAAAACTGTAAAGAAAATAGTATATATTATGTAACATTACCTCATCTAGAATATATGTTGCACTGTATATTATGATTCAAACTGATGGTATCTGTGTACATTAAAGGAAAATACCAGTTCATTTATATGAATCATTGAGATTTCCAAGAGAAAGGATTATGGCTTTGCATATTTTTATTCAGTAGCTATGAAAATGAGTTGGGTGAATATATACATGTACTGTATATGTGAGATAACTAAAAAAGTTTGAGCTTTACTCATTGATTAAGTTTTTACAAATATTGAATACATTAATAGAAGAATTCTGGGTATTTGAATGTAATGTTTTTCTTTTTCTGTAAGACCAGCTAATGATTTCAAGGTGGTCCAAACACCCACAGGGTACACACCCAACTGGGGTATGCCCACACTGACTGCCTGCTGGCCTCCTTTCTGAAGGGTTGGTCATTACATGGTACCAATTACTACATATTTTGAGTATCACCCTTGGTGTTCCATACATACTTTTGACTAAAAATGTGTTACAGGGTATGTCAGGTATAGATGGTCCCAGATTTATGATAGTTTGACTTGCAAGTTTTTTTTACTTTACAATAGTGCAACAGTAATACACATTCTTTAGAAACTGTACTTTGAATTTTGATCTTTTCCCAAGTTAGAAATATGTGGTACAATCCTCTTGTAATACTGGGCAGCAGCAATGAGCACCCATCCATGAAATCATAAGGATAAATAACCAATATATTTATTATAGCCATTCTTTAATACTGTTTTTCACTTTCAGCATACTATTCAAGAAATTACATTAGATATTCAACACTTTATTATAAAATAGGCTTGTGTTAGGTGATTTTGTCCATCTGTAAGATAATGTAAATGTTCTCAGCATGTTCAAGATAGGCAAGGCTAAGGTTTGATGTTGAGTAGGTTAGGTGCATTTTTAAAATGCATTTCAACATGATTTGGGTGGTACATTTTCAACATGATTAGGTTAGGTGCATTTTTAAAATGCATTTCAACATGATTTTTTCAATTTATGATGAGTTTATTGGGGTATAGCACCATTGTAAGTAGAGGAAGATCTGTAATTACAGTATATATATATACTTGCTTTCTTGTGCCTGGTATCAGATGAAAGAATTTTCCTACATTTTAGTACCCAAGCCATAAAATTTTGATTCTTTAAAGTAAACATTCATTAGTATATAATATGGTAAAAAAAATCTTACCTAGCTAGAACCTAGTCTCTGGAGCCTTTAATTGTCCATCCTAGTTTATAAAAAGAGAACAAAAGCAATTGAAAAGCCAAAAACCTCAAACACAGATTCCTTAGTACTGGCATCAACTAACAATCAAGAGAATAACACTATGTACTTAATGATCTCAAGTTCGAGAATTGGAGTGCTTTGTTGACTATACTTTGAACTTATTGAAGGCAGGTTAAGAGATAGAATGAGCAAGGTGGTAGGAGCCAACTGCCAGAGAGAGCTATGCTTCAGAAGCCTTGGGGTACAGAGCAGACTCTCAGGAGAGAAAGGATGTAGGGGACCTCTAGCCCAGCTAGCCTTATGGTGGGCAGAGGGTGTGTAGCCAGAAAATTGCATTTTGCTTTGGGACATGTATTTGTGTTAGAGTACCTCAAAAGTCGTATGGCTGTGACTATTTTATTAGTTCTTTGAGGGAAAGTATGACCAAACAGATGTTTAGATTTAGGGACATTGCCACAGTGCCTGACCCAGTGGTGATTCCTGAGGCCATTTAATAATTAATATTCTCAGCATTTAACATCTGTAGTAGCTGTGTGTTGAGGCATTGGGTGGGAATATCTGTGAGTCAGTAAAACAGCTGGTATATAAGAAGAAAAGAGAGCTGCATAGTCATAGAAAGGTCTCCACTGAAAACACTAGAGTTATATTATTAAAAGGTAGCATGCTGTTATCTAGAAATTTTGACCCTCTGGCACACTAATTTCTTCTAGGTTTTGTTTATTTTAGTTTTAATTTATTTAAGTTTTACTAAAAAAGAACTTTAAGAGTCTTATAATAACCAACAATTTTGCTTGCTTGAGGTTGCTTTCCTTTTTGCTTAAAAAAAATATTTTTATGTTCAATGATCTCTATTTCTGTCTTTTTTGTTTGGTTAGCCTTATTAGAAAGAAGGCTGCAGGGCTGGAATCAGCAGCTACAATAAGAACCAAAGTGTTTGTGTGGGGACTGAATGACAAGGACCAGCTGGGCGGCCTGAAGGGCTCTAAGGTATCCTTCTTCTGCCTGTAGTTTCTGTGTTACCTGTCATCAAATGATTGAGGATGAGCTTTGTTGGTACATTTTTCCTGGAGACTCAATAATAATCAGACCTCTTTTGAAGTTTTTATGATGGCTTACCTTCTATCAGTTGTTTTTTAAATTGACTTTTCTGAAGAAATCCTTCATAGACATCAAAATTTAGTTTCTTTTAAAGCCCCTGTCCTTGGAAAATAGTGCACTTTATTATTATTTTTTTAAAATTTTATTTATTTATTCACGAGAGACATGGAGAGAGAGAGAGGCAGAGACACAGGCAGAGGGAGAATCAGGCTCTCTGCAGGAAGCCCGATGTGGGACTTGATCCTAGGACTCTGGGATCACGCCCTGAGCCAAAGGCAGATACTCAACCACTGAGCCACCCAGGCGTCCCAGTAGTGCACTTTGGATGTAGTTGTATTTACTGCTGCTCAGTAAACTAGAAAATACATTTTTGAAAATATTCAATAAGTATATAGATGAAAATTATAAACAGTAATTATATTTATCTTGCCTTCAAAACAGTAAGCATTTTTGCTTACCATGAACAAAATAATGTATAAAAAATGCCATAGTGGTATGAAGATGAGCAAGATATTTAAAGAGTAGATAGAACAAATGATGCCTTTGAACTAGAGTTGAATTAATCATCCGTTATGTTACTTAGTGTCTCTTAGCTGAGGAGCCATAAAACAAATTCCTCCATGAAGTTTTAGTGCCTGGAAACGGTTTCTCTTCAGTGAGTGTCTCTGTTTCCTTTTAGTATTCTGTGAGACTTTTACCCATGGTAAGATCCCTTATTGCCTGCATTTTTAGGAAAGTTAGAATTCATTTTAAATCTCTCCTTTCAAGTATAACAAATTTTCTTCTTTATTTGAAAGGCCTTGAATGCATTTGTGTTTTAAGGCCCCTAGACTCCATTTGGAGGTGAGCCAGGGGCAGTAAAGTCTGGGACTCTCAGTTGTGATAGTGTGGGGCTCTCTAGGTGATCCTGAGCACATGGCCCTTTGTTGGAGTTTGCATGTGAAGGATAGATTTGGCATTCCATGTTTGGGATGAAGAGTCTTTCTTGCACTGTAGTGGTGACTATCTGATCATTTCTGGGATTCATAAAGGGTTTCTTAGACAAGGGCTTTAAGAATTTTAAATTAAGTCACACCCATCTACAATGGCAAGTTGAAGCATTTAATTTCTTAGAGATGTCAGAATCAATAAGAATGAGCAGCACATGACCTGAAATAAAGCATAGTTTACTAGACTATGCTTGGTTTTATCTTTACATTATGTGTATTTTATTTTTCACCTTTTATTATGGAGCTGTTCAAACATAGCAGGTAGAAAGAATAGGGACCTGAGCCCTCATATTCCGGTACCAGCTTCAACAGTTAACAGTAAAGGGTCATATTTTTTGTCTTTATTTTATTTTATTTTACTTTTTATTTTTTAATTTTTTAAAAAGATTTTATTTATTTATTCATGAGAGACACAGAGAGAGGCAGAGACATAGAGGGAGAAGCAGGCTACTTGCAGGGAGCCCGATGCACTACTCGATCCTTGAGCTGAAGGCAGATGTTCAACTACTGAGCCACCCAGGTGTCCCTGTCTTTATTAACTTCTTTTATACCCCTCCACCCCCCATTTAAAGTATATCTCAATGTATCATTTCATCCTTGGAATACTCTGGTGTATCTCTAAGAGAAAAGAACTTCTTTGGTTAATATAATCATGCAAATTAAAAGTAATTCCTTGTATCATCTAGTAAGGTTACTTGTAATTTTAAAAGTGTAAATAAAATGATCTTTTTCCTTCTTTTGCTTAACAAAAAAATCCCGTTCTAGATAAAGGTTCCTTCGTTCTCTGAGACACTATCTGCTTTGAATGTAGTACAGGTGGCTGGTGGTTCTAAAAGTTTGTTTGCAGGTATGATTCTTATACTAAAAATTTTTTAAGTTATACTTACCATTAAAAACATAGTTGTTATGTTGTGAAAAGTGAGTCTTGTCTTTGCTCTTGTTCTTTGCAGTGACTGTGGAAGGGAAGGTATATGCCTGTGGAGAAGCCACGAATGGCCGACTGGGACTGGGCCTCTCTAGCGGGACTGTGCCTATCCCTCGGCAGATCACAGCTCTTAGCAGTTATGTGGTCAAGAAGGTGGCCGTTCATTCAGGTACCAGGCCAGAGTTGGCACTTGTATGCAATTAAGCCTGTTGTTCATGCTTTGTAAATAACTGTGGCCCTTAAATAATTTTCCCTAGGGTATCCTTGCATTCTTTTTTCAAGTTTAATTATTAAGATTAAAAATTGGGTAATGTAAATCTCCAGGTGCCTAGAATTTAATTATTGTTGCTACATAAGGCTTTGTAGAGATCAGCAGTTGTTGGCATTCCGGGTGTATGGGGACTACCACTCTCTAAGATGTGAGTTTTCAGTCTCAGAGCTATGGTCTCTGTCTGGCTCATGGCATCTTTGAAATACTTAAGATGCTTAAATATTGTTATTTTTCTGTAGAAGGAGCGTATAACTTTCATCAGGTTTCCAAAGTGTCTGTGAATCCCAGTGATAAGAAAGATTCTTTGAAAAAAATCACATACCCTCAATTTAGGAAACCTTTACTAAGATTTATTTCAAAGCACTATGCAAGGCCTGTGAAGAATGGAACCAAATTAGGTACAAAGTTCAGTTAATGCCTGCACCGAACATATTTAGATTTAACCCCATATAAAAGCAAGTCCAAACAGCAGTGGCTTAAACATGATAGATTTTCACTTTTCTTCCCTGTAAAAGTCTGGGGTTGGGGTCCAGGGCCAGTATGGTAGCTCTGTGCCCATGAGGAGCACAAGTGCAGGCTTTTCTTTCTTTCCACCGTCCTTGACAGATGGCCATGCAGCTTTGTCTGGGTGAGCACATACATATATTTCCTCTAGCTCACTTAGGTCCTCTAAAGTGCTTTTCAGGATGCCTCGCTCACTTCTTTTGCTTCTTTGTCATGATCCTCTCTGGGCAAGAGAGTCTGGGAAGTATAGATTTTAACTGAGCATATTGTTACTCTTGTTAGTATGGGTTCTGTTGGTAAAGAATAGGGCAGAATGAATAATGTGGGTGACTGAGAGCCCATGAGTTGGCTGGGAGCCCATCCCCACACTGGTGAAGAACATGACCATGAAAGGGTGAGTATAATGCTCTCACTATACTGAATGATGGTGCTTTTGCTTAAATAACTCCACAGTTGGTGTACATTTCTCTCAGGCTTAATTGCCAATGCATTTGATAATTTGTCTAGTCATAAATGTACTTATTTTTTTCTTTCTCTCCATCTGAATTTTGATCTTTTGTATATTTAACATACAGGAACCCCATTATTAAACATGGCACTATTTTGCTGCTTCTTTGCAAGTAAAATTCATTCTAGGATTTAAACTTTGTAGTTTAATAAAAGTTCACTTTATATATTTGTCACCCTGAAAATATATAATTGATACTATCTACTCATTTATTGCATACATATTCATTGAACACATGCTGCATGTCAGGTGGAGTAAGTAATTATGCTATGAACTTTTTGTAAACCATCTTTGGCAGCCCATATCTGTGTGGATGTTGCAGGTGGCCGGCATGCTACAGCTTTAACTGTTGATGGGAAAGTGTTTTCCTGGGGTGAAGGTGATGATGGCAAACTTGGACACTTCAGCAGAATGTAAGAATATTTTCTTTATTACTTGCTTATAAGAAATGGTTACTGATAATAGTGAATATCTTTTGGTTGTTAATTTGCAGAAAATTAAATAGGATAGGTCATTTTTGAAAATGGAACTTAAAAATATATTTGTTAGAAATATCTATAAATGTGGGGTGCCTGGGTGGTTTAGTCAGTTAACAGTCTACCTTTGGCTTAGGTTGTGATCCCAGAGTCCTGGTGGTATCTGGTGGTGTCCGGTGGTGGGGTAGGGGGGATGGTCCCTGCTCAGCGGGGAGCCTACTTTTCCTTTTCCTTCCTACTCTCACTTTCTCTTACCATCTCTGTCTCTCTTTCAAATAAATAAAATCTTTAAAAAAAATCTATGAAGGTGATTTGGCCTCACATGATCTGTTTTAATGTTTGATAGTTAAGTTGATCTACGGATATTGTTTTCTTTAAATGTGAATTAGTGTAGATGTCCTTTTTTCTTCTTTAAAAAAGACTGACTTGATTATAGGGAATATTATTTAATCTTACTTTAGGAACTGTGACAAGCCACGGCTTATAGAGGCCCTGAAAACCAAGCGTATCCGGGATATTGCCTGTGGGAGCTCGCACAGCGCAGCCCTTACATCCAGTGGGGAGCTGTACACCTGGGGCCTTGGCGAGTACGGCCGGTTGGGACATGGGGATAATACAACACAACTGAAGCCCAAAATGGTGATTATACACATATTTGTTGCTTACAGAAAGAAAGCTTACCATCTGCTGATTTCAAAAGAAGATACGCTTTGAGTCTAGGAAAGTTCATAGACATGTGCATTATTGGCTTTCAGTCTGTGGAAAAAATTTCCCTTGTTTTCTCAGTGCCTGTGCTTGATTCTGTTTTTAAATTTGTAATTGAATAGGTGAAAGTCCTTCTTGGTCACAGAGTAATCCAGGTTGCATGTGGAAGTAGAGATGCACAGACCCTGGCTCTGACGGATGAAGGTGAGCTCCTGCCTCTGTTTCTGGGTGGGTAGGAACATCATGAAGCGCTGGCCTGAAGTATACATTTTTTAAACCTAGGTTTAGTATTTTCCTGGGGTGACGGTGACTTTGGAAAGCTGGGCCGGGGAGGAAGTGAAGGCTGTAACATTCCTCAGAACATTGAGAGACTGAATGGACAGGGGGTGTGCCAGATCGAGTGCGGAGCTCAGTTCTCCTTGGCTCTCACCAAGTCAGGAGTGGTGTGGACATGGTATGTAAACTTGCTGTCACCCATCAATGTGTCTGAGTCCATGTGAAACAGTGGTGGGCCTCTGTCCCATGCCCATCCTGGAGGGATGGTTAAATATTCATTTTCATAATCATCCAGGCATCTTCTTTCTTTTATTTATTTCGAGTTGGGATTAGTGACAATATCATAATAAGAAATTTTTCATTATAACTGGGTCATTTGCCAAAGAACACTAGAGAAATTTTAGCCCAGCTTGTCTTCCCTGTTTAGGTGAGGTTTACATAGAGGATTTCTTCTTTCCTATCATGCCAGGAGTCTAGTTATCAAATGGGCAGAAAGCAGACTTCTGATTTCTTTGGTCTTGAAAAAGTTCACGTCTTTCTTGTGAAAGCTTATTTTATTAAATTTAAAAGGAGTGGGGCATCCAGCTGACCTTGTTACCACAAGGTGATGGGCCTTAGCTTGAGTATTATGACTCAGAGGCAGCTTGAGGAATTCTAATTCTACATCAGTAACTTAAATGTTCTATAGCACACATTAAGAATCTTGCTATAGAATTAATAAATGAATTTGAACTAATGATATACTATTTTATAACATAATTTCAGAGCCCCTGGGTACTGTGTGATGTTAATGAGCTGGCTCTACTGCTGTAAACCATTAGTGTTTTTCTGTGGAATGTTACTAGATGATAACCATATATTAAAATTTATACTGTTGACCTCCTTGCAGGGGGAAGGGGGATTACTTCAGATTGGGCCATGGCTCTGATGTGCATGTGCGGAAGCCACAGGTGGTGGAAGGGCTGAGAGGGAAGAAGATTGTGCATGTGGCTGTCGGGGCCCTGCACTGTCTGGCGGTCACAGATGCAGGGCAGGTAAGCTGAGGTCACAAGTCCTTGTTTTGACAGTATAATTCATGATGAAATGCAATGAATCTTAGTGCTTACAGAATGAGGAGGGTAGGCAATGCTCATTTTGTTCTTCTGCGTATCTGCTTAATTGTCAGCATGCTCAGAGGTACCTGGTAAAGGGTTGCTGACTGACATATGTTGTAAAGTGCTGAGCTTTCCTGCTTGAAAGTCCACCTGGAAATGTAAAAAGATTATTGTCATTGAAAGGGCTCCTACTGCTAAGGTATTAGCAGTGTTTTTTACTTTAGAAATTGATAGTTGATGGAAAGATAAATATGTCATTTTAGAAATAAAGTCATCTGTGACAAGTATTATTCTGCTTTGAGAGTCCATGGATGCTATATTTTTAAAAATTTACTTATGACAACAAATTAGCACAGTGGTTTTCTTTATTTTTCAAATTTTTATTTAAATTCTAGTTAATAGTGTGTAATTCTGGTTTGAGGAGTAGAATTTAGTGAATCATGACTTATATATAACACCCAGTGCTCATCATAATAAAGAGCATACTGTTTTTTAATCAAAATGAATCAAAAATGAGTTATTCCTTCTAATTCTGTAAAGCCAAGAAGTGAATTACATGAAAAGTGAGCATGCTGTTTTTGATCATTTTTCTTTGCAAAATAAAGGAAAAAATAAGTATTGAACTTAGTTGAAGAGGAGAATCTCCCTGCTTCCTAAATCAAAACAGAACAGATGAATTCATTGGGTTGATTTTAAGTAAATACTTATTTTTAGTTATTGGAAAGAATTTTGAAGTAAATTTAAAGAAAATGTTCTCAAATGTTGAAAAATTCTCTTTTTGTTCCCTGTAACAGGTTTATGCTTGGGGGGATAATGACCATGGGCAACAAGGCAATGGCACGACCACAGTTAACAGAAAGCCCACACTTGTGCAAGGCTTAGAAGGCCAGAAGATCACACGAGTGGCTTGCGGGTCTTCACACAGTGTGGCATGGACTACCATTGATGTAGCAACACCCTCTGTCCATGAGCCTGTCCTCTTTCAGACTGCAAGAGACCCTTTAGGTGCTTCCTATTTAGGTAACATAGATTTGTATTTAGTATGAGATCCTTCTGTATGGTATAGCAACATCATAGATAGAGTATTTAATAACACCACCAGATCAGAGGTTGTAGCACTGTGTTAACTGTGTTCTGAACCAAGGCCACAAAATAATCTTTCGTTTTTGCATGCTGGCATAAAAATTTTAAAAAGAAATATGATGCTGATTCTTATATTATGATCAGGTCAACTCTGGCAGTGCTGTGTAATAACTATTTGACATATATAAGCACTGTGCTGGGCTACTTGGTATTTTTAACAGCTCTATTCAGATATAATTGACATACAACAAACCGTGCATATTTAAATTGTAGTTTCCATGAGCTTTGACATGGGTGCACCTGTGAAAGCATCACTGCAGTCAAGATAAGTGAACATATTCATATTCTTTGTACTCCTTCTGAGCTTCCCTTCCTCCCACAACCACTGGCTTGCTTTCTGACACTGTATCAGTTTGCATTTTGGAGAATTTTATATAAATAGAATCATACAGTATGTACTTTTTAAATCTCACTTTTTAAATTCAGCATAATTATTTTGAGATCATCCATGTTGCATGTACCAATAATTCATTCTTTTTTTATTGTCGAGTATATTTCATTTATGGATATACTGCAATTTGTTATTAGTTACCTGTGGTTGGACTTTGAGGTTATTTCCAGTTTTGGCTATACAAATGCAATTGCTATGAAAATTCATGTACAGATCTTTATATGTACCTACAGTTGCATTTTAGGGTAAATACCTAGGAGACATGGTTGAATTCGTCTGTAGCTGTATTTTTATCTTCTTAAGAATCCTACAGACTGTTTTTGCAAAGTTGTTGTACCAAAGCTCAAGCTCCTCCATATTTTTGTCTACACTTGGTTTGGTTTCTTTATAATTTTAGCCTAGATTTGTGTAGATGTGTAATGGTATCTCATTGTGGTTTTACTTAGCATTTCCCTGATGACTAATGATGTTGAGCATCATGTGTATTTACCATCCAAATGTGTTATTTGTTGTGTCTATTCCTATCTTTTGCTTATATTTAGAACTAGCTTGGGGGATGCCTGGGTGGCTCAGTGGTTGAGCATCTACCTTGGTCTCAGGTTGTGATCCTGGGGTCCTGGGATTGAGTCCCACTCGGGCTCCCTGTGAGGAGCCTGTTTCTCCTTCTGCCTATGTCTCTGCCCCCCTCTGTCTGTGTCTTTCAGGAATAAATAAATAAAAATCTAACCCCTCCCCCCCAAAACTAGCTTGTTTTCTTATTATTGAGTTTTAAGTGTTCTCTATATATTCTGGGTACAAGTTTTTTGTCAGATATGTGACTTGTACATATTTTCTCCCAATGTGGCTTGTCTTCTCATTCTATTCACAAGTGAATTTTAAAGATCAGAAATGTCTAATTTTGGTAAAGTCCAGTTTATCCTTTTTTTTTTTTTAATAAATTGTACTTTTGGGGGGTTATATCTAAAAAACCTTTGTGTACTCAAGGTCATAAAGATTCATTTCCTGTGTTTTCTTATGTAAGTTCTGTAGTTTTAGGTATTTAGTCTATGGTTTTTTTTTTTTAATTTTTATTTATGATAGTCACACACACAGAGAGAGAGAGAGAGAGAGAGAGAGAGAGGCAGAAACATAGGCAGAGGGAGAAGCAGGCTCCATGCACTGGGAGCCCGACGTGGGATTCGATCCTGGGTCTCCAGGATCATGCCCTGGGCCAAAGGCAGGCGCTAAACCGCTGCGCCACCAAGGGATCCCCTATTTAGTCTATGTTTGATCTTGAGTTAAATTTTATATATTGTGTGAGATGTGTATTGAAATTCTTTTTGGGGGATGTGTGTGTGAATATCCAGTTGTTTCAGTTGCATTTATTGAAAAAATAAACCCCTGTCCTTTTTCTGTTCATTGCCTCTTGCACCTATGTCAAAAATTAGTTATCCATGCATGTTGTAGATCTATGTCTAGATGTTCAGTTCTGTTTTGTTGACTTATTTTTGTATTTTGATGCCAATAACATTATTTTGATTACTATAACAAAAAACCTAAATTTAGGCTGTGGTAATTCTTTAACTTTGTTCTTTTTTAAATGCCATTTTGAGTATGAGAATCAGCTTGTCGATTTTATGTAATAGCCTGCTTGGGATTTTGATTGCATTGACTATAGGTCAGTGGGGACAGCCTCATAATATTGGATCTTACAACCCATGGATGTAGCATTTCTTTCCATGTGTTTAGGTCTGTAACTTTTCTCAATAATGTTTTATATTTTCACTTTATAAGCCTTGTGTATCTTTGTCATAATTATTCCTGAGTATTTTATATTGTTCATACTGTCATAAATGGCATTTAAAAATGACTTTTGTTCCTTGCTTATTTAGAAATATTCAGGTTGCTACTTGCTAGTATATAGAAATACAATAGATTTTTTTTTTAAGGGAACCTCATCTTTCTTTATTCTAATAGAAATACAATTTTTTCCCCTTCTATTACTCGTGAGGGGACATTTAGTCTCCAGCACCATCTGCTTTTTTTTTTTTTTTTTTTAATTTTTATTTATTTATGATAGTCACAGAGAGAGAGAGAGAGGCAGAGACACAGGCGGAGGGAGAAGCAGGCTCCATGCACCGGAAGCCTGATGTGGGATTCGATCCTGGGTCTCCAGGATCGCGCCCTGGGCCAAAGGCAGGCGCCAAACCGCTGCGCCACCCAGGGATCCCCCATCTGCTTTTATAATTAACTGAAATGTGGTCCTCTGGCTTTACCATTTATTAGCTGTATGAACTGGGGCAAATTCCTGAGTGTTCCTGTGCTGTTTCCTTTTCTGAGGTAGATGGAACAAACTGAGGCTTGACTGAAGTCTTGTTCTTTTCAGTTTATGTTAAGTAGGGGTTCCATGTTGATCTGCTTAATTACAGCTCTTTTCATTTCACATTATGTCTGTACATTTTGAGACTGCCCTTTGCTGTCAGCACAATACTCTGGAGAGTCATCCATGTTGTTGCGTGTTTCAGTAGTTCATTACTTTTATCACTGTGTACTATTCCATGGTTTTAACTATTCAGACACTGAAGGACATTTGGATTATTTCTGGTTTGGGGCTATTAGAATGAAACCTGCATGAATATCAGTGTACAGGTTTTTGAGTCTGTCTTGCATATCTGGAATAAACTCCCTTTGGTTTTACAGCTTTTAGGTTTTTTTTAATTGTTTATCTGCTTTTTAGCTGTCCTCATCTTTTAGCTCTTTATGCTCACTTTAAGTTTATTTTGCTATTGTCTAGTTTCTTGATCACCTCATTGATTTGAGGACTTTTGTTTTTCTTAACATAAACTTTTAGTACTATAAATTTTCCTCCCAGCACAGCTTTCGCTATAGCTCACAAATTTTTTATATATTCTCTTTCTTGTATTTTTATGTATTCTTAAAATTCCCTTTCTCAATAATATTTTATATTTTCTCACTTATGGGTTTTGACTTACAGGTTATTTTCTTTGTACTTTGTGGGATTCAGTTTGCTAAAAAATTCTTTAAGAACACATCTCTTTGTTCATGATGGATAGTGGTCTTTTCTTCTTTAGTAATGCCTCTGTCTGGTTTTGGTATCAGGGTAATGCTGGCTGTATAGAATGATGGCAGTAAGTGTACCCCTTCTTTTCGTTTTCCTTTTAAATTTGTGTATAATTGGTCTTCTTTCAGTAGAATTCATTAATGAAGCCATCTGGGCCTAGTGTTTTCTTTGTGGGGTTTCTTCCTGTCTTTTAACCACAGATTTAATTCCTTTAGTAGATAAAGTTTATCTATTTCTTTTCTAGTATGATTTATGTCTTTTTTTAAATAATAAATTTATTTTTTATTAGTGTTCAGTTTGCTAACATACAGAATAACACCCAGTGCTCATCCCGTCAAGTGCCCCCCTCAGTGCCCATCACCCATTCACCCCCACCCCCTGCCCTCCTCCCCTTCCACCACCCCCAGTTCGTTTCCCAGAGTTAGGAGTCTTTACGTTCTGTCTCCCTTTCCGATATTTCCTACCCATTTCTTCTCCCTGATTTATGTCTTTGATAGGAGTTGCCCTTTCATCTGAGTTGTTGAATTTATTGGCATAAAGTTGATCTCAGAATTAGCTTATTTTCCTTTTAATATTTGTGGAATCTGTAGTGATGTAATTTCTCTTATTCCTTATATTGATAACTGTATCATCTTTTCCAGTTTGTCTAGAGGTTTATCAACTTTATTTTTTCAAAGAAATTTATACTTGATTTTTCTCTATTGTTTTTCTGTTTTCTGTTTTACTGATATGTGCTCTGTCCTTGTTAATTCTTCTTTTGCTTTAATTTGTTCTAGTTTCTTATATTAGAAGCTTAGGTCATTGATTTAGGATCTTCCTATTTTTCTAGGATAGCCATTTACTTTTCTCTCCTTGGTTTATTGACTTTACTGTCATTATGTCAATTATCTTCTTTATCCCCTTGCTTTATTGTTTTAAAAATTTTTTGTTTTAATTTCTTGTTTTAAAATTTAATTTGTCTGATATTAATGTAGCCACTCCAGCTTTCTTTTGATCAGTGCTATATAGTATATAAACCATGCTATTCCATGTACCATGATAAAAATCTTTTTTATAATTTTATTTTTAATCTATTATGCCTTTGTATTAAGAAAAGCTTACCTGTAGGCACCATAAGTTGAATTTTGATTTTTAAAATTTGCTCTGACAACTTCTAATTGGGAATGTTTAGTCTACTTAAATTTAATATGATTATTATATTTTTAAAATCTATTATCATGTTATTTGGTTTCTGTCAGTCCTCACTGTTCATTTTTCTCTTTCTGCCTGCCTTTGAATTATTTTTTATATTTTTCTCCTTTGTTTTCCATGAGTGCTAACTTCCTGTGTTATCTTAGTGATTGCCTGATGGTGTATGTTACACACCTTTAACTTATTATAGTCTAATATTAGGTGATATTACGGTGATATTACAGTATTTCACATATAGTATATGAATCATATAAAAATAGCCTCTGTGCTAATTGTTGTCACACATGTCTTGTATGTTGTAAACTTCACAACATTTTAAAATTAATTTTCTTTAAACATAAGGTTACCTATTCAAATGATTTGAATAATAAGAGAAGAAAAGAATGTCTCTACATTTACTCATGTAGTTACCTACCATTTCTAGTGCATTATTTTCCTTCTACTTGAAGAACTACCTTTTTAATGTTTTGTAGTACAGATGTGCTGAGAATTTTTCCTTTCAGTGTTTATGTCTGAAGTAGTCATTACTTTGCGTCATTTTTGCAATATATTTTAGCTGGGTATAGGTTGACAGTTTTTTTCTTTCAGTACTTTAAAGAAGTCCCACTGTCTTCTGACTTGCATTGTTTTCATTGAGAACAATTCATTGAGAATTTGCTGTTGTTTTATCTTTGTTCTTCTGAACATAAATGGGTCTTTTTTTTTCTGTTTTAAGACTTTCTCTTTATCCCCCTGATTTTGAACAGTTTGATTACAATATATCTTGGTATACTTGTGCTTATGCTTCTTGGATCTTTGGGTTTATAACTTTCATGAAATCTGGTAAATTTTCTGCCACTATTTCTTCAAAAACATTTTCTTTCTGTACTTTTTGGTCTCCTCTCTCTTCCGAACTCTAATTCTATATAATAGATCTCTTGAAGTTGTCCCACAGATAACTGATGCTCTGTTTATTTATTTATTTTTACTTCTTTTATCCTGTTTCATTTTACAAAGCTTCAATTGCTGTGTCTTCAAATTCATTGGTCTTCATTTTCTAATGTGCTGTTAATGTCACCAAACTATTTTAATTCCAGATCTTGTAGCTTTCTCTCTAGAAATTTGATTTGAATATTTTTATATCTTCCATATCTCTAGTTCTTATTTTGAACATATATAATACAGATATAATGAGTGTTTTACTTTCCATGTTTATTGATTCTGACATATGTGTCAATTCTGGGTTGTTTAGATCCACTGAGTTTTCTTCTTATTTATGAATTGGGTGGTATTTTCCTGTCTTCCTGCCTACTTGGTAACTTCTAGTTAGATGCCATACATTGTGAATTTTACTCTGGATGTTGCTAGAGATTTTTGTATGTCTGTAAATCTTCTTTAGCTTAGATACAGTTAGGTTACTCTAAAACATTTTGTTCCTTTTGGGTTTTGGCTTTGGATTTGTTTAGTGGCTTCCGACCTGATAGTAATCTGGGGCTAATTCCAATGAATAATGAGGTCTTCATGTCTGGCTGATGGGAGCGAGTGTTGTGCTGGTCCCTCTGCATTCTTCCAGCCTATGTTCTGGGCCTCCGGTCTTTTCATGTAGTTCTTTCTTTGGCTTTGGGATGTTCCCTCTCTTGTAGGTTACCCATCACCTTTTGCTACATCTTCAACTGGGGTGAGTGAGAGTACCTGTACAACTCCCAGGCACTTATCTGGGTAACTCTCTCTTCTCTGCTTCTGTTCTGTGAACTCTGCCCACGTTGGCCTTCCTGCCTCTGAGCTGTGCCTCCTTTACTCAAATAGACCACTGGGCTCTACCTGATTGGCTGAGGCCTGTGAACTCTTAGGGCAGTGATGAACTGGATTATGTGTCCAGTAAGACTGTTTATTGTTGAACATCTTGTTTTCACTCCATTGTTCTGTTTTGTTTGTTTTTTTTTTTATCTTGCATTTCAGTGGTAAGTAACTAGAGGCAGTTGCTGTATTTTCATAGCCTTTGTTTTCAGTTAAACAGCAAAGCTTTGATGAAAGTAACTTCTTTATATAAGTATAAATAGGTTGTTGTTGTTTTTGTTTTTGTTGGAAGACTATTAACCTAATACTTTTAATCTGTGAAATAGCAAAGTGCAGATTGCAGTGTGTTTTAGAACAAAACTGAAAAAGTCAAATAGGAATAGAACAAACTCTGATCTTTAAAATTGATCCCAAATACTATTTTCCTTTTCCAGGTGTGCCTTCAGATGCTGATTCTTCTGCTGCCAGCAATAAAATCAATGGTGCAAATAATTCTAAGCCAAATCGCCCTTCTCTTGCCAAGATTCTCCTGTCACTAGATGGAAATCTAGCCAAACAGCAGGCCTTATCTCATATACTTACAGCATTGCAAATCATGTATGCCAGGTAGGTTTGTTGGCTAACTTTTGAAATCCTAACAGTTATTTAAACTGAGTTTTCTATTTTTGGTTGATGAAATGTATCAGAAAATGTGTTATTATTGTCTTTAAATACTGTGAGTTTTAGGTCATATACCCTTAGATAGTGAATGAGGATTTTTTTTAAAACAGATTTATTTATTTTAGAGAGAGAGAGAGCGTGCAGCTTATGCACAAGAGCAGGTGAGAAGGCAAAGGGAGAGGAAGAGGAGATCTCCCAACAGACTCCCTGCTGAGCATGAACCCCTCCCTCCCCCCCCCAAGAACATGGGGCTTGATTTCATGACCCTGAGATTACAGCCTAAGCCAAAATCAAGAGTTACATACTTAACTTACCGAACCACCCAGGTGCCCCTGTGCTTTTTAAAATGAGGGTTGAAATATGAATCAGAAATCCAAATTGGGAGTGCCTTGTGGCTCAGTTGGTTAAGTGTCCAACTCTTGATTTTGGCTAAGGTCATGATCTCAGGACGATAAGATTGAGCCCCAAGTGAGGCTCTATGCTGAGTGTGGAGCCTGCTTGAGATTCTCTGTCTCCCTCTTCCACTGCTCCTCTTCTACCCCTGCTCTCTCTCTTTCTCTTTTTCTGTCAAAAAAGGAAATCCAAATTTAAAAACATTTTTCTTTATGGCTCTAAGCATTACTATTTGAGGGGTGAGAGGAAGAATTAACTGATACAATATATAGTGATGTTTAAGACCATTTGTCATCCCCTTCACTCACACCCTTGATAAAGCAGAGTTTTGATAGTGCTTTTTCAATATTTTGCTGCTGTTTCCTCAGTCTGAGTTAGTTGCCCATCTATCATGTTATGGACCTAATAAGTAGAAATAAATTACACAGGAAAATTAGTTCGAGACCAAAGGCCAATTCTGTCATTGAGAGGACATTTAGTCTTTGCTGTCTTGTGTGAGGCACCCTTGGTACACAGGTTTCAGTAAACATTAGTAAACAAAAAATTATCCTTAGGCTCTAACAACAATCCTAGAAAATTTCTCAGGGGAATCTTGGGGGGTTTATACTCGTCTAATTTTTATTTTTTATTTTATTTTTTCTTTTACCTGTCATCACTATGGTTATTCAAATAAATAAAATCGTAAGTAAACATATAGCTTTTAGCTGACGAATATTACTTCAGGATTTTCCCAGAACTGCTTTATATATATCGTATAAAAATGAGGGAGTCATTCAGTAAGTGTGTGTCCATCTTCCTGACTTTTCTATCCTGCAGTAGTGAAGGGCGGTTCACCACAGGCCTGGCTTTCTCTCCTGACAGAGATGCAGTGGTTGGGGCCCTCATGCCAGCTGGCATGATGGCCCCAGTGGAGTGTCCTTCATTCTCCTCCTCGGCACCTCCTTCTGATGTGTCTGCTATGGCCAGTCCTGTCAATGGAGAGGAATTTGTGCTGCCTGTTGATATTGAAGACAGACTAAGTCCAAATCCATGGCAAGAAAAGAGAGGAGAGGTAAAAATAAATAATAAAGCAATAAAGCGACATTAGATCAAAAAGGAAAAAGTAGCTACTTTGTGTTTAGGGAAGTATAGGGTATTCTTTCACTTAATTCAGAGTGCTTTTGTTCCTACTGCTCTGATTTTTGGCTTGAGTTAGAAAATATTTAGTTTCTAAAGGATCTTTTTAGACTTAAATAGAAATAGATTTATTCTTTTAAGAAGTTGGTAAATGCAAGTCCACAGTCCTTTATCTGCAGTTCTGAAACCTTAAAGCTCTGAAAGCCAAGAGTTTTTCTAACTTATTTTGGGGAAAAACTCAATTTGAAGAGATGTGAACTCATTTTAATCTCCTCCATGTGATCTTTTGTGAATATTAATACATTTTCATGTGAATATGAATGTGTTTTGACTTTTCAGGGCTACCCTGTACCCCACTGGAGCTGGTGATGCAAACACCTTGTTTAGCTCTATAAAATATGGGACATTCCAGTTGGCCTAAGGGGTTTCGGATAAGGCTTTTTAAAGTTGTGTGGGAAGTGTGCCACACTGCTGAGTTTTTACTCTTGCTGTATACTTTTAAACTAGATGATCTCTTCTGAGGATGCTGTGACGCCCTCTGCAGTGACCCCATCTGCTTCCTCAACTTCTTCTCGACCATTTATCCCAGTGACGGATGACCCGGGAGCTGCCAGCATCATTGCAGAAACTATGACAAAAACCAAAGAGGTCAAGCAGATTTCTTCTTTAGCGTTCTATTCTGAAATTAATTAATTAATTAATTAATTATTTATTTATTTATTTATTTTTATTGGAGTTCAATTTGCCAACATATACCATAACACCCCCGGTGCTCATCTCATCAAGTGCCTCCCTGAGTGCCCGTCACCCAGTCACCCCCACCCCCTGCCCACCTCCCTTCCTACCATCCCTTGTTCATTTCCCAGAGTTAGGAGACGCTCATGTTCTCTCTCCCTTTCTAGTATTTCCCACTCACTTTTTTCTCCTTTCCCCTTTATTCCCTTTCACTATTTTTTATATTCCCCAAATGAATGAGAACATATAATGTTTGTCCTTCTCCAATTGACTTATTTCACTCAGCATAATACCCTTCAGTTCCATCCACATTGAAGCAAATGGTGGGTATTTATCGTTTCTTTTCTTTTCTTTTCTTTTCTTTTCTTTTCTTTTCTTTTCTTTTCTTTTCTTTTCTTTTCTTTTCTTTTCTTTTCTTTTTTTTTTTAATATTTGTTGTTTCTAATGGCTGAGTAATATTCCATTGTATACATAGACCATATCTTCTTTATCCATTCATCTTTCGAGGGACACCGAGGCTCCTTCCACAGTTTGGCTATTGTGGACATTGGTGCTAGAAACATTGGGGTGCAGGTGTCCCAGCATTTCACTGCATCTGTATGTTTGGGGTAAATCCCCAGCAGTGCAATTGCTGGGTCGTAGGGCAGATCTATTTTTAACTCTTTGAGGAACTTCCACACAGTTTTCCAGAGTGGCTGCACCAGTTCACATTCCCACCAACAGTGCAAGAGGGTTCCCGTTTCTCCACATCCTCTCCAACATTTGTTTGTTTCCTGCCTTGTTGATTTTCTCCATTCTCACTGGTGTGAGGTGTTATCTCATTGTGGTTTTGATTTGTATTTCCCTGATGGCAAGGGATGCGGAGCATTTTCTCATGTGCTTGTTGGCCATGTGTAGGTCTTCCTCTGTGAGATTTCTGTTCATGTCTTTTGCCCATTTCATGATTGGATTGTTTGTTTCTTTGGTGTTGAGTTTAATAAGTTCTTTATAGATCTTGGATACTAGCCCTTTATCTGATATGTCATTTGCAAATATCTTCTCCCATTCTGTAGGTTGTCTTTTAGTTTTGTTGATTTTCTTTTGCTGTGCAAAAGCTTCTTATCTTGATAGAATCCCAATAGTTCATTTTTGCTTTTCTTTCTCTTGCCTTCATGGATGTATCTTACAAGAAGTTACTGTGGCCAGGTTCAAAAAGGGTGTTGCCTGTGTTCTCCTCTAAGATTTTCATGGAATCTTGTCTCACATTTAGATCTTTCATCCATTTTGAGTCTCTCTTTGTGTCTGGTATAAGAGAACGGTCCAGTTTCATTCTTCTGCATGTGGATGTCCAATTTTCCCAGCACCATTTATGGAAGAGACTATCTTTTTTTCCGGGGGATAGTCTTTCCTGCTTTGTTTAATATTAGTTGACCATAAAATTGAGGGTCCACTTCTGGATTCTCTATTCTGTTCCATTGATCTATGTGTCTCTTTTTGTGCCAGTACCATACTGTCTTGCTGACCACAGCTTTGTAGTGCAACCTGAAATCTGACATTGTGATGCCCCCAGCTGTGGTTTTCATTTTTAATATTCCCCTGGCTATTCGGGGTCTTTTCTGATTCCACACATTTCTTAAGATTTGTTCCAATTCTCTGAAGAAAGTCCGTGGTATTTTGATAGGGATTGCATTAAATGTGTAAATTGCCCTGGTTAGCATGGACATTTTCACAATATTAATTTTTCCAATCCATGAACATGGAATATTTTTCCATCTCTTTGTGTCTTTCTCAATTTCTTTCAGAAGTGTTCTGTAGTTTTTAGGGTATAGATCCTTTACTTCTTTGATTACGTTTATTCCTAAGTATCTTATGATTTCGGGTGCAGTTGTAAATGGGATTGACTCTTTAATTTCTCTTTCTTCACTCTCATTGTTAGTGGATAGAAATGCCACTGATTTTAGTGCATTGATTTTGTATCCTGCCACACTGCTGAATTGCTGTATGAGTTCTAGCAATCTTGGGGTGGAGTCTTTTGGGTTTTCTATGTACAATATCATGTCATCTGCGAAGAGGGAGAATTTGACTTTTTCTTTGCCCATTTGAATGCCTTTTATTTCTTTTTGTTGCCTGATTGCTGCGGCTAGGACTTCTAGTACTATGTTGAATAGCAGTGGTGAGAGTGGACATCTCTGTCGTGTTTCTGATCTTAGGGGAAATGGTCTCTGTGTTTCCCCATTGAGAATGATATTTGCTGTGGGCTTTTCATAGATGGCTTTTAAGATGTTGAGGAATGTTCCCTCTATCCCTATACTCTGAAGAGTTTTGATCAGGAATGGATGCTGTATTTTGTCAAATGCTTTCTCTGTATCTATTGAGAGGATCATATGGTTCTTGTTTTTTCTCTTGCTTATACGATGAATCACATTGATTGCTTTATGAGTGTTGAACCAACCTTGCATCCCGGGGATAAATCCTACTTGGTCATGGTGAATAATCTTCTTAATTATTGTTGGATCCTATTGGCTAGTATCTTGTTGAGAATTTCCTGGTTGACCCTTTCATCTTTTAGCAGGATGGTCCTTAACCTCCACGTTTTGAAATCCTTCCAAACTTCTCCTTGTGATTTAGTTCTAATTTCAAAGCATTATGTTCTGAAAATATGCAGGTGACGATCCCAATCCTTCAGTATCGGTTAAGACCTGATTTGTGGGGGATCCCTGGGTGGCTCAGTGGTTTAGCACCTGCCTTTGGCCCAGGGCGTGATCCTGGAGTCCTGGGATTGAGTCCCACGTCGGGCTCCCGGCATGGAGCCTGCTTCTCCCTCCTCCTGTGTCTGCCTCTGCCTCTCTCACTCTATGCCTATAATTAATAAATAAATAAGTAAATAAATAAATACATACATACATACATACATACATACCTACCTACCTACCTGATTTGTGACCCAGCATGTGGTGTATTCTGGAGAAAGTTCCATGTGCACTTGAAATATCTGTGAAATCCATCTGGTCCAGTGTATCATTTAAAGCTCTTGTTTCTTTTTGTCCTTAGAAAACCTGTCGATTGTAGAAAGCGCTACATTCAAGTCACCAAGTATAAGTGTATTATTATCTACGTATGTCTTAACTTGGCTATTATTGATTTATATACTTGGCAGCTGCCACATTCGGGGCGTATATATTGATGATTGTTAGGTCCTCTTGTTGGATAGATCCTTTAAGTATGATATAGTGTCCCTCTTCATCTCTTACTACAGTCTTCGGGATAAACTTTAATTTATCTGAAATAAGGATGGCTACCCCTGCTTTCTTTTGAGGACCATTGGAATAGTACATGCTTCTCCAACCTTTTATTTTCAGGCTGTAGGTATCCTTATGTCTAAAATGAATCTCTTGTAGACAGCAAATAGATGGGTCTTGCTTTTTTTATCCAGTCTGAAGCCCTATGCCTTTTGATGGGGTCATAAAGCCATTCACGTTCAGAGTTACTATTGAGCGATATGAATTTAGTGTCCTCATGATACCCTGTTTTTGTGTATTGTTCCCTTGGACTTCCTTTGTTTACAGAATCCCCTTTAGTATTTCTTGGAGAATTGGCTTCGTGGTCACATATTCTTTCGGTTTCTGCCTATCTTGGAAGCTCTTTATCTCTTCTTCTATTCTGAATGAGAGCCTTGCTGGAAAGTATTCTTGGCTGCAGATTCTTCTCATTCAGGATCTGAATATATCCTGCCAGCCCTTTCTGGCCTGCCAGGTCTCTGTGGAGAAGTCTGCTGTTAATCTAATATTTCTCCTCATAAAAGAGATTTCTTGTCTGTTGCTGCTTTAAGAATCTTCTCTTTATCTTTGAAATTTGCAAGGTTTACTATTAAATGTCGAGGTGTTGAGCGCTTTTTATTGATTTTAGGGGTGGGATCGCTCTATTTCCTGGATCTGAATGCCTCTTTCCCTCCCCAAATAGTGAAGTTCTCAGCTATGATTTGTTCAAATACATATTTTGGGCCTCTGTCCCTTTCGTCAACCTCGGGAACCCCAGTTAAACGTAGATTTTTCCTTCTGAGGCTGTCATTTATTTCCCTTAACCTATCCTCATGATCTTTTAATTGTTTTTCTCTTTTTTCCTCAGTTTCCCTCCTTGCCATCAGCTTGTCTTCTATGTCACTCACTCGTTTTTCACCCTCATTAAACCTCTTCGTTAGGACCTCTAGTTTGGATTGCATCTCATTTAATTGATTTTTAATTTCTGCCTGATTAGATCTAAATTCTGCAGTCATGAAGTCTCTTGAATCTTGTATGCTTTTTTCTACAGCCACCAGTAGCTTTATAATAGTGATTCTGAATTGGCTTTCTGACATTGAATTTTAATCCAAATTGTGTAACTCTGTGGGAGAGAGGGCTGTTCTGATTCTTTCTTTTGTGGTGAGTTTTTCCTACTAGTCATTTTGCTCAGTGCACAGTGGCGAAAAACAAGTTGTACTGGAAAAAGGAGAAAAAGAGAAAAAAGAAAAAAAAGAAATGATAAAAAAAGGGGGGAGTGGGAAGCAAACAGAAAACAAAAAACAAGGGTGAGTATCGTCTGATTCTATATACTGTAAATCCCTTGTCTTCCCCTGGAACTTTCCAGTGCTGCTTAGTCAGGAACTTGCTTTTCCCCTGTCCTTCTAGCTGGTCTTCTGGGGGGGTGGGGGTGGGGGGCTGCAGTGTTGATTCTCAGGTGTGAGCACCTGGGGGAGCTGCTCAGCTCCCTGTCTGGTGCATGGCTCAGTGGGAGTTGTTTATCCTGTGAGGCCACTATGAGGCTCAGTGGGTGTTGTTTATCCTGTGAGGCCCCAAGAAGAACAGCAACAGTAGTGGTGGCCAGCTCTCCAGCCCAGGAGTCAGCTCCTGCAGGAACTACCACAGCTCCCAGTCTGCAGGGGCCTGGATGCTCTGGAGGCGGGGGCAGCTGATCTGCACAGCTCAGGGCTGCCCAATGGCAGGAGCATCCTTGCTGTCCTGTGCCCTCCGGCTTCTGCCTGTCCCATGGGTAGCGCCGAGTCCTAGGCTGTGTCTCCTGGCACTCTGGGTTCCGGGGCCTGCGCTGCTGGAATCGTGCTCCTGGGCCTGGCTGGCACACGCTGCAGCCCTTTAGGGAGCTAGGCCACGGTGTATGGCGGGCTCTCCCCTGGGGGCGCAGGTCCTCTGTTAGTGCCCCTCAGAGCCTGACTGCATCCCTGCCCCTCCTGGGATCTTGCTCCAACTCCCTGGGAGCGTCTTTCCTCTGGGAAGATTGGTGAAGCTCCTGCTTCTCCAGGACGGGGCTTTCCTCTCCTGGGGGCATTTGCCTCACCCCGGCTACTTGCGGGTCCCCTCCCCCTTGGATGCTTTTTATGTCTTTATTTTTTTTTCCATCTTCCTACCTTGATAGAAGCATGGACTCTTCTCATTGTAGCATTCCAGCTAGTCTCTCTTTAAATCTCAGGCCGAATTTGTAGGTTTTCAGGATGATTTGAAAGTCATCTAGGTAAGTTGGTGGGGACAGGTGACTTGGGGACCTTACTCTTCCGCCATCTTGCCCCCTCCCTCTGAAATAATCTTAAATGCCACGAAAGTTGGAGAAGTAGTACATAGAAATACAACACATTGTATTTCCATATCCGATTCCCCTGGGTTCTCCAGTTGTTAGCATTTCTGAACCATTGCTGGGGAGCTACAACAATCCCCACTTATTCTCAAGGCTTCAGTGTGTATTTCCTTAATGTCAAGGTATTAACGTTGATCCAGTATTACTTTGTAATCCACAGATCTAATCAGATTTTGCTCATTGTCCAATAGTATCCTTTATAGGTCTAGAACCTGTCTCAGGATCGTTCATGTGTTGTCTCTATAGTGTTATGGAACATTCTTTAATTCTTCCTTTTGATGGATATCACAGGAAGGTTGTAGAGTTCTTTTCCGTGTATCCCATCGGGTGTGTGCATTGTTGATTTGCTGCATTACTGGTGATAGTAATTCTTATTGCTTGGTTAAGAGTGTCTGCCAGGTTTCTACCCCGGAACTTAATACAAGTGTGTAAGTAAGTATTCAAGGGGAGATATTTGAGACTGTAAATAGGCATTAGTGCCTTGTTCCTTATCATATTTTACTTACCACTTTTTAGTATCTATTGATGATTTTAGCTGAATCCATTATTACTGTGGTAGCTGTCACATGGTGATTTCTCAGATTTCATCATTCCTTTTTTAATGTAATTTTCTCTCTTCTTTTGTGAGAACTTCCTTTCTCTTTTTTGTCTATCTATGTAGGTATAGATTCTTGGGATACCATTTCACTCAAAAAATGACATCCATTTCTATTATCATTTGACACCCAAATTGTCTCAGACATGGCATCATTGCAAGCCCTTTTTGGCACAACAGCGTGTTCCAGACTTACTTTTGCTTACCCTGCCCCTGCTCTGGAAGCATCCATTTCTCCAAGTAGCCCTGGTTCCTTATAGGCATCATCCAGATTATTATACCCCTATATTCTTGTCATTTCAGTTTTTATTTGATTCATGAATTATGGCAAAGTAATTTTCATATTAGTATTAGGTTAGTATTAATCACATATATTGTATGTGGTTAATATATTCCATTGAATGCTTTTGCTGCTTTTTAGTGAGTGAGATTCTGTAATGTTATCGTTTCTGACCAACTTGATTTAACAATTCCTTGGGTCTCCATGCAGAGGTTGGAGCAGAGTCTGTTTTTTTAAAGGGAGAAACTAGGGCAGCCCTGGTGGCTCAGCAGTTTAGTGCTGACTTCAGCCCAGGGCATGATCCTGGAGACCCAGGATCGAGTCCCAGGTTGGGCTCCCTGCATGGAGCCTGCTTCTCTCTCTGTCTGTGTCTCTGCCCCCACCCCCCTTTGTGTGTCTCTGCCTCTCTCTCTCTCTCACACACACACACACACACACAGACACACATATAAATAAATAAAATATTTAAAAAATAATAAAGGGAGAATCTGTTCCTAGCCTGGAGAGGTGTGGTTTCCGGGGCTGCCTAAGTCAATGAAACTTATACTTTAGATATGTCCCATTCCCCTTAAGTTTCCTAAGTGGGGCTTGTGCTTCCTCTTGCTTGTATTTACGTATTCTTTGAGTTTATGGTTAAACTGGTTACTGTTTCTTAATGTATCATTCCTCATTTTAATTGTTGGACTTTTAGGATGTTGAAAGCCAAAATAAAGCATCAGGCCCAGAACCTCAGTCGTTGGATGAGTTCACCAGTCTGTTGGTTGCAGATGACACCCGAGTCATGGTGGACTTGCTCAAGCTATCTGTGTGCAGCCGGGCAGGTGACAGAGGCCGGGAAGTGCTTTCAGCTGTGCTGTCTGGCATGGGTACCGCCTACCCACAGGTAAGCCACACAGTGCATGCTGTGGGCCTCCTCTCCAAGGAATGTGCTATTGTTGACATCATACCTTATCTTGTACTTGATTTTATTCTGAAGATAGCAATTTGGAAGGACTCCTTGTAAGCAAGTCCTTTCTGTCAATATGCTGCGCTTGTCCTCCCAGTGTGCCTGTGGGTATCATTTTGGTACTTTTTGCCATTTAGAAATTTTTAATTTTTATCAAGTCAGATCTACCAGGTTTTTTTTCAATTTATTTTTTATTTTTTTAATTGATGTCTTCTGGATTTTGTATTACGCTGAAAAAAATGCTTACCTACATGACATTATGTAAGGAAATTTTCCCAAGTTTCTTCTAGTTGTTCTTGTGATTTCATTTATTATATTTATATTTTTCAGCCATCTGGGATTTATCTTTTTTAATATTAAAAAAGATTTATTTATTTTGGGGGTGGAGAGTGTGAAGAGTCAGGGGGAGAGTCAGAGGGAGAGAATCTCAAGCAGACTCCCCTCTGAGCATAGAGCCTAAGATAGGGCTCCACCTCATGATCCTGAGATCATGACCTGAGCTGAAACCAAGAGTCAGAAGCTTAAATGACTGAGCCATCCAAGTGGCCCATCTGGGATTTATCCTGATATAAGGGATCCCTAAGGTAAGGATCCAACTTACTTTTTTCCTAGATGGCAAGCATGTTGTCTGACACCAGATTATGGGATAATCTATCCTTTTCTCAATAATTTGAAACTATTTTAATCATTTTAAATTCCTGTATATATTTGAGTCCATTTATGGACTCTTTTCTATTAAACTAACTCTTTATGGGCTAATACTACAGTGTTTTAACTATGATAGCTTTAAGTAGGTTTTTATATTTGGTAACACTAGATCTAATAGGATTTTCTGCTGTGATGGCAATGTTCTATAGCTGAGCCATTCATTGTGATAGCTTCCAGTCATGTGTAGCTGTTGGCCTCTTAAAATGTACCTGAGGAACTGAAGTTTTCACTTTATTTAACTTTAATTAATTTAAATTTGTATAGCCACATGACTATGTGGCTGGTTTGGGATATAAAGTCAATATTGTATCAGTATATCTTAGAAATTGCATTGATCAGTCCTAAATTAAGGACTTCTGTGTCAGTAGCCTTGCTCTGCCTTTTTAGACCTGGCCACATCAGGGAGTCTGATGCCATGTGCTCTGTACAGATGTGTAATCTGTGTTTCTCTGGGTCCCATATCACTACCACCCAAATGAGAGGGTACTTAAGTATGGTTGAGTCGTCTTGAAAATAGTAAATGGTTTGGTAGTTAGTAAATCATTTGGGGCTTGTTGCCACAAGCAAAAGTTTAATTTTTTTTTTTCTTTACAAGTTTATTGCATTTGTGAGAGGAAAGGATATGAACGAGTACATGTATTTAAAGTAACAGTGCCCAGCATTTGTTGCACACATAACTGCCAGGTCCATTTCTGGTATGTTCTTAGTACAGAGGGTAGATGTTGGTGTTCTCTCTTTACAGATAAGGAAACTGAGACTCTTGAGAGGCTGTTTCTGGCTCATAAGCACCTAGGTTGCTGATGGGTGGGAGAAATGGTATTGGACGCTGAGAGCTCTGAGGGCAGACCCACATCTATAACCCCTGTGTCATCCTCTCCTGAGAAGCTTGTTGGTCTCTCTGATGGGTTTTGCAGAGGAAGATTGTGCAGCCCAAAAGACCCCTGATGGGCTATTCAGTAGGTGTTCGGTAATACTAACATCTCTGTCTCAGTGACACACACCCAAACCAGGTTCAAGGGGAGACAGAGGCAAAAATAGGATTGTCTTCAAACTGTCCTGACTATTGGCAAGATGCTAATCCTATGTCCTATCCTGGCCTAATATTTGGAATTCTTAAAAGAGAGATGTATGAATTTATAGTCCTAATACCTGGATGGCAGTGATACTAGTTTGTCATTAATAAAAAACTGTTTAATAAGCTAATCTGTTACCTACATATGAAGAGAAATAGAGAAAAAAAATAATTCCTGAAAAGTATGGAAGACAGAATAGTTCTTTTTCTGAATTTAGAAAATTTGTATGTTGTTATTGCTATATTAACCTATTCTTAATTTAAAAATAGAAATCAAGGAGTTTATAATCACCAGTTTTGACCACTTGTATATGAATCACTAAACTTTTTTAAATGAAATAAAGACATCATGGATTGTTGAAGGAATATGGTATGGGGGTTGACCTTTAATGTCCTGAATCAAGAGAAATCCCCGTTTATGTTTGTATTTATAGCTCCTCGTTCCAGATATTCTGCTGCTGTTTGTCCTGGATGGCTTGATCATTCTTCTCTATTCCTATCTGTTCCTGCTCGTCCCCCAGTGTCTTCTTGGATCTTGGTCATTTTATCACCTTTCTGGTCCTTGATATTTTGTTCCTGAGGAAGATTTTTCTTTTCTTGGAAGTAATCTTGTCTTTGTGTAGAAGGAAACTGTTATCACACAGTTTCATCAGTTGGCACGTGTTGAGTGCCTTGTATATGTCAGGCACCTCCCACCTATGTACTTACATATTTAGGCACCTCTATGAGCTGTGTTCTATTTTGATGTTATAGGCAAGGGAACCAAGCCCTGATTTAAACTAGATTTCACAAATTCCCAAGTCCTCCACTTTGCCACCCTGTGCCTGTGGAAAGATCTGGAGCAGGGTGAGCAGGAGTAGTATCCTGACTTGATATGTGTCCCTGCTTCCTCCACCAGGTGGCAGATATGTTGCTGGAGCTTTGTGTTACTGAACTGGAGGACGTAGCCACAGACTCACAGAGTGGCCGCTTGTCCTCTCAGCCTGTGGTGGTAGAGAGTAGCCATCCCTACACGGACGACACTTCTTCCAGTGGCACAGTGAAGATACCAGGTATTCAGTGCTGGCACAAGGGGAGGAGGCTTTGGGGGAATCTTTGCCTTTAGAATGGCTTCATCTCTGTAATTACATCAGTGGAAGTAACCATCACCATTTAATTGAAAAGAACCTACGGAATTGATTTAGAATTATTTCCTCAACTTTTCTAAAAAACACTTTTTTTCCCTCCAAATAAAAAACGAATATAGAAAACCCTGCAAAGCGAATGTTTAGGTTAACAATTATTAGGTGGATACCTTAGTCACCAAAACTCAGGTCTAGAAGTAGTCCTGTGCAGTTTCTAGAAGCCCTTCTTGTGGTCTCCACTAAACTAAACTGATTGCTGTCCTGATTTGGAGATAAGACTGACTTGTATTTCTGGACAGTTTATATTAACCAAGTGTGCTTCCACTTCTTAAATCCCTTTTTAATCAATAATTTCTATTTTTTTTAAGTTTCTTATGGTAACCTTAGTTTCTTCCTTTATTTTTTTTCCCTTTTTCTCAATAATCAATCTGTTGAGGAACCTGGGCCTTTGACACTTTGGGCTTCCCTGCAACCTGGATTTGCATACTCTTGCTGTACTTCAGCCTGTTCTTCAGCCTCGTCTTTCTGCAAATTTGCCCTGATTCAGAATTCCAGGTAGTTCAGTCCCATTGGCAAGACCATTGGTGATTATGACCTAGCATCTAGAAGTACCTGGTGCCTCTTGTCTTTCCAAATGTGATGTTAGCAGCTACCGATGCTGATGCTTGGAGCCTGAGGCCATTACTCCACTGGGGTTGAAAACGCTGCTATTCTAATGGTTTCATTTCTTTCTTACTTACATACTTTATAATACTTTATATAGAGGCACCAGGTACTCCCAGATGCTTTAGTTGGTTACCCAGGGGTGCTGTTTGCGTAAGCAAGAAGGGATTAAAAGCTTAAGTTTTTTTTCCTCCTATTTTTATTTTTAAGAGGATGAATTGTTTCCCTATCATTCTCTGAAGGTGACCAGTTAGTTTTTTCCTTTTATATCATTGTGAACTCATGGATTTTAAACTCATTGTGAATGATGGGCTTTGGTAATTGTGATTATGATCCTATTGAAACTCAAATTATCTCATCTCTAGACATCAGGAACCTCTTCAGTTTGTCTCTGGAAATGACTTTGGTGGTCCGTTGGTAACCTCTGTGCAGTATGATGTGACATGATGCTTTAGGCTTGTCATGTAGTTCCTGCCCTCCACCTGGAATCTTCCTTTGGTGACTTTTAGTGGTTATGGCATTTCAGATTACTGGGCTGTTATTCTATTCTATTCTGTTCCTAGATCTTTTCAGTGACAGAGATATGATGAATGGTTGGGCAGTCCACTGACTGGCTTTTTTCTTTTGAGTCTATACTGATACATTAGTTCAATCAGAACTGCAAGATTTCTACTTTAACCTCTGCTGTTACATCTGTTTTCTTCTATACTGAAAATCCTCTTTAGGGGATAACAGAATTAGAATAACTAATAGTTACTCATTTACTTTATCTCAAAACAACGGACTCAGGATTCAATTCTTGTATAAACATGAATAGAGTTCTGAAAATAGTCTAAAAATTTTTTTGGCCTATGCTGTCTTCTTCCTTCCAACTTTATTAACATGATTATACTTATGTCTACCAAAGCATAATAGCTATTATATACAATCCTTATGTCGAATCTTCATTTAGTCTTAGTTTTACTCTGTTTAATGCTTCTTCTAGCCCTTTGTCTCTTATTTCATTAGGATTAACTGAAGCTCACTTTCTAGTCAGTTATTCAGCAGGGCTCAGAGGATAGCAGCCCTGGGATCATTTGTCCATGACAGTTTGTGCCCAAACTTGAAAGTTAGCTTTTCTTGGTAGTAAGTCTTTGGATCACATATTCCTCCCTTCTGATAGTGTGATGGCAATAATCTATTTCCTCCCTGTATATGCTGTACTTTCTTTCAGTAATTTTACTAGAATATGTTTTCATGTTAGTTACTGTAGGCAATATTCAAAGATAAGGGATGTGTTCCTTTAAAATGTAGTTTTAGGTTTTTTTTCTGTGTATTACAGTTTTTATAGTTTGTATCCTTTAGTTCTCTCATGGATATGTGGTCATCATTGTGTTTTGGATACCTTTTAGAATCAGTGTTTACTACTTCTCTCAAATACCTTTCTTTTTCTTCATTTCCTCCTTCTGTTTGTGTTAAAGCACCATCTGTTGTGTTCATTTGCTCTTATGTTCTTTCTAGTTTAGTCTATATTTTGTAATTTTTTTTGGTGATTTTTTACCGAATCTTACTATTTAATATTTTGGTTGTCCTAATTCTAGCTTACATTGTTTCTTTCATATTTTGATAATTTTGTTAATTTTTAAAAACTTTTTTAGAAGTGGTAGATTATAGTGGTAGATTATTGATTTTTTTTTTTTTTTTGGAGGGCACATCTTTCTGGCCTGCATTCATTGAAGGGATGTTATTCTGTTTCTTATTTTCTCTTTTTTAAGGTAACTTTATATTGGATTTGACCTTGATACTTTTATCTTGCTCATTTTTATGTAAAAATTTTTTTCATAACTTTTAGAAAAGTTTTCTTAACTTTAAGCTATTACTTTTTCATGATAGAAATTTAAAAGGCAAAAGGTATTTCTACTGAGCATATTCCTACCATGAGAATCTGGTGTTTCTCTCTTACTTCATACCCACTCCACCAGCAAATCTTAATCATTTCTACTTTAAAAAAAAAACTTAATTCCAATATAGTTAACATATAGTGTTATATTAGTTTCAGGTGTACAATATAGTGATTCAACAATTCCATTCATCTCTCATTGCTCATCACAAGTGCACTCCTTCATTTCCATCACCTATTTTACCGACCCTCTGACCCACCCTCTCTCTGGTAACCATCAGTTTGTTTTCTGTAGTTAAGAGTCTGTTTCTTGATTTTTCTCTTTCCCTCTCTTTTTTCCCTTTGCTCATTTATTTATTAACACATATAAGTACAATCATATGGTATTTGTCTTTCCTGACTTGTTTCACTTAGCTTTGTACTCTGTAGCTCCATCTATGTCATTGTAAATGACAATATTTCATTCTTTTTTATGGCTGAGTAATATTCCTCTGTGTGTGTGTGTGTGTGTGTGTGTGCGCGCGCGCGTGTGTGCGCGTGCATGCACAAACACACAAATATACTACATATTTATCCATTCATCTATCTGTGGACACTTGGGCTGCTTCCATATCCTGGCTATTTTAAATAATGCTGCTATAAACATCAGACTGCATGTATCCCTTTTACTTAGTGTTTTTATATTTTGGGGATAAATACCCAGTAGTGCATTTACTGGATCGTAGAGCAGTTCTGTTAACTCTTTGAGGACCCTCTATACTGTTTTCCAGAGTGGCTCTACCAGCTTGCATTCCCACCAGCAATGCAAGAGAGTTCCTTTTTGTCCACATCCTCACCAATACTTGCTGTTTCTTATATTTTTTAGTTTAGCCATTTTCACAGGTGTGAGTGATACTTCATTATAGTTTTGATTTGTGTTTCCTTGATAATGAGTGATGTTGAGTATCTTTTCATGTGTCTGTTAGCGGTCTGTACCTCTTCTTTGGAGAATGTCTGTTCATGTCTTCTGCCCATTTTTTTATTGGATTATGAATGTTGAGTTTTATAAGTTCTTTATATTTTGGGTACTAACCTTTTATCAGGTATGTCATTTGTAAATATCTTCTCCCACTCTATCAATTGCCTTTTAGTTTTGTTGGTTATTTCCTTTGCTGTGCAGAGCTTTTTATTTTGATGGAAGTCCCAATAGTTTATTTTTGCTTTTCTTTGCCTCAGGAGGCATCTAGAAAAATGTTGCTTTTCTGATGTTAGAGACATTACTGCCTGTGCTCTCTTTTAGGATTTTTATGGTTTTAGGTCTTTTATACATTTTGAATTTATTTTTGTGCCTGGTGTAAGAAAATGGTCCAGTTTTGTTCTTTTGCATGTAACTGTCCAGTTTTGCCAACGCCATTTATTGAAGAGATTGTCATTTTTCCATTGGATATTCTTTCTTGCTTTGTCGAAGATTAGTGAACCATAGAGTTGTGGGTCCATTTCTGGGTTTTCTGTTCTCTTCCACTGATTTGTGTGTCTGTTTTTGTGCCAGTTCCATATTATTTTGATCACTACAGCTTGGTAATATAACTTGAAGTCCAGAATTGTGATGCCTCTAGCTTTGTTGTTCTTCTACATTGCTTTGGCTATTTGAGGTTTTTGTGTTACCATATAAATTTTAGGATTGTTCTAGTTCTTCAAAAAATGCTATTGGTATTTGGATAGGGATTATATTAAACCTCTAGATTGCTCTGGGTAGATAGATTTTAACAGAATTTATTCTGCCAATCCATGAGCATGGAATGCCTTTCCATTTCTTTGTGTCTTGAGTTTCTTTCATCAGTGTTTTATAGTTTTCAGAGTACAGGTCTTTCATCTTTTTGCTTAGGTTTATTCCTAGATATCTTATTATTTTTGGTGCAGTTTTAAATGGGATTGATTCTTTAATTTCTCTTTCTGCTGCTTCATTATCAGTGTAAAAAATGCAACAGATTTCTGCATATTAATTTTGTATTCTGTAATTTTACTGAATTCATTTTTCCATTCTAGTAGTTTTTTGGTGGAGTCTTTAGGATTTTCTTTTCTTTCCTTTTTTTTTTTTTTTTAAGATTTTATTTATTTATTCCTGAGAGACACAGAGAGAAACATAGGCAGAGGGAGAAGCAGGCTCTTCACAGGGAGCCCAATTAGGGACTCGATCCCAGGACCCTGGAATCATGACCTGAGCCAAAGGCAGAAGCTCAACCACTGAGCCACCCGGGTGCCCCAACTGAGCCACTCAGGTGTCCCTCTTTAGGATTTTCTAAATAGAGTATTATGTCATTTGCAAATCAGAAAGTTTTACTTCTTCCTTACCAATATGAATACCTTTTATTTCTTTTTCTTTTTTTTTCTTTTTTATTTTTTTAAATTAATTTTTATTGGTGTTCAATTTACCAACATACAGAAAAACACCCAGTGCTCATCCCGTCAAGTGTCCGCCTCAGTGCCCGTCACCCATTCCCCTCCAACACTCGCCCTCCTCCCCTTCCACCACCCCTAGTTCGTTTCCCAGAGTTAGGAGTCTTTATGTTCTGTCTCCCTTCCTGATATTTCCCAACATTTCTTTTCCCTTCCTTTATATTCTCTTTCACTATTATTTATATTCCCCAAATGAATGAGAACATACACTGTCCTTCTCCGATTGACTTATTTCACTCAGCATAATACCCTCCAGTTCCATCCACGTTGAAGCAAATGGTGGGTATTTGTCGTTTCTAATTGCTGAGTAATATTCTATTGTATACATAAACCACATCTTCTTTATCCATTCATCTTTTGATGGACACCGAGGCTCCTTCCACAGTTTGTCTATTGTGGCCATTGCTGCTAGAAACATCGGGGTGCAGGTGTCCCGACGTTTCATTGCATCTGAATCTTTGGGGTAAATCCCCAACAGTGCAATTGCTGGGCCGTAGGGCAGGTCTATTTTTAACTCTTTGAAGAACCTCCACAAAGTTTTCCAGAGTGGCTGCACCAGTTCACATTCCCACCAAGAGTGCAAGAGGGTTCCCTTTTCTCCGCATCCTCTCCAACGTTTGTTGTTTCCTGCCTTGTTAATTTTCCCCATTCTCACTGGTGTGAGGTGGTATCTCATTGTGGTTTTGATTTGTATTTCCCTGATGGCAAGTGATGCAGAGCATTTTCTCATGTGCATGTTGGCCATGTCCATGTCTTCCTTTGTGAGATTTCTCTTCATGTCTTTTGCCCATTTCATGATTGGATTGTTTGTTTCTTTGCTGTTGAGTTTAATAAGTTCTTTATAGATTTTGGAAACTAGCCCTTTATCTGATATGTCATTTGCAAATATCTTCTCCCATTCTGTAGGTTGTCTTTTAGTTTTGTTGACTGTATCCTTTGCTGTGCAAAAGCTTCTTATCTTGATGAAGTCCCAATAGTTCCTTTTTGCTTTTGTTTCTTTTGCCTTTGTGGATGTATCTTGCAAGAAGTTACTGTGGCCAAGTTCAAAGAGGGTGTTGCCTGTGTTCTCTTCTATGATTTTGATGGACTCTTGTCTCACATTTAGATCTCTCATCCATTTTGAGTTTATCTTTGTGTATGGTGAAAGAGAGTGGTCCAGTTTCAGTCTTCTGCATGGGGATGTCCAATTTTCCCAACACCATTTATTGAAGAGACTGTCTTTCTTCCAATGGATAGTCTTTCCTCCTTTATCGAATATTAGATGACCATACATTTCAGGGTCCACTTCTGGGTTCTCTGTTCTGTTCCATTGATCTATGTGTCTGTTTTTGTGCCAGTACCACACTGTCTTGATGACCACAGCTTTGTAGTACAACCTGAAATCTGGCATTGTGATGCCCCCAGCTATGGTTTTCCTTTTTAAAATTCCCCTGGCTATTCGTGGTCTTTTCTGATTCCACACAAATCTTAAAATAATTTGTTCTAACTCTCTGAAGAAAGTCCATGGTATTTTGATAGGGATTGCATTAAACGTGTAAATTGCCCTGGGTAACATTGACATTTTTACAATATTAATTCTGCCAATCCATGAGCATGGAATATTTTTCCATCTCTTTGTGCCTTCCTCAATTTCTTTCAGAAGTGTTCTATAGTTTTGAGGGTATAGATCCTTTACCTCTTTGGTTAGGTTTATTCCTAGGTATCTTATGCTTTTGGGTGCAATTGTAAATGGGATTGACTCCTTAATTTCTCTTTCTTCAGTCTCATTGTTAGTGTATAGAAATGCCATTGATTTCTGGGCATTGATTTTGTATCCTGCCACGCTACCAAATTGCTGTATGAGTTCTAGCAATCTTGGGGTAGAGGCTTTTGGGTTTTCTACGTAGAGTATCATGTCATTGGCGAAGAGGGAGAGTTTGACTTCTTCTTTGCCAATTTGAATGCCTTTAATGTCTTTTTGTTGTCTGATTGCTGAGGCGAGGACTTCCAGAACTATGTTGAACAGCAGTGGTGAGAGTGGACATCCCTGTCTTGTTCCTGATCTTAGGGGAAAAGCTCCCAGTGCTTCCCCATTGAGAATGATATTTGCTGTGGGCTTTTCGTAAATTTCTTTTAAGATGTCAAGGAAAGTTCCCTCTATCCCAACATTCTGAAGGGTTTTCATCAGGAATGGATGCTGTATTTTGTCAAATGCTTTCTCTGCATCTAATGAGAGTATCATATGGCTCTTGGTTTTTCTCTTGCTGATATGATGAATCACATTGATGCTTTTATTTCTTTTTGTTGTATGATTGCTATGGCTAGGACTTTCAGTACTATGTTGAATACAAGTGGTGAGATTGGGGGCACCTGGTTGGCTCAGTAGGGTAAGCATCCAACTCTTGGTTTCCGCTCAGGTTATGATCTCAGGGTCATGGGATCCAGCTCCACATTGAGTTCTGCTTGAGATTCTTACCCTTCTCTCTCCCCCTCTGCTCTTTCCTTCACTTCCCCTCCCCCACACCCCTGGTCTGTCTGTCTATTTAAAACCCCACTTTTTTTGAGAATGGACATCCTATCCTCGTCCTATTGCTGATCTCAGGGGTACAGCTTTTGGTTTTTCCCCATTGTGTATGATGTTCACTATGGGTTTTTCATATATGGTGTTTATTATGTTGAGGTATGTTCCCTCTAAACCCACTTTGTTGAGGGTTTTTATCATGGATGGATGTATTTTGTCATATGCTTTTTCTGTGTTTGTTGAAATGATCATTAAAAAAAAAATCTTCTCGGGATCCCTGGGTGGCGCAGCGGTTTGGCGCCTGCCTTTGGCCCAGGGCGCGATCCTGGAGATCCGGGATCAAGTCCCACGTCGGGCTCCCGGTGCATGGAGCCTGCTTCTCCCTCTGCCTGTGTCTCTGCCTCTCTCTCTCTCACTGTGTGCCTATCATAAATAAATAAAAATTAAAAAAAAAATCTTCTCTTACTGATGTGCTGTATCATATTGATCGATTTGTGAATGTTCAACCACCCTTGGATCCCAAAATACCACTTGATTGTGGTGAATGATTTTTTTTTTTAATGTATTGTTGGATTCAGTTTGCTAGTATTTTTTTGAGGATTTTTGCATTTGTTTATCAGAGATACTGCCCTATAGTTTTCTTCTTTTGCGTGGTGTCTCTATCTGGTTTTGCTATCAGGGTAATCCTGGCCTCATAGCTTGGAAGTTTTCCTTCCTCTTTTATTATTTGGAATAGTTTCGGAAGAATAGGTATTAACTGTTCCTAAATGTTTGATAGAATTTGCGTGTGAGGCTAACTGGTCTTGGATTTTCATTTGTTGGTGTTGTGCCCAAGATTGCGAATCCGAGAAAACCACCAAGGAGCCGACACCGATGCAAGTACATGAGGGTTTATTAACAAGCTTGAGCTTGGGTCCAAGTATACCCGACACAGCAGAGCAGGGACTTGGACCCTGAGGTGGGTTACAACTGGGTTTTTATGGGCTGGTCTAGGGGTAAGGTGGGGTTTTTCAGTAAGGGTGGGGGTGAGAATCTCCAGTAAAGAGGTCTCACAAGCTCTTGCTTCCTTATTCTGATAAGGGCGTGCTGTGTGATTTTGCCTGTAGCCGAGGTAAGGTAGAGTTCAGTACCTGGCCGCAGTGGCCTGGTCACAATGGCCTGAGATGGCTACCGAAGCTACAATGGCTGTACTTGTGCCAACGTTAAACTTGAATGGCCCTAGTTTTCTCGGCCCCCACAGTTGAGAGTTGTTATTTTGTTTTTTTTTAAAGATTTTATTTATTTGAGAGAGAGCGAGAGAGAGCATAGACATAAGCAGGGGGAGTGGCAGAAAGCAGGAGAAGCAGGCTCCCTGCTGACCAGGGAGCCGGATGTGGGGCTTGATGCCAGGGCCCTGGGATCACGACCTGAGCTGAAGGCAGATAACCACCTGAGCCACCCAGGTGCTCTTCTGTTGGGAGTTTTTTGATTACTGATACAATCTCCTTTCTGGTTATCAGCCTATTCAAATTTTCCATTCTTCCTGCTTCAGGTTTGTTAGTTTATAGGTTGTAGGAATTTATCCATTTTTTTCTTGGTTGTCTAATTTTTTGGCATATTGTCTTTCATAATATTTCCTTACAATTGTTTGTATTTCTATGGTGTGGTTGTTATTTCTCCTCTTTCACTTGTGATTTTATTTATTGGGGTCCTTTCTCTCTCTCTCTTTCTCTCTTTTTCTTTGGTAAGTTTGGCTAGAGGTTTAACAGTAATGTTGATCTTTTCTAAAAACCACCTCCTGGTTTTGTTGATCTATTTTTTTTTAGTTTCTGTATCATTTATTTCTGCTCTAATCTTTAATATTTCCTTCCTTATGCTGGTTTTAGGGTTTGTTTGTTCTATTTCTAGCTCCTTTAAGTATAAAATTAGGTTGTTTCTTTTCTTTCTTCTTGAGGTAGGCCTCCATTGCTAGAAACTTTCCTCTTAGAACCATTTTTGCTGCATCTGAAAAGTTTTGGACCATTGTGTTTTCACTTTCATTTGTTTCCAGGTACTTTCTGATTTCTTGGTTAACCCATTCATTTTTGTAGCATGTTGTTTAACCTCCATATATTTGTGTTCTTCCCAGATTTTTTCTATGGTTGACTTCTAGTTTCATAGCATTGTGGTCAGAAAAGATTATGAATGGTATGACTTTGATCTTGAATTTGTTGAGACTTATTCTGTGGGCTAACATGTGATCTCTTCTTTTTTTTTTTTTTCCTTTTCATGTGATCTCTTCTGGTGAATGTTCTGTGTGCTGCTGAAAAGAATGTGTCTTCTGCTGCTTTAGAATGGAATGTCTTGAATGTATCTGTTAAATCCATCTGGTTCAGTGTGTCATTCAAAGCCACTGTTTCCTTGTTGTTTTTCTGTTTAGATTATTTGTCCATAATAATCTAAGTTAAGTGGGTTGTTAAAGTCCCTACAATTATTATTATTATTATTACTACCAATTAGTACCTTTTATGTTTGTTATTACCTCTTTATGTATTTGGGTTTTCCCATGTTGGGTGCATAATTGTTATATCTTCTTGATGGATTATTCCCTTTATTATTATATAGAGTTCTTCTTTGTCTCTTGTTATAGACTTTGTTTTGAAATCTGTTTTGTCTGATATAAGTATTGGTGCTATAAGTATTGGTGCTCCAGCTTTCTTCTGACATCCATTTGCATATAAAGTTTCACCATCCCCTCACTTCAGTCTGCAGGTATCTTTAAGTCTGAAATGAGTCTCTTGTAAGCAACATATAGATGGGTCTTATTTTTTTATCCACTCTGTCCCTGTATGTCTTTTGATTGGGGCATTAGTCGTCCACTTACATTATTGATAGATACATATTTATTGCCATTTTGTTACTTGTTTTGTGATTGTTTTTGTAACTTTTTCTCTGGTAGTTTTCTTTCTCTCATGGGTTGCTGGTTTTCTTTTGTGATATAGTTGGATTCCTTTTCTTTTTATTCTTTGCATATCTATTATCGGTTTTTGATTTGTGGTTAGTATATAACATTTTCTGCATATAGCTGTCTGTATTAAGTTGATGATTGTGTAAGTTTGAACCCATTGTTTATTCTTATCTCCCCCAATGTTTTAGGCGTTAAATTTTACACTTTTTATTTTGTGAATCCTTTGATTGATTTTAGTTGTGGTGTTTGTTCAGCCATTCTTTGGGTCCTTTTGTGGGTTATTTGCTCTGATATGAGTGTTATCTAGTTTTATCTGTGGAGTGAATTTAGGGTCCTCCTACTCTGTCATCTTCCCCAGAAGTGCCTATTTTTTCTGCTTTAAAAATATATTACTAACTCAGTCATTTCTCTCCAACTGCTGGCCTTTCTGGGCCCAACCAGCTGGTCTCACCCAGTTTATTATACTAATACCACATACTAGCTGGCTGACTATGTATCTACCTCCACTCCTAATCTCCTGTGTGCTCCAGAATCATCTCCTTACAGGACATTCGGAGATACTCCCTTAAAATCACCTTGAAAACCATCTCAGTCAGAATATACTGGTCCTCTGCTTAAATCCCACCAATATACCCCTGTAACTTAAATAGGAAGTAAACTTCTGACTGTGATCTGTATGACTTTACATGAGCCCTGGTAACCTCTTTAATGTATTCCTTCCTCCCTCCTTTGTCTTTCTTTCCTGGCCCCTTTACATCATCATCGTTGCCAGCCCTGTAGTATATTCTAGGTTCTGGCTTTTTGTCTCACTTTGTATTTGCCATCCGCCTGAAATAGTCTTCTCCTAGGCAATTACTTATAGATTTCTGATCATATCTCCCTTGTTCAGATAATCCTTTCTGATGTAACCACCATATGTAGAAACGGCCTTTCCCCAATCTCATTTCATACTCTTCCTTCTTCAGAACAGTTAATACCCTATGACATTTAACAGACATCTTCTGTTCCTTATACTAGAGCAGAGACTGGCTAAAATCAGTTACATACATACAAATCAGGGTGAGAGTGGAAATCCTTTCCTTGTTTCAATAAGGTGAACATGTTCAGTCTGTCAGCATTATGTCCATTAACTATAGATTTTTAAAATTTAAATTCACTATGTATAATTTGTACAAATGTACATAAAGTACATACTTAATTTCAGATGTAGTGTTTTGTACAAATGTACATAAAGTACATACTTAGTTTCAGATGTAGTGTTCAGTAATTTATCAGTTGCTTATAACACCCATTGCTCATCACATCATGTGCTTTCCTTAATGCCTGTCACCCAATTATCCCATCCCTCCACCCAACCTCCCCTCCAGCAACCCTCAGTTTGCTTCTTATCGTTAAGAGTCTCTCATGGTTTTTCTCCCTTTCTGATGACTTTCCCTTCAGTTTTCCCTCCTTTACCCTATGATTCCCTGCATTGTTTCTTATATTTCACATATGAGTGAAACCATATGATAATTGTCTTTCTCTGATTGCCTTATTTCGCTCAGCACAATACTCTCTAGTTCCATCCACATCGATGTGAATGGATAAAGATATACACACACACACAATGGAATATTACTCAGCCATCAGAAAGGACAAATACTTAGCGTTTACATTGACGTGAACTGCAGATTTTTTTCATAGATGCTGTTATCAGCTTGAGGAACTTTCTTTCTGTTCCTAGTTTTGGGGGTAGATTTTATGAGTGGATGTTAGATTTAGTGAAATGCTTTTTGTGCATTTTGTTGTTTACTCAATATAGCATATTGCAAATATCATGTTTTTAGTATTAAACTCACTTTGCATTTCCTGAACAAATCACAGTTGTTCACAATGTGTAATCTTTATTATATGTTGCAGGATTTGGTTTGCTAATATTTTGTTAAGGATTTCTGCATCTATTTTCATCAATAGTATTACTTTGTAGCTTTAACTTTGTATTTTAAAATTTATTTATTTATGTAGCTTTCCTTTCCTGTGATAGCTCTGTCTGGTTTTAGTATCAGGACAATACTGGCCTTAATAAATTGGGTTGCAATGTATTTTCCTCCCCCTCTGTTCTCTGAGTTTGTGTTGGATTGGTATTATTCTTCCTTAAATAGCTGGTAGAATTCACTAGTGATGCCATCTGGGCCTAGGCTTTTCTTTTTGGGAAGATAAATCTTGTCAGATGTTCTATTTCTATTTTAATCAATTTTGGTAACTGTCTTTTTGGAGTTTGTTCATTTCATCTAAGTTATATAATGTATAGTTATTTATAGTATGCCTCACAACTCTTTATATTTCTATAGGGTTAGTTGGTTCTATGAAACAACACACTCCCATGTACCTCCTTTACTTTCAATACTCAACACTCCTTCACTTCTGACACCAGATGTGTGGGTTTTTCCCACACATCAAGCAATTCTGTGACACCAGATGGCTATCCTAAAATTTACATCCTGACACCATCTACCTGGAGATAGTGTCCAATCACACAGGTTAAGGGCTCAGTCCCACAGCTTCAGATGTCAATCACAAATCTAGATCATCACCTGTGCTTCTGACTGAATTGCTACAAATCAGAGGTTTCCCTGGCTACCTTCTTGGGTTTGATTAATTTGCTAGAGCAACTCACAGAATTCAAAGAAACAGTTTCTTATGTTAACCTTAAAAGCAAAACAGCTGTTATTTTACCAGCAAGTGGATTATTTGAGAATAACATAGGAATTGCAGTTTGGCACAAGCAAATCATAGCAAAAGCTATAGATAAATTCACAGAACAAAGGAGAATTATTCTCTTTTATAGAGGAAAGGGGAGAGCTTCAAGGGGCTCTTATAAACAACAATTCCATTGGAGTAAACTACTTATTCAAGTGTAATGGCTTTTCTTTGGCTGAGTTGTGATAGTCTTAATGGCTGGGCTATTACTGGAAGAGTAAAAAACCTTGCTTCCTGCTGGGGTGGTCATGTACAATCCTTTTCCTATGGGGAATGCAGGATACCTCTCTTCCTGTGGCAGTTTGCAATTGATGAAGAATTGGCCTCTCAACTTCATTTGAAATGAAGTGTCTTTTATTCAGCTTCACACTTAGGTTTACAGTTTATTATAAAGTATATTATAAAGGGTGCAGGTGTATAGCCAGATGAAGAGCTACAGAGGATGAGGTCAGGAAAAGGTATGAGTACAGGAGCTTCTGTGGAACTGGGGTGCACCACTCTCCCAGCATGTGGAAACTCATCAAATCTTGCCATTTAGGGGTTTTTATGAACCTTAACCTATAATACCGCCTCCACACTCCCTCCCTTTCCCAGAGATCTCTTGGTGGGATTGAAATGTCCAGCCTTCCAGTCACTTGGTCTTTCTGGCTGGTGACCAGCCCCATCCTGAGGTGATCTAGGGACCCCACCTTAAGTTAGCTCATTAGCATAAGCTCATGGGGGCTCTAAATGACAAAAGTTACTTCTTACAAGAAATTTCTAGGGTTTTAGGAGCTCTGGGCCAGGGATGAGGACAAATACCAAATATAGAACCTATTATAGCATAGTATTGATGTCCCTTTTTTTTTTTCTTCCTAGTTTTTGATCATTTGTATCTTCTATGTTTCTGTCCCCTACCCCCACCATCAGCCATCTTAAAAGCTTATTAATTTTGTTGATCTTTTTAAAGAACTAACTTCTGGTTTCATTGATTTGGTTTTTCCTTCAGTTTTTCTGTTTTTCACTGATTTCTACTCTAATCTTTATAATTTTCTTCTACTTTTGTACTCTACCTAGTACAGTATGTTTTTGCTTTTTGTTTTGTTTTGTGTTTTTTTAAGGTGGAAGCATAGGTTATTGAGACTTCCTTTCTAATAGAGTTTGAAGTGACAGATTTCCTAATAACCACTGCTTTGGCTATACCCCTAAATTATGATAGTGCTGTGTCTACATTTATTGATCAGCCTAAAATACTTTGTAGTTTTCTTTTTGAGATCTCTTGTTTGAACCATGGATTATTTGTAAGTGTTAAGTATTTGGGGATTTCCCAAATGTCTTTCTCTTTGTGATTTCTGATTTATTCCATTGTAATTGTACAATTATGATTTTATTCATTCAGTCATATGTTGAATGATTTTATATCTTTTAAATTTATTAAGACTAGTCTTTTTAGTGTTACCATTTTAATTCCTATTGATTTTCAGCCACTTTAAGTATTTGCTTTAGGGATTAAAATATACATTTAAATTTATCATAATTTACTTCATGGTAATACTTTAATTCTGATAAAGCATAGTAACTTTGCTCCAGCACAGTTCTATTTCCTCTTCTTCCTTCTTGCTGTTATTGGCACATATATTCATTATATGTTACAAATTTGTGCAACATACTTGTAACTGTATGTGTTACGTGTGCATGTATATATGGTATAATACTGCATTATGCCAGGAATTGCAGACTTTCATGTCACAAAATCTTATTTTGAATTTTTCCCAGCCATTTGATAATATACAAACTATTCTTAGTTCACAGGCTATGCAAAAATGGGTGAGATGATGTGGCCTGTCGGCTATAGTTTCCTTAGCCCTGCTTTAGGTAATCTTTTAAAAATATAAAGAAAGAAAAGAAATAAAGTACTTATCTTATCTTTTAAAATACATATTTCCCATTTCCAGGGTTCTTTTTCTCTTCTTATGGAATCATGTTTCTATTTGATATCATTTTGTTTTAGTTTGAAATACATTAAATGGTTTTTCTAAAGCATGTTTCCTAGTAATGAATTCTCTCAGTATGTGTTTATCTGGGAATATTTTAGTTTTGCCTTCACCTTTTGTTTTTTGTTTTTTGTTTTTTTTTATTATTTATTTATGATAGTCATACAGAGAGAGAGAGAGAGGCAGAGACACAGGCAGAGGGAGAAGCAGGCTCCATGCACCGGGAGCCTGACGTGGGATTCGATCCCGGGTCTCCAGGATCGCGCCCTGGGCCAAAGGCAGGCGCCAAACCGCTGCGCCACCCAGGGATCCCTGCCTTCACCTTTTGAAGGATAATTTTGCTAGATATAGAATTCTTAGTTGATAAGATTTTTTTCCCTTACAGTGTTTTAAACATGTCCTCCCACTGGTTTGTGGCTTCCATTGTTTTTCAGGAGAAGTCAGCCATTTATGATATTTTGTACTTCTAGATGTTTTGTGTCTTTTTTTCCCCCTTGCTTTTTCTTCCCTCTCTTGCTGCTTTCATGATTTTCTCTTTGTCTTTGGTTTTCAGCAGTTTCAGCATAATGTGTCTGGGTGTGGATCTCTTTGTTTATCTTACTTGGGATTTATTAATTTTGAAAATTGTAGATTAATGTTTTTCATCAAATTGGGGGGTTTGGCTGTATGTGTTTACCTTTTCTGCCCCCCTTTTTTCTCTTTCCTCTTTTTTGGGAGGAAATTCCTATTATATATATGTTTGTATTCCTTGATGTCTCCTAGGTATTTGAGACTTTGTTTATTTTTCCTCAATCTTTTTTTCTCTCATTTTCTAGATATTGTAAGGTAGAAATTATACAGTTCTCAATTTGACTGGTTCTTTTTTCTGCCATTTTTAATCTGCCATTTTGCCCATCTAGTAAATTTTTCATTTTGATTATTACACTTTCCGACTCAGAAATTTCCTTTCAGGAGCACCTGAGTTAAGCTCAGTCAGTTAAGCCTCTGCCTTTGGCTCGAGTCATGAACCCAGGGTCCTGGGATTGGGCCCCATATTGGGCTCCTTGCTCAGTGAGGAATCTGCTTCTCCCATTCCCTCTGCCTGTCACTGTGCCTACTTGTGCTCTGACTTTCTGTCAAATAAATAAAAATCTTTAAAAAGAAAATTCCTTTTAGTACTTTCCTCATAGTTTCTCTCTATTGAGATTCCATGTTTATTAAATCATTGTTGTCATGTTTTCCTATGTTATCTTTTCTTTCTTTTTTTAAAAAATTTTTAACATATTTATTTTAATTGCTTTAAAGTTGTTTTCTAAACCTAGCATCCAGACCATCAGAGTCCACTTTTATTGACTGATTTTATTCCTGAGTATGGCTCACACTTTTCAGTGTTTTTGCATGTCTCAATTTTTTGTTGAAAAACAGACATTTTAGATAATGTATCATCTGGATTCTGATTTTTTTTGGTTTTTTTTTTAAGATTTGTAATGACTGCTGGGTTATTTTTGTTGTTTTGTGTATGTACTTGTTTTATAAATGCTTGGAATTATCTGAAAGCTGTTTTCTCAATAGCATATAGCCTCTGATGTCCTGGCTTCACTCTTCTCATTTTTGTTTTGTAGTATGACTTCTATGGTTTGTTATGCTCAAGCCTGTTGGTCTCCACTTCTGCTGTTGGATCTCACATATGGGAGCAGGAAGGGCATAGAATTCAGTGTTTTGGCAGTTTTCCTGTGAGCGTGCATCCCAGTTTTTCCAGGCCTCTATGATTCCTGCAGTAGTCCTTCTGTTCTCTCTGTATTTTATGATTTTCCTGTTAAAATTCTGGCTTGTTCTGAGATCTGATACCTAGTGAAACTGGGCTCTCAGGCCAGTGGAGATGGAGGCTTTCTTATTGATCCTTTTATTGGCAGTGTCCCTGGCATGCATTTTTTTGTTCCCTTTTCTGTATCAGTCAGCTTCCCCTGGAGGCATGGTCTCATTCTAGTAGAACTGTCCTCCAGCTTAGATAGAAACATATCCAGGCAAGAACACCATAGGCACTCACTGTCTATAGGCAGTTTTTCCATAAATAAATTATTCTCAATTTGTTGTTTGCCTTTTATTTTCAGGCCCCTGGGATTGTCTTTTATAAAATTTTGTAAGGTTTTATAGCTGCTTTGAAAGAGGATTTGCTAACCTCTTCTCTCCACCATAACCTAGGTCCTGCCCATCATTAATTCTTTTGTAAGCTGACATGTCCCAAAGAAGACTCTAATGCTAAATGTTTGATGAATATTTCAAATGGTATTTTTAAAAAAGATTTTATTTATTTATTCATGAAAGACACAGAGAGAGAAAGGCAGAGATGCAGGCAGAGGGAGAAGCAGGCTCTAGGCAGGGAGCCCAATGTGGGACCCGGTCCTGAGACCATGGATCACGCCCTGAGCCAGGAGCAGGTGCTCAACCGCTGAGCCACCCAGGCATCCCTCAAGTGGCATTTTTAGGAAAGATTTTTTCTATTTGCTTGAGAGAAAGAGAGCATACACACAAGCAGGAAAGCGGGGCAGAGAGGTAGAGGGAGAAGTAGAGGCTACAGGGAGCCTGATCCGGGACTTGATCCCAGGACCCCAGGATTATGACCTAAGCTGAAAGCAGACACTTAACCAACTGAGCCACCCAGGTGCTCCTCAAATGGCATTCTAAATGTATGTGTATAAGGGGAGTAATAAAGCTCAGTCTGGCAATGAAAATTCACCCAGAACTGAGAGCGCAAAATGAATTGGTCAAGCAGAAGTATCCTCTTGGGCTTTCCATCACAGGTGAAGTCTTCTGTGGGAGACAAGGTGGGAGGAAAGGTGTGTACAGTCTTAGATCCTTGTCTTTGAGTCAGTTCTTTCTGCCTTTCTGTTTTTCATTAGCAGTTAAACATTTTAGTCTCACTGTTTCTGTGTGGGTGTGTTGTGGCTTATGACCTTGTCTGTGGTATGTCAGTTGGGAGTAATCACTGTGTGTTTTGTGCTCACTTCACCTCCAGGTGCAGAAGGACTCAGGGTGGAGTTTGACCGGCAGTGCTCTACAGAGAGGCGCCACGACCCTCTCACAGTCATGGATGGTGTCAACAGGATTGTCTCTGTGCGGTCAGGTGTGAAGGGAGGTTGAACAGGATGCTGCTTGCCTTCATAAAACAGAACTGTTAATTTACTAAACAAAATGCTACTGCCTCATTCTTAATGTGACACTTAAGGAAGGGACTGTGAGCTATTTTACTACAAAATACAGTAGGTTTTATCTATCTCTTCCTAGTACTTTCAAAATATATAATTATGCTAGTGGTTTGTTTACCTCATTAATGATGGGTGGGATTACAGGGTAACTGTTGGATCCTTGGGACACAGGTTGTCTGGGAAGCTCAGTTTCATCCAGAGAGGGATGGTACTGTAAGATATGTGGGAGTACCAGGCTTTTGCAAGGTAAAGGTTGATGAATGAAAAAGGTCCCTAAAAGGATTTAATTTATAGTTGATTCATTGAGGGCTGGGCTCAGGTTTTTGTAAAATTGCACCCCAGTGAGGAAAGCTGGGGCTCTTTCTCCAGTTTCCTGGGTAACTGCCATCATATAAGACCTTCCCCTGGAAACCTCTCTGCAGCACACACCCTCTGAGTGTGTGTGCTGGCTGACTCTGCAGTCCTCTCACAGTGTGTTGTACTTGTGTGTGAGTGTTTCCATCAGGGCAGTGCTTAGCTATCCTTGGTTTCCCTAGTACTTGGTATAGTGTGTATGGAAGGACAATATGTATTTTAAATGTTATTCACTAGGAGTAGTGTGAACTCAAATTTGGGAGAACTTGGGTTGGAGGAGCCAACTGTTCTTCTGATACTGTGTGAATAATTTTGCTGTGTATCCAAAGAAGTTTGTGTTGATCACACAATGGAGTGAACCCAACCCCAGGGCATACTTTTCTCTACTAGGCCGAGAATGGTCTGACTGGTCCAGTGAGCTACGCATCCCAGGGGATGAGTTGAAGTGGAAGTTCATCAGTGATGGGTCTGTGAATGGGTGGGGCTGGCGCTTCACAGTCTATCCCATCATGCCAGCTGCAGGTAAGTGAGGGAGCTCCCACCATTTAAGTCTTGATGACTTAAACAAGGTAGACATACAAACCATTTTCATTTAGTACTTTGTAGTCGGCCTTCTCCTGTTGTGTTGGGAGCCAGCCCTACCCAAGGCCCCACTGCAGTGATGATCAGAACTGCCAAAGAGCCACCTCAGCAGTCCCTTTTTTAGGATGTTAGCAGTGCATAATCTAAAGGGAAAGGAGTTATTGCTGGTTGCACTTCTTAAGCTGTTTAATTTTCAGATAAAATGTCAATGTACAGAGTGTAGTTATGTGACATAGATAGTGACAGTACCATAGGCAGCCCTCTAACCACGGCATGAGGTCCACTTGGTCAAATTTGTGCAGGTCTCCTTGTGGGGTAGCCCTCATGCTGTCCAACATGGGAACATTTACAGTGCTCATTTCTCAGGCCCTAAAGACCTCCTTTCTGATCGCTGCGTCCTCTCCTGTCCATCCATGGACTTGGTGACATGTCTGTTAGACTTTCGGCTCAATCTCACCTCAAACAGAAGCATTGTTCCTCGCCTTGCAGCGTCGCTGGCAGCCTGTGCACAGCTGAGTGCCTTAGGTAAATAGCACCTTTATTATCATGTCTGTTGTACTTGGGAAAAATGGTCAAGCTTCTATTATTTTCTGTCTGCTCATTTCAGCTGCCAGTCACAGAATGTGGGCCCTTCAAAGACTGAGAAAGCTGCTTACAACCGAATTTGGACAATCAATTAACATAAACAGGCTACTTGGAGATAATGATGGGGAAGCAAGAGCTTTGGTATGGAACATTAAATTACAGTTTATAGATGTTTGGCTTTTGGGATAAAATGTTGCTTGAATAATTTAATCTTTTAAATCAATGAGAAGAGTTTGGAAATTCTACATAAGAATAAGGCCACCTTTGTCTCATCTAGACTCCTTTATGTTGCTCCATATACTGAGTGCAGGTTGGCCTGTGATTTTTGGAAACAGATGTGTCAATGGCTTTGAGCATAAGATTGTGTCTGTTGACTTCTCAAGGAGTCTGGTTCACAACATCCCCTTTATTTTGCTCTATGAGGTACTTACTAGTAAAAGGATACTTGATCTTCACCATCTTAAGAGATGGAGCTTTGTAAGCCAGAAAGGGGCCAGTTCTCTGTGAGTGGCTAATACTGAAATCAAGACCAAGCATTCTGAGGTGAATTTTCAAGCTCTTGTTATTAAAAATATTTGAAAATACCAATACACATTTTTTAAAGAAAATAGTACCAACATAACAAAACATTTGACTCACACAAAACACCTACTCTACACTTTGGATTGCTTTACTATAATGTATTTTTGTTATTTTCTTAGAGTTTTACAGGTAGTGCTCTTGCTGCTTTGGTAAAAGGCCTTCCAGAAGCTTTACAAAGGCAGTTTGAATATGAAGATCCTATTGTAAGAGGTGGCAAGCAGCTGCTCCACAGTCCATTCTTTAAGGTAATGCTTATCTTAATATGATGAGAGAGTTGGTTGGCTAGGAGAGCCCAGAGAGTGGTCATGTGTAGTGCATCACTTTTCAGGCCTCCTTGAGAACAGGTGTGTATTGCTGATGTTAAATATAAAAAATGTCCATAAAGGACTATGTGACCTAATCCCTTAATACTTTAACCAAGTATTAGTGTACTATGAGATTCTTGACTTAGGCAGCAAGTATTGTAGTGGTTGTCAGATCTGAGGTCCTGTGTGTCAGGGGTGTCACTAGGGGCTAAGTAAGAATAATCCACATCATTGGTGATAGTAAAATACTTGCTTGGGACATGGCCTGGAGTAAGGAGATCTTGAATTAAGACTTACAGAAACCCTGTAATGTGTCTGTCCTTATTATGCAATGTTGGTTAAGTAGAATGTTAGCTGTATTTCTGAGCTTCCTTGTGGTGTTAATTTTTGGTTGCGCAGGTCCTAGTAGCTCTTGCTTGTGACCTGGAACTAGACACTCTCCCCTGCTGTGCTGAGACGCACAAGTGGGCTTGGTTCCGAAGGTATTGCATGGCGTCCCGTGTTGCTGTGGCCCTGGACAAAAGAACACCATTACCACGACTTTTTCTTGATGAGGTATTGCATGTTATTTTGAAATCACTTTTGGAATGTAAAAACATTTTCCTTACTCAGCTGTGGTATAAAAAAGATATCAATATTATGAGACACAGTAACATTCTCTTACAAAGTAATACTGTAAAGAAAGGACACAGGTGAAAATGAATACATTGTGAATTTTAATAATAGTATATAATGTATTTAATAATTAATATAGTAAAGATATAATGGTATTATAAAGATATAATAGACATTTTCAAATATCTTACATGTGATATAATCATACTGGTTTTGGTTATTAACTATAAGATCACAATGTCAATGATGGCATTCCCTCAGGTTATTGGATGGGGATTACTCCTGTTTCCTCACCTTAATATTATTTGTTTTATTCTTGAGAGATGAGTGTTTGATTGATAATCTCATAATAATCTTGTCTAGGTGGCTAAGAAAATTCGTGAGTTAATGGCAGACAGCGAACACATGGATGTTCTCCATGAGAGTCACGACATTTTTAAAAGAGAGCAAGATGAACAACTTGTGCAGTGGATGAACAGGTTATTATATCAGAACCAAGAGTAATATTATGTACTGGAGAAAGGTGTTTCATGTGCAATTTTTTCCCATGTCAATTGTTTACTGTTTGTTGTAGGCGACCAGATGACTGGACTCTCTCTGCTGGTGGCAGTGGAACAATTTATGGATGGGGGCATAATCACAGGGGGCAGCTTGGTGGCATTGAAGGTGCAAAAGTTAAAGTTCCCACTCCTTGTGAAGCCCTTGCAACTCTCAGACCTGTGCAGTTAATTGGAGGAGAACAGACTCTCTTTGCAGTGACAGCTGATGGAAAGGTAAGTATGTGTTTTCTGTGGCATACTGTGTTAAAACTAAGCTACAGCTATGGCTAGAGTGCACAGTATATGTAAGGGTTCTATATTGAAACATTATCTCAAAGTTAATAGTACTTGTGTATGGTGTGCTGGAGGCAGTTATTCTATAAATATTTCTGTATGATCTTCAGTGTGTTCTATAACTTTATAGTTTTTTATTTTGAAATCCAACATACAGGGCAGCCCCTGTGGCGCAGTTTAGCGCCGCCTGCAGCCTGGGGTGTGATCCTGGAGACCCAGGATCAAGTCCCATGTCAGGCTTTGTGTATGGAGCCTGCTTCTCCCTCTGCCTGTGTCTCTGCCCCTCTCTCTCTGTCTCTATGAATAAATAAAATCTTTAAAAAAAAAAAAAGAAATACAACATGCATAAAAAGTATACTATTTGTATATCGATAATACCTTAGGGTAATTCTTCTTTGTTTGCTATTACAGTGCTCTTTTAAAAACTAATTGCTGCTAGTATGATGAAGTGGTTGATATTTATAGATTGATTTTATGTCTAGTGACCTTATTCTACTCTTTCCTTTGTATATCTCAGGATTTCTTGTATCTTCCTTATAGAGAGTCATAATCTATAAATGAATTTTGTTCCTTTTCAGTTCACTTCTCTTTTATTTTTTTTTCCTTTTGTGTGAAGAAAGGAAGCTCATTGTGCTGGGTAGAAGTTATGGTATAATATTGGACAGGGGTGGTGGTCGTGGGCTTGTCTCGTCTTAATCCAGGCTGCAAAGCAAACACTGATCGAACATTTTACACACTTACTGTGAGGTTTGGGTAGATGCTCTTTATGAGATGAAATTCCTGTGGATGTTCTCTCCTTTGGTGGATTAATATTGTGAAATAGAGTAATTGGTTTTCTTATATTAAACCCCCTTGCATTCTTTGGAGAAACTCAGCTTGGTCAGGATATGTTTTATTTTTTGGTTTGTGTTTGTGAATATTTTGTTTGGGATTTTTAGGAGCCTGCTTCTCCGTCTGCCTATGCCTCATGCCTCTATGTGTGTGTATGTGTGTGCGTAAATACATACATACATACATACATACATACATACCAGTATGGAACAACATTTAATTTTTTAAAAAATATTTATATATTTATTTATAATAGACATAGAGAGAGAGAGAGAGGCAGAGACACAGGAGGAGGGAGAAGCAGGCTCCATGCCAGGAGCCCGATGTGGGACTCGATCCCGGGACTCCAAGATCGTGCCCTGGGCCAAAGGCAGGCGCTAAACCGCTGAGCCACCCAGGGATTCCCCAACATTTAAATTTTTATAGGAGAGATATTTGATATACATTTGGAAAGGCAGTCTGATTTTTTTTTTTTTTTTAGATAATGATAAAGCTTGTGTCCTGAAATAATTACCCACTTAGAGTGAAAGTAGTGTATTCTACTGTGTGATTTATATGCTGCCTTGCTGAAATGTTAAATATATCTTTCCTATGAGCGTTTTTTATCAAGGATTTGTTCCAGGGAAAAGATCTTTTAGAAATATATTTTTGTGAATTTAGGATTTCTAATACTCTATTTCTTTCATCTTTAGAGTTTTGATAAGCGTACAAAAATTAAACACTCCTGTGATTTTTAATTTTTATTTTCCTCTATGGTAAACATGTCTAGAACACTGATTGAACTTGTTAATTACTGAAATATAGGGATACTTGGATAAAAACCTGATATTTACATTTTTCTTGTCTTAGCTGTATGCCACTGGATATGGTGCAGGTGGCAGACTAGGAATTGGAGGGACAGAGTCGGTATCTACTCCAACATTACTTGAATCCATTCAGCATGTGTTTATTAAGAAAGTAGCTGTGAACTCAGGAGGAAAACACTGTCTTGCCCTCTCTTCAGAAGGAGAAGTTTACTCTTGGGGTGAAGCAGAAGATGGGAAGTTGGGACATGGCAACAGAAGGTATTATGAGAAAACATCATTTTTGGTGTTATGATTTCCTTTTCTTGTTTTTATTCTTGTATAACATATTGGCAGCTTATTTTTCAAAACAACATTTATAATAATTTACTCAAGTTAAATGCTAATGACTCGTTTGACAGAAATAAGTTCATGTTCCAATGTATGGGCTTGTCTACATGACCCTTCTATTTGAGGGGAAAATGAATTCTGATTTTTTTGATTTTTAAGTACTAAGGATGTTGAGCTTTTCTTAGTCCTTCTCCCCAAGTTCCCTTCCTCTGATCCTGAGTAACTCACTGAATCACAGTTGGTATTTTGGTAGCATATGTGAAACTAAAGCTGTAAATACAGAGAAAATAGAAGGGGACACACAAATGAAAGTCTTTTTTTAAACAAAACAACCAAACCCTCTAACTTTTAAAAATTAATGGGAACTACCTGCCCAGTTGGCATAACAAGGACCTTCATATATGAAATAACTTAAAACACCAGACTAAATATATGAAACAGCAGCCCTAAAGGCATTGAATTAGAGGCAGTAAAGTTACATATCAGGATCTGCAGAGGTGAATACTGACAGTCACGGTGTGTGAAGAGAATAACTGAGAGGCTAAGGAACAAACCACCCAAAAGGATTAGAAGGAATGGTCTGCAGAGCTCTCACAAAGGGCAGATGATAGAGGTTGCTTCCAAAACCTCATCATTCCTAGGGCATTGGGTAGAGGACTAAGAATGATGTTGTACAAAAGTTGGGGGGCAGGGAATTAAACATAGACTGTGTTGCTCTGATCCAACCAACAAAGCTTAAAAGCAAGGCCTGAACAGATTATACTGTTTATAAGGAACCATAACCTCAAGAATATCTTTACGAATACAAACATACCAAGCACCAGTAAGATAAACTTCACAGTGTTCTACTCCGATCAGAAATGATCAGTAATATGCATCTCTTCAATAGTGTTGGGGAAATTGGATATTCAAATGCAAATAATGATTGGATCCCTGACTTACACCGCTTACAAAATTAACTCAAAATGGATTAAAAACTTAAATGTAAATATAAGACCTATAAGAAATTGTAAAACTGCTGGAAGAAAACATAAAGAACTTCCTTGACATTGGTGTTTGCAATGGATTTTTGGATATGACATTAAAAGCACAAGCACCAAAAGCAAAAATAAACAAGTGGGACTGGATCAAACTAAAAAGCTTCTGTATAATAAAAGAAACAATCAACAAAATGAAAAGTCAATCTTTAGAATTAAAGAGAAGATATTTGCAAACCATGTAACTGGTAAGGGATTAATGTAGAAAATGTATAAGGAACTCATACAACTTAATAGCCTAAAAATAAAACAAAACAACCCAATTAACAAATGGGCAAAGGACCTGAATAGACATTTTTTCCAAAGAAAACACACAGATGACCCATAGGTATATGAAAAGTTTGTCAACATCACTAATTATCAGGAAAATGCAAATCAGAACACAGTGAGATATTACTTCACACCTGTTAGAATGGCTATTATTGAAAAGACAAATAGGAAGTGCTGATGAGGATGTGGAGAAAAAGGAAACTTTGTACCCTGTGGGTAGGAATGTAAGTATAGAGTAGCCACTATAGAAAAACATAGGAAAAGGTAAAAAAACAAAACAAAAAAAACTACCGTATTATCTGCTGATCCATTTTCTGGGTATATATCTGAAGGATATAAAATCCTTGTCTTGAAAGGATCTGCACTTCCATGTTCAGTGTGAATTGTTTATAATAGCCAAAACATGGAAATAGGTGTTCAGCAGATGAATGAATAAAGAAAATGTGGGGTGGAGAGTGTGTGTGTGTGGAATATTATTCAACCATAAAGAAGGAAATCGTGGTATTTGTGACAATTTGAATGAACTTCGAGGACATTATGCTAAGTTAAATGAGTCAGAGAAAGACAAAGCACTATGATCTCACTTATATGTGAAGTTGAACTCATAGAGTATATTGGTAGTTGTCAGGGGTTTGGAGTTGGAAGATTGGGAGATGTTGACAGAGTATACTAACTTCCAGTTATAAGATGAATAATAAGAATTCTGGGGATTTAATGTACAACGTAGTGACCATAGTTAATAATACATTTTATTGTGTCCTTGTAAGTTGGTAAGAGAGAGTAGATTTTAAATGTTCTCACCATACAAAAGAATTATTATGTGAGGTGAAGGATGTATTAACTAAACCCTATTGTTGTAATCATTTTGCAATGTATACATGTATCAAATCATATCGTATACCTCAAATTTATATAATTTTATATGTCAGTTATATCTCAAAGCTATAAAAATTTTATCAGGCATGCAAAAGAGCAGGAAAATATAGCCCATAAAAGGAGAAAAAAATCAGTCAATTAAAACTGACCCAGAAATGACATTACTGATAGAATTACTAGGTAAGAATATTAAAAACAGTATTTTAACCACATGCCTCTATCCTTAAGAAACTTGAGGAAAAACTTCCAACATGTTAGAGACTGAAAGATATTTAAATGCTTTAAACAAAATCCTAATGATGAAAAAAAATGTCTGAGGTGAAAAGTACAGCACGTGTGTTTAATATAGATTGAACATTGCAGAAGAAAAGATCAATGAACTTGATGACATAACAATAGAAACTGAAACACAGAAATGAAACACTCATACATAAAATGAACATAGCGTCAGTGAGTTGTGGATACGCAGCGTCAAGTGGCCTATTATATAAATAATTTGGAGTCACCAGAGGAGGATGGGAGGATTTTGTGAAATAATGACTGAAGAAATGTCTAAATTTGATGAAAACTACAAATTCAAGAAGATAAAGAACTTCAAGAATAAGAAACATGAAGGAAACTTACCAAGGCACCTCATAATCAGATTGCTCAAGACCTTTGATAAAGAAGAAAAAATCATAAAAGCAGCTAGAGGGAAAATATATGTTACAGAAAAAATGGTAAAGGATGATAGCAAATTTCTTACAGAAAACAGTGCAATCTAGAAGACAGTAGAGGACTGAAAGTCAAAAGAACTGTCAACCTAGACTTTTTACTCTGTGAAAATATTTTTTCAAGAATGAAGTTGATTTATTCAGACATACAAAAATTGAAAGAATTCAACACCTGCAGATCTGTACAACAAAAACGTTAAAGGAATTCATACAGAAAGAAAATTGTATCAGATGGAATCAGGGTTCTATAGAATGAATGAGGAAATTGCTACATGAATTAGTATCATGACTTTCTCCTTATTGTGTAAATACCTTCGAGAGATAATTGAATATGAGATAAATGAATTGAGACACATAGAAGTAAAATATATAGCAGTAATATAGAGGAACACAGCAGCAACACAGAGGTTTGTGGGGTAGGAAATAGAAATATGCTGTTGTGATGTTCTTATACTATACATGATAAAGTACATGCCTTCAGACTAAACTGTAATGTATTATACACACCCTAAAATAAATATTAATATAATCTAACAAAAAGCTTTACCTGATATACCAACAAAGAAATTAAAGTGAAGTCATAAAACATAATACTCTTAAAAAAGAAAAAAAAGAGTGAGCAGATAGGACAAATAGGAAAAGATAATAGCAAGATGTAGATATAAATCAAAATATATTAACAATCACATCAAATGTAAGTGATTTAAACAGTCCAATTAAAAGGCTGAGTTTGTCAGAATGGGTATAAAAGCAAGCTCAAACATGCTGCCTGAACTAATTTAATTAGACACATCAATAGATTAAAAGTAAAAAGACAGGGACGCCTGGGTGGCTCAGCGGTTAAGCGTCTGCCTTCAGTCTAGGGCGTGATCCTGGAGGCCCGGGATCGAGTCCTGCATTGGGCTCCCTGCATGGAGCCTGCTTCTCCTTCTGCCTGTGTCTCTGCCTCTCTCTTTCTGTGTCTCTCATGAATAAATAAAATCTTAAAAAAAAAAAAAAAAGGGTAAAAAGACAAAGATATATACCATGCTTAACACTAATCAAAAGAAAGCCGGTATGCTTGTATTAATATCATACAAAGTAGATTTCAGAGCAAAGAATATTGAGAGAGAATAAAAGGGGTCAGTTAGTATTGATGAAGTGATCAGTTATCAAGGAGACATAATAATCCTAAATGTTTACACAACCAATGATAGACCTTTTAAATACATGAAATTAAGCAAAATGATAGAGTTGTGGGGAGAAATAGACAAATCCACAGTAACAGTTGGAGATTTTCATACTCTTCCCTCAATAACTGATCGAACAAGTAGCTAGAAAATCTTTCAGAAGACTTCCACAACTCTGTCAAGCAGCTTGATCTAACCACCATTTATAGAACACTCGATTTAGCAAAAGCACTTTCTTTTTAACTCCATATGGAATAACTGCCAATATAGACCATACTTTGGGCCAGAAAACAAATCACATACATCAAGAGTACTCAAGTCAGGGCAGCCCAGGTGGCTCAGCGGTTTAGCACCACCTTCAACCCAGGGCGTGATCCTGGAGACATGGGATCGAGTCCCACATCGGGCTCCTTGCATGGAGCCTTTCTCCCTCTGCCTGTGTCTCTGCCTCTCTCTCGGTGTCTCTTCATAAATAAATAAATAAAATCTTTAATAATGAAAAAAAAAGAGTGGGGATCCCTGAGTGGCTCAGCCGTTTAGCACCTGCCTTCAGCCCAGGGCATGATCCTGGAGTCCCGGGATTGAGTCCCACATTGGGCTCCCTGCATGGAACCTTCTTCTTTCTTTGCCTGTGCCTCTGCCTCTCTCTCTCTCTGTCTCTCATGAATAAATAAATAAAAATCTTTAAAAAGAATTACATAAAAAAAGAGTACTCAAGTCATATAAAATCATAAAAGTATATTCTCTGACCCTAATGGAATTAATTAAAAACCAGTAACAATAAAATCTCTGGGACAATCCTCTAAATACTTGGAAAGTAAATAAAACAGTTTAAAATAACTGGTCAAAGAAGGACTCAGAAGTAAATTAGAAATGACTTTGACCTTAGTGAAAATGTAAACCGAATATAAAAATTCATTTGGGCCAGCAAAAGGCAGTACTTAGAAGGAGATTTATAGCATGAATGCCTGTTTTAAAAATTTGTAAAAGAAACATGGTCTTTAAATAATGACTTCAGTTTCTACCTTAAGACTAGAATAAGGGGCATGTGGGTGGCTCAGTCAGTTAAGCATCTGCCTTGGCCTCAGGTCATGATCTCAAGGTCCTGGCATTGAGCCCCTGTATCAGGCTCCCTGCTTAGCCTGTGTCTCTGCCTCCCTCTCTCTCTCTCTCTCTCTCTCTCTCTCTCTGTCTCTCAAATAAATAAATAAAATCTTAAAAAAAAAGAAACTAAAATAAGGACAAATGCAACCTAGAATTAGAAGAATAAAGGAAATAAGGAAGATCAGAATGAAAATCCATGAAAAAGAAAATAGAACAGTAGAGAAAAATCAAAGAAAACAAAAGTTAGTTTTTTGAGAAAGCATAATCTGTAAAACCACCCTTTAGATTGGTTGAGAAAAAAAAAGATTATACAAATTATAGCAATATCAGGAATAAAGGAATTTTATCACTACAGAATGTACAGTTAATGAACAGTGAGGTATAATGAACATCTTTATGCCAACAAATGCAACTTTTTAGATGAAATGGATAAATCCCTCAAAGGACACACTTTTTAAGGCTCACTCAAGAATAAACAGGTGACTCAAATAACTGTTTATTTAAGAAATTAAATTTCCCACAAATAATCTCCAGAAACCGGTGATATGATTTCTAACACATGTGTTAAGTAACAGATAATACCAATTTTTAACAAACTATTTTTAGAAAATTGAGGAGGGAATTCTCCCCAGCTCTCTTTTGTGGACCACTCTTATATCAAAACCAGACTTAGACATTAGTAGGGAAATACAGACCAATATCCTTCATGAAGATAGATGTAAAAAATTCTTAACATTTTAGAAAATCAAATCTGACAATATGTGAAAGGATAATACACCATGACCAAGTGAGTTTTATGTCAGAAGTTACATAATTGTTCTTAAACATTGGAAAATGAACCAAGTGCAAAGGGAAAAATCCTGCAATTATCTCTGTAGATGAAAAGGGGGGATAAAAGCACTTGACAAACTTCAGTATCTGTTTATGATAAACAACTTTCACCAATCTAGGAATAAAAGAGAACTTCTGTAACATCCTAAAGGGCATCTCATCATAGAGCTAACACAATATTTAATAGTGACAGACTGAACTTCTTCTAACTTCAGGAACAAGACAAAGACATCTCCTGTCAAGATTGAACATTGTACTCCGAGACAAGCAAGTGTAGTACAGCAGTATAAAGAGATAAAAGGCATTCAGAATGGGAAGAGAATTAATGCTATATTACATGTATTTTATATAGAAAATCTTTGGTATCAACAAAAAGGCTACTAGAATTTATAAGTAAGATTAGCAGGGTTGCAGGATAGATCAATAAATGAAAGGCAATTGTGTGTCTTTATACATATGCAAATGTAATCAGAAATTGAAGTTTAAAAATATTATTTATATTCCCCTCAAAATTGATAGTAAGGAGTAAGGAACAGATTTGACCAAAAAAAAAAAAAAAAAAAAAAAAAAAGCCTGGATAACTTATAGGCAGAAAACTATAAAATATTGGTGGGAGAAATTTTAAAAGACCTAAAATGGTAGAGGAGAGGGTACTGTGTCCATGGATTAAAGACTCAATATTATTGATTTGTCAGTTTTCCTCCACATAACGTATGGGTTCTACCCCTTCCCAGTCAGAATGTCTGTAGAAATTGACAAGCTGATTGTAAAATTCATATGGAAGTACAGAGTACATAGAATAATCAAGACAACTTTGAAAATAAGGAGCAAAGTTGGAGGACTGACAGTACTTCAATCCTCATTTTAAAGCTACAGCAATAAAGCCAGTGTAATATTGTTGTAAAGAGTAAGATCAGTAGAATAGAATAGAGTCTAAAAATGTACCACAGGGCAGCCCGGGTGGCTCAGCGGTTTAGCGCCGCCTTCAGCCCAGGGCGTGATCGTGGAGACCCGGGATCGAGTCCCACGTGAGGCTCCCTGCATGGAGCCTGCTTCTCTCTCTGCCTGTGTCTCTGTCTCTCTCTCCTCTCTGTTTCTCATGACTAAGTAAATAAAATCTTTAAAAAAATATATAAAAAAAAATGTACCACGGGATCCCTGGGTGGCTCAGCGGTTTAGCGCCGCCTTCAGCCCAGGGCGTGATCGTGGAGACCCGGGATCGAGTCCCACGTGAGGCTCCCTGCATGGAGCCTGCTTCTCTCTCTGCCTGTGTCTCTGTCTCTCTCTCTCCTCTCTGTTTCTCATGACTAAGTAAATAAAATCTTTAAAAAAATATATAAAAAAAAATGTACCACGGGATCCCTGGGTGGCGCAGCGGTTTGGCGCCTGCCTTTGGCCCAGGGCGTGATCCTGGAGACTCGGGATCGAATCCCACGTCGGGCTCCCGGTGCATGGAGCCTGCTTCTCCCTCTGCCTGTGTCTCTGCCTCCCTCTCTTTCTGTGTGACTATCATAAATAAAAATTAAAAAAAAAAATGTACCACAAATTCTCAATAATGATTGTGGGAAAAAAAGAAGCTTGATTTCTCCCTTATAACTTCCAAAGCACAGTTTACATAAATACAGACAATTTATTAGAGAACAGAGCCTTTTCAACAAATGGTCTTGAACAATTGAATTACCATATAGTTAGCAATGAACTTCTTGCACCATAAAGAATGAACTCAAAATGACTCGTAGTTATAAATGTAAAACCTAAATCTAAAAACTTCTAGAAGAAAACATGAGAGAAAACCTTTGTGACTTAGGTCAGTTAAGGATTTTTAGATAGAACTCCAAAAACATGATCCAGTAAAGAAAAATAAGATAATTCGGACTTCATAAAAATGTGAACTTCAGGCGTTTTAAAGACACATTGAAAAGACATGCTACAGATTGGGAAAGCACTATTTGTAATCCTACGTCTGGCTGAGATCTTATATTCAAGGTTATTATAAAGAACTTTGAAAACTCTAAACAAGTTTGTTATCAGTGCTTGCTACATTGTAGGCTATTGACATTCATAAAATAAAACTCCTTAAATGAAATGTTGATTTATAGTAAGGATGGGCAACATGTTTGGGTAAAGAGCCAGGTGTAACAAATATTTTAGGCCAGCCACATACAATCTTTGTTGTCTATGCTTCTTTCAGTTTTTGTTTTTGTTTTTTAACAACCCTTTAAAAAAGGTAAAATTCATTCAAAGCTATTCGGCCTTTCAAAAACAAGCCATGGGCCAGACTTGGCCCACATTTGGGCACTAGTCTCCTGGCATCTGATTTAGACTGAAAGTCTCTGCTTTCTAATGTTAGGGTGGCTGGTATAAAAGAAGACATTTAGGACATTATGAAATTTTGAGTTCAGGTCTGAATGATTCTTTTTAATTAACAATTGATTTGAGAGGTGTACATTGAACAAATGAACAGCAAACAAAAAGCCTAGCATTTAATACTTTTAAAATATTTAAGAATAAAACTATTTCAGTTCTTTGGTGACCTTTTTTTGCAGTCCATGTGACCGCCCTCGAGTCATTGAGTCTCTGAGAGGAATTGAAGTGGTTGATGTTGCTGCTGGTGGAGCCCACAGTGCATGCGTCACTGCAGCAGGGGACCTCTATACTTGGGGCAAAGGCCGGTATGGCCGCCTCGGACACAGCGACAGTGAGGACCAGTTAAAGCCAAAGCTGGTGAGAAGGCACCTTGAAAAGATGCTCAGAGGCCTGGGGCAGTTCCTCATGCCCTCCCTGGTGAAAGTAGTGGGGGAGGCTGCTTGCCATTGTCATTATGTCATTATGATTTTTATAAGTCAAAAGTATTTTCTCTTATTTCCTTTTAGTTTTAGAGTTGATGTCCTTAGCCTCATTACTTTACAAATAGGTTTGTATTCAGTGGGTCATTTAAACAGGAGAGTATTTGAAATATCCTTTTATTTATACTTTATTTATATTATATATATATATGTATGTTTATACTAATACAACTTGTCATCTAGTTAACTGCTTTGGCTTCTAGAAGGCCCACTGTATTTTGGGTGAGGCAGCGAATAAGACTTTTGGTGTGGTAAGGCTGGCTCACTGGGGATGCTGATGCCTGCCTCCTATAGTTTAGATTTATTTGGTTCAAACAGATGAATGTGTTTGCTGTCTTATCTTAGAGTATTATTAAATTTGCACACTCTTTGTAAAGGCTTAAAACAGGCCTCCCACACACAAAGAGTGTCAACAGCACATTAGAGCCTTTCCTGGTGTGCCTGGGTGCCTTGGTTAAGTGTCCAACTCTTGATTTCGATTCAGGTCATAATCACAGGGTCATAAGATCAAGCTCCATATCAGGCTCTGTGCTTAGTGGGGAATCTGCTTGAGATTCTTTCTCTCCCTCTGCCCTTCCCCCTGCTCTCAAGTACTCTCTTTTTCTCTCAAATAATTAAATAAATCTTTTTTTAAAAATAAGAAAAATAAAGCCTTTCCTTAGGTAAACCTCCTTTCTACTGCAATCAGATAACCTTGATTCTTTTTCTCTGAAGGTGGAGGCACTGCAGGGCCACCGTGTGGTTGACGTTGCCTGTGGCAGTGGAGATGCCCAGACCCTCTGCCTCACTGATGATGACACTGTCTGGTCCTGGGGGGATGGGGACTATGGCAAGCTTGGCCGAGGAGGCAGTGATGGCTGTAAAGTACCCATGAAGGTATTTGTGTCTGCACAGTGGGAGAAAGGCACCTTTCACAATGATCTTGAGGTTCCAGGTCTGTCTGAGAGCTCTTAGAGCCCTCTTGGCCCTTCCAGGAGCACGCAAGCTCACTGCCCCGTTCAGCTCTGCATGTTTCTCAGGAGTATTTTAACCTCATCTTTACCTTTTTTGCAGAAAATATAATGGGTATTTGAGTAAAAAGTGAAAAGCCCAAAGGTATTGAGGTATTTTAAGTCTTGGGAAATTTATGTAATTTAGTGAGACTTGGGGTTTTATGTAGTATGTAGACCTGTTTGAGGAAAAGGATAACAAGTTGTTCATGGTCTTTTCAATTTACAGAGTTTTGTAGCAGTGGATTTAATAGTACTTGCTGGAAGGGTTGCATCTAGCTTAGCCAGAGGCTGATTTAAATGGACACCCTGTGACAAGCCAAGAGATAAGGTTACAAGGCTGGGTTAGTGGATCAGATTGCTTTTCTCCATGTGACCATGACTGAACAATTTTTTTAACTTTGTGAGACTGTCTTGCCCTTGTGAATGGGCAGTTGGCAGAGATTAAATTCATTGATGTGTTTAGATCATGTGCTGACTAATGTGCTGCCTTCAGTGCATGAACACGACAGGGCCATTTAGCTGAGGTGCTTTGCTGTGGATTTGTTGTGGTGTGCTGTGAAAGAAAACTAGAAACTGTTCTCTGCATGGTGTTCAATCTTGTTAAGAATCTGGGCCTGTATGTGTGTGATAGAGATCTCCACGGTGCACAGGCAGCCCTGGAGGGCAGCATTCTACTAGAGACCCCCTCAGATTGGACAAGAGCCTAGGCTAGAACTGCATAGCTTTTCTTCCCAGAGCTATACTGTCCAGTACAGTAGCTGTTGGCCATATGTGGCTATTTAAGTTTAAATTTAATTCAGTTAAGAGTAGGTAAAGTTAAAATTTACTTCTGTGCTCACACTGGCCACCTTTCATGTGCTCAGGAGCTGTATGTGTCTAGTGGCTTCCTTATTGGGCATTGTGGGCACAGCACATTTCCATCACTGCAGAGAGTGGTTTTGGCTGGTGCTGTGTGGAGCCAAAACCTGGTTGAGATGTCCCTGGAGGCACCCCTGTGCCTTGGGTGCTGCTGGAGAACCAGAAGCTCAGGGCTTCCTCCTTGGTCTTATCATCTCTTGTTCCTTTTCTCTTGCTGGTGTATGATATTTTAACCATGTTACAGGTTACTTAGTGTTTCCAAATTTATGAAAAAATTGGTGTGGAGTTTCTTACGCCAGGAAAGTTTAGACACAGGCTTTGCACTTTCAGGGGTTAGGATCTTGAGGAGATGGAGGTCATTGCTGATGTGATTGTGACAGAGCTGAAGGTAAGGAGAGAACTAGGAGAATTGTTTGTTTTGATTAATTTAAATTTAAAATAAAATATGATTTTAAGTTTGAGAATGGTTAATAGGATAATAGGACATAGCTTGCTGAGTGAGAAAAGGTGATGACTAGGTGAGTGAGCCCTAGTGAGGCCTGGATCCCCAAGTGTACAGGGGTAGAGGTGAGTTCCAGTATTGGCCTGACCAAGGTCATATTTAATTTAATTGATCTAGATAGAGAGATAGGGCTTGTCTAAAGGCCAGAGCCCTGGTTCTCTTGGCCAACTGTCCTCCCCATTAATTGCGGCTCCTCTCCTGTGGGCCTGTAGGTCTGAGAGGGCTGGAGGGCAGAAGAGAAGTACAGGACTTGCTGGAGAATGGGACCATCACACCACAAAGAGAAATGGAATTGGGAGGGTGGATTATGGGGGGAAATGATCACAGACCTTCAACTGTAACATGTCCATTTGTAGTGCCACATGCTGAGTCTCATTATGCAGAGCATGGGCTTGGGCCGAGTGCCGCATATGTGCCTTCAGAGCCGGGCATTCCTGCTCCTCCTAAGAACACTTACTTGGTTAAGTGGAGTAGGATTTTTTTTTTTTTTTGGAGTAGGATTTTAAGTTGTATGAAATATTTGACCTGAGTAAGGGTTTTCAGAGTTCCTTATTAGATTTAGTTTAGTCTCTGTGTGTTTGCAGCAGTCAGCAAAAACCTTGATTCAGTCTAATTGAATCTTTTTCCCTTCTAGATTGATTCTCTTACAGGCCTTGGGGTGGTTAAAGTAGAATGTGGATCCCAGTTTTCTGTTGCCCTTACCAAATCTGGTGCTGTTTATACTTGGTATGTAAGATTCTGTTTGTTTAATTGCACCAAACCCAGATTGCTAAAGTGAAGTTACATTAACTGACATTTCATAGATTGGGATGTAACTTCTGTAGCAGGCCTTTGTCCTGAAGTATGGTGGTTAAGCTGAGGGGGGTTGGGCAGGGTGGTAAATGACAGGGCCTTGCACTCATAATTCTATATTTCCTTCTGTGCAGGGGCAAAGGTGACTACCACAGGCTGGGCCATGGATCTGATGACCATGTTAGAAGACCTCGGCAGGTCCAGGGGTTGCAAGGAAAGAAAGTCATTGCTATTGCCACTGGCTCCCTGCACTGTGTATGCTGCACTGAGGATGGTAAGTGGCAGGCCCAACGTTGTAACACAGAGGCCTTTAAAATCCAGGAGGTCTGCTCAGGGATAATATATATAGCTGTAAGGAGTGGGGAGTAATTACATTATATCTGAGAATTTCTGTGATGAGTAGGGCTTTGGCTCTTGTCATCTTCAGCCCTGGTGCTAACACTTGTGAGTGTGTTCTGTTTCACGGCTGAGCACAACAGAGTGGATAGAGCACATCTGATACTGCTGTCCTTACGAAGGGGTGCTTGCAAGGTGGCCCTTAGCTGGCCTCTGGGAACCTCCCTTCCCTAATTGATAAGAGGCCTTGCTGTGCCTAAACTGCAGAGTGTGGTCTCTGGTGGAACCTAGGTATATGCCAGGCAGAAATGCCCATGTGACAGCCATAATGAAAACCCAAGTCTCTAATAAGCTTACTTAGTAAATGATACTTTATGTGTGTTGTCACAACTCATTGTTCAAGGAATTAAGCTTGTCCTGTGTAATTCCACTGGCATAGCATCATTGGAAGCTTGTACCTGCTTTCCTCTGGACTCCCCCCCCTCCCCCCCATGTGCCTTTTCCCTTTTCTTGATTTTTCTTCATGTCCTTTCACTGTTACTGTAGCTGAGTATGACTATATGCTGAGATCTGAGAGTTTACCCAGTGAATCAGCAAACCTGAAGGTAGTCTTGAAGACCCCTGCACAATGGCAAAAGGGACTGTACAGATGGAATTAAGGTTGATAATCAGCTGACATTACAATATGGAAATTATCCTGTGTTATTAGGTGGGCTGGTTTAATTACACAGACTTTTCACAGCAGAAATGGAGGCGGAGGAGTCAGAGAGATGAGGCAAGAGAGATTTTTCAAAGTGTGAAAGGTCTTGATCCACTGTTGTTGCTACAAAGATGGAGGAAAGAGACCCCATAATGTGGGTAGCCTCTGAAAGCTAGGAACAGCTGTCAGCTGCCAGCCCACAAGGAAACAGGACCACGGTCCTCCAAAGAATTTTATTCTTCCAACAGCCTGAATGAGCAAGGATATGGGTTCTCCCCTAGAGAGAGCATCCAGAAAGGATGCAGCCTTCTGATACCTAGTCGCTAGCCTAGTCAGACTCATGTTGGACTTCTGACCTACAGAACTGAAAGAACTGTGTAAGCCAGTAAGTTGTGGCAATTTGTTATGGCAGTAACAAATTTTCTTTTCCCCTTTTAAATCCTTTGTTTTTTCCCTTTTAAATTTTTTCCCTTTTAAAGTTTTTTCCCTTTTAAATCCTTTGATGAATTATACAAATATGTACCCTTTAATTGTTTCATTGATGGAAGAGTTTCATAAATAGATAACCAATTTTAATGGCCTATTGTGGACTGACATTGTAGTTCTTAAGAACTTATAACCTAGGGATACCTAGGTGGCTCAGTGGTTGGGCATCTGCCTTTGGCTCAGGTCGTGATCCCAGGGTCCTAGGATGGAGTCCCATATTGGGCTCCCCACAAGGAGCCTGCTTCTCCCTCTGTCTATGTCTCTACCTATATCTCTGTGTCTTTCATGAATAAATAAATAAAATCTTAAAAAAAAAAAAGAACTTAGAACACATTTTTTATTTGCTTTATTTTTATTCTTTAAATTTTTGAAGCACATCACACAGAGAACAGTCGGAAGTGCAGTACAAAGACCTTTTTTTGATCTGTGAGAGTCAGGTGCTGCCCATCACCCTGAACATTTTTTTTTCAAGATTTTATTTATTTATTCATGAGAGACACACACACAGAGAGAGAGAGAGAGAGAGGGAGGGAGGCAGAGACATAGGCAGAGAGAGAAGCAGGCTCCATGCAGGGAGTCCGATATGGGACCCGATCCCGGGACTCCAGGATCACGCCCTGGGCAGGCACTAAACCACTGAGGCACTAAACCACTGAGCCACCCAGGGATCCCTACCCTGAACATTTGAGTGTGTATTTCCTACAAACAGGGACACTACTAAACAATCTCAGGCAGCCCGGGTGGCTCAGTGGTTTAGTGCCGCCTTCAGCCCATAGCCTGATCCTGGAGACCCAGGATTGAGTTCCACATCAGGCTTCCTGCATGGAGCCTGCTTCTCCCTCTGCCTGTGTCTCTGCCTCTGTGTGTGTGTGTGTGTGTGTGTGTGTGTGTGTGTGTGTCTCATGAATAAGTTAAAAAACAACAACAACAACGAAAAACAGTCCCAGCACAGCTGTCCATTTGGGAAATTCACATTTGGTTATTATTGTACCTGATTATCATACCCATTCATATTACAACACAGGTTACATTTAGCTGAGACTTGTTCTTGTCTCCTCTACTCTGAGGCAATCCTTAGTTGTCTGAATATCATTCTTTGATACTCAGTCTTCCTAAGTTTTTTGGATTGTGAAATGTTTGAAGATTATAGGCTTGTTATTTTGTAGAACATCCCTCAATTTGAGTTTGTCTGATATCTCCTCAGTAGATTCAAGTTGCTCACCTTTGATCTTAATTCATGCTGTATTCTTCATTCTTAATTCATCAGGTGACATGCAGTTTCTTTTTGTCTCATTACCAGTGGTGATAACTTCAATCACTTGATTAAGGTCGTGGCTGCCAGACTTTTCCACTATGAACATCCCTTTTGACTAATAAGTATTTGGGAGGATATTTCAAAATGTTTAAATATCCCTTTCTCATTGAATATTTTATTCTCATCAGATGTTTGTTTTTTCACTTACATCTATGTGGGACTCATGGTTTCCTACTTTATTTAATGGATTATATGTAATCTGTTACTGTTACTGACTTTGATGCTCAAATTGGCCTTATTAAACTAGTTTTATTTGTTGGTGTGTGCTCATCATTCATTGAATACTTCCTTGCTTTGTGGCACAATAAGACACCCTGTCGTCTTCTTGACTCCTCGTGGCCCATGCCTAGCATTGACCATTTCCCCAAGGAGACCTAATGTCTTTAGAGGAGAATGGTTTTAGAAGACAGAGCAGATTGATAGCTGTGCTCATTGCTTTTGGAATGTCAGTGCTCCCAGGCCTCCTCAGTGCACAGAGCCAGGGAATACATATGTAAAAAGTATACAAATTTGTATCTGTGTTATTTTTGTATTTATGTTACGTATATTGAATATCACACATTCGTACCAGGACCCCAGGTTCCAATTCTGTACCATAGGGTTCATTCTAATTTTCTCTCTTTCCATACTTACAACTCCTTTCTCTTTTGGTGAGAATCCTGGATTTCATTATCCTTAATGTAGTGATTCAGTCACTCTGCCTGCATGTGACCAGTATCCCATCATTGCCTTAGCCCTCTCCCCTGAATGAATCCTCATCCATCTCGGGGTGTGACTGCCCACTCTGGGCTACCCACACACATGGGGTACTGGTCTCTGTGCTTCAGCTAATTCTCCACACTGGGACACCCCCCCCCCCATATATGGAGGTTTTTGTCACTTGTGGACTGTGATTTTCTGTATCCAGCTGTACATCTGCAGAGAAATCCTCCTTTTCTTCCTTGTGCTATGATACCTGCCCAGTGACTTTAGGATTGAACTGTCCAGAGTGGGAAGGGGCAGGACACAAGCATGCTGCCCTTGATCATGCAGACATCGCACTTTACAGAGTGCTTCGTGTGGCTGCATGGCTCCCTGAGGAGTCTTTGTGGATATGGCAACTAACCTCATTTCTATTTTAGTCACTGAGTGACCTTACCTTTAGAGCAGTTTTCTTAGTGGTGTTTCATGGTTGGGATATAGCATAGTACACTGAAAAACAGGATTCTCATCAATGATGATTTTCATGTTTAGGCTATAAATAACTATAGGAAGAACTATGTTTCCTTTAAAAAAAGAAGTTGTGTTTTTTAAAAAACTGATTTTTTTCCCTCCATTCAACATAAAAAAATTAATTTGTCCAATTAAGGATATTACAATCTGTTTTACCGTTACTTGTTCTGATTAAGAACTGCTGCAATGATATGCTTAGTCTTGTAAACAAATGCTATTGGATTTTTAAGACCAGAGTCTTGTGCCTCTTGTCCAGCAGGGGCTATCAGGAGTTTTGAAAAGTGTGCTGTGTCTTTGGATGCTGTGATTAGAGACATGTAGGTCACACATGAAGTTAACATTCAGACAGTTGGCCATCAACATCCCATTGAAGGGAGTGATGATTGTGATGGGAAAATGGTGGTGGTTGTGCATTCATTAGTCCTAGTATACAAGTTCTTGTTCTAAATTCACTTTATTTAGGAGAAGTTTATACGTGGGGTGACAATGATGAGGGACAACTGGGAGATGGAACTACAAATGCTATCCAGAGGCCTCGATTGGTAGCTGCCCTTCAGGGTAAGAAGGTCAACCGCGTGGCCTGTGGCTCAGCACACACTCTTGCCTGGTCAACCAGCAAGCCTGCCAGCGCTGGAAAGCTTCCTGCACAGGTCAGTACTGGTTGGACCAGGTCGGCTAGGAGGTATACAAGTAGCGAGGAAGTCACTATCTGTGTATTGAATTATGCATGTAAGCCACACTCACACTTCATTTTCCATTATGTATTTTCAGAGGTGTTCCACTGAAAATAATTCAGGTTCATAATATGAAAAACAGTACTTTTAAGAACCCTAATATTCACTGTAACCAACATCCCATATATGTCAGTGTGTCACTTTCATTCTAAATCTTATAAACTATACAACACCATTCTGATAGTACAAGCTGCACACATTCCTTAGTAAATATATTTCTGTAGACTAATTTTTTTAGCATTTTTCTTGATTTACACTGCCTGACTCAAGCAGTCAGACTAGCCAGAATATCATTCTAAAAACAATGAGGGTTTTTAACACCAGACTCAGAAGTCACGATGCTTTTCTGTTTTCAGAATTCATCTATAAACTATGGCTTATTTGTGCATTTGGCATCTAAGCTGACTTAATGCAATCTCAACGTTTCAGGTTCCCATGGAATACAATCACTTGCAGGAAATCCCCATAATAGCATTGAGGAATCGGCTGCTGCTGCTACATCACATCTCAGAGCTCTTCTGCCCCTGTATCCCCATGTTCGACCTGGAGGGCTCTCTAGATGAAACTGGACTTGGGCCTTCTGTGGGATTTGACACTCTACGAGGAATTCTGATATCCCAGGGAAAGGTAGCAATCTTTGCTGTAGGCAAAACTAGTATTTTCAGTAGATTTTAATCCAACAAAAATCCCCAAACTGGGAATATGTAGAATATAGCTTATTCAGCAGATGTTCATTGAGCATCATGCCAGGCTGTGTTCTGGGTGCACAGACTACAATGAAAAACAGACAAAAATATCTTTCCTTTTAGAGCTTACATTAAAAATTAATAGTGTGGTACAGCATTTTCCCCAAAAAGGTGGGGTGGTTTGCAGAACTAAACCTTCTTGGCAATATTCTCTGCCTGGCTAGCCTTGAGACATTATGGCAAATCCCCACTGGCAGTAGGAAGGAAGAATGAGCTAACTTCTTCCCCAGGGATGTGCAGCAGAGGGTGCCAGATATTCTAGATTATTTAGATGAAACTTCAGTACCACGCAGGATATGTAGAGATTCCTTGTCAAAGGATAATTTAACAGGCTGTGAATAGAATCACAAATGAGGACATCTAAAAATCACCAAATTTTGACTCATCGACATTTGTAATTGAGCTTTATAGAAATAGGATGCCGGATTCAGGAATTAAGTTTCTGGCAAGCAGATTGATGGGATTTTCTGAAAGAACCATTGTGTCATAGGGGAAATATTTGTGCCAAATAAAAAAGCATAGAGATCAGATTTGAGAACTCCTGATAAGTTTATGATTCTGAGACTTATTTTGTGACCTAATTTGTTATCATTGATTATGGTCTTTTTAAATTTTTATTTTATTATTATTTAAGATTTATTTATTAGAGAGAGTACTCACACATGCACAAGTGGGAGAAGGAGCAGACGGAGTGAATCTCAAGCAGACTCCATGCTGAGCATGGACCAGCACTTGGGGCTTGATCCCATGGCCCATGAGATCATGACCTGAGCCGAAGAGTTGGATGCTATACTGACTGAGCCACCCAGGAGCCCCATATGGTGTTTTTTCATGATAATAAAATCTACATGTTTTGGAGTCCTGTCCAAAGCAGATTTTCCCCCCCTCGGGATTGGCTTTATTTGCACTTAGCTGAAGGGGACTAGTATACACATTTTATTTTCATGTGTAGTTTAGAGATAAGTTGACATTGATAAGGACTGTGGTAATGGTAACATCTCTATGATGATGGAGAACAGGAAGAAATTGTGTGTAGGTAACACTGATATGAAACTTAACTCCAAACATATTTTAAAATAAAAAAATACTGAAGTATTTAATAATAATAATAAAAAGTAAAAATAAAAGTAATAAAAAGTTTTACCATGTTTTTAATCTGTTCGAATAAAGGTGATAATAGGCCACTAGGGGAAGAGGCCTTCCCTCATAGGGAGAAAACCAAGCAAGGGGCAGGATGTGTCCCACATAGACTGCATGAGTGCTCTGCAGGCTGTGAGTACGGGGGCAGGACAGCAGGAGTCTAGCAGATACCCTCAGTGGCAGGGAATGTGTAATTGGCCTCTGTTCTGGTCCTGGGTGGGAAAGGATCACATTGTTGGAAAATTTGGGGAGTGGGTGTTGTTTGTGACCATGGAGATTTATTACCAGGATTCTATTCAGAGCACAGACGCAAGAGAGTGCCATAGAAGAGCCAGTCTGGGTAAGGCCATTCAGAGAAAAGAAATGCATATCCCTGTGGAGGAGAAATTGCCCTTGGCTCTGCACTGAGCAGTTAGTAAAGCAGAGGTTGTCATGGTAGGTGGAGGGCCAGAGTAGCTGGTAGGTATTATATAAGGTTACATGGTGACGGACGGGTACACCTCTGTGAGCCCCTTTGTGCTGAGATGGGTTCGCCTCTGTGGGCTGCTTTCCTCTATGATACCCTCACTAAATCTTCTGTACTTCTGAGGCCACTTCCTTGGGCTGTTTAGGACTCATACCCTTTCTGCTTTCAGAGGTTGGAGTTCTGAGCTGGGAGAGGGGCCTAGACCCTGTTGCAGGTACCTTGTACTCCCCCAGCCACCCTGTCTCTGGACAAGGGTAAGGTCATCCACTTGGCAGAGACCTGCGACTCCCACTGACCCTACCTCCTTTGAATCTCTTGAGTCCCCTTCCCTACTCCTGTCCTCACTGTTGCTGCCTGTGTCCTACTCCATATGAGCATGGCAGGCCTGCCTCTACCTGGGTGACAGTGGGCCCCACTCTCTTTTCTTGCTGTCTTGCCTTGGGTATTCCAGGTTTCTTTCAGTATATTGAACCTATATATATATATATATTCCTCCTTCATTGGTCTCCCCATCTTCACCCCAAGCCTGGCTTGGCCTACAGGACTTCCTGGCCCTGCTGCTGTTTTGTGGTTTTGTTAGAACTGTGACACTGAGGGATAGTGTTTAATGTTACTCTTGCCACTCATGCTGTTGTAGTCTGGGAGCCCTTGGTTTTTTAGTCAATCTTGTGGGCCTGACCTGAGTCCTAAGACCAGATGTGTGCCAGACTCTGGCCTTTCTCATTCTGTCCCCAGAGTGTAGTGGGCTACTCTTGCCTCCAGATGGTGAGTAGATAGCACTGGGTGAGTCTCTGCATAAGTTTGTGCATGGGTTCAAGGCCATGCCCCTGACACCAACTCACAATTCAAAAAAGAGTTTGTAATTACTGTTCTTAAGAAAATTTGACTTTTAGGAAAGGATATTTAAAACAAAACGATGACATGGTTTATCTGTGGGGTAATAATATTTCCTATATCAGATTCTAAATTTTGTGTGTCATGTTTTAGGAGGCAGCTTTCCGAAAAGTGGTACAAGCAACTATGGTGCGAGATCGCCAGCATGGTCCTGTGGTAGAATTGAACCGGATTCAGGTAACAGTAGAAATGGTTCTGAGTCTGACACTTCTCAGATGGGGTGGTTTTATTGGGAGTCATGGCCCCAATGGGGGAAGAGCAAACTTTCTCATGTGCCCTTGCTTTAGAGAGCAAGATGCCACCTATCTGTGATATTCTGTGGTGTTGAGGGTTCCAATTGGGAATATAAATTGTTTTCTTTATAACAGAAGAAAGAAAGACTTATTTCAGATAATCCAGAAGTATGCATATGGATAAGCAACAAGGGAAAGTAAAAAGGACCATATTTCTAATATGTAGTGATAATGACTGCTGACATTTGGAGGTGTGTTTGTTATAACTGAAACTGGATGCCTCTCTTTTGTAATTTGCTGTTTCTTCCTCTTCTTACATTGTAAGCACCTCTTCTTGCCTTACAGTGGGACTGTTGGATTATTTTTGCTGACCAGCTATCCCATGTTTTCTTAGTTTTCTGTTAGATTTCTGCAGGGGGCTGGAAGTCTGTGCCCTTTCCTGGGATATAGAGCAAGGTTTCTCAGCACAGCCCCAACCCAAATATGTCTTCAGTTGCCCTCTTTGTATTAGGTTCTGAGAAGCAGGGCCAGTAGAGTTGCTCCATACCTCAAATTGTCCATGAGGGCAGTTCCCATTCCCACCAGCCTCATACCTGTTCTGGCTCCGATAGCTTTCTTTGTCCACTTAATAGACCAGAATCACTAATACTGTTCTCTAGGACTGGAGGAATGAAAAGTAGGCCATTTCTGAATTAATACTACTGCCAAATATAGATAAGCTTACTGTTTAAAAAATGAATTAAAAAGAAGAGAAGGGCAGCCCAGGTGGCTCAATGGTTTAGCGCCGCCTTCAGCCCAGGGCATGATCTTGGAGACCCAGGATTGAGTCCCACATCAGGCTCCCTGCATGGAGCTTGCTTCTCCCTCTGCCTGTGTCTCTGCCTCTCTCTCTCTCTGTGTATTCTCATGAATAAATAAATAAAATCTTAAAAAAAAAAAAAAAAAACGAGAACTTGAGCACTGATGATGATATTGTGTGCACTTGACATTTAACATGCAAATGAATGCCCCCACCTCTTGGAACAGAAACAGAGTTAGGAAGAACAAATTCTTTGTTGCTTTATATTAACACATGATTTTTACCCTGATGTTGGTTACATGATTAAATGTTTCTCCAGAGTTGTTCTTGGGGGCATTTTAGATTAAGACACAACATCTTGTCATTTGTTGGAGAACACATGTGACCACACTGAAGGAAGTAGTCTCTTCACTGACGTCAGACTCTTTAATGCTAAGCTTGAAGTCAGTCAGCCCATTCTACAAACAAATGCACTGTTTAATTAGGTTTATAAAAAGGATTTTATTTCCCCACCTTGGGGGATCATTTTTATTTACTCTACATTACTAGGTATTAAACACTGAAGTTTGTAAGTGAGGAAAGCTCAACTAACACAGATGGTTGGGCATTCCTAGATCACATGCCTGCCCCAACAACATACAGGTGCCTAGTCAGGGCCAGCAGCCAGATATGGGTCTTCATATCTAGGGCTTTTGGCATCACTGAGCTTGGTGACCTGGAACGCAGGTTAGGCATGCCTTTTCTGTCTCGATCTCATCTCAGATTTTGTACTCATCGTGTTTGGATACCTCTTTTCCTTCTCGTCTTTATGTTCCAGCATAGCACCTTGTGTTACAAAAATGTTCAGTACGTGTTTGAAAAAATAGAATGGATAAAAGGATAAATTCATATTAGCATTTTTAAAAGGCACATAAACAACCTTCAGTGCAGCATTCCATGGCTGCTCCAGTTTACCCAGTGGCCCTCTGCTACCAGAGCTAAGTCCTCTTCAGTTCAGATTTCATATTTCCCTCCGAAAGCCAGAAAGATCTTCCACAAGGTTGGACATAGAATTGGCTGCTTTTTTTTTTTAATAAAAAATAGAATACAGGGTGAGAGTGGGAGGTATTCCATGAGTCCAAGTTGAATTCAAGATACCAGTTGATCCAGAAAAGTGTGTCAGCTTCCCCATGGCCACAGGTTGTTTTGGGCATCAGTTTTCTTCCATAGGGATGCCATTGTAGATATTCTCATACCATTTGTGCAAACTGTTCTAGAGACACTAAAACATAGACATGTTCCTGGAGGTTTTCTTTGTTTGATTATGATTTAGTTTTATAACAGAATCTGAAAATCATTGTACATAAATTTGTTTAATTTAAAATTTATTGCAGAATTATTGAGCATGTACATTTCTGAAAATTTGGAAAATTCAGATTAAAGGCAGTTAAAATGATCTATATTCCTACTATCCAGAAGTAGCCACAGGTACACAGGTTACTGTCTTTGCGGAGTCAGCTATGTTCTTATAGCCATTTAAATCCTTTGGAAGGATTAAGAACATTAGTCTGTTAATTGGTATTGAAATGGAGATGACGTGACAGTGAGAAGCTGGATCTGCGTCTTGTTTCTTATGGGTGGACACATCGGTCTTCCTTTCTTTAGCTTAGTTTCCCCCAGGGATATTCAGTACCTTAAAGAACTAGAGATTTAATTTAAATCACATTGGTGAACGTACAGTCAAAACGTGTGGCACAAACAACATTTCATTCCATAGGAAACTATTGTCATTATTCATAAATCTTGTTCATGATTATTTGTGTGTAAGAATTAGCTATTTAAACTCACCCTAGAATTTACTAAGAAGTTAAGGATTGTGGGACGCTTGGGGGGCTCAGTGGTTGAGTGCCTGTCTTCGGCCCAGGGTGTGATCCTGGAGTCTCAGGATTAAGTCTCACATTGGTCTCCCTGCATGGAGCCTGCTTCTCTTTGTGTGTCTCTGCCTATCTTTCTCTGTGTCTCTCATGAATAAATAAATAAAATCTTTAAAGAAAAAAAAGGATTGTGAGAGTTCAGCTGCAGGAGACAACAGAAAAGTACATTATTATGAACATTTTTTCCTTTAACTTTTCAGTTTGCCATTATTTTAGACTGAGCTTCTCAGGTTATTCTGAAGCACTGTATAGCCCACAAAACTGTAGGGTTACTGAGTCCATACCAGGTGAGGGCCTTGAGTGTTCTTTGATCTGTTTGAAAATCTTAGCTTAGGATGAAAAATACAGGTAGGAAAAGTGATTATACTTGGGGGAGATGCAGTGACCACAAGGGTTGGAGTAGGATACATGCAGATGAGTAAGGAGAGTGAGGAAGTTCTGTTCTGGCTGAGATGGTGTTTCCAGGTTTGGTCTCAGCCATTTGGTTTGAAGCTCAGAGTGCTGATAGTCTGTGAAGGAGGGCTGCTTTTGGAGTTCCTGGCATCTTATTCATGGAGGCCAAGGCAGTATGTTAAAGTGATTGGCTATGGTTAAAGTTATGAAGTGCGGGGATGAATCATATTGTAGTTACCACATGGGCTGCCACTACACTGTGAATGGCCAGCTGAGGTCTGTGATTTCTTGAGGGAATATTTACTTAAACACAACCAGACTTGAGGGGTGCTGTGCTGTGGCAACATGCTGCATGCATTCAGGTGAGCAGGGGCCATACCTCCTATGATTATAGCAGAGTTTCCATTGGCACAGCTGTTCAGCAGGCATCCTGTGTATGAATCCTGAGCAGATAAACATACAGTGTCAAGTGAGGGGAAAAGAATGTGAGATCAGTCTTTGAGGTTCTCAGAGGGTTTGTGTTCCAGAAGTGAGGGACATGAGGTGCCTCAAGGGAAGCGTCATAAAGAAATGAGGCTTAGCCTAGAAGCTCTTCAGTCTTGTACAGGTGTTACCTGTGGGTTTTGCTTTGTTCTGTTGAGAGATTGCAGCGGCATCTGAATGCTGCTGTCTGTGGGCTCCTCTCATGACAGCTCATCAGGTCTAGCAGCATGTGCTAGCTGGACTTCTACCCTGGTGACCAGGGTAGAAGAATAAAGGGTAACAAAGGGTGAGTGGCTATAGGGCTTATTGTTGCCATTGGTGTCCCAGGACTGGTTACCTGTGGAAGATAGTTAGCTGTGTGCTTTCTTCCACTGCAGCTGTTTCATATTTATTTCTTTTCTCCTCTCTAGGTCAAACGTTCAAGGAGTAAAGGTGGCCTCGCAGGGCCTGATGGGACCAAGTCTGTCTTTGGGCAGATGTGTGCTAAGATGAGCTCATTTAGTCCTGACAGCCTCCTCCTCCCTCACCGCGTCTGGAAAGTCAAGTTTGTGGGTGAGAACTTGTATGCACTCATGGACCTGTGGTCCTGAGGGTTGGCAGTCTGAGCCTATAGAGTAATGCAGTGGGCATTAGAGGGAGAGCTGAAAAGGCCATCTAGCTGCACCCTGCAGGGCTTTGCTGGCATGACTATGAGTTGCTGACTCTTCCTTCCCTCAAGGTGAATCTGTGGATGACTGTGGCGGTGGCTATAGTGAGTCCATAGCCGAGATCTGTGAAGAACTGCAGAATGGACTCACTCCCCTTCTGATCGTGACGCCCAATGGGAGAGACGAGTCAGGGGCCAACCGAGACTGCTACCTGTTCAGCCCAGCTGCCAGGGCGCCTGTGCACACCAACATGTTCCGCTTTCTGGGTGGGCCTTCTTGCATGGTCATGATACCTCAGTTATGTGGCTGTGTGTGCCCACTTAACTTAATGTCCATTCTGTCTTGAGAATAACAGATATTTTGAGTATTTGGTTTTAGGTTTGAGAATAACAGATATTTTGAGTATTTGGTTTTAGGTTTTCAGTGTGCAGCCACAGGGACATGCCAAGACTAACCATCAGTGAGCAGCTGGGTGGCAAGGGCCAGAAAGTATCTTTGGCTCTCAGAAGATCTGAAATACCGTGTTTCTGCAGTTTAAATGTATCTGAAGCTTGAGATCAGACCTGAGGGGGTTTTGGTAGTTGGTCAGTTTCTCCCTCCTGTTCCATAAATATCTGTGCTGGGTGCTCCTTTGCCTCTCCAGGTACTGTACCCACCTTGCTTAAGAAACTCCATCTGTTTGTTTTGCCTGGGTCTTATCTCAGATTGGGGAATCTCAGGAATGGGCATTGGTCTCTCTGTGGCCTTATACCTATTGGTAGGAAGAGGAGAAGAGTTAAAAACTAGGCCCATAGGAACAAAAGGAAACAAAGAATTTAGAATAGGACAAAATGTTTTGAGGATGGACCTGTCTCCATGAATTTGAGTAGCACTGGTTTAGAGGCCCGGTGTAGAGCTAGTGTCTGGTGTTGATGTTTTATCATTGATTTCAAGTATCTCCTGTTACTTGTGCCTTGAATGAACAGGTGTGTTACTGGGCATTGCTATCCGGACTGGGAGTCCCCTGAGCCTCAACCTGGCCGAGCCTGTCTGGAAGCAGCTGGCTGGGATGAGCCTTACCATTGCAGACCTCAGCGAGGTAACCACCAGGAACGCAGGGATGGGGAAGTGTGACACCTAGACTACTTCCCAGTAGCAAAGAAGGTCTGTGGATATAAGGCCAGTTTGCTTCTACAACTTGATAGACCATCTATTTTGTGGTGTTTTGCAACTTGAAATCTTGTCAGATAAGAGAGTTCACCAGTTTTCCTATGGAGGAGCAGAGCTTGCGAGTGGCTGGGTGGTGGCTTGGTTTTCACGTGGAGAGACTTGACTGGTTGACCACACCCAGCATCTTCCCTCTGGCCATCCTCCCTTGGTACCATGATTATAGGATGGGATTTGTCTCCAACCAGTGGCTGTGAGGACTTCCTTGAATTATAGGCTCTTTTCTCAGCTCCTCCCTAGGTGAAGTACCTTCTCACTGCTGGTCTCTTTTATTTCCTGGCATGTATAATGAATGCACCAATAGCCTTAAGGTATGCTCAGTGCAGACTGAGGTCCCCTTATGGCTGAACATCTCAAGTGTGAACTGCAGTCAGAGGTGTGGTAAGGACCCTGACAATATATGGACTCCCTTTTTTCCCTTAAAAGGTTGATAAAGATTTTATCCCTGGACTCATGTACATCCGTGACAATGAAGCCACATCAGAGGAGTTTGAGGCCATGAGCCTGCCCTTTACTGTGCCAAGTGCAAGTGGCCAGGACATTCAGCTGAGCTCCAAGTACACACACATCACCCTGGACAACCGTGCAGAGTATGTCCGGCTGGCAATAAACTACAGGTGTGTGGTCATCTGCCCTCCATTGTTTTGATGGCAGTAAATGGCAAAAATAGGAAATAGTTTGCTTGGATGGCTGCATTTTTCAGAAATACCTTACAGTAAAATGCTGATGGACTTAGTTCCAATCACTACTGATCTGTAGTCATCAAAGCTTATCTTGTAATCCGAGTCAGAGTAGTCATTCTTGCCTGAGATTCCTGGCTCTGACTAGAAAACCAAGGTAGATAGAATTGTCCTGTTTTGGGAGCTGTCCCGGCAGAAGTCACAAGACCTGTGGGTGCCCCTCTGTGATCTGAGCTCTCCTGGGCAGCACTGTGTTACCTGCCTGGCCCTCACACCAGCGAGCTGCATGGTTGCTGTGTGGCAGGTCAGCAGTACCACCAATATAGTTTCTGCTACTCATTGCTGCTTCCACCGACATTACAGGTCCATACAGTGGACCTTGTTCTCCAGAAGCACCTGGCCAGGTGTTGTGGTGAGACTGCACATTGGGTGGACTTTGCTTGCTGAGTTCTGGTTGTGGGTGGTCCCAGCAAATGTGCTGTGCTGTCCCTCTGTGTTCATTTCTGCCTTGTGCCCTAACTCTCCTGTCATGAGGGCCCTAAATGCAGTATCTGCTTCCAGAGGGTTCTTACTGTGGGTGCTGTGGAGCCTGGTTCTCTGATGATGCACATCTAATTCTGGCTCCCTCCTAGGTATGCAATAAGTATTAAGAATTGTGGGATGCCTGGGTGGCTCAGTGGTTTAGTGCCTGCCTTTGGCCCAGGGTGTGATCATGGAGTCCTGGGGGTCAAGTCCCACATGGGGCTTCCCGTGGGAAGTCTGCTTCCCTTTCTCTCTCTCTCTCTCTCTCTCTCTCTCTCTCTCTCTCATGAATAAATAAATAAAATCTTTAAAAAAAAATTGTGTCTTGGAAGCTGTATGTAGTTTTGAAGATTATCTTCTATGTACCAGTGTAGGTAAACTTAGTGGGTGAGAAGTTTCGTGATGCCATCTTTATAAGATACATGCTGTGATCATCTGTGTGTAAGGCTTGGTATGAGCAGGACAAGATCTACGTTACCAAAGATAGAAATGTAAAGTGAGTTTTTTCTTTCAGACTCCATGAATTTGATGAGCAGGTGGCTGCTGTTCGGGAGGGAATGGCCCGAGTTGTGCCTGTCCCCCTTCTTTCTCTGTTTACCGGATATGAATTGGAGACAATGGTATGCCCCTGAGTGCTACTGCCCTGGACTGACTTTTGCAGATTAAGCCACCAAATCAGTGCCACTAATTAATTTCTTGGTTAAATCTTGCACTTAATTTACATCTGAAATATGCTCATGCCTGTTAAGTGAAGTGAAAACATGTTTGAAAAGTGGATGTTTCCTGCCTGCCTCCTCCCTCCCTCGAAACCCCCCATCCTGGACCAGAGTGGAACACAGGGTCAGGTAACACGTCCACCTGAACACATGGAACCTGTCCTCGCAGTCATCCACTCTGGCTCTCACCCACATCCTGCCCCAAACAGTCCTTGGTAGAAAGAATGATTGTACGGAATTAAAAAGTCAAAAATGTCAGCCGGCTTTGACAGTATGCCCTCCTGCAGGTGTGTGGGAGCCCGGATATCCCCCTGCATCTCTTAAAGTCAGTGGCAACATACAAAGGGATCGAGCCTTCTGCATCCCTGATCCAGTGGTTCTGGGAGGTGATGGAGTCCTTCTCAAACACAGAGCGTTCCCTCTTCCTTCGCTTTGTGTGGGGCCGAACGAGATTGCCTAGGACCATTGCCGACTTCCGGGGCAGAGACTTTGTCATCCAGGTGCGGTTGTGGGGGCATGCTCCTTGCACATGATCTTGCAGCAGATTGGAAATTGGGACACTTGTGTTAGGTGGTTTTTCCTTCTTCCTGGAAATAATAAAAAGCATGTCCAACTTTGATTTGATTGCTCAAGATTTTATATTTATAGGTCTTAGGTCTCACTTTCTACTTTTGGAAAATTAATCTGGCCACCACCAAAAGATACTGCTATTATGTCAGCGTATTTGAGATTTTGCACACACGTGTCATTTAAAGCATATATTTGATTCTCTGGTGAAATTAGGTAAATTAAGTAATATTGCTTACTGAGAAAAATAAGAGCACCCATCAGATTGAGAACAAGAGTTTTGCTTTGAGTTCTAACTCTGGTCCAATGGTCAGAAACAGGCTTGGTTTATCTGCTGAGTCATGGGGTGAAGTGTCTCAACCTTCCTCGCCCTCCTCTATCCTGAGGCATCACGTGTGACTTTCCAGGTAGCAATACTGTGGTGATGGAGGACTTCCTTGGAGGGGCAGATTGGGGTGGAGAGTCCATTCTCCCTGCGTGCTTGAACATATTTAGGAATGGGCTCCTTCCTGAGCACAGCCTGACTTCAATCTCTGACTGGGGTTGCAATAGTGGTTGTCAGAGAGATCTTTGAGAGCAACATGTAGGTTTTCTCTCCAAAAGTAGGTAATTCCTGGGTTTTGTCCACAATTCTTGTTGGCTTCATAGTGTCTTACCTGTAGTAGTTGAAAAGGGGCTAGTGGGTTCAAGAATTCCCCATGTGAGTGTGTGCTGAGCCTGCATCCTCTGCCTGCCTTGTGCCAGGCCCTGTTCACAGCACTGATTTGTCAAAAGTAATTGCCACTGTAACCAATTGCTATTTTTGACTATAAGTCCTAGGAATTACTGAGTTGCTCCTTTTAATTTATAAAATTGGCTAGAGTATTTGTTTTCTGATACTTTGTTATTCTTAGTCAAATATTATTTTTGTGAGAATCAAGAATCTAATGAACCTAATAAAATAGATCACAGCTTTACCTGTCCTTACACATAGTCTCTGATTATTTAACATTTTTTCATTAATAGGTATTGGATAAATACAACCCTCCTGACCACTTCCTTCCTGAGTCCTACACCTGCTTCTTTTTGCTGAAGTTGCCTAGGTACTCCTGTAAGCAGGTACTGGAAGAGAAACTGAAATATGCCATCCACTTTTGCAAATCGATAGACACAGATGATTATGCTCGCATAGCCCTTACGGGAGAACCAGCTGCTGATGATAGCAGTGATGACTCAGAGAATGAGGATGTGGATTCATTTGCTTCAGACTCTACGCAGGATTATTTAACAGGACACTAAGATGGAGAAATGCCATTCATCAAGACACCAGGAGCCTAAGCAAGGAGGCAGAGTACTGCAGTTTAGACTGCAGGAGGTAGTATGTTTGATGAGAAATATTAGGTCTCTAAAATGCATGGGGGTGGGCAGGGAGACTGATCACTCATGATTGAACCATGAATGGAATAATGATTGGAAAATCAGCCTTCATGTGGGGCACTATGTGGACACTAACATTTATTTTTGAGACTTAAAAGGGTCTTCTCACCCATAAAATGCTGCATTACATGTAGGACTTCTGTGTTTACTACAATATGTAAATGTTTATATAAATACTGAATTGCAGCATTCCCCAAATGAATAAAAAGCCTTTTTACTTGTGGGTGCAATAGATTGTGTCTTTTTTCTTTTTTTTTCTTTCCAAGTGTTGTGCATTGTGTTGATTGTACATTGGAAATACTGTGTAATGATTAAATCGTATTATAAATATTTCGATTAATATTACCCTGAATTTGTTTATTAAAAGTTTTTTGAACATTAAATGATCAGTATTACTTGAATGCATCCATAGGTTATTTTAACCAAAACCAAAACTGAAACAAAAAGGCCATTGGTCTCCCTCTTCTCCCCAGGTGCACATTTTAACATATATGGTATGTAACTTGAATTGAGGCCTTTCTGTGAGCAGTATCTATCATAGAAAGTGTACTATATATATAATGTTTATGTTCTGTATATCCCTAAATTTTAAATCCCTATGAATAAAACATCTGTCATAAAATTGTAAGCTGAATTTTCTTACCTGGTTAGATTAGCACTGGTGGATGTGCTACAGCCAAAAAATAGTCCTCGATAAGGCATTAGTTAAAGACATTCCAATCTAGTGCAGACTTTTTTTTTTTTTTTAAGATTTTATTTATTTATTCATGATAGAGACAGAGAGAGAGAGAGGGGCAGAGACACAGGCAGAGAGAGAAGCAGGCTCCATGCAAGGAGCCCGACGCGGGACTCGATCCCGGGACTTCAGGGTCGTGTGCTGGGCCAAAGGCAGGCGCTAAACCGCTGAGCCACCCAGGGATGCCCTAGTGCAGACTTTTTTATTGCAAAAACCAAACTCACTGTGGTGATGAAGGAGGAATGGGCATTAAAAGAATGGGAAGGTTAAGGGGAGTGGCTGGCATGGGGAGCTGGGACCTGGAGCCTTCAGGGTCTGTTCCTCTGTCCTCCCCCTCTGCCTGTCCTGGTTCCTGCCCCATTGGCCTGAGGTCAGGGGGATGTTTCTGGTCTTGTTGGCCATGAGGTAGGATTTGAGAGCTGCTTGTTTTAGTTTTGTGTGTATGGTAGGTTCTCAGCAAAGGAAAGAACTGAGAATAGGGTAGGAAATTTGGCCAACAGGTCTGGTGCACTAGAACTTAAGGTAAACTAGATTGAGGCAAAAGGAGGTATTTTATGTTGGGAAACTGTTTCTTTATTCAGGGACACAATGTTTTGCATTAGATGACCAAAGTGAGGAAGTTTCTGGTAATTTATCCATGATCAAATTGGTGAATACCCAGATTAGTCTTTTATTTTTAACTCAGCTCAAAATCTCTATAATCTGCGAGGTGTTTTTTTCTTTTTTCTTTTTTTAATTGCCAACCTTTTTGTTGTCAGCTTTTGCTGCATAACAAACTTCCCCAAAGTTTGGTGGTATACAGGATGCAGCATTTATTTCTCTCATGCATCTGGCCTGGCTAGTCTTGGCTGAATGGCTCAAGACAGTGGGTTAGGCAGGGCTCGGCTTTACATGCCTTTCTGACTACCTAGGGCTAGAGAACAGGTGAGGCCACATTCTGTGGGCTAACCCCAAACCAAGTGGGCTGACAAATGATTTTTGCTTCTAGAAGACCAGTTCTCAAAGTGTTGTTTGAGGACCCATTGGTTTCCCTTTTGTGGTGTCTCATGAGGTCCTCCCTTTTCCAATTCTATATCTACATGAGACCAAATTTATTTCATATCCTGTAGAAATGGGACTCCAGCTATCATAAACCAGATAATAAGGTTAATAAACATGTTAGTGCCATTCTCCTCACTAAATTATTTTAGTTTTGGAAAATAATTTTTAAAAATAGTATTCTTGTTAATAAGTCACGGATTTGATGGGGCACCTGGGTGGTGCATTTGGTTAGGCGTTTGATTCTTGGTTTTGGCTCAGGTTGTGGAAGTTGATATACTCCATCGTTCAGATTCCAAGTAAAAACTTAGGAGCTGGGATTGGCTTCCTTGAGCATGTCTCAGCCCTGGGACTGGGCTGACTGTAGAGCAGTGCAGGGTGGTTGTGTGGTGGGTAGCCCCTGCTCCATCACTTGTCCCATGACCTCAGGAGTGACTGCTAGCTCTGTGTTGTTGCGGGACACTGGACCGAGTCTGACAGGTCCACTTCTGGAAGACACATTTCACCTTCTACAAATGGCAGCACTCACCCCCGTGGCTGTTTGAGTACTAGAGAATGTGGAGGCAGTACCTGGCTGACAGGTGTTCAACAATAAACACTAAGGTGAGTTACTCATTTTTACCAGCATGCAATACTGCCCAGCAACAAGGTATGTTGGAGAGAGCTTCCTGAGTCCATGTATGTGTAAACCGTCTTGACTTGCAAAACTAGCCAAGATACTTTCATCTGGGGACAGTGGAAGAGAAGAGAGAAGTCTGAGGTATGGGCAAGTGGGCTTTCACATGCTAGCTGTTTGCATGTAGGGCCAAGCGCTGGGGTCGGGACCTCCTGCACATTGGATCTACAGGCCTGGGCAGGTCGGGAACATGGCATATGAGACCCCTGGGGCTTCAGTCTGCTCTGTGGACTGGGGTCTTCTGACCCTTCTTAGCTCTTAATCTCAGTACAGCACCGATAAGGCTGATTAATCACTCCTTTTTTTTTAATAGGTAAATACTTCATAACAAGGTTCTTTGCTGGGACAAGTCTCTTAGAAATCCTGATAGGCTCAGTAAGAGGGCTATGAATCCTGGGCATGGAGATGCTGGGGACACACGGCTCCATCTGTGAGTGTGTCCATCCTGGGAGGCTAGGCTCTGCCCTGCCAGAGCTTCAGGGTGCCAGACAGGCTGCCTGGGGCTCATGCAGGCACTCGGGACCTTAGGAATAGGCCAGGAGGGATTACAAATTCCCACCATATTAGCCTTAGGCCCTTCTAACCACAGGGCCATCCACAGGGAAGTTCTCTGCCCCTTTGCAGATCTGAAAGGGAGTCCATGACTATGGCTCACCATCCCCTGGCTAGGCAGCCTCGCACTACTCTAAGAAGGCATAAGAGGATGTCCCAGTGCTGTCATCGCTCCCTGGCTGCAGGCTGCATGGGGTGGGTCCCTGAGATGTCTGCTTGAGTACAGGAACATGGAAGCATAGGAGGTTTGAGAACTGGTTCCACCAGCTCTGCCACATGGCAGGGTCTTTTGGTCCATGGATAGGTGAGCTCTGCTGTGCGCAGTATATACCACATACTGTAAATTCTGCCATCAGGCCAAGAATGGTCCCTGGCCTCCTGTGCTTGGTCTTGTGGGCATTGCAGTGACCCCGATCCCAGCTTTGCACTCTGCTGTGCATGTGCATCCCCTACGGAGGCCTCAGTACCCAGTTGGCTTGGATGGAAAGAGGCCCTTGGAAGGAGCATGATTTCTCAAAGCAGTAATGCCCCAGTCTCCCTGCAGAGCACAGGAAAACTTGTAGTTGACATACTGGTACTACAGGAGCTGGCACAGGTACAGGACCCTGGGCATTGCCCCCTTGCCTTACCAGGGCTGGAGTGGGCTCAACCTACTGCTGGTGGGGAGCCTCAGGGTCACGGTCCTCATGGGTGAGCAGGTGTGAGGAGGTGTGCCCCAGGGAACCCTGGCTGGTGGGCCCCACCCCAATCACTTTTCAAAGATTTTTTTCCCCCATATACAATGGAATCTACATAGTGAATTTTCTCTAGCTCATTACATTAAAAAAATAGACATTTATTAGAGCAATTTTATATTTGTAGCAAAATTAAGCAGAAGGTCCAGAGATTTCCCTTATACCTCTTGTTCCCACACAGGCATAGCCCCCACCAGAGTGGAAAATTTGTTGCAATTGATGTATTTATCATAGTAGTTTCACACAGAATAGTTTTACTATCTTAAATACCCTCTGTGCTCTGTGTACTTTTCCTCTCTCCCCAAAACTCTTGATCTTTTTTTTTGTCTCCACAGTTTTGCCTTTTCCAGAATGTCACGTGGTTGGCATCTTTTTAGATTGGTTTCTTTCACTTAGCAATGAATTTAAGGTTCCTTCATGTCTTTTCATGACTTGATAGCTCACATTTTTTAGTGCTGAATAGTATTCTATTGTCTGTATAGTCCATTGACTGACTATACTACAGTTTGTTTATGCATTCATACACTGGGGGATATCCTGGTTCCTTCCAAGTTTTGGCAATTATGAATAAAGCTGCTATAAATATCTGTGTGCAGGTTTTTGTATACATAAGTTTTGAACTCATTCGGGTAAATAGCAAGGAATGCAACTGCTGGATTATATGATGAGAGTGTGTTTAGTTTTGTGAGAAACTGCCAGATTGCCTTCCAAAGCAGCTGTACCATTTTGCATTCTCACCAGCGATGAGAGTTCCTATTGTTCCACAGCTGATGACATTTTAAACTGCCTTTAAAGTGCAGACTTGAAGGCCAGAATTCCTCCTATGGTTTGCATCATGCCTTCATTGTTCCCTCCTACATCTTTGGCTAGGATGCAGTCTGTGGCGATTTTGAACATGGCTCTAATGTTCTTTGGCATTTTTCTCATCAAGAACCATCAAGTTCTTTTTCCCACACTAAGATGTGTGTTTCCCATCAAGACCCTTTGAACCTGGCCTCTGTGACTGCTTGACCAATGGAGTGTGATGGAAGTGACATCTGCCAGGCCCGGGTACAGGGCTGAAGGAAATGGTGGCTTCCAATTCCTGTCCCTTGGGCCTCAGCTACCATACTGCAAGGAAGTCCAAGAATTAGTGAAGAAGCCACGTGGCAGGGCAGGACACCTGATGCTTCCACTCCCCAGTCTCAAGTTGCTTCTTCCAAATTAACTCTTTCCATGGTGCTGGAGTTCCAGACTCACAGTATCTGGGAGCATGATAAAATGGTTGGTATTTTTGCCACTAAACTTGGGGCGGTTTGTTACTTAGCAGTAGATAAAGGGAACCTACGTGAGTCTGCATTTGATTTTTCTCTCTCAGGTCACTCAGCTGCACTAAGAGACAGAAGAAAGATGCCTTAAGTTGTCTGCCCAGTGTCCCCTCTCTCCTGCATCTCCTAGGGGCCAGTGCAGAGGCTGGGCTGAGTTGAACCATCTGTGGGCAGCAGTGGGTGAACAGAATATATAGTGTATGCAGTCAGAGCAGGCAAAGGCTGGTGGCCAAAGAGGCCTGCACAGTGGGAGATCACAAGGACCCCTGAGAGAAGGTGGGATTTTCAAAGGGGAGTTGCAGACAGATTTCCTTGTGAAGTTGGGGTGGAGGACTGATGGAGATGGCTTTGAATCACATCTGTCTGTTGGTAGAAGCCAGGGGCACTTCACTGGATCATCCACAAACATAAAATATGCATATCCACACATCTATATAAAACCTACCACTACTTATATAATGTAAGCAAAGGGATTTTATTACAGATATATCAATTTATACAAGTACTATATACTTGAAAATAGCCACCTTTAGTATTTTATGACTGATGCTGCTTTTTGCTAAGAACATTTAGAAAGCCCTTATTCTGTAGTTTTCCTCAGGAATTTCCTAAGTCATCCAAGAAAAGTGTGACTTTATAGTTAGATTTTGGTGAAATCTTCCTGCCCAGCTCAGGAATCACCACATCATTTCTGAGACTGCCCCGGTCACTTCTGACTGAAGAAATTCAGAACCTTTCCATGGTACAGCACCAGCACCATGAATTATGTTGTAGGTTTTCAGTATCATTATCTGCATCCAATCCTCATTCCTGACTGCCTAAATCCCTCCCTAATTGGACCTGACTTCAACAACCAAGATGTTGGGTTGGCAGTGACTAGAGATGGAGAGCTTGAAACTTGGTCCGGCGTGGAATCCTGCTCTGTGTGGGCTGGGACATGTAGATGCCAATCTTTGGCAGGTGGGATTTCTTCCATAACTTAGGCTACATGAACCTATTCCTGGAGCAGGGGCAGTTGATCCCATCACAAGCATTTAACGGCTACATAAAGAACATGGAGCTTGTGATGAAGAAGGAAGGAGGAAGCATGCAGTCAGCCCTGCTGGCCAGGCTGAATCAACAGGTAAATATTAGTAACACAGGCATTAGGTGCTATATGTTTGGCCATAGTTGCCCTCTATGTGCTTCATGATCCTCCTTTGTACCTGTTGACCTGCACACCAAAGCTCCCCAGGTGTGGATGCTATTCTGTAAGGGTGACAGCAACCCAGGAACTTCCAACCATTTAAGGTGCCTACACCTTCATTATCTGGGCCCCCTGTGACACTTTCTATCCTGTATTGGTGTTTCTTGAGGTGTTAGAGGAGTATGCTCAGGCTCAAGGATGAGCATGGATACATCAGCATTTCTGCCGTGGTCACAGGCTCCACAGTACCCTGCCCCACATGGATGGAGTCCCCAGGCACAGCACACGTGAGTTGTGTCCACACATGACATGCATAGTAATCCAATGTGGGGTGTCTCAAATGCTGTACTGAAACTTATCTCAGACAACATGGGCTTTCTAGTGGTCGTGGCTAACCCCAGGCCTGCAGTGCAGCAGTGTCCACTGTGCTCCAGGAGGTCCAGAGGTCCTTTAGACCTTTGTACCCGCTCCTGGGTAACCTGACCACACCCTGTCCTTTGCAACGTGCTTGTTATAAAGTCTACTATGCCTCCCAAATATCTAGCATAGCCAGACTCCACAAAGAAACAATTCTCCCAGAGAGATTTATAGAGATATTTCCCAGAACTTCTTGGGTTTGTCTGCTACGTGGTGGAGGACCTAGGAGCCTCTGAATTCTTGACAATCCTTAGGCAGTGATTGTGGGGCTAAGGCCCACTTCAGCTGCCTGGCCCACTGCAGGCCTGTGTGTCTGTGTCTGTGTGTAGCTTATGTGTTCGTGCTTCTGTATGTCTGTGCATGTGTGTTGGTACGTGTGTATTTATGTGTCTCTCTATGTGCTGTTTGTATTTCTGTGTGTGTCCCTGTTTCTGTGTGTGGTTAATGTGTCCATAGTGTAGGCATGTGGCATGTGTGTGTCTGTGTTTGCATATTCTGTTCTGTGTGTGTGTGTCTACGTGTGCCTGTCTTAGCTTGTGCGTGTCGGTTGTAGTTTATGTTATCTATGTGTGCGTGTGTCTGTTTAGTTTATGTGCCTGTGTGTCTGTGTGTCCGTGCATGTGTGTGTCTCTGTGTTTATGTCTCTTGGTGTGTGCTGCCTGAGAGTAGGAGAGCTTTCCAGTGTTACATGTCCAGAAATGTAACACTTGCTGCAGCCCTGGGCTGGAGAGGGAACAGGCCGTGAGAAAATGCTGCTTGGGTTTATCAGCAATATCTGAGAACTCTTAAAATGCAGAAGAGAAAAAAGGCAAAATGTTCACTCAGGGAATGAGGGTGGCTCAGCTGCCTTTGGCCCAGGTCGTGGTCCCGGGTCCTGGGATCAAGTCCTGCTTTGGGCTCCCCGCAGGGAGCCTGTTTCTCCCTCCGCCTGTGGCTCTGCCTCTCTGGGTGTCTCTGTGTCATGAATATATAAAATTAAAAAAAAAGAAAATATTCAGTCAGTTTACGTTTTCCCAATTCCTGCTCCCAGGGAACCACCTGTTACCAGGCCGGGCAATGGGCACAGCGTCTGGCCTTTCCGTGAGGGCCTTGCTCTGGCAGCAGCTCCCAGGGAGCGAGCCCCTTCCCTCCGCAGGCCCTGTCGACCCCGCGGGTGGCCCCGGGCCGGGGGCGTGGCCCGAGGTGCCGTCAGGGGGCGTGGCCGGGCGGGGGCGTGGCCGGGCGGGGGGCGTGGCCTAGCGGGCCCGCCGCGCTCCAGGCCGTCCCGCCCGCTGCCCGCGCGCGGAGCTTCTCGCAACCCCGCTTTCTGCTCAGCGGTCGCGTTGCGGAGCGGTCCGTGTGGACCGCGCGGCTGCGGTTCTGGAGGAGGATCGAGGGTGCAGGCCGGTGGGGAGAGGTGAGGCGCCGAGCCGTGTGCTCCGGGGAGCAGCTGGTGTGCGGTGTGCCTTGACGGGAGGCGAGCGCGTCGGTGGGAAGGTGGGCGGCCGCAGTGTGAGCTCCTCCGGGTCCGACGGCGTGGCTCCCGACAGGCAGGCTCCCGACCCCCGGCCTCACCCCGGACGGGCCGCGCCGCCCTGAGCGCAGCGTGGACGGCTGCCCGAGCGGCCTGAGCCCCAGCGCTGGGCTCACACGTGAGCGCGAGTCAGGCGTCCCCGCGGTGGAATGCGCCGGGGTGGGGGGTGGGGGTGGGGGTGGGGGGTGCATGTTACACCGCGACCCGCAGGGCCCATTCCGCGCAGGCCGCACACACTGGAAGGGTGCACTTAATGTCCGAGCTCCTTCCACGGACGTGGACATTGAGCACAAGCTTCGCTGAGGGTGGACGTTTCCGTGCCTGCAGACCAGGCCTGGACCAGGGGCGCGGCAGGGGCCCGGCATCGCACCACAGACGCCTGGCTGCCCGAGAAGCCCCCGGGTGACCCTCCGAGCACCGACCTCAGGATGCGACAAGGCCACAAAATGCAGTGACTCCGAGGAAGAGCAAACAGGAGGCTGTTCTCAGTTGTGGGCAGCCTAGGACATGCCATCCCTGAGGTTGGCATATAGGGGTGGCACACAGTTTGCTTCCCAGACTCCAAGTCCGCTGGGGCAGGACCTGTGGGGGCTGCGAATCCGAATGCTTCTGGTGGTACCAGCTCTCATAATTGCTAATGAGGATTATATCTCATTAAAAACAAGAGAGGTGAAAGTTTTAGATGAACTGTAAAGGACTGCACAGAAAATGCTTGTTATGGCAATTTAGTTTACAAACACTTGAGTGCAGTTGTTCATATCAGATGTAAAGTGAAACTGATTCAGGGCCATAAGTTTTACTATACTGATGAAAAGCAAATACTGATACTGTACTGACCTTTGAGAAGGTCAGGACGCCTTTGAAGTTAGCTGAGGTCTGAGGAATTGTGGAGGTAAGGAAAGCTCTGGCTGGAGGTTCAGCAGTGCCTACACCTGGGACTCCTGGGAAGGGTTTTAAGCTAGAGGAAAACATGGTGCGATGTGTATTTTGGAAAGATCACTGTGGTTGGGTGGTAGCTAGCGGAGTCTGGCCCCCTGAGAGGTGGCTGCAGAACCAGGGTCAGGGGGCACTTCATGGTAAAGGGTCTGTAGGGTGAGAACAGCCCTCAGGCTCTGGGTTTGTGATGGGTGCATCTAGAAGGATGGTAGGACTAGTCACAGGCCCTGAGAAAGGGCCAGAAGTAGCCTGAGACCTCCACAGAGGTAGTCGAGCACCTCTGAGACATCAGGGGAGACAAGGAGGAAGCTGCACATAGTGATCTGGGCTGCAGAGGGGAGCTGGGGGCATCGCCTGCCCACCAGAGAGATCTAAGCCTCTTGGGAAAGGGGAGAGGAGTAGGGCCTTTTAACTTTGGGGTATGGGGGGCTGTGGGTTGTGGTGGGGAGGAGTTAGGCGTGCAGTGGAGACACAAAAGGCCAGAAAAGGGTAAGGATTACGTAGAGGCTTGAAGGCTCAGGGGAGATGACCAGCAGAGGAGGGACTAGCCACTGTGCAGCATCTTTCCTATGTATATAGAAGAAGAGACCCCCAAAACCAGGTCTCTCTGGTTAGCTCCTGTGGGCAGCTTTCCCATGCCTCCTGCCCCCACTCCTGCCCCGCACCCTTGGAGAGTAGGCTACTTTCATCCAGTCGCCCATGCTACCGGAGTGGCCCAGGCCCGCGTGAAGTGGGGCCCAATGTGGTGGCCTCTCTGGCCACTCAGTGGTGAGGTCACTGCTCTGGCCGCACCGCTGTGGGTTGAGTGCCCCAGACTGCTGTGCCCTGCGAAGCAGGAGTCACGCTGCACAGAGACGACAGTGAGGACTAGCCCCAGCACAGGTCTGTTTTCTGAGGGGCAAAGGATAGTTTCAAATTGGTTTGCATGGAGGATGAAAGTCAACAGCACAGCAATACAGGAATAAGGGGAACAGCCTGAGATGCAGGTAGAAGAGATGGCCTCTCCCCGGAGTGTAGGCTGGTAGCTGGGCCTGCTGTGAGAGCGGGGGTCCTGCCAAGGGCAGGATGTGGCCCAGGGCGGCCCAGTTCCCGCCTGCAGCAGGGACAGCATCGCCCCTGGAGGCCCCTTGGGCATGCTCCTGAGTATAGCCCACTCGTCACCTTCCTTGGGCACAGCACAAGAAGGGCACCTCTCCTCACAGGCTCAGTCAGAGACTGTTTAACACGAGAGCATAAAAGGGATTACAAACAATGCTGTTGGGTTGAAAATTCTAGAATATTCTACTCAAATTCATGTGTTGCAAATCCTATCTGAAAGGATATTGGGTCAGACTGTGCTGTCCTGGTGTGGGGTGGAGGCACAGCCCACTCTACTACTCACAGCAGAGACACATCTGTCTTTTCACTGGGTAGCTGAGAGGGCAGTGACCCCTGGGGCTGGCCTGTGCTGGCCTCCTCGCCCAGGGCCTGTGCCTATCCCTTCCCAGGCTTCATCAACTAGAAAAAGTGCAATGGACTCAGACACCACTGACAGAGCCACACCCCTGCAGACACAGCTGCTCCCTGCGGAGACAGCCCCCTGGACAGCTCCGATCTGACTGTGAGGCTTTGGGCCTGAGCAGGGCTTCACGTGGAAAGGAATATTCAATGACTGGAGTGTTTTTTTAGGACCTTAGACTGTCCACAAGAGGAAAGGATTAACTTGGAGCAATTTCTGTTTAATAACAAGATTTTCACAGCAGCCAATATACATCTTTCTTTTTCTCTTTTCATTATTGATGTCGAGTGATTAAAGAACTTGAAGAAAAATGTTCTTAAAATTTATGAAGGTACTATATTCCAAACGCTGATTTATGCATTACTGCAAAACCAACATGTTGGTCTTCATTCAGTAATTCCATTTGTCTAATTGGCATGTCAGTGCAGAGGAAGGCACCAAATCCTCAGGACAGGAGGCAATGGGGTAGATCTAAAAGATAGGTATTTAAGTACAGCTTGCTGGGCTGAGGGGCACCGAGAACAGGTTCCTGGGACCCCAGTGGTACTCATGCTTCCTGTCCCTCAATCCTCCACCAGCCCATTTGCACCAAACCTTAGCTCTGCTCCATAAATGCCAGCAAACTCTATTATGCCCACAAAACCCCAGCCAAGTTCTGCTGTCAAGAGCCATCAGGAGGGGTGGGGGTGCCCAGGCCTGGCTTTAGCATCTGGGAACACACCTTATGGATCCCCTTTGTAATATCTCAATTGTCCCAGTCATCCCCTCAGGTCTGAGCACCTAACAACAGCTGCTGGACCACGTTGAGAAGGGCCCAGAATTCCATTCTGTCTCAGCAGGGGCAGGTCTCCTGCCTCTGTGCACTGAGCCCTGACCTTTGGCCACTCTTGTACCAAGAACCATCCTTCCATTGAGCCCACATCTGTGCTGTGGGCACATCTGCAGGGGAAGCAGCAAGGCCAAACGCACAACCCAAAGCAGGGTTGGTGAGCTTCAGCTATGCCTTCAGGCATGATATGGGCAGGGTGTCAAGCCTGTCCTCCCTTTGCAGGATGGGTCTATATGGGAGGGCCCTTGGAGGACCTGGAAGGATGGGGAAGTGCTGCTACAAGACCTCTGGGGAAGGAAACAGAGCCAGAGAACATACTCAGGACCAGGTAGAAAGACAGGAGCATTCCGTGGGGTTTTATGTGTCAGCCATAATATGTTTTTTCTTTTCTTTTCTAAAACTCTGTGAGAATTTGATCATTTCGGTATGAATCTTGCTCAGAATGAAAGCCATGGCTCAGTGATAGTGTAGGCCTGGCTGGCAGAGGGGCACTGCCTCTTCTTTGTGGAGTCTTAGGGGTGAGCCCTAGGTTTCTGTCTGCAGGTCAGACATACGGGACTCAGTGGGAAGAGACCAGGATGAGACTGTGGATCCAAGGGAAGTGCAGCCTCAGGTTAGAGTGCTGGGGGCATTCCCAGAGGTTGGTCCATGGCCTAGGATGTTGGGAGAGTCCCCCCCAGAGGATGGACTGTGGCCTGGGATACTGGGGGGCATTCCTAGAGGATGAGTAGTGGTGTGAGGAGTTGGGGTCCCCAGAGGATAGACCGTGAGACTGGAGTGTTCCAGCCACCTGGTGAAAATTCATGAACAAGTGCAAGCAGGAGGATTTGGGATGTGTTGAGAAGAAATGATTAAGAAAGGTAAGGGAGAGAGACCTCGGGGTGAGCATAGCCCTTGTGAGCCTGAAAAGGTGGCCAGGAGGTGAGCTGAACAAGAGCAGAAGCATCGGGCACTGCTGAGCCAGGGGGCAGGAGGAGGCGGTGGGCAGGAGACTCAGCTCAGAGCTAGTTGGATCAAATGATAGACCTCTCCAGAGAGTGGCCAATGTCTAAATTCAAGATTGAGCTCTTCTAGGGAGGGTGGGCCTAAGGTGAAGGCTGGGAAGAGTGGAAGGAGCCACCAAAGGAGAATGAGGAAGAGCTAGAGCCTCAGTGAGCCCTGAGACTAAAAGAGACGGCAGTGCAGGGAAGGCCACTGAGAACCTGAGAAAGGGCCAGAGCGTGGATGTTATTAGAGATCACCCTGACTAGATTGTTTCCTATCAGTTTCTTTTTTTTTCAAAATATAAATTATTTGTTTGGTCACAGAATCTAGGGCCGGACACTGAATAGAAAGAACATTTAGGAAAGGCGATGGGCCGGCAGCAGGGGTCCAGTCATTGCCTGCCACCATCCCCAGCCCATCCCCGCCCCCGCCAGGTACAGAGTGATGGCCGAGGGCTGAGCTCAGTTATATTGTCCCGTAAGCTCCACTCTCCTGCTCTGGGGAGGGACCCCACTGGGATCTGTCCAAGGACAGCAAACCATGCTGGTCTGCAGGGTTACCACCCTGGCCTTTCGTCTGTGTCAGGGCAGGCAGCTGGCAGCGGCAAGTGCAGGCAGGGGTCACGCAGAACATAGGATTTCTCATCTCCTCTATATCCGGAGGCATTTGTCCTTCCCGCCACTTGCCACTCTCTGGCCATCTGGACTCCAGTCAACAGCATATACCTCATCTGCGTGGCCTGGCAGATCTGCTGCCAGCTTCTGGGCCTTCACATCCCACACCTTCAGCGTGCTGTCGCTGCTGCCACTGACCAGGAGCCGGCTATCGGCTGACCAGGCGATCTGATACACAGCAGCCACGTGGCCACGTAGGGAAGCCAGGTACTTGCCCGTCCTGCCGTCCCACAGTTTGATGGATTTGTCGAAGGAAGCGCTGGCAATAATGCGGGAGTCAGGGGAGAAGAGCACAAGGTTGGTTGAAGTGAATTCAAGAAAGGAGACATGAATACAGTGATTTTAAGAAGTTTTGCTATAAAGGACAAGAGAAAAATTGCATAGTGGCTGGAAAACTGAAGACAGAGAGGTTAAATTTTTTATTTTGAGGTAATTGTAGATTTGCTTGTTCCAGTTTCCTCCAATGGTAACATCTTGCAAAATTATGATACGGTATCACAACAAGGATATACACATTGACACAGTCAAGATAAAGAATTTCCATCACTGCATGGACCCCTCATGTAGCCCTTTTACAGCCACACCCACATCCCTTCTGCCTGCACCCCCTGCCTCACCCACAGCAACTGCTAATTAATATGCTTTCCATCTCTGTAACTTTGTTATTTCAAGAATGCTATCATACAGTGTATAACCTTTTGGGATTTGCTTTTCTTTTTCTCCACCCAGTGCTTTCACTCTGTAGAGCCATCCAAATTTCTGCATGTTTCACTAATTATGCCTTCCCAAGGATGAGTAGGATTCCGTGGTATATAGATGTACTCTAGTTTGTTTAACCACTCATCCAGTGACATTAGGTTTGCTTCCAGTTTTGGACTACTATGGATAGAGCTTCTGTGAACATTCATGTATAGGTTTTTGTGTGAATGTTTCATTTATCTCCTGGCATGAATGTCCAGGAGGGCAATTGCTAGGTTATATTGCTAGTTGTATGGTAGTTTTTAAAGAACCTGTCAAAGTGCTTTCTAGAGGGTTTATACTATATTTTATTCCCACTAGCACTGTGTGAGGGGTCCAGTATCTGTATCCTCTGCCAGCATTTGCTGTTGTCTCTATTTTCTTACTTTTATCTATTCTCATAGGTGTGTAGTGACATGTCATAATTATAGTTGTAATTTGCATTTCCCTAATGGCTAATGATGTCGAACATTTTCTCATGTGTTCATTTACTATCTGTATATCCTCCTAAGTGATTCTTCTTGTCTTTGCACGTTTTCTTATTTGATATTTGTTTAATTTTTCAATTTTTCTGGCAGCCCCAGTGGCGCAGCAGTTTAGCGCCGCCTGCAGCCCAGGGCCTGATCCTGGAGACCCGGGATCGAGTTCCATGTCAGGCTCTCTGCATGGAGCCTGCTTCTCCCTCTGCCTGTGTCTCTGCCTCTCTCTCTCTCTCTCTCTCTCTCTCTGCATCTCTATGAATAAAAAATAAAATCTTTAAACAATTTTTTTCAATTTTTCTTACTGTTAAGTTTTGAGAATTCTTTATTACTATTTAGAAGTCATTTTTAAACATTTCAATGTAGTTAACATACAGTGCTGTATTAGTTTTCTGTGTACAACATAGTGATTTAACAATTCCATACATCATCCTGTGCTCATGACGGGTACACTCCTTAATCTTCATCACTTATTTCTCCCATCTCTGGTAACCATCCGCTTGTTTTCAATAGTTGAGTCTTTTTCTTGTTCTCTCTTTCTCTCTCTTTCACCTTCGCTAATTTTTTTTTGTTTCTTAAATTCCACGTATGAGTGAAATTATATAGTATGTGTCTTTCTTAGACTGACTTTTTTGACTTAGCATATACTCTCTAGCTGCATTCATGTTCCAAATGGCAAGATTTCATTCTTTTTTTTTTTTATGACTGGATAATCATTGCATATATACTACTTCTTTATCCATTCATCTATAGATGGACACTTTGGCTGCTTTCATAATTTGTCTATTATAAATACTGTTGCTATAAACAGTGGGGTGCATGTATCCCTTTGAATTAGTGTTTTTGTAGTTAATGTGATCACTGGATCTTAGGGTAGTTCTATTTTTAACTTTTTAAGGAAACTCCATACTGTTTTCCAGAGTTGTTGCACCAGTTTGCATTCCCACGAACAGCACAGGAGGGCTGTCCACAGCCTCACCAATACTTATGGTTTCTTGTGTTGTTGATTTTAGTCATTCTGACAGGTGTGAGGTGATATCTTTTTTTTGGGGGGGGGAAGAATTCTTTTTTTTAAAGATTTTATTTATTTATTCATTAGAGATGGAGAAAGAGAGAGAGAGAGAGAGAGAGAGGCAGAGACACAGACAGAGGAGAAGCAGGTTCCATGCAGGAAGCCTGACGTGGGAATCAATCCTGGGACTCCAGGATCAAGCCTTGGGCCAAAGGCAGGCACCAAACTGCTTAGCCACCCCGGGATCTGTGAGGTGATATTTTATATTAATTTTGACTTTTACTTTCCTGATGATGAATAATGTTGAGTGTCTTTTCATATGTCTGTTGGCTGTCTGGATGTCTTCTTTGGAAAAATGTCTGACCAGTCCTTAACTGGATTATTAATTTTTTTAGTATTGAGTTTGTTAAGTGTTTTATAGATTTTGGATACTAACCCTTTATCAAATATGTCATTTACAAATATCTCCTCCCATTCCATAGGTTGCCTTTTAGTTTTGTTGATTATTTCCTTTGCTGTGCAGAAGCTTTTTATTTTGATGTAGTCCCAATAGTTTATTTTTGCTTTCATTTTCCTTGTCTCAAGAGACATATCTAGAAAAATGTTGCTATAGCCTATGTCAGGGACATAACTATGTTGTCTTCTAGGGTTTTTGTGGTTTAGGTCTCAAATTTAAATCTTTAGTCCATTTTGAATTTGTTTTTGTGTATGGTATAAGAAAGTGGTCTAGTTTCATTTTTTTGTATGTAGCTGACCAGTTTTCCCAACACCATTTGTTGAATAGAACAACATTTGTTGTTCACCATTTGTTGAACTTTTTCCCATTGCATATTCTTTCCTGGTTTGTCAAAGATTAATTGACCATATAATTGTGGGCTTACTTCTAGGTTTTCTATTCTGTTCCATTTGTATATGTATCTGTTTTGTGCCAGTACCATAGTGTTTTGATGACTATAGCTTTATAAAATACCTTGAATTCTGGAATTGTGAGGCCTCCAGCTTTGCTTTTCTCTTTCAAAATTGCTATTTTGGGTCTTTTTTTTTTTTTTTTTTTTAGATTTTATTCATTTATTTATTCATGAGAGACACAGAGAGAGGCAGAGACACAGGCAGAGGGAGAAGCAGGCTTCTGTGTGGGGAGCGTGATGCGTGACTCACAACCTGAGCCAAAGGCAGACGCTCAACCATTGAGCCACTCAGGTGCCCTCTTTTATGGTTCTGTATAAATTTTAGGATTATTTGTTCTAGCTCTGTGAAAAGTGCTATTGGTATTTGGATAAGGATTGCATTAAATCTGTAGATTGCTTTGAGTTGTATAGACATTGCAACAATGTTTATTCTTCTAATCCATTAGCATGGAATGTCTTTCCATTTCTTTCTGTCATTTTCATTTCTTTTATCAGTATTTTTAGGTATCTTACTATTTTTGGTACAATTGTTAATGGGAGTGATTCTTTGATTTCTCTTTCTTCTGCTTCATTATTGGTGTATAGAAAGGCTATAGATTTCTGCACATTGATTTTGTATCATGACTTCACTGAATTCATTTTTCAGTTCTACTAGTCTTTTTGGTGAAGTCTTTAGGCTTATCTATAAGGAATACTATGTCATCTGCAAATAGTGAAAGTTTTACTTCTTCCTTACTGATCTGAATGCCTCTTATTTCTTTTGTTGTCTGATTGCTGAGGCTAAGACTTCCAGTACTATGTTGAATACAAGTGGTGATACTTATTACTGACCTTAGGGAGAAAGCTCTCAGTTTTCCCCCATCGAGTATAATGTTTGCCGTGAGTTTTTCTTATATGACCTTAATATATTGAGGTATATTTCCTCTAAAACTACTTTGTTGAGGGTTTTTATCATGAATAGAGGTTGTACTTTGTCAAATGTTTTTTCTGAGTCTATTGAAATAATCATATGGTTTTTCTCTTTTCTCTTATTGATGTGATGTATCACTTTGATTGATTTGCAAATATTCAACCACCCTTACATCCTGGGAATAAATCCTACTTGATCATGGTGAATGATTTTTTAAAGATGTATTGTTGGATTCTGTTTGCTAGTATTTTTTTGAGGATTTTTGCATCTATGTTCATCAGAGAGATTGGCCTGTAGTTGTCTTTTTTTGTGGGGTCTTTATCTGGTTTTGGTGTCAGGATGATACTGGTCTCATAGGATGAGTTTGAAAGCTTTCCTTCCTCTTCTGTTTTTTGGAATAGTTTGAGAAGAATAGGTATTCTTCTTTAAATGTTTGGTAGAATTTGTCTATGAAGCCATGTGGTCCTAGACTTTTGCTTATTTTTTTTTTTAGGGATTTTATTTATTCATGAAAGACACAGAGAGAAAGGCAGAGACATAGGCAGAGGGAGAAGCAGGCTCCAGGCAGGGAGCCTGATGTGGGACTCGATCCTCAGACTGCGGATCATGCCCTGAGCCAGGGGCAGGTGCTCAACCACTGAGTCACCCAGGTGTCCCTGCTTATTTATTTTTATTTTTTAAAGATTTTATTTATTTATTCATGAGAGACACACAGAGAGAGACAGGGACACAGGCAGAGGGAGAAGCAGGCTCCATGTGGGGAACCCTATGTGGGACTCGATCCTGGGACTCCAGGATCACGCCCTAGGCTGAAGGCAGACACTAAACCACTGAGCCACCCAGGGATACCCTAGACTTTTATTTATTGAGAGTTTTGAAATTACGGATTCAATCTCTTGCTGGAACTGGTCTGTTGAAATTTTCTAGTTCTTCCTGCTTCAGTATTGGTAGGTTATATGTTTGTAGGAATTTATCCACTTTCTTCTAGGTTCTCCAGTCTATTGGCATATAGTTTTTCATAATACACTCTTAGAATTGCTTGTATATCTGTGGTGTTGGTTTTTATTTCTTTTTCTTCATTTGTTATTTTATTTATTCCTGTCCTTTTATTATTTTTTTTTGTTGAGTCTGGCTAAATTTTTATGAATTCTGCTTATCTTTTTGAAGAACCAGCTGCTGGTTTCATTTATCTGTTCTATTTTTTTTTTTTTTTTAGTTTCTATATCATTTCTTTCTGCTCTAATCCTTATTATTTTCTTCTTTCTGCTGGTTTGGGGTTTTGTTTGTTCTTCCTCTAGCTCCTTTAGGTGTAAGATTAGGTTGTTTATTTGAGATTATTTTTGCTTCTTCAAGTAGGCCTGTATTGCTATGAATGTGCCTCTTAGGACAAGTTTTGCTGCATTCTAAAGGTTTTGGATTGTCATGTTTTTTTTTCTTTCCATTTGTTTCTATGTACTTTTTGATTTTTTCTTTGATTTCTTGGTTAACCTATGTTATTTAACCTCCATGTATTTGTGGTCTTTCCAGATTTTTTTCTTGTGGTTGACTTCTAGTTTCATAGCATTGTGATCAGAAAAGGTGTATGGACCTCAATCTTATTGTGTTCGTTTAGGCCTGTTTTGTGGCTTAATATGTGATATATTCTGGAGAATGTTCTGTGTGCACCTGAAAAGAATCTGTGTTCTTCTCTTTTAGGATGGAATGTTCTGAATATATCTGTTAGATCCATCTGTTCCACTGTGTTGTTCAAGGCCATTGTTTCCTTGTTGGTTTTCTCTTTAGATGATCTGTCCATTGATTAAAAAAAAAAAAAAAGCCTTCTACCATTACTGTGTTACTATCGATTAGTTCCTTTATGTTTATTATTAATTGTTTTATGTATTTGGGTGCTCTAAAGTGTCATGCCAAGTATTTACAATTGTTAGATCTTCTTGGTGGAGTATTCCATTTATAATTACATAGTGTCCTTCTTTGTCTGTTGTTAAGTATTTCTTTTAAATCTATTTTGCCCAATATAAATATTGCTACTCTGGCTTTCTTTTCACACCATTTGCATGATAAACATATCTCCATCCCTTCACTTTCAATCTGCAAGTGTCTTTAGGCCTAAAATGAGTCTCTTGTAGATAGTGTAGAGATAGGGCTTGTTTTTTCTATCCATTCTGTCTTTTTGATAGGAGCATTTGGACCATTTACATTCAAAGTAATTATTCATGGATATGTATTTATTGCCATTTTATTACTTGTTTTATGGTTGTTTCTGAAATTTTTCTCTGATCCTTTCTAATTTTTATAGTTTGCTGGTTTTCATTAATGATATATTTGAATTTCTTTCTCTTTAATTCTTTCACATCTATTAGTGGTTTTTGATTTGTGGTTACCATTAGGTATGTGTATAACATATTCTGCGTAGAACAGTGTACATTAAGTTGATGGTCACTTAATTTGGAATCCATGTTCTTTACTTTTTCCCATGTTTAAGGTGTATGGTGTCATATTTTACATCCTTTTATTTTGTGAGTTCTTTGATTTTCTGCAGAAAGTTTTTAAACTGCTTTTGTGTTTGCTACTTTCATACTGTCACTTCTGATTTTTCATTTTTGCAAAGAGTCCCCTTTAGTATTTCTTGCAGAGCCAGCTTAGTGGCTGTGAACTCCTTCAGTTTTTGTTTTGGAAACTCTTTATCTTTCCTTCTGTTGCCTGCATATATTCCCCATTCGGCACTTTGAATATATCCTGCCACTTTCTTCTGGCTTGCAAAGTTTTTTATGAAAAATCTGCCTATTGCCATATGGAGGGTTTTCTGTGTATGTAACTCTTCTTTTGTATTGCTGCTTTAAAATTTTTTTCCTTATCACATTTTACCATCCTAATTATAATATGTCTTGTGTGGATCTGCTTTTTAAAAATTTTGTTGGGAGTTCTCAGTGCCTCCTGAATCTAGATATCTGTTTCTTTCCGTAGATTAGGGAAGTTTTCAGCTATTATTTCTTTAAATAAATTTTCTGCCCTCTTTCTTTCTCCTCTTCTTCTGGGACTCTTATAATGTGAATGTTATTACATCTCATGTGGTCACTGAGTTCCCTACGTTTATCATCATTTATCTTTCTTCTGTTCAGCTTGATTACTTTCCATTACTCTGTCTTCTATATAATTAATGAATTTTTCTGCCTCTTCCAGCCTGCAGCTCATTCCATCAGGCATGTCCTTCATTTCATTTATTGAACTGTTCATTTCTGCTATAATATTTCTTACCTCTATGTTAAGGATTTTGTGGATGTCTTCCACTCTTTTCTTAAATCCAATGAGTATCTTTATGATCATTACCTTAAATTCTTTATCAGATGTATTATTTATATCTGTTTTGCTTAGATCTCTGGCTGTGGTCTTGTCCTGTTCTTGCATGTTTTCAAATTCCTCTATCTTCTCATTTTGTTTGTCCCTGTGCCTGTTTCTATGTTAGGAAAGTCAGCTCTATCTCCTGTTCCTGAGGGTAATGGCTTTATGAAGAGGTCCTGTGGTGCCTTGTTGTCTAGGGCCTGTCGCTTCAGGGAGTCTCCAGTGTGTACTGTGTGCTCTCTTCTATTGTGTCCTGGTCTCTTTATGCTTTAGGCCAGTGATCTGCAGAGGCTCTCTGCCTGTTGTGCACAGTGTTTGGTTCCTGGCCTTAATGTACTGAGGTTTAACTAGGAATGCTCTAGTCCACTTTTGGGGGGTAAGATTTTATATATTTATTCATGAGAAACACACAGAAAGAGGCAGATACATAGGCAGAGGGAGAAGCAGACTCCCCACAGGGAGCTTGCTGTAGGACATGATCCCAGGACCCTGGGATCACGACCTGAGCCAAAGGCAGACACTCAACCACTAAGCCACCCAGGTGCCCTCCTGTAGTCCACTTTTGGACTGAAACCTGTTGACACTGCTGCCAGAACCAAGGTCCTGCAAAACTCCTGGGCTGGGAGGTGTGGTGTAAGCAGGGGTTTTGATTGGTCTTCTGGGAGAAGGGCCTGCTGTACTGGGACTGAGGCAAGCATGACTGGGAAGGGTGACTCCTCCCCTCCCTGGGGGGCAAGGCTTGATGTAAGCAAGTGAGGTAGCAAGTGTTAGTGCTGTACTGGTTCCTCCTGTGCTTATGCTGGGGGGGGGGGGGGAGGCAAATGGTGCCTCCCAATTCCTTAAATTGAATTGGTGAATTCTGATTCTGCTAATGCTCTCAGATATATGCTCTGAGATGAGCAAATAACCTCCCCTCTGTGGGCCTGAGGCACTTTCAGATTGCTGTTTCCACACTGTCCACATGCTGTTTCCCTGCCTTTTCTCTAAGAGCAAACCAATGTCCTTTAGTCTCTGTGAGCCAGTGCTGCTAACCTTTAAAACTCCAGGCTTTAAGCCCCACTAGTTGCAAGAACTCATGTAGATTGGCTCCTCTCACTTTCCAAGCCAGTTGCTTTGGGGATTTGTCTTCCCTTTGTGGACTCCCCACCACAGCAACAGTGATCTGTTTCTCTCCCAGACTAGATCTCTGTATTCCTACCTTCTTTGATGAGGCCTCTTTTCTACCTTTAGTTGTGAAGTTTGTTCTGCCAGTCTTCAGGTTGATTTGTGGGGTATTTAGGATGATTTAATGGTTATTAGTTGTATTTGTGGATCTAACTGAGTTTAGGGTCCCCCTATTCTGCTGCCATCTTCCCTCCACTGAGAGTTCTTTATGTTTTCAGGATATTACTTTTTCTGAATAGTGATGGGCAAGTATTTTCTCCAAATTCATGGCTTGTCTTTTCATCCTCCTAACAGTTATTCACAGAGCAAAAAAATTGTAACGTTGATTAAGTCCAGTTTAAAAATTGTTTTCTTCTTTATGGATTGTGCTTCTGTTGCCAAGTTTAATACTTTTTGCCTAGCCCTAGATCCTGAAGAATTTTCACGGTGTTTATTTTTAAAACTTTTATAGCTTCACATTTTACACTTAAGTTTGTGATCCATTTTGATTTAACTTTTATGTAAGTTATGAGACATAGATTAAGGTTCTTTTTTTTGGCTATGGATATCTAATTGCTCAAGCACCATTTGTTGAACAGGTTGTCTTTCTTATGTCAAATTGCTTTTGCACCTTTGTCGAAATCCACTGGGCATATTTGCATGTGTCTATTTCTGAATCCTCTGTTCTGTTAATCTGTGTGTATATATGTCTGCTCATTCTACACACTATTGGTTACTGTAAAATAAATCATGCAGTTTGGTAGATAGGTCCTCCCATTTTTTTTCCAAATTGTGTTAGGTATTCTAGATCATTTGCCTTTATATATAAATTTTAGAATAATCTTGTTTATATTTATAAAATATTGTCCTAGAATTTGATAGGAATTGCATTAAATCTGTATATAAATTTGGGGAGAATTAACATTTTTACTATGTCGAGTCTTCCAATTCATCAACACGATTTAGCTTTCCATGTATTTAGGTCTTTGATTTCTTTCATCAGTGTTTTCATGGTTTCCAGCATATCAGTCAATATCTGTCTTGTTAGATGTACGCCTAAATATTTAATTTTTTATCAGTTGTGAATTGTATTGTATTTTTAATTTTATTGTCAACATGTTCATTGAAAGTATATGGAAATGTAGATTTTTAAAATAGTTCTCTTGTATCCTGTGACTTCGATGAACTCAGTTCTTTGAGGGTTTTTGTTTTGTTTTGTTTTTTTAGGTTACTTGGGATTTTATTATGTAGAAAATCATACCATTTGCAATTTGGGACAGTTTTATTTCTTCCTTTCTGTTCTATATGCCTTTTCCCCCTTTTCTTGCACTATTGCACTGGCTAGAACTTCCAGTAGTATGTTGAATAGGATTGATGAGAGTAGACATCCTTGCCTTATTCTTGATCATAGAGGAAAGCTTCAAGTTTCTTAACATTAAGTATATTGTTAACTGGTTTTGGTAGATATGCTTTATCCAGGTGAGGAAGTTCTCCTCTATTCCAGTTTTAAGTTTTTATCATGAATGGGTACTGAGTTTTGTCAAGTGTTTTTCTGCATCAGTTTGTATGATCATATGATTTTTCTTCTTTGCCTCTTAATGTGGTAGATTAGATTGATGTTTTTATTAGCTTTATTGATATATTATTAACATATCATATAATATGTCCATTTAAAAGGTATAGTTCAGTGGTTTTTGCTATATCCAATGAGTTGGATGACCATCACCACAATTTTAGAGCATTCTTACTAACCCAAAATGAAAGCCCATATGCATTTTCACCCCTTCTTTTCCTTAGATCTTTCTCTCCTCCCCAAATGGCAAATACTTATCTACTATCTGTTTCTATAGATTTGCCTATTAAGAAGATTTCATATACAAATGGAATCAGGCAATGTGTGCTCTTTCTTTTGTGACCGGCTTCTTTCACTTGACACTTCTTTTCACTTTCACTTTGACTCTTCAAAGTTCATCCATGTCATAGCATGTATAAGTACACTGTTCGTTTAATTGTTGAATTCATTCAGGATAGATGTTGAATCCTACTATCATATGGATATATCACATTTTGTTTACCCATTAATCTGTGATAGACATTTGGGTTGTTTTTATTTTTTTATTTTAATTTTTTTATTTTTTATTTATTTATGATAGGCACACAGTGAGAGAGAGAGAGAGGCAGAGACACAGGCAGAGGGAGAAGCAGGCTCCATGCACTGGGAGCCTGACGTGGGATTCGATCCCGAGTCTCCAGGATCGCGCCCCGGGCCAAAGGCAGGCGCCAAACCGCTGCGCCACCCAGGGATCCCTGTTTTTATTTTTTGAGTGTTGTGAATAAAGCTTCTATAATATGTTTTTGTGTGGGCAAGTGTTCCGTTTCTTTTGGTTATCTATGAAGAAGTAGAATTCCTGATTAATACGGTAACAGTATAGTTAACATTGATCAGTTTGTGAATACTGAACTAGTTTTGCCTTTCTAGAATAAACTATACTTGGTCATGGTGTGTATTCTATATTGCTGGATTTCCTTTGCTAATATTTTAAGGATTTTTAATTTGTAGTTTCTTTCCCTTATTCCTTATCCTTTTCTCTTTCTTTTCTTTTCTTTTCTTTTCTTTTCTTTTCTTTTCTTTTCTTTCTTTCTTTCTTTCTTTCTTTCTTTCTTTCTTTCTTTCTTTCTTTCTTTTCTTTCTCTTTCTTTCTTCTTCCCTTCCCTTCCCTGCCCTTCTCCCTGCCCTTCTCCCTGCCCTTCTCCCTGCCCTTCTCCCTTCCCTTCTCCCTTCCGTTCTCCCTTCCGTTCTCCCTTCCCTTCTCCCTTCCCTTCTCCCTTTCCTTCTCCCTTTCCTTTCCTTTCCTTTCCTTTCCTTTCCTTTCCTTTCCTTTCCTTTCCTTTCCTTTCCTTTCCTTTCCTTTCCTTTCCTTTCCTTTCCTTTCCTTTCCTTTCCTTTCCTTTCCTTTCCTTCTGTCTGATTTTGGTATAAGGGTAACTCTAACCTCATAAAATTAATTGGGAAGTATACCTATCTTCTGTTTCCAGAAGAAATTGGGTAGAATTGGTGTTAATTCTTTTTCAAATGTTTGGTAGTGGCAAGATGGAAGAGGAGTAGGGTCCCTAAGTCACCTGTCACACCAACTTCCCTGGATAACTTTCAAATCATCCTGAAAACCTACGAATTCGACCTGAGATTTAAAGAGAGAACAGCTAGAACCCTACAGAGAGAAGGGTTTTTGCTTCTAACGAGATAGGAAGGCAGGGGAAAAAAAAAAAAAGAATCAACTGGGGGAGGACCACCCCCTGCGAGGACCCGGGCTAAGGCCAGGCGGCAAAAGCCTCCCGGGACAGGAAAGCCCAGTCAGTCCCGAAGCAGGAACTTTAAAAATCCGCCTGGGACTCTTCCCGGACGCAAAGGCGCTTAGCAGGGAGCTCGGGCAGAGCGCAGGAGGGCGCTGGAGCCTCCAGGCTCCCGGAGCCACTAACTAGGCAGCCGCCCGGGGAGAGCGCGCCCCCCGCCCCTCGCCCCCCTGCGGCCGAGCTCGGCGAAGGGCTGCAGCGCGCCTGGCGGGGCCTCGGGAAGCTCCTGCGGCGGCTGGGGCGGAGGGGGCTGGTCCCCGCTGGCTTCGGGAGCCGCGCCCGGGAGCGCGATTGCAGCAGCGCAGGCCCCGGAGCCCAGAGCCCCGGGACACAGCCCAGGACCCTGCGCTCCCCCCAGGACAGGCGGGGGCGGGGAGGACACAGGACAGCGAGGACGCTCCTGCCGCCAGGCACCCCCGAGCTGCGCAGATCAGCACCCGCAACCCCTGGAAGCACCCAGGCCAGTGCGACTGGGAGACTGTGGGAGTCACTGCAGGAGCTGACCCTAGGGCTAGAGAGCTGGCAGCAGCCAGTGTTGTTGTTCCTCCTGTGTCACCCTGTGCCTGGGATGGAGCAGGGCTACCAGGGAACAGGGGCCTCACAGGATAAACAGCTCCCACTGAGCTGTGCACCTGGCAGGGGGCGGAGCAGCGTCCCCAGGTGCACACCCCTGAGAATCAGCACAGCAGGCCCCCAGAAGATCAGCTGGAAGGACAGGGGAAGAGCAAGTTCTTGACCAAGCAGCGCTGGAAAGCTCCAGGGGAAGTTGAGGGATTTAAAATATATAGAATCAGAGGATCCCCCTTTTTTTGGTTGTTGTTGTTGTATGTTTTTTGTTTTCTTGTTTTGCTTTTCATCCCTTTTCCAGTACTTGCTTTTAGCCACTCTGCACTAAGCAAAATGATTACAAAGAACTCACCACAAAAGAAAAAATCAGAAACAGTACTCTGCCACAGAGTTACAGAATTTGGATTACAATTAGATGTCAGAAAGCCAATTCAAAAGCACAATTATAAAGCTACTGTTGACCCTGGAAAAAAGCATAAAGGATTCATGCCAAAAGAATCTATCCAACAAGAGGACCTAAAATCATGAATATTTATGCCCCTAATGTGGGAGCTGCCAAATATATCAATCAATTAATAACCAAAGTAAAGACATACTTAGATAATAATACACTAACTGGTAGACTTCAACATGGCACTTTCTGCAAATAATAGCAAAGCACATCTCCAAAGAAACAAGAACTTTAAATGATACACTGGACCAGATGGATTTCACAGATATTTACAGAATTTTACATCCAAACGCAACTGAATACACTTTCGTCTCAAGTGCACATAGAACTTTCTCCAGAATAGACCACATACTGGGTCACAAATGAGGTCTCAAGTGATACCAAAAGATTGGGATTGTCCTCTGCATATTTTCAGACCATAATGCTTTGAAACTTGAACTCATGCACAAGAAGAAATATGGAAGAAACTCAAACATGTGGAGGTTAAAGACCATCCTGCTAAAAGATGAAGGGTCAACCAGGAAATTAGAGAATTAAAAAGAGCCATGGAAACGAATGAAAGTGAAGATATAACTGTTCAAAATATTTGGGATACAGCAAAAGCAGTACTAAGAGGGAAATACATCAGAATATAAGCATATCTCAAAAAATTGGAAAAACAAATACACAAGCTAACCTCGCACCTAAAGGAGCTGGAGAAAGAACAGCAAATAAAACCTACACTAAGCAGGGGGATCCCTGGGTGGCGCAGCGGTCTGGCGCCTGCCTTTGGCCCAGGGCGCGATCCTGGAGACCCGGGATCGAAACCCACGTCGGGCTCCCGGTGCATGGAGCCTGCTTCTCCCTCTGCCTGTGTCTCTCCTTTCTTTCTCTCTATCATAAATAAATTAAAAAAAAATAAAAACATTAAAAAAACCTACACTAAGTAGAAGAGAGTTAATAAAGATTCGAGCAGAACTCAATGAAATAGAGATCAGAATAACTGTGGAACAGATCAACAAAACCAGGAGTTGGTTCTTTGAAAGAATTAATAAGATAGATAAACCATTAGCCAGCCTTATTAAAAATAAAAGAGAAAAGACTCAAGTTAATAAAATCACAAATGAAAAAGAAATCACAACCACTATCAAGGAAATACAAATGATTTTAAAAACATGTTATGAGCAGCTATATGCCAATAAATTAGGCAATCTAGAAGAAATGGACGCATTTCTGGAAAACCACAAACTACCAAAAACTATAACAGGAAGAAATACAAAACCTAAACAGGCCAATAACCAGGGAGGAAATTGAAGCAGTTATCTATAACCTCCCAAAGCACAAAAGCCCAGGGCGAGAAAGCTTCCCAGGGGAATTCTAGCAAACATTTAAAGAAGAAACAATACCTATTCTACTAAAGCTGTTTCGAAAGATAGAAAGGGAAGGAATACTTCCAAACTCGTTCTATAAGGCCAGCATCCAAAGACCCCACCAAAAAGGAGAATTATAGACCAATATCCCTGATGAACACAGATGCAAAAATTCTCAACAAGATACTAGCCAATAGGATCCAACAGTACATTAAGAAGTTTATTCATCATGACCAAGTGGGATTTATCCCCGGGATGCAAGGCTGGCTACACACTCGTAAAGAAATCAAAGTTATGGATCACATCAACAAGAGAAAAAACAAGAACCATTTGATCCTCTCAATAGATGCAGAGAAAGATTTTGACAAAATACAGCATCCATTCCTGATCAAAACTCTTCAGAGTGTAGGGATTGAGGGAACATTCCTCAGCATCTTAAAAGCCATCTACGAAAAGCCCACAGCAAATATCATTCTCAATGGGGAAACACTGAGGGCCTTTCTCCTAGGATCAGGAACAAGACAGGGATGTCCACTCTCACCACTACTATTCAACATAGTACTGGAAGTCCTAGCCTCAGCAATCAGGCAACAAAAAGAAATAAAAGGCATTCAAATTGGCAAAGAAGAATGCCACTCTGCAAAGATGTGTCACTCTTTGCAGGTGACATGATACTGTACATAGAAAACCCAAAAGACTCCACTTGAAGATTGCTGGAACTCATGTAGCAATTCAGCAGTGTGGCAGGATATAAAATCAATGCCAAGAAATCAGTGGCATTTCTATACATTAACAATGAGACTAAAGAGAGAGAAATTAAGGAGTCAATCCCATTTACAATTGCACCCAAAGCATAAAATACCTAGGAATAAACCTAACCAAAGAAGTAAAGGATCTATACCTTAAAAACCACAGAATGCTTCTGAAAGAAATTGATGTAGACAGAGATGGAAAAATATTCCATGCTCATGGATTGGAAGAATTAATATTGTGAAAATGTCCATGCTAACCAGGGCAATTTACACATTTAATGCAATCCCTATCAAAATACCATGGACTTTCTTCAGCGGGTTGGAACAAATCATCTTAAGATTTGTGTGGAATCAGAAAAGACCCCGAATAGCCAGGGGAATATTGAAAAATAAAACCAGCGCCTGGGGCATCACAATGCCAGATTTCAAGTTGTACTACAAAGCTGTGATTGACAGTGTGGTACTGGCACAAAAACAGACACATAGATCAATGGAACAGAATAGAGAACCCAGAAATGGTCCCTCAACTCTATGATCAACTAATATTTGGCAAAGCAGGAAAGACTATCCACCGGAAAAAGGACAGTCTCTTTAATAAATGGTGCTGGGAAAAGTGGACATACACATGCAGAAGAATGAAACTGGACCACTCTCTTACCAGACACAATGATAAACTCAAAATGGATGAAAGATCTAAAGGTGAGAAAAGAATCCATCACAATCCTAGAGAAGAGCGCAGGCAACACCCTTTTTGAACTTGACCACAGCAACTTTTAGCAAGATACATCTATGAAGGAAAGGGAAACAAAGGCAAAAATGAACTACTGGAACTTCGTTAAGATAAAAAGCTTCTGCACAGCAAAAGAAACAGTCAGCAAAACTAAAAGACAACCTACAGAATGGGAGAAGATATTGCAAATGACATATCAGGTGTATGTATATCCACGTATACTTGCTATAGTATCCAAGATCTATAAGAACTTATTAAACTCAACAGCCAAGAAACAAACAGTCCAATCATGAAATGGGCGGAAGACATGAACAGAAATTTCACCAAAGAAGACATAGACATGGCCAACAAGCACATGAGAAAATGCTCCACATCACTTGGCATGAGGGAAATACAAATCAAAACCACGATAAGATACCACCTCACACCAGTGAAAATGGGGAAAATTAACAAGACTGGAAACTACAAATGTTGGAGAGGATGTGGAGAAAAGGGAACCCTCTTACACTGTTGGTGGGAATGTGAACTGGTGCAGCCACTCTGGAAAACTGTGTAGAGGTTCCTCAAAGAGTTAAAAATAGACCTGCCCTACGACCCAGCGATTGCACTGCTGAGGATTTACCCGAAAGATACAGATGCAGTGAAAGACTGGGACACCTGCACCTCAATGTTTCTAGCAGCAATGTCCACAATAGCCAAATTGTGGAAGGAGCCTCGGTGTCCATCGAAAGATGAATGGATAAAGAAGATGTGGTTTATGTATACAATGGAATATTACTCAGCCATTAGCAAAGACAAATAACCCACCATTTGCTTCAATGTGATAGAACTGGAGGGTATTATGCTGAGTGACGTAAGTCAATCGGGGAAGGACAAACATTATATGGTCTCATTCGTTTGAGGAATATAAAAAGTAGTGAAAGGGAATAAAGGGGAAAGGAGAGAAAATGAGTGGGGAATATTAGTGAGGGTGACAGAACATGAGAGACACCTAACTCTGGGAAACAAACAAGGGGTAGTGGAAAGGGAGGATGTGGGAGGATGGGGTGACTGGGTGATGGGCACTGAGGGGGCCACTTGACGGGATGAGCCCTGGGTGTTATGCTATATGTTGGCAAATTGAACATCAATAAAAAATATACATACATACATACATACATACATATTTGGTAGTATTTTCAGTAAATCTTGGTCTGGAGGTTTATATTTTGGAGTTTAAAAATTCAAAATAATCCTACTTAATAATTACAGGATTATCCAAATTATTTATTTTATAATTGAGTGAATTGTACTCATTTGTGCTTTTGGAGAAATTGGGTCCTTTTCATCTGAGTTGCCACATTTATGTACATAGAGTTGTTTGTATTCCATTATTATCTTTTTGGTGTCTGTAAGTCTTTAGTGATATTCCCCCACTTCATTCCTGACAGTGCTCATATCTATTCTCTTAGTCTTAGGTAATATCTATTCATGTCAATCATGCTAGAAGTGTTTGTCAATTCTGTTGATGTTTGCAAAGAACAGGTTCTTTGCTTCATTGATTTTCTCTGCTGTTTTTCTGTTTTCTATTTCATTGATATTTGCTCTTATGTTTGTTATTTTTTTACTTGTACTTTTTTAAGGGTTACTTTGCTCTTCTTTTTCTACATTACTGAGATGAGAGTTTAGATTATTGTTTTGAGGCCTTTTCTTCTTTCCGATGTGAACATTTAATGCTATAAACTTCCCTCTTATCACTGCTTTGGCTTTGTTCCACAGTTTGATATGCTGTGTTTTCATTTGTTCAGCTCAGTATAATTTTGATTTCTCTTGAGACTTCCTCTTTGACTTCTGGATTATATAGAAGTGTATTGTTTAATTTTCAGATATGCAGATTTTCTGCTCCAAATCTCTAATTTGATTAGAATGTAGCTGTAGAACACACTGTGTCATTTCAGTTCTTTTAAATTTTTGGAGGTTTGTTTCATGTCCCAAGTCATAGTATATTTTGGTATATATTCTATGAACACCTAAAATGAGTGTTCTGCTGTTATTGGGTGGAGTGTTATATAAATATCAACTAGATCCTATTGGTTGATGGTGTTATTCAGTTTTCCTATGTCCTTGCTGATTTTCTGTGAAGTTGTTCTACTAATTGCTGAGAGAGACATGAAACCTCCAGCAATACCACTGTACATGTTTCTTTCTACTTTCAGTACTGTTAGTTTTGCACCTCATATTTTGCTGTTGTTTGGTAATACACATTTAAGTCTTAAATGTCTTTCTGGTAAATTGACCCTATTATTATATAATCTCTGTGTTTACCTAGTAATTTTCTTTATTCTGAAATTTGTCTTATATCAATATAGCCACTTGTGCTTTCTTTGGATTAATGTTTGAATAATGTATCCTTTTCCATTCTTTCACATTTTAGCCTATTTATATTGTTATTTTTGAAGCATATTTCTTGTAGACTGCACATAGCTGAATTATGTTTTATAATCCACTCTGCCAACCTTTTTTAGTTGTATTCAATGGAATTTTAATATATTAGGGTTGAACCAGTTAGTTGGATGTATTTTGTAATTCTATTTTGATTTATCTCTAGTATTTTTAAATATATCTTTTTTAAAGCTTTTTCAAGTGATTTCTATAGGTGCTAAATTCTATATACATTGCTTGTCATGGTCTCATCATGTTATCATTTTATCAGTTTGAGTAAAATTTGAAAAACCTTACCTCACTCTACATCCTTTTAACTCCTCCATTTGTAATAAAATTGTCTTAAATATTTCCTCTAAACGGAGAGAAAATGAGTGAAAATATCAGTGAGGGAGACAGAACATGAGAGACACCTGGGAAATGATCAAGGGGTAGTGGAAGGAGGAGTGGGTGCGGGGTTTGGGTGACTGGGTGATGGGCACTAAGGGGGGCACTTGGCGGGATGAGCCCTGGGTGTTATGCTATATGTTGGCAAATTGAACTCCAATAAAAAAATTTAAAAAATAAATATTTCCTCTACATATGTTGATAATTACATCAAAGAGTGTTAGAATTTTTTCATCAAAATCAAACAGAACTTAGAAAAATTTAGAAAATCCAAGAGAAGAGGGAAATTGTTGGTTTTACCTGTGCTTTTCTCGTTTCCATTGTTCTTTGTACCTTACTGATGCTCCCAAATTCCTTCTTTTATCTGTCCTTTTGTGTTTTGATAACTTCCCTTAGCCATTCTTTTAGGATTGTTCTGCTGGCAGCAAATTCTCTTAGTTTTCTTCCATTTAAGAACATCTGATTTCACCTTCATTCTTTTTTTTTTTAAATATTTTATTTATTTATTTATTTATTTATTTATGGGAGAAACACACACACACACACACACACAGAGAGAGAGAGAGAGAGAGAGAGAGGCAGAGACACAGGCAGAGGGAGAAGCAGGCTCCATATGGGGAGCCTGATGTGGGACTGGATCCGGGGACTCCAGGATCACGCCCTTGGCTGAAGGCGGCCCTAAACCACTGAGCCACCCGGGCTGCCCTCACCTTCATTCTTGAATGATATTTTCACTGGATAGAGGATTCCAGGTTTACAGAAACCATGGATGCAGAAGAAGTGGCACAATATTTCTTCAAGAAACGAGAGAAAAGAACTGTCAACCTAGAATCCTTTTGTTTCATTTCTCTTGTTCTTTTATTTCATTTCTTTTTTCATTTTGTTTCAGTTCAAGTGTCCTTTTTAATACCCATCACCCATCTAGCCCATTCTTCACATACCTCCTCCCATCAACTCTCAGAACCCTTTGTTCTCTATCATTAAGGGTCACTTGTGGCTTATTTACCTCTCTCCTTTTTTTCTTTTTCCCCTTCCCATATGTTCATCGGTTCTGTTTCTTAAATTCCACATATGAGTGATATCATACCATGTTTCTCTTTTTGTAACTGACTTATTTCACTTAGCATAATACACTCTCACTCCATCCACATAGTTGCAAATGGCAAGATTTCATTCTTTCTCATCGCTGAATAATACTCCATTGTGTATATATACCACATCTTCTTTATCTGTTCATCAGTCAGTGGACGTTAGGGCTCTCTCCATGGTTTTATTATTATTCATAATGCTGTTATAAACATCTGGGTGTATGTATCCCTTCAAATCTATTTGTGTATCCTTTAGGCAAATACCTAGTAGTGGAACTGCTAGATCATAGGTTAGCTTTATTTTTAGCCTCCAAACTGTTTTCCAGAGTGGCTCCACCTGTTTGCATGCCCACCAAACAGTGCAAGAGATTCCCCCTTCTCCACATACTTGCCAACATGTGTTTTTTTCGTTTGTTGTTGACTTTAGCCATTCTGACAGGTTGAGGTGGTATTGTGATTCTGATTTGTATTTTCCTGATGATGAGTGATGTTGAGCATCTTTTTATGTGTTTGTTAGCCATCTGGACGTCTTCTTTGGAAAAGTGTCTCTTCATATTTAGATCTTTATGATCATTTAGGTCTTTCATCCATTTTGAGTTTATTTTTGTGTATGGTATAAGAAAGTGGTCCAGTTTCATTCTTCTACATGTGGCTGTCCAATTTTCCCAACAACATTTGTTGAAGAGACTCTCTTAGTTCATTGAATATTTCTTCCTACTTTGTCAAAGATTAGTTGACCATATAGTTGTGAGTCCATTTCTGGGTTCTGTATTCTGCTCTGTTGATCTATATGTCTGTTTTTTGCCAGTACCATACTGTCTTGGTGACTACAGCTTTGTAATATAGCTTGAAATCCATAACTATGATGCCTCCAGTTTTGTTTTTCTTTTTCAAAAATGCTTTGGCTATTCAAGGTCTTTGGTGGTTCTGTACAAACTTCGTTCTAGCTCTGAGAAAAATGTTGCTAGCATTTTGATAAAGAATGAATTGAATTAAATGTGTAGATTGCTTTGGGTAGTATAGAAATTTAGAAAATGTTTGTTCTTTCAATCCATGAGCATGGAATAGTTTTCCATTTCTTTGTGTCCTCTTCAGTTTCTTTCATCAGTGTTCCGTAGTTTTCAGAGTACAAGTCTTTTTACCTCTGTAGTTAGATTTATTCCCAGGTATCTTATGGTTTTTGGTACAATTGTAAATGGGATTGATTCCTTGATTTCTTCTTCTGCTGCTTCGTTATTGGTGTCTGGAAAGGCAACAGATTTCTGCACATTGATTTTATATCCTGCAACTTTGTTGAATTCATGTATGAGTTATAGCAATTTTCGGTGGAGTCTTTTGGTTTTTCTACATAGAGTATCATGTCATCTGCAAATAGTGAAAGTTTGACTTCTTTACCAATTTGGATGCCTTTTATTTCTTTTGTTGTCTGATTGCTGACACTATGACCTCCAGTACTGTGTTAAATAGTAATGATGAGAATGGACATCCTTGACTTGTTTATGACTGTTGGGGAAATGCTCCCAGTTTTTCCCCACTAAGGATGATATTTGCTGTCAGTCTTTAGTATATGGCCTTTATGATGTTGAGATATGTTCCCTCTATCCCTACTTTGTTGAGAGTTTTTATTAAGAAAGGATGCTGTATTCTGTTGAATGCTTTTTTGCATCTACTGAATCATATGCTTCTTATCCTTTCTTTTATTAATGTGGTTTATCACATTGATTGGTGAATGTTGAACCACCCTGGCATCCCAGAAATAAATCTCACTCAATCATTGTAAATAATTCTTTTAATATACTGTTGAATTCTGTTTGGTAATATTTTGTTGAGAATATTTGCATCCATGTTCATCAGGGATATTAGCCTGTAATTCTCCTTTTTAGTGAGGTCTTTGTCTAGGTGTGGAATCAAGTTAATGCTGGCTTTGTAGAATGAGTTTGGAAGTTTTCCCTCTGTTTTTATTTTTTGGAATTTTTTTCAGAAGACTAGGTTTTAATTCTTCTTTAAATGTTCGGTAAAATTCTCCTGGAAAGCCATCTAGCCCTGGACTCTTGTTTGTTGGAAGATTTTTGATTACTGATTCAATTTCTTTGCTGGTTATAGGTCTGTTCAAATTTTCTATTTCTTCCTCTTTCAGTTTTGATAGTTTGTATGTTTCTAGCAATTTGTCCATTTTTTCCAGAGTACCCAGTTTGTTGGCATATAATTTTTCTTTTTTTTTGGCATATAGTTTTTCATGGTATTCTCTTGTAATTGTATTTCTGTGGTGTTGGTTGTGATCTCTCCTTTTTCATTCATGATTTTGTATATTTGGGTCCTTTCTCTTTTTTTTTCATAAGTGGCTAGAGGTTTGTCAAATTTATTAATTCTTTCAAAGAACCAGCTCCTGTTGATCTGTTCTACTGTTTTTAAATTTTCTATATCATTGTTTTATGCTCTACTTTTTATTATTTCCCTTCTTCTGCTGGCTTTGCACTTTTTTTTTTTTTGCTTTCCTTTTCTAGCTCCTTCAGGTATAAGGGTAGGTTGTGCATTTGAGACTTTTCTCAATCCCTGGGTGGCGCAGCGGTTTGGCGCTTGCCTTTGGCCCAGGGCGCGATCCTGGAGGCCCGGGATCGAATCCCACATCAGGCTCCCGGTGCATGGAGCCTCCTTCTCCCTCCGCCTATGTCTCTGCCCCCCTCTCTCTCTCTCTGTGTGTGACCATCATAAATAATAAATAAAAAAAAAATAATCCTGTAGGTAACTGTATATACTCAAGTCTCCCCAGTGGTTGCCAAAAAAGAATCTTATAAAAAAAAAAAAAAAAAGGTAGGCCTGTATTGCTGTATACTTCCTTTTTATGACTGTCTTTGCTGCATCTGAAAGGTTTTGGACTGTTGTGTTTTCATTTTCATTTTTCTTTTGTGTATTTTGTCATTTCTTCTTTAATTTCATGGTTAACCCATTCATTCTTAGTAGGGTGTTCTTTAACTTCCATGTATTTGTAGTCTTTCCAATTTTTTTGGTGGTTGACTTCAAGTTTTATAGTGCTATGATCTGAAAATATGCATGGCATGATCTCTTTTTGTACTTGTTGGAAGTAGATTTGTGACCCAGTATGTGACCTAATCTGGAGAATGGATGTTCCATGTGCACTAGAAAAGAATATGTAGGGGCACCTGGGTGGCTCAGTCAGTTAGGCCTCTGACTCTTGATTTTGGCTTGGATCATGATCTCAGAGTCATGGGATAAAGCCCTACGTTGGGCTCTGTGCTAAATGAAGAGTCTGCTTGAGATCACCTCTCTTTCCTTCTCCTGCCCTTCCCCGCTGCACACACACACTGTCTCTGTCTAAAACGAATAAATCTTTTTTCAAAAGGAAAAGAATGTGTATTCTGCTGCTTTGGGATGAAATGTTGTGAATATATTTGTTAAGTTCATGTGACCCAGTGTGTCATTCAAAGCCATTGTTTTCTTGTTAATTTTCTGCTTAAATTATCTGTCCATTGCTGTAAGTGGGGTGTTAAAGTTCCCTACTATAATTGTATTATTATCAGTGAGTTTCTTTATGTTTCTTATCATTGATTTCATTCATTTCAGTTCACCCATGTTAGGGGCATAAGTATTTACAATTGTTAGATCTTTTTGATGGATAGACCCCTTAATTATGATATAATGCCCTTCTTCATCTCTTGTTACAGCCTTTGGTTTAAAATCTTGTTTGATATAAGTATGGCTACCCTGGCTTTCTTTGGTATCCATTTATATGACTAATATTTCTCCACCTCCTCATTTGAATCTGCAGGTGACTTTAAGTCTACAGTTAGTCTCTTGTAGGCATCATATAAATGGGTATTGTTTTTAAATTCATTCTGATACCCTGTGTTTTTGTTGGAGCATTTAGTCCATTTACTTTCAGAGTGATTGTTGAAAGATATGAATTTAGTACCATTGTGTAACCTGTAGAGTTGTGTTTCTGGTGATGTTCTCTGGTCCTTTCTAGTCTTTGTTGCTTTTGATCACTTTTTTCTCTCTACTCAAATCATCGCTCTTAAAATTGTTGCAGGGCTGGTTTAATGGTTGCAAATCAGTTTTTGTTTGGGAAACTCTTTCCTTCTATTCTGAATGACAGCCTTGCTGGATGAAGAATTCTTGGCTACATATTTTTCCCATTCAGCACATTGAATATTTCCTTCCACTCCTTTCTGGCCTGCCCAGCTTTGGTGGACAGATCTGCTGTGAACCTGATCTATCTTCCTTGTAGGTTAAGGACTTTGTCCCATTGCTGCTTTCAGGATTCTTTCCTTATCTGTGTATTTTATGAATTTGACTATTATATGCCTTACAATGGTTGACTTTTGTTGAATTTAATGGGACTTCCTTGTACTTCTTGGATTTTCATGTCTGTGTCCTTCTCCAGATTAGGTAAGTTTCGAGCTATCATTTGTTCAAATAAACCTTCTGTCCCTATATCTCTCTCTTAATTTTTTGGGACTCCTATGATACAAACATTATTATGTTTTTTTTGTATATTTTTTATTGGAGTTTGATTTGCCAACATAGTATAACACTTAGGGCATCCCATCAAATGCCCTCGGTGCCCGTCACTCCCCTTTGCTACCCCTCGTTCATTTCCCAGAGTTAGGAGTCTCTCATGTTTTGTCACCCTTTCTGATTTTTCCCACTCATTTTCTCTCCTTTCCCCTATAATCTCTTTCACTATTTTTTATATTCTCTGTATGAGTGAAACCATATAATGATTGTCCTCCGATTGACTTACTTCACTCTGCATAATACCTTCCAGTTCCACCCACGTCAAAGCAAATGGTGGATATTTGTTGTTTCTAATAGCTGAGTAGTATTCCATTGTATATATAGACCACATCTTCTTTATCCATTCATCTTTCGAAGGACATCAAGGCTCCTTCCACAGTTTGGCTATTGTGGACATTGCTGCTAAAAACATTGGGGTTCAGGTATTTCAGCTTTTCACTGCATCTGTATCTTTGGGGTAAATCCCCAGTAGTGCAATTGCTGGGTCATAGGGTAGCTCTATTTTTAACTCTTTGAGGAACCTCCATACAGTTTTCCAGGGTGACTGTACCAGTAAACATTCCTACCAACAGTGCAAGAGGGTTTTAATAAGTTACTAATTTCCCTAAGTTTAGCTTTATGGTCCATTACATTACTTTACCTCCTCTTTTCAGCTTCATCATTTTCCATAAGTTAATCTTCTATGTAACTTATTTGGTTCTCTGCTTTGTCCTCCCTCATTTTCATGGCCTCCACTTAGGATTACATTTTAGTTATGCCTTTTGTAATTTCAGCTTGACTGGATTTTAGTTCTTTTATAGTAAGGAATACTAGTAAGGAATTCTTTTGTGTCTTCTATGCATTTTTTCAAGCTTGGCTAGTATCCACACAATCGTTTTAAATTCTAGTTTTGACATTTTACTTATGTCTATATTGATTAAATCCCTGGGTGTGAGCACTATCTCCCATTCTTTCTTTTTGGGTGAATTTCTCCATCTTGTCATTTTGTCCAGGAAAGAAAAGAAAGGAAAAGAAAAAATAACAACAAAACCACTACCACCACCCCCTGCCAAACCCCACAAAAAAACAAATCCTAGATCCTGGGTGTATTTTGGTCTGCTTTTTAAAAGAATCTAGATCCCAAAATATGAAGGAAAAATAAAATAAAATACGAAGCAAAAATACATAAAAAATAAAATAATTAATAAAAAAACTGAAAAAATAAGAAAACAAATGAAAAAATTATCATAAAAAATAAAGAATAAGAGCACAAATTAATATGGTGGCACTCCACTCTCTAGCCCTGGAGCTGAAAATTCACACCCCCTACTCTTCAGTGAGCCATCACAGAAAGAGCAATCAATCAGTCTTATCTCTCCAATTTCATTAGAACTTTGTGTTCATCCTGCCTGTGTCTGAGCTTTTTTATTTCAGATGTGTGAGTGAGTTTCAAAACTACAAATTTTAGGGACTTTCAAGAAATGGGCCTGCACTGTTCCTCCTAGGGAGGATCTCCCTATGGTTCTGCCATTTTCTGGGCTTGTGCCAGGAAATTGGTTGCATGAACACACGGTGGTTCAGTTTATGGCAGTATAGAGCAGAAAGCTGGTACCTAGACTCACTGTTCTCACCCATCTTACATGGTCCTATGCCTGGGAACAGTGCAGCCCTAGGCACTACCCATTCTTCTTGTGACCCTGGGGATCCTCAGACCATGATGTCACACCTGGGATTCTATCCTGCTTTACCCCCTGAGCACCTTTAAGCCAGTCATGACTCCCACTGTAACAGACTTCTAAAGTTCTGATTTTTCACTCTGCTCCTGGATGTTCAGAATGATTAGATAACTATCTTGCTGTATTTGAGGGACAAGACAAGGTTAGGTCCCTTTAATTTTCCACCATCTTAACTTCCCCTAGAGATGTATCTTTTTAGTGTTTGCAGGTATCACTTTATGTTTCTATGGTGGCCGGAAGGATTCAGGAGAGAAGAATTGCAGCAACAGTCTGAATGGATGAGAGTGACTGGGCTCCAGTGTACCCAGTAGGGTTGCAGGCAGGTGTGTACTTGAGAGGCTGGACATTTTATTCTCATTCCTTTTAGTTTTTTCAGTGTGTCCTGGGACTTTTGCTCTTGGAGACATTCATCACCCTCATTTGACTCAGCTGTGAATCTCAGTTTCTGGCTCCTGCTTGGGCCCCCAGGTCAGCATTTTCCTGCTGAGTTTGGCCAATGGGAAGCTCTGCTGGGAAGTGAGGGAGGTAAAGGGGGGGGGGGAAGCTAGTTAGTACTTCTCCCCATTCCACCATGCTTTGGGGGCATCTTTTCTGGGGCTTCAGATTCTTCCAGAAAGGCTCAGTGTAGTTTCTGCACTCCCCTTCTCCCTCTGCTCCTTAACTATGGTGGGGTGGAAATTTTCCTGCTACTGGTAATCTTCTGGTTAGTATCTTACCATGTTCATCTCCTGTGTAACCAGTGTCTATGATTATGTATTCTGGGAAGCTTCTCTTTCCTTCTTGGGCCCTGCCTGATTCAGTTAGTGAAGGAAGGAAAAGGCAAAGGCAAAAGCTGAAATTGAAAAGGAGAGAGAACATAGGGGTGTGTAAGGAGGGAGGTAGAGGAGAACAAGAGTGAAAATTGCCTTGGGAGATATGTTAAAATCACTGGGAAGTTCTAGGACCCAGTAGGAACACTGCATATGGAAGTCACATGAGACCGTTACAACCACAGAGGGTTCTCTATGGCTATAGTTAGCTGCTTGGATGGTGCCATAGGGCAGGAAAGCCGGTGTTTTGAGTTTTGCCATGGGTGGCAGACAGACCCCAGATAGCCCCCATGATGCACATTGCCTGGTGGTCGTGCCTTTGTGAGATCCCCTCCCCTGACCTGTGACTGGCTTCTAACCAAAGAGGATGGATGGGATGTCACTCCTGTGGTTGTGTTGCATTATGTAAAAATTTGCCTTGCTAGTTGACTTACTTTGGAGACTCTCATTGTTGTGATGAAGTGAACAGACATGTTTGGGGAGTCCACATGGCACAGAACTGCAGGAAGCCAGTTGAAAGTGAGGGTGGCTTCTGAGAGCTCAGTGTGGTCTCTAGCCAACAGCTAGTAAGAAGCAGGGCCCTCAGTCCTATAGCATCAGGAATTGAATTCTGCCAACACTGAGTCATCTTGGAAGCATATTTTTTCCCCTGGTTGAGCCTCTAGATGAGAACACAGCCTGATGACACCTTGAGATCCTGAGCAAATGATCCAGCTAAACCTGACCCAACCCTGGACCCACAGAAACTCTGAAATTATAAACATGTTATTTTAAGCGACCATTTTTGTAGTAATTTGTTACGCAGCGATAGGAAACTCACATATCAGGTGAGCTTGACAGAATGAGTTGGGGCAAATAAGAGGAGAGTATTTGCTGGACTGTGGAATCTCAGCTGGGCAGGGGGTGGGGATAAGGGAGGTTTGGTTGAAGTGGAAGCAGACAAGCTCCCTGCCAGTGAAGTGATCACATAACTGAGAGCCCAGGGGGTTGGAAGTATCATCTCTGTAGATGTTGAAACCAAAATATAACAGGAATTATAGAGAGCTTTGGGTTATAGAGATAAGAGAGAGTGAGACCATAAGTTAGGACTCAAGATTTTTAAAGAATGAAGAGATATGACTAGGAAGATAGACAATTGTATTAAGAGGTTGGCATGTTGTATGAAGCAGCTGGAGTACTTTAGGGAGGGGAGAAGATGGCAGTGGGGAATCAGGAGAATACCTTTCCAAACTCTCAGCAGAACTAATTACATAATTTGTGGAACCCTGTGAAAAATGAAAATGTGAGGCTTCTTGTTCAAAAAGCAGGAAAAAATGTTAATAATACTAAAACATAAAGCTTTTTCCTTTCTTTCATAATCTTTCCTGAATTGTCACCATATTTTAAAAATTGCTTAATGTCATTATTCTAAGTAAGGAAAAATTACAAATCTAAATTATTAGCATGAATGTCATCATTCATCTTTATTGTGAAGCATCATTTTAAGTGCAGATATGAGAGCATTTAACTTATAGGTGAAATCAGGAAAGTTGTACAATTTGTATTTTGCAGTTCTTACATGCATGTGGACAATGGAAACATTGCATGAAACTAACTTAAATGTGTTTACTGTACTTTTTGATACAGGCACATTCTACCAACACTCTGCCTTCTTCTTACTGATGAGTGAGTCATAAAGAGTGGTGGACCCATTCCACTTATAGTTATGTACATTGCTTTACAATGTTACAAATCCTGCTCAACCAAAGCTCACAATAAGTGTTGGCTTCTTAGCAACTCTTGATATCAAACCATGCTGCTGCAAATCAAAGGTCATTGCTGGGGTCATGGGATGCTGGCAAATGTAAAAGATTTAAATGGTAATGGTTAAAAATATAATCCAAATAGTAGGACCTCATAACCTTTCATTTTTACTTTGAATTAGTTGAATTACTTTCAATGAGTAATTGTTTTCATTTTTATAATAGGTATTATTTTCCCATTACAAAAGTATTGATTTGCTGGATGCGAAAACCATAAAACCATAGCATAGAAGCAAAGGAGAAAGTTTCCATTACCCAGAGGTAGTCCTGTATTGGAGGCAGGGTCCTTTTGGTCTTCTGTTATATGCATATGCTATATATATATTTATTTCAAGAAAAATAGCTTATCAGTTTTTTCTGTATCCTTAATATTTCCCACTATCAATCAGTATCCCTTTAGAGCATTTTTAGTTGCATAGTATTACATACTATGCACATATTACAACTTGCTTTACTAACACTCTCTTGTTGAATACTTAGGTCATGGCTAGTGTGAAATATGCTACAATGTTCATCCTTGGAAAGAGTGTACACTGTTTCCCTGTGCTATTAGAATGCTGAAGCACTGGAAGGGCCTCATTATAACAGGCCAAAAAACAACAAGGGTAGAAAGAGACTGAATGGATTCCGTATGGATTCCCCAAGGCGCAAACAATATTCCCAGTTTGTTTTCATCAACAGTGCTTTCTTTCTGGCTGACCTCGTAAGAAGAGTGACAACGGAACATGCATCTAGAGAACAAAGGTCGGCTGACCTCTGGTGTGCTGGAGATGGAGCTACATCAGACATCTGCTCCCATGTGTGCTGGTTTAGGAAGATCAGAGCCAGCAGAATCAGCCACCAGCAAATGCGGGCTCCAGCCGAGAGTGAACAGGGCAGAGCCGTCAACCTCCTACCCCAGCAGGGCAGCTGGGCAGAGCCGCTGGGCTTCTGTGGACCGGGACTTTAATTCATTCCTCACAGAGAAGAGGTGAGTTTCTGATAGTTTTTTTTTTTAAGATTTTATTTATTCATGAGAGAGAGAGAGAGAGAGAGAGAGAGGCAGAGACATAGGCAGAGAGAGAAGAAGGGACTTCTCTCTCTGGGATGTGGGACTTGATCCTGGGACTCCAGGATCACACCCTGGGCTGACGGCAGACACTCAACAGCTGAGCCACCCAGGCATCCCAGTTTCTGATAGTTTTATCCTGTAAATGTGGATTTCACAAATATGGGATTTTCCCATGAACATAGTACTCCTATGTTTTGTGGGAAAATTTTCAGATATTATGGAAGAAATACAAGACTCTTTCTAGTAATTTCTTGACCTATTTTGAGTGAATGCTCTTTCTAAAATAGGGCTAAGAGAACTCCAAAAGATAATAAAAATAGAGTTTTTAGCATGAATTGGCATTTACTATATTATTTAAGGCACTAAAAATATTATGACTTAAAAAGCATATATATTTATATCTTAGCATGTGCTTTATTCCTACAAATATGTTAAATGAAGCAGTTGAATACTGTTTTTCATGTTAGAAAAATCTAGATTTACATAAAAAGTACTTTTTGATAAACTTAAATATTTACCAAAATACAGCTAATAAATAGATATAAAAGCATCCTGTTTAAGTGTCTGTTCATACCCATGTAGGGACATATTGGTTACCCTGCAGATGTGGGTATCCTTGTTTCCACAGGCAGTAAGTCCTGCTCTGGGCAGTTGCTCAGCCAGAACCTGACCCAAACAGTGCCAGTGTCGAATGTTTAAAAAGGCAAAGCATCGCAGAAATGCGTACAAGTGTAGATCCTCACCACCTGCCATGATCCTCTCCCCTCCTCTTCTCTAGGGTAAGACCTATCCCAATTTACGGGTGGTCTCACCAGTGTTCAGGTTCATACTTCTGTTTGTTTATGTATCATTAAATAGTTTCTGCTCTTGTTTTGTAAATGGTTAAACATTGCTTTTTTTTGTCCATCTTTTTGAGATTTGTCAGTCTGGATGCCTGTAGTTCTTGTTAATTCATTTGGACTGCTCACATAAAATGTCAGTATATGAATGTACCACAGTTTACATATCTTCTCCTATAAGTAGCTATTTAGTGTCTCCCACACTCCTTAGGTTTTTGCTATTAAAAACTGCCTACAACACTTTTTCTCCATAGGTTTTCTAGGGTATAAGTTGGGGGATTCTCTAGAGTATCTCTCTTCTTGAGAACAAATGTTGGTTCCTAAAATGTACGCACCTTTGGATTTACTAGATGGTACCAGATTAATAATTGTATAAATTTACTCTCCCACATTCCCAGCATTTGGTGCTGGCGGACTTTAACATGAGAAGATATGATACATGTGATATACTGTGTCATGGTTTGCAAGGAAATTTGCATTTCTTGTCCAGGAAAGCACACCTTTTTCTTACATGTTTATTAGACAGTTGGGTTTGTTTCTCATAATGTGCCACCTCATACATTTTGGTTAACTTTCTAATGAGTTGTTTATATTTTTCTGTGTTTCGGTTTTTTAAAATAAAATTCTTATATTAACTCTCTTTGGTCCTGTGTTGCAGTATCTTCTTCAAGCCAGATGATCATCTTTTCTCTTTATTTATGATTTTTTTAAAGATTTTTATTTATTTATTCATAGCGACACAGAGAGAGAGAGAGAGAGGCAGAGACCCAGGCAGAGGGAGAAACAGGCTCCACGCAGGGAGCCCGACGTGGGTCTCGATCCCGGGCCTCCAGGATCACACCCCAGGCTGCAGGCCGCGCTAAACCCCTGCACCACAGGGGCTGCCCTTTATTTATGATTTTTAAAAAAGATTTGTTTATTTATTTTAGAGAGAGAAAGAGAGCAAGAGCGTGGGTGGAAGGGGTAGAGGGAGGAGGAAAGAGAATTTGAAGCAGATTCCACATTGTGCATGGAGCCCAATGCAGGGCTCAATCTCATGACTCTGAGATCATGACCTGAGTTGAAACCAAGAGTCAGATGCTCAACCGACTTTGTTTCCAGGTGCTCCTATTTATGTGTCTGTGTTTTTTTAAGTAAAGTATTTAATATGATTATATTTGTTAAGTCTTTCATGGTTTTATGCTCTTTTTGGGGGTTAATATTTTTAAGTTCATATATTTTTAAGAACTCTCTTTCCTATCTGATTTAATAAATATTTTCTCCTGTTTTCTAAAAGTTGTAAACTTTTATAAGTCCTTTATACCTAGCTCCTTTACCTACTTGGAAGTTATTTTTAAGTCGCCCTTCCTTCCCCTCTCTCCCTTCCTCCTCCCTTCTTTACTGCTTAAAAAAAATACATACCAAAAAAAAAAAGCCCAGTAAATTTTTAATACAAATTTTGGGTCTGAAGTGCATGAATAATTAAGAGAGGGCACCCTTGGAAGGTGAAGGAGTACCTCCAGAATTTACGTGTGGAATTGGCTTAAGGCAGACTCTGTGGGGAAACGGGGACTGGGGACCTTCTCTGGAAGCTGTGTTGACCTGTTACATCAGCTATCTCTTGCCACAATAACGGTGCAGACCCCAAACATAAACTTCATGTGGGTAGTAGGGTGGTGGTTTAACCCCCTTCTGCCAGTGTAGGTGTGACTGCCAGCTGAATTAGGGGTCCCGTGGGTCCCCTGCCTCTCATTCTTCCAAAGGAATCATCATTCAGGAATGGAAGCTGGTCCTAAGCCTCTGCCACTTCACGTGGGCTAACATCTCATCAGCAGACTGAAGGTCAGAGATACATCTTGTGCTCTGAGGGTCACCAGATAGAATGCAGGTTGCAAATGTGAGTTTCAGATAAAAATGAACATTTTGGGGGAATTTCTTTTTTTATTTAATTTAAATTATTTGCCAACATATAGTATAACACCCAGTGCTCATCCCGTCAAGTGCCCATCACCCAGTCACCCCATCCCCCTGCCCGCCCACCTCCCCTTCCACAACACTTTGTTTATTTCCCAGAGTTGGGAGTCTCTCATAGTTTGTCTCTAATTTTTCCCACTCAGTTCCTCTCCTTTCCCTTATAATCCCTCTCCCTATTTTTTATATTCCCCGAATGAATGAAACCATATAATGTTTGTCCTTCTCCGATGACTGACTTCACTCACCATCATACCCTCCAGTTTCATCCAGGTTGAAGCAAATGGTGGGTACTTGACGTTTCTAATGGCTGAGTAATATTCCATTTTATATATAGACCACATCTTCTTTATCCATTTATCTTTTGGGGGACACCGAGGCTCCTTTCACAGTTTGGCTATTGTGGACATTGCCGCTATAAACATTGTGGTGCAGGTGTCTCGGGGTTTCACTGCATCTGTATGTTTGGGGTAAATCCCCAGCAGTGCAGTTGCTGGATCATAGGGCAGGTCTCTTTTTAACTCTGAGGAACCTCCACACAGTTTTCCAGAGTGGCTGCACCAGTTCACATTCCCACCAACAGTGCAAGAGGGTTCCCTTTCTCCACATCCTCTCCAACATTTGTTGTTTCCAGTCTTGTTCATTTTCCCCATTCTTACTGGTGTGAGGTGGTATCTCATTGTGGTTTTGATTTGTATTTCCCTGATGGCAAGTGATGCAGAGCATTTTCTCATGTGCTTGTTGGCCATGTGTATTCCTTCTTTGGTGAAATTTCTGTTCATGTCTTTTGCCCATTTCATGATTGGATTGTTTGTTTCTTTGCTGTTGAGTTTAATAAGTTCTTTATACATCTTGGATACTAGCCCTTTATCTGTTAGGTCATTTGCAAATATCTTCCCCCATTATGTAGGTTGTCTTTTAGTTTTGTTGACTGTTTCTTTTGCTGTGCAGAAGCTTCTTAACTTGATGAAGTCCCAATAGTTCATTTTTGCTTTTGTTTCCCTTGCCTTCATAGGGGATGTAGCTTGCAAGAAGTTGCTGTCCCCAAATTCAAAAAGGCTGTTGCCGTGTTCCCCTCTGGGATTTTGATGGATTCTTAACTCACATTTAGATCTTTCATCCATTTTGAGTTTATCTTTATGTCTGGTGTAAGAGAGTGGTCCAGTTTCATTCTTCTGCACATGCCTCTCCAATTTTCCCAGCACCATTTATGAAGAGACTGTCATTTTTCCAGGGGATAGTCTTTCCTCTTTTGTCGAATATTAGTTGACCATAGAGTTGAGGGGCCATTTCTGGGTTCTCTATTCTGTTCCATTGATCTCTGTGTCTGTTTTTGTGCCAGTACCGCACTGTCTTGATGACCACAGCTTTGTAGTACAACCTGAAATCTGGCATTGGATGCCCCCAGATATGGTTTTCTTTTTTAAAATTCCCCTGGCTATTCGGGGTCTTTTCTGATTCCACACAAATCTTAAGATAATTTGTTCTAACTCTCTGAAGAAAGTCCATGGTATTTTGATAGGGATTGCATTAAACGTGTAAATTGCCCTGGGTAACATTGACATTTTCACAATATTAATTCTTCCAATCCATGAGCATGGAATATTTTTCCATCTCTTTGTGTCTTCCTCAATGTCTTTCAGAAGTGTTCGTAGTCTTTAGGGTATAGATCCTTTATGTCTTTGGTTAGGTTTATTCCTAGGTATCTTATGCTTTTGGGTGCAGTTGTAAATGGGATTGACTCCTTAATTTCTTTCTTGAGTCTCATTGTTAGTGTATAGAAATGCCACTGATTCCTGGGCATTGATTTTATATCCTGCCACACTGCCAAATTGCAGTATGAGTTCTAGCAATCTTGGGGTGGAGTCTTTTGGCTTTTCTATGTACAGTATCATGTCACCTGCAAAGAGGGAGAGTTTGACTTCTTCTTTGCCAATTTGAATGCCTTTTATTTCTTTTTTTCTGAGTCTAGGACTTCTAGTACTATTTTGAATAGCAGTGGTGAGAGTGGACATCCCTGTCTTGTTCCTGATCTTAGGGGAAAGGCTCTCAGTTCTTCCCCATTGAGAATGATATTTTCTGTGGGCTTTTTATAAATGACTTTTAAGATACTGAGGCATGTTCCCTGTACCCCTACACTTTGAAGAGTTTTAATCATGAATGGATGTTGTAATTTGTAAAATACTTTCTCTGCATCTATTGAGAGGATCACATGGTTCTTATTTTTCTCTTATTGATGTGATTTATCACGTTGATTGTTTTATGAGTGTTGAACCAGCCCTGCATCCCGGGGATTAATCCCACTTGGTCACGGTGAATAATCCTCTTAATGTACTGTTGGATCCTATTGACTAGTATCTTGTTGAGAATTTTTACATTAGTGTTGATCAGGGATATTGGTCTATAAATCTCCTTTTTGGTGTGGTCTTTGGTTTTGGAATTAAGGTGATGCTGGCCTCATAGAACGAGTTTGGAAGCATTCCATTTTTTCTATCCTTTGGAATAGCTTTAGTAGAATAGGTATGGTTTCTTCTTTAAACGTTTGCTAGAATTCCCCTGGGAAGCCATCTGGCCCTGGACTTTTGTGTCCAGGTGTCAAACACCTGGGAGGTGTTTGATGACTGCTTCAATTTCCTCGCTGGTTATTAGCCTGTTCAGGTTTTCTATTTCTTCCTATTCCAGTTTTGGTAGTTTGTGGTTTTCCAGAGATTCATCCATTTCTTCCAGATTGCCTAATTGTTGGCATATAGCTGCTCATAATATGTTTTTAAAATCATTTGTATTTCCTTGGTATTGGTTGTGATCTCTCCTTTTTCATTCATGGTTTTATTAATTTGAGTCTTTTCTCTTTTGTTTTTAATGAGGCTGGCTAATGGTTTATCTATCTTACTAATTCTTTCAAAGAACCAACTCTTGATTTTGTTCATCTATTCTACAATTCTTCTGGCCTCTATTCATTGAATTCTGCTATAGTCTTTATTATATCTTTTCTATGTGGGTTAGGCTTTATTTGCCATTCTTTCTCCAGTTCCTTTAGGTGCAAGGTTAGCTTGTGTATTTGAGTTTTTTTCCATTTTTTTTGCAGAAGGCTTGTATTTTGATTTCCCTCTTAAGATCACCTTTCCTTTATCCCAAAGATTTTGAACGGTTGTGTTTTCATTTTCATTCGTTTCCATGAATCTTTTTAATTCTTCTCTACTTTCCTGGTTGAGCCTTTCATCTTTCAGCAGGATGCTCTTTAACCTCCATGTGTTTGAGTTTCTTTCACATTTCTTCTTGTGATTGAGTTGTAGTTTCAGAGCATTGTGGTCTGAAATATGCAGGGGACAATCCCAATCTTTGGTATTGATTGCGATCTGATTTGTGACCCTGTATGTGGTCTATTCTAGAGAAACTTCCATGTACACTTGACAAGAATGTGTATTCATTTGCATTCAGATAGAATGTTCTGTATATATCTGTGAAATTTGTTTGGTCCAGTGTATCATTCAAGGGCCTTGTTCTTTGGTCATGTTCTGCTTATATCTGTCATTTGCAGAAAGTGCCATGTTGAAGCTCCTACTATTAGTGTATTATTATCTAAGTATGTCTTTACTTTGGTTATTAAATTGATTGATATACTTGGCAGCTCCCACATTAGGGGCATAAATACTTGTGTTTGTTAGATCTTCTTGTTGGATAGGCCCTTTACGGATTATATAGTGTCCCTCTTCATCTCTTGCTACAGTCTTTGGTATAAACTTTAATTTGTCTGATATGAGGATTGCTACCCCTGCTTTCTTTTGAGGACCATTAGAATGGTCAATGGTTCTCCACCCCTTCATTTTCAGGCTGGAGGTGTCCTTAGGTCTAAAATGAGTCTCCTTGTAATAAATAAATAAATAGATAGATAGATAGATAGATAGATAAATAAATAAATAAATAAATATCCTTAGGTCTAAAATGAGCCTCCTTGAAATAAATAAATAAATAAATAAATAAATAAATAAATAAATAAATAAATAAATAAAATAAAATAAAATAAAGTGAGTCTCTTGTAGATGGCATATACATGAGTCTTGCTTTTTTTAAATTTTTTTATATATTTATGATAGTCACAGAGAGATAGAGAGAGAGGCAGAGACACAGGCAGAGGGAGAAGCAGGCTCCATGCACTGGGAGCCCGACGTGGGACTCGATCCTGGGTCTCCAGGATCGCGCCCTGGGCCAAAGGCAGGCGCCAAACCGCTGCGCCACCCAGGGATCCCGAGTCTTGCTTTTTTATCCAGTCCAATACCTTGCATCTTTTGATGGGATCATTTAGCCCATTCACGTTCAGAGTAACTATTGCAAGAAATGAATTTAATTACCTATACACTTCCTGTTTTTGTGGATTGTTTCTTGGGGCTCCCTCTTTCTTTTACAGAGTCCCCTTAATATATCTTGCAGAGCTGGTTTGGTGGTCACATATTCTTTGAGTTTCTGCCTATCTTGGAAGCTCTTTATCTTTCCTATTCTGAATGAGAGCCTTGCTGGATAGAGTATTCTTGGCTGCATGTTCTTCTCATTTAGGACCTGAATATATCCTGCCAGCCCTTTCTGGCCTGCCAGGTCTCTGTGGAGAGGTCTGCTGTTAATCTAATATTTCTCCCCATATAACTTTGGGTCTCTTGTCTCTTGCTGCTTTTGGATCTTCTCTTTATCTTTGTAATTTGCAAGTTTCACTATTTAATGTCGAGGTGTTGAATGGTTTTTATTGATTTTAGCTGGGGATCTCTCTCTCTTAGATCTGAATGCCTGTTTCCTTCTCCAGATTATGAGAAGTTCTCAGCTATGATTTGTTTCAATATACTTTGTGATCCTCTCTCTCTCTCATCCTCTTCTGGAATCTCAAGTAGACATTTATTTTTCCTTTCAAGCTATCATTTATTTATTTCTCTAAGCTTTTCCTTGTGGTCTCTTAATTGTTTTTCTCTTTTTTCCTCTGCTTCCTTTCTTTCCCTCAACTTTCCTTCTATGTCATTCACTCTCTCTTCCATCTCATTAACCCTAGCAGTTAGAGCATCCAGTTTGGATTGCATCTTAGTTAAATGTTTTTAATTTTAGCCTTATTAGATCTCAATTCTGTAGTAATGAAGTCTCTAGAGTCCTTTATGCTTTTTTTCCAGAACCACCAGTAACTTTATAATTGTACTTCTGAATTGAATTTCTGACATGTAATTGTAGAAATATGAAAGTCAAAAATGAAAAAAATGTAAAAACAAAGAGTTGGTGAAGTATTGTAGTTAAGCTGGGAAAAGAGAAAAAATATTGGAAAATTTTAACCTGATATAAAAACAAGTCGTAATGAAAAATAGGGGAGGGGGACCCTCTAGTTCTATTTTCCCTCAGTCCTGGAGCTTTCCAGCGCTGCTTGTCCAATAAACTTGCTCTTCCCCTGTTCTTCCAATTGGTCCTTTGGGGGAGGGGCCTGCTGTGCTGACTCTCAGGGGTATGTGCCTGGGGGAGATGCCCTGCCCCTTGCTGGGTGCTGGGCTTAGTGTGAGCTGTTTATCCTGTGAGGTCTCTGTTCCCTAGAGGCCCTGCATCTGCCAGGTGCAAGGTGAAATGAAGAGAGAAAAATTTGCCGGCAGCCAGATTTCCAGCCCTGGAGTCAGCTCCCCGTGAGTAACTAACCTCAGTCTCCCAGTCTGCACTGGCTCAGATGCTCCTGGGGCCGCACGGGAGCACTGATCTGCACAGCTTGGGGGCACCCAGTGGCAGGAGAGTTCTTGCTGTCCCCTATCCTCCCCACTTCCACCTGTCCTGGGGGAAATGGAGAATAGATGGCTGTCTTTGGTGACTTTGGATCCAGGGCCCTGGATGCCACTGGACCTGCACTTCTGGGGACCACCTCTTCCAAAGCTGCATCTGTCCATTGCCAGAGTCTAGGGTGAAGGATAGCCAGGGCCAGCCTGAGTTACTAGTGGGCTTCTCCCAAATGCCCCAAGGGCTGTGGCGCACCTGCCCTTACAGATATGGGACTGTGGTTTGTGGTGAGGTTTGTCCTGGGCACCACTCCTCTTATAGTGTCTCCAGGGATCTTGATGCATCACTGCCTCTCTTGCAATTCTGCCCATTTTCCCTGCTAAGCACTTTTAAGTCAGGGAAAGCTCAGGCTTGGGTTTTTAAAGTTCTCACTTCTCCAGGGCTGGGCTTTTGTGCCTTGGAGGCTTTCACCCACTCCACTTTAGCCCTGCTAGTTGTTGTTCCCCTCCCCTACTTTATTTCTTTATTTTTTCCATCTTCCTATTTTGTTAGAAGCAAAAACTTTTCTCTCTGTAGTGTTCCAGCTGTTCTCTTTTTACCTCAGGTCGAATTTGTAGGAGTTCAGGATGTTTTGAAAGTTATCTAGGTAAGTGTGTGGGGCCAGGCGAGTTGAGGACCCCTATGCCTCCACTATCTTGCTAGTCACCCCCCTAAATTGAATCTTTAAAAAAGACTCTTTCCCAAACTTAATTGCCTTGACTTATTTCTTGATAAGTAATTGACCATAAATGTAAGCAGTTATTTCTGTACTCTCAGTTCTGTTCTGTTGTTCTATATATCTGTATATATGTCAGTACTATACTATCTTGATCACTGTAGCTTTGTAGTATGGTTTTAAAAAGACCAACCATATTGAAATGTAAGTTACATACCATATAATTCACTCATTTAAAGTGTACAATTCAATAGTTTTTGCATATTACATGAATTGTTAGAAATTGTCTTCTTTAATGACTAATTATGTTAAATATCTTTTCATGGGCTTATGCCATTTATATATTTTCTTTGAGAAATGTCTGTTGAAGTATTTTGCATTTTGTTTACTTGGATTCCTTCCCCTCCCCCACCATGTGTATTCTGCTGTTGTTTTGCAAAGTACACTATATTTATGAAAATGAGTTATAGTGTTGTTCAAGCCTGCTGTATATTTACTGATTTTCTATGAAGATATTCGAAGCATTTTTGAAAGTGGGATATTAAAATCCCCAACTATTATTGTGGTGCTATTTCCCCTTTAATTCTGTCAGTGTTTGCTTCATATATTTTGAGGGTGGTGTTTGGTGCATTAGTTATTTACAATTTTTATATCTTTTTGAAGAATGGACCCTTTCATCAATATATAATGCCTTCTTTTTTCTCCTTTAATAGTTTTTAAATTTAATATTATTTTGTCCGCAGCTCTCTTTTAGTTATGGTTTGCATGGAATATTATCTTCTATCTTTTTATTTTCAGCATATTTGTGTGTTTAGATCTAAAGTGAATCCCTTGTATATAGCATATACTTGGTTCTTATTTTTTAATTTACCCTCTCAGTCTTCCTTTTTATTGGAAAATTTATGTATATTTATATAATTACTGATAAGGAAGGACCTCTGCCAATTTGCTATTTGTTTTCTGTATATCTTATGTAATTTTTGTCTCTAATGGAGAAATATCTCCATTACTGCATTTTCTGTGTTTAACTGATTTTTTATAGTGACACATTTTGATTCTCTTTTCATTTCCATTTTTACAGACATTTTTTTGTGATTACATCAGGGTTACATCTAACATCCTAAAGTCATAGCAATCTAATTTGAAGTGATATTAAATGTACTATTTTACTCATAACACTGCTGACACCAAATGAAAGAATTTTCCTTTCTGACACCAACCAATTACTCCGATTCTGTGCAAAAACCATCTGGGTGTCCAACAGTTCAATTCAATTCTAACAGTATCTATCTGGAGTTAGTGTCATATCCCACAAGTCCCACTGTGCCATCCCCACTTCAGATGCTAGTTGCAAATCCTGAGCCTCCTGTATTTCTATCTGATTGACTACATGTTGTGAGTTTTCATGACCTCCTCCTCAGGTTTGATAATTTGCTAGAATGCCTTGCAGAACTCAGGGAAGACCTTACTTATGCTTACTGGTTTATTGTAAAGGAAAAGGAACAGCCGGATGGAAGGGATGTACAGGGCAAGATATGGGGGTGGACATGGCATAGGGCGTCTCTGCACTTTCCAGGTGTACCACCTTCCCAGTAACTTGATGCATTTACCAATTCCAAAGCTCTCCCAACCTCTCCTTTAGTTTAATATTTTTTAAAAAACAGAGATTCCATTATAGAGGCATGACTGATTAAATTATTGGATATTGGTGATTGAATTCAATCTCCAGCCCTCCTCTTCTTTCTTTACACTGAGCTGGACTTCCTCTGAGTTAGGGATCGTCATGAGGTAAACGTTTAAGTTTTTCTCAGGAATTTTCTGAGCATTTGCCTGGCTTTGGTATATGTGTGTCTTTCTAAATTCCTTTGTATACATGACTGCTTTTGAATGTCCTAATTTCTCAGAGACTCCTACCCCAGTTTCTTCCCTGGCCTTAGATGATCTATTCTGTATCCCCACTTATAATCTCTTGCCCCAGGTGTTTGTGGTCTTGTAGTCCACCTTGAAGCTTTTATGAGCAGTGCCTGCTGATTTTCCCATTTGCACTGTGAGGTATGTGAAACAGAGATGAGCACCTTTCATCATGCATGAATCTTTCAAGTAGCTCTGAGACAACTTAGAATAAACATATTCAATATGTCTTAAATGAAGTGTTTCCTGCTTCTAGTTTGAAGGGTTGGGGGAACTTAGAACAAGACTGCCACCAGGTTAAAACCCAGATCACCTCTACACCAGGGAGGGCATGGGTCAAAGGCAAGTAAAATGCCCCCAAACTTTCCTACCCTTTTGAAGATGGCTTTTTATTGTTTGGGCTTTTGCTTCATTGCTATAAACCTTTGACTATTTTCCAGATCTCTTACAAATTTGGTTCAGAAAGCTTCTGGTCCATTCTTCCTTCTTTCCCTCCTCCTCTTTCTTTTAATGTTTCTGTGGGGGAATGGAGGTTTAGAGCTTCCCAGGTTGCCATTCTTCTCTCTTCTTTATTCTGAAGAGTCATTTTACTGTCTGTAGAATTATTGGTTGATAGACTTTCCGCACATGCTGTTGAGCCACTCTAGTGAAATTTTTATTTCATTTGTGGTACCTTACAATTATAGAATTTCTGTTTGTTCTTTTCAATACTTTCTCTTTATTGATATTCTCTATTTTGTGAGACATCAGTTTCATGCTTTCGTATAGTTCTTTAAATATGGTTTCCTGGGACACCTGGGTGGCTCAGTTGGTTTAACATCTGACTCTTGATTTTGACTCAGGTCATGACCTCAGGGTCATGAGATCAAGCCCCATGTTTGGCTTTGCACTGGGTATGAACCTGCTTAAGATTTTCTCTCTCCCTTTCCCTCTACCTCTCTTCATGCCTCCCCACCCCATCCTGCCTCGTGCTCTCTTCCTCAAAAAAGCCAAAAAACAACTAAATAAGTAAATATGGTTTCCTTTGGTTCTTGAACATGTTTAAAATTGCTGATTTAACGTTTTTGTTTAGGAACTCCAATATCTGACCCTCTTCAGGGATGGTGCCTATTAACCATGTTCCCTCTGTATATGGGACATACGTGTCTTTCCATGTCTCATAAGTTTTTGTTGAAATTGGATATTAAATTTTTTAAAAAGTTAAAAAAAGAATTTTAAGTCTGTATCATTTATTGTGTTGTTGACATGGAATTCTCTGTTCTGTTAGCTTAGTGAATTGACAGAGAGATTCTTTTTCTAAAAATTTAATTTAACTCATTTAATTTTTTAATTTAAATTTTGTTAGTTAACTTATAATATATTATTGCTTTCTGGAATCGAATTCAGTGATTCGTCATTTACATACACCTAATGCTCATCACAAGTGGCTTCGTTAGTACTCATCACCCATCTAGCCAATCCTCGACCCACTTTCCTCCATCAACCCTCAGTTTATTCTCTTGGTTAGGAGTCACTTACAGCTTGTTTAACTCTTCCCTTTTTCTCTTTTTCCCCTTCCCATATGTTCACTTGTTTTCTTTCTTAAATTCCACACATGACAGAGATATTCTTAAATGTCTAGAGCTCAGAAGTCTCCTGCCTTTGCCAAGGGGCTGTGTGTACATTTTGGGATAAACCTTCAACATTCTGTCAGGCATTCTGCCTTATTCTTCAATTCTTGATTGAGCAAAGTTTCAAGGTCAGTCAGAGATGATAGCTTAGAGCCTTCTTGAACCTGTGCATAGCCCTGGAAATGCACGTATCCTTACACATTCATGTGGATTCTAGATTCCCGAGAATATGGTGGAGCTTTTCAAAATCCCTAATGCCGGGGATCCCTGGGTGGCTCAGCGGTTTCGCGCCTGCCTTTGGCCCAGAGCGCGATCCTGGAGTCCCGGGATCAAGTCCCGCGTCGAGCTCCTGGCATGGAGCCTGCTTCTCCCTCTCCTCTGCCTGTGTCTCTGCCTCTCTCTCTCTCTATGTCTATCATAAATAAATAAAAATAAGTTTAAAAAAAAAAACCAAAACAAAATCCCTAGTGCAACTAGCATATAAAAGAACCAGCTTTAGAACTCTATCAAACCATCAACAAAAAGGCAACCTACTGAATGAGGAAGGTATTTGCAAATGATATATCCCTAGGGGTTAATATCCGAATATATAAAGAATTTATGCAACTCAATACCACAAAAACCCAAACAACTCAAAAAATGAGCCAAGGACCTGAGTAGACATTTTCCCAAAGAAGACATACAGATGGCCAGTAGACACATGAAGATACTCAATATCACTCATCATAAGGGAAATGCAAATCAAAAACTACAATGAGATGATCACTGTAAACCTGTCAGAATGGCTAGTATCAAAAAGACAGGAGATAGCAAGTGGTGAGGAGGATGTGGAGAAAAAGGAACCTTTGTACACTGTTGGTGGGGATATAAATTGGTACCATCACTGTGGAAAATAGTTTGGAGGTTCCTCAGAAAATTAAAAATAGAAATACCATATGGTTCCATAATTCCACTGAGTATTTACTCAAAGAAAACAGAAACACTAATTTGAAAAAATATATGTACCCCTATATTTATTGCAGCATTATTTACAATAGCCAAGATATAGAAGCAACCTGTGTCCATGTCCATTTGTAGATGAATGGATAAGGAGGATGTGATATATATGCACTTATATGCATACACATCCCCCAAAGAAGAATGAGATTATGCCATTTGTGACCTAAAGTGTACTGTGCTAAATTATATAAGTCAGACTGAGAAAGAGAAATTCTATATGATTTCACTCATATGTGGAATCTAAAAAAAGTAAATGAATAAACAAAAAGCATAATTAGACTTATAACAAACTGATAGTTGCCAGAGGGGCGGGGGGTGGAAGTGGGGGGCAAAATGGATGAAGGGGAATAGGAATTATAGGCTTCTAAGTATGGAATGAATAAGTCATGGGAATAAAATGCACAGCATAAGAATATGGTCAATGGGGGAGTCCCTGGGTGGCTCAGTGGTTTAGCGCCTGCCTTTGGCCCAGGGCCTGATCCTGGAGTCCCGGAATCGAGTCACGCGTCGGGCTCCCGGCGTGGAGCCTGCTTCTCCCTCTGCCTGTGTCTCTGCCTCTCTCTATCTCTCTCTATGTCTATCATGAATGAATGAATAAATAAATAAATAAATAAATAAATAAATAAATAAATAAATCTTAAAAAAAAAAGAATATGGTCAATGGCATTGTACTAGCATTGTATGGTAGCTACACTTGTGATGAGCATAGCATAATGCATAAGTTTGTTGAATCACTAATGTTGTACACCTGAAATTAATGTAATATTGTGTGTCAACTATATTCAAAAAAAAGAAAAAATATTCAGCCTTTTCTTTTTCAGTAAATGCTCCTTGGATTGTTGCAGATTGGCTAATTTCTAAAGTTCTGAAAATATTATTTTGACAATTTTTTTTCTGTGTTTCTGTTCCTCTTATGGAGGAGAAAATTTTTACCAGTTCTTGCTCTGCCATTCCTACTGTTACCTCCTGTTGATTTTATTTGAAAATGTCATCTCATAAGGATATTTTTGACATACTAAGTGGGAGTATTTTTCTGTCCCTGCAAGGGTACAGGTAGTTTGGATTTGGCTTAGAACAAGCAAGTCAGAGAATCCTTGGGTGGTTCAGTGGTTTAGCGCCTGCCTTTGGCCCAGGGCATGATCCTGGAGTCCCGGGATTGCGTCCCCCATCAGGCTCCCTGCATGGAGCCTGCTTCTCTCTCTGCCTTTGTCTTTGCCTCTCTCCCCCCCCTCCCCCTGTGTCTTTCATGAATAAATAAATAAAAATCTAAAAAAAAAAAAAAAAAGAACAAGCAAGTCATTGCTCACTTTTGTATTTCAAGCTAGAATTTAAAAATTTATCAGGGTGATAGCTTTGCAAGATTGGCAGTGAAGTGCTGGTCTGGTTGGGCACATCACTGCTTGCATGGCTCCACTGAGGGTAGTATGTCAGCATTGCTTGAGGAAGTGCCCACATGTGTGCTCTGAGATAGAATCCTGGTCTTCAATCCTGAGCAGACCTACAGCTCCCACTTGCTAGCACACCTGATGGGCCTCACAGAGACCAGAAAGGTAAAATTTGAAGACTTTGTAGGGGAGATAACACTAAAAGAGACAGCACGAGAAGCTTGCACAGTGTCCCTAGGGCATGGTAAGCTGCCCAGTTGTGATGAGGGCCAGGTGGGTGTGTGCTTTTTCTCAGAACCTTTCCATTATGGGGTGCAATTGTGTGTGTGGCATTTCTTGGAAGGGGAACATCTCTCCCAATCAGGAGTTTGAACCTTCAGTTGAATGAATATAAATATAAAAATAGACTGTTTAAAATAAGAGGAGACTGAGCAACTACCAGTTGGCATCCCTTTCTCCCATTATCAGAGGCACAAGGGGGCCATTTATAAAACATGAGTTAATTAATTACTTAACATGTGAAAATGACATGGTGGGTATTCCGACTCTGTTCAAACATTCTTCCTTGTCAGATGGTATTTGTTCTTCCCTCTCTTGGGTCAATATGATGGAAAATCTGCAAGACTATTACTGGGAAGCAACAAGCAGTAAGTCTTTAAAAATTAGTCTCCTTTTCACATAGTTTTATGTAGAATATCACTTAATCTCATTAGTTATTCAGATTCATGAATAGTTTAAGCTTATCTTTCCTCACTTTAGGTTTATTTCTAGACTTTCACATTATTTTATTTTTAAATAATTTTAATTTTACAGAAATGTTACAGAATTATATGAAAAACTCCTATATACTCTTCATCTAAAAACTCCAGTCAAGGTTTACCAACTCTCCAAATATGTCCTTCCTTTATAAGCAAAGAACTCAATTCAGAAGCCATATTGCATTTTGTTGTGATATTATTTATCTCCTTCAGTCTAGAACATTTTTTAAATCTCTTCTTAACTTTCATGATATTGCCTTTTGAAGATTAAGGTCTAGTTATTTTAGTTCATGGCATGCTCTCCAAATCCACTACTGCTCAGCCAGGAAGCTGAGGAGCCAATAGTTTCTTTCTCTTGTGAAACCAGTAGTGTGTCCTTAGGAACCTGAACAGCACCCAGGTGGGGCTCAGAATAAAGGGGTCCACCCAACATTCAGGCCTACTCTCTGAAGCCCCTCCAGAATCACAGCTGAGGAGCAGGTATTTTACCTGGCCTTGCTGCCAATTGTGGCTTAGCAGAGTCCTAAGGGTTGATGGCCAGGGGCATGAACAATTGCACCATCCCTTCCATAGAGTCCAGGGTCAAGCAGGTACATAGGAACTAGGAAGGCTCCAAAGGGTGTCACCAAGAGTCTCTATGAGGGGCTTGATGAGGATGAGTTGAGTATCCAGCCAGAACACAGACACTCAGGACAGTGGGGAAGTGTGGTCACCCCCTAATAAGAATGAAAAGTCATGGATTCACCCCTTAGGAGTAATATCAAATACATAAGCTCAGGACAAGAGAGGCATAGTTTAGTGACAGCCCAAGTGATATGGACACAGAGCACTGGTTCCCACCAACCACAGGACATAGGCAGAGCAGGTAACAATTCAAAAGTGAATGAGGTTTAAATATGGTCGAAACTCCAAGGGCAAGTGACACAGAGTGGCAAAAGTAAGGGAGGTGAAAGGTCCTAGCACTGGAGCCTTGAAGGCCAGCATGAGGAGAGAAAGGACATCAATGCTACTTGCTGTGACCACTGCACATTGGATAGTACTAGAATTCCTTCTTGAATACAGGGGAATAGTTCAGAGTCAAACATTCTCAGAGAGATCAGAAAGGAGGACACTGACTTCCATGACCCCAAAATGACAATGAATGGTGCTCCTCTTGCAGGCCAGTGGGACTAAAAGAGATAAGAAATGTAACATGCCAAAGTCCAGCCCAGTTAGACATCTCTAACTCTTCTTTTTAAGCTGTCCTCCTTCTATTCTATCCTGACTTTTATATTATCCTTTGGTCCCAATTTAAAAAATAATTTTTCTTTTTCTTGTGTTAAAATGCTATTTTGGGTCACACTCAGCCTGTCAATAGTGACGTTATTAGCTAGCAATGTTGGAGGCACTCACTTGGCTCCATATTACTTCTGTCAGCCCCTTACAGACATTTCCTTGATTGTAGCCAATGTTAAGGCCAGACTCACCATTGTGGTTCTTATGACCGCAAGATACACCTCAGCAACAACCATCAACTTTGAAAAAGCAAGAACTAGAGGGTATGCTGCATGTCTGGAGCCAAAACGTAAGGTTGAAGGTCAACAGAGAGGGAGGGAGTGTGGACCTGGGGCTCTGCCTTTATTAGGGTCAGGAGTGGGGTGCTTAGGGCTATACATATTTACTTTTTTATTGGTTAATTTAAAATGGAAGAGCAGGAATAAAAAGGAAGAGAAAAGCAAGTGGTTAGTCAAATGGTCAGTTATGTAGATCAACCATAGCTTTCTAAAAATAAAACGCCAGGACACCTGCACCCCGATGTTTATAGCATCAATGTCCACAATAGCCAAACTGTGGAAGGAGCCTCGGTGTCCATCGAAAGATGAATGGATAAAGAAGATGTGGTTTATGTATACAATGGAATATTACTCAGCCATTAGAAACGACAAATACCCACCATTTGCTTCAATGTGGATGGAACTGGAGGGTATTATGCTGAGTGAAGTAAGTCAATCGGAGAAGGACAAACATTGTATGTTCTCATTCATTTGGGGAATATAAATAATAGTGAAAGGGAATAGAAGGGAAGGGAGAAGAAATGTGTGGGAAATATCAGAAAGGGAGACAGAACATAAAGACTCCTAACTCTGGGAAATGAACTAGGGGTGGTGGAAGGGAAGGAGGGCGGTGGGTGGGGGTGAGTGGGTGATGGGCACTGAGGGGGACACTTGACGGGATGAGCACTGGGTGTTATTCTGTATGTTGGTAAATTGAACACCAATAAAAAATTATTTTATTAAAAAAATAAAAATAAAAATAAAAGGGGAACCTGATGGATAGGGCTACCTGGTCCTTTAGCTAGTTGTGTACCTGACAATGTATTTACTTGAGGTAGATGTCTTTGAAATGTATGCTTTTTCAATTAAAAGCTTAATGTCAGACACTTACATTACAATCAAAATTAGTTGTCAGCACTTATACTGCAAATACACATAACAGAAAATTTACCATCTTAATCATTTTTAAGTGTGTAGGTTAATGGTATTAAATCCATTCACATTGCTGTGCAGCAACCGTCACCATTCATCCCCATACCTCTTTTTATCTTGTAAAATGGATTCTGTACCCATTAAACAACTTCCAATTCCCTTCCCTCCCTAATCTCTGGCAACCACCATTCTACTTCTATCTATGAATTTGACTTCTCTAGGGACAGACAGCATGTAAGTGGAATAATACAATGTTTGTCTTTTGGTGATTGGCTTATTTCACTTAGTATGATGTCCTCAACCGTCATGTTGTGGCATTTTGCAGAATTTCCTTCCTCTTTAGGGCTGAATAATATTCCAGTTTAAATTTGAAATCCTATTATATCTTTCTATACTCTTGTAAGCCTCATTAAATCTTTTCTAGGGATGCCTGGGTGGCTCAGTGGTTAGGTGCCTGCATTCGGCTCAGGTTGTGATCCCAGTATCTGGGATTGAGTCCTACACGGGCTCCCTGTGAGGAGCCTGCTTTTTCCTCTGCCTGTGTCTCTGCCTCACTCTCTCAGTCTGTGTCTCTCATGAATAAATAAATAAATCTTTAAAAAATTCTCTTCTGGAACAAGAGAAACCAATGAAAAAAGCCTTGGCTTCCCAATTTCATGATAGGGAACAGTTTTTAAATCTCATTGTTTTCATTTTTTCTGTGTGCAGCATTTTGGTCACTAGGACTATTACTATATATCCAAAGGAGCAAGGAAAATAAAATCACAAGTAGAGAAGTGACATAGCATCATTTAACCAGGGCAACCACTGTGGGCCTTTCATGCTGGGGAAAGCCTGGGGTTGGCCTTGCTCCACTGAACCAAGTAAGTCTCCCAGTTTACTATTTAAGAGGGATCAGAATGTGGGTCCAGAACCAGGGCAATGCAATGGCATGAGGATGCTGGACCTGTGGATGTCCAGGTCCACTAGGGTTTTGGAGGCCAGCTTGCCCCTGATCAGTACTTCTTATACCTCTGGAGGTGCAGAGGAAGCAACCTTACCCCAACATCCCTGCTCTTCTTCTACAGAGGAGAAGAGGCAAATGAAAGAGGATAAGCTCATAAAAAAAGGGGATAAAGACCTCATCATAGAAGAAGGAAGATTTTCAAAGTGCAAAAGAGATGAGGACAGCATCTGGCCAGGTTTGGCCCCTGGCTTCGACTCCTTCCTGGTGGGCCATAGTGCATGAGGTCTGAAGCTCTGCCCCTCATCAGTGGAGAGATGGGGTGCCCCTCCTAAACACATGAGTTTGCCTTTGGCATCTAATTGGATACATATATGTGAATAACACTTTCCAAATATTAATTTTTCACCCTTGGGTAGACCTTCAAGCTTGGAGGATCAGAATTCCTCTTGTTCTTCAGGACCTCATGGGTTCTTAAGAAAATGTCTGTTGCTCCAGTAAGGGATGCCAGATGGGACTTTTGTGGGTTAGGGCACTTTGCTGCAGCACCTAAGTTCTGGATGGAGTGCCACGTGACACTCCTATCCCCTGCCACCCCAGGATGATACACCCCATGTATAGCAGCTATTTATAGATTTGTGTCTTAAGGCCCATCCTGGAAATGTCAATTAGATTTACCTGGGGAGGGGTCATTTTGTTCAATCTACTTTCCTCTCTGACTTGACTTCTGAGTGTCTCAAGAAAAAAATCCCTCTCCTCTCTTGAGATAAAGGTTTTCTTTCTTATCTGTGCTTTTGTAGCAATGGCCATTTATATCCTCTGTCTTGTTCTCAGGTCCCTTATACCCCAGGGAAAGTTTCCTCTCTCTGAGTGTAGGGAACATGATTCATGTCTGCCCCTCTACTCACCTGGCATAGTAAATGCTTGATAAATATTTGAATGTAGGAGATGTGTATGTGTATTTCTGAGCCAGTTATTTTGGGGAGTAGAGTATAACAAGACCATTTCTAGTCAGGGAGCAAGTATTCTGAAAGTGCAGGAAGTGTTATCCATGGTCCTTGTATGTGCCGAAAGCAGACTGCAGTGGTGATGGTAGTTGGGTAGCAACTGGGTGTCTTGAGGGCTCCACATCAGGGCCTGGAGCCAGGGTAGACACCGATGGATTGTAGAGCCTCCAGATAGCAGAGCTTTATTGCCATAGTTCAGCATGACTGTGATTCATGAGACCTTCACTGCCTTGCTAGCCTTCTGAGGTGATCTCAGTCTTACCCTCTGTTTAGGTCAGCTTGAGCTGCTATAGCAAAATTCCACAGACTGGGTTGCCCAAACAACAGACATTCATTTCTCATAGTTCTGGAGGCTGGAAGTCTGAGATCATGGTTCTCTGTAGGCTACCGGCTGCTCCAGCCCCCAGGAAAAGGTTTTCCCTTCTGGTCTTTCACTCAGGGAGGAAGGGCTTGGATTGTGTTCACCCTCAACCTCACCTAGGTGAAGTAGGGCATGAGGTAGAGCCAAGAACTGGGATGGGGGAGAGGTGCTCCCCACCATCATGGGACAGACAGCCAAGCTGGGGCAGCCATATTTCCTCTGTCCTATCCTCCACTTATTTTGAGATTGGAGCAGGCAGTCTGCAGGTTTCTGCAGAACTTGGGCATGTTCAGTAAGTGGAGAGTACCTTGAAGGGCTTCTTCAGTCCTGCAACCCTTCTGGGGACAGCATCAGGTGATGCAGGCAGGCTGAGCATTAGTGGTTTGGTGATCTGGTAGTGTCCTCTCTCCAGTTGTCCACCTGAAGGCCACTGTCCTCCTGACTCTGCTGAGAGTTTATATTGGGTGCTGATAGGATGCATGCTTTGTTTGTGGTGGAAGTTAATCCTCCTCTTAGGAAAATGTCATGTTAGGTTACAGTCTCATTAGCTGGGGGTCGACTCACTTTCCACCAAGCATGACCCAGGTGTATAAGTCTGTGGAGGGACACAAGCTTCAGTAGAGCCCCAGTGATAACAGTGCTCACTGGTCAGGTGCCCCTGGTGTTCCACCCATCCTTAGGCCATCCCAGCAGTCCTGGGATGAGAGGCGATGCCAGTATTACACTCGCAGCCTGTGTGCCATGGATTAGTGGCCACTGGTGGCCATTGACAAGATATAGGTAGGAATCTGCCCTGAAGGTCAGCACATGTCCTTAGCCACTGCCACGAGGGATTGGGTCAATCAAAATAGGTGTGGGAGGTACTATAGGCATCAGAAAACACAGTGGGGCATGTCCCCTTCCTGACCCCTCAACCCACAGGAACCACTGCAGTCACCTTTAGAGGGCCACCATATATATATGGGGATGCCTACGTATACACACATGTATACACACACATACACACTCACTTGCATGCATTCATATACAGACACGTATTTATACATGTATATGTATGTACATTTTATACGTGTAGATATATACATACAAACATGCACATAGTTATACATTTACACATATACTTGAATACACATGCATGTGTGCGCACACATTCACATATGCACATATTTATACACATACACATACATTAATCACATATATACATATTTGTATGCAGTATATACATGCATACTTATGTATAATAGACATGTATATACAAATGTTTACATACATACACATACATATACATACACACTTATTGATATATATCTCACATGAGCTCAGTTGTTTCTATCAGTCTGAACAGTTGTGAGTTTAGAAGAGGGTGGACCAGGAATGGTCTGCTTATCTGAGGGGTGGTTGAGAGCAGACCTCAGTGCCCTGCAACCTGGACTCAAACCCAGGGATGCTACTTATACCACGTCTCAGTGTCCTCCCCCCTATTTTAAGGTGGATGTACCAGTAATCCCTGCCTGGTGGTTACTGTGAGCATTGTGAGACATAAGCAAAGTGCTCAGGTTGGACCTGGCTGGTTGTAAGAGCTCTGAATATGATCTTGACCTGAGGTGGACCCCCCCTTTTTAGGAGGAACCTCATGGGCTGCAGGTGGTGTGTTTGGACTCTGGAGACCTTACAGCAAGAGTCCTGACTTATTTCAAATTCCAAAATGTAATATTTCTCAGTTTGGAATTTTGTCTACGCTTGTGAGCTTTCTTAATTTGGCATGTATACATCTGTGAAAGATGGAGAAATAGTATTGTAGCATTTTATAGAGGTATTATTTGCCTTGCATCATCTATTCACAGTTTATAGATTATACGATGGGGTGGAATTACTTTGGGGGTTTATGGATTTATTTTCATGTTCTCCAATCAACTCTTACTGATTGCCATCTATAACTGGCAGATTAACATTTGGTCAATTAGCCCCAAAGCCAACAGTGCTCATAGTTAGACTGCAGTTGGGCACTGTGTGATTCCAAGTTTGGAAGGGTCATGAGCAGCCTATCAGCAAGGGCTTAATTATTTTTCTATGTGAATGTAATGTAATTAGAACAAAGCTGAGAGTGTTAGTAGTTTACAAGTGTCTAATGAGCTATTTCCTTCCCCACTCACATTAGCTGGGGGAGTTAATTAGGTCCATCTGGTGTATAATCCACAGTATCTCTGATATCTGTGATTTTATAAGCCTGTGGCAGACATGGACTCTGGATTCATAAGGGGAGTTTGGTGCCTGAGCTCAAAGAAGAAATTTAGTGAAGTAAGGGAAGGGTGATACTGAGCTGGGCAGAAGACTGCTTTTTAGGGTCTGTGCTGCAGGAAGCCGAATCTCAGGGCTCAGGGTGAGCAGCGGGGGGTGAATGATCTGGACCACTCTTCATCCCAGCCAGCTCTGAGATGGGTTTCTGAGAGCCATCCCAGCTCAGTGGGATGTGACCGGCATCAGGTAAGAGGTCTCCCTCCATCTCGGTGAAGTAGAGAGGGCGTCAGTTACAAAATTCTGGCTTTAATTCTCAAAGTGTGTTCTGGAACACTCTTTAGAACAGCGCAGTAGAGGGTACACGGCTTTGGCAAGGGTAGCGTGGGTACCCCCACGCTATATGGGGGTATATGTGGACCAGAGCTGACGGAAACCACGCAACCCCCACATGAGCGGGCCCTGCTCTCCATCGCCTGGCTGGTGCCACTGAAGCCTGTTTGTCCACCATTCAGAGGCTTCTCTGGAGCTTGGCCTCCTACCTCCCGGGAAGGTCCTGGAAGACATTTGCTTCTGAGATCAGACTTACTCCGAATTAATAATAGGATAGGATCCAGGCAGAGCCTTCTTCTAGATATCATTTTGAAAAATAAAAAGTGGTTGGGCAAATGTCTTTGCCGATATTTCAACGGCGCTTGCTGCTTGCCTAGAAAGTTCAGCCGCTGCGGAGCGGTGGAGCTGGCCGAGAGGGAGCTCGCTGGTCAGGTCGGCTAAGCTCGTTGCTCATTTCCTCCGGACGCCAGCGCACCACCGTGACTTTCACTGTGTGTGAGGCCTGCGCAACCAGCTCGCGTCTTCTGGGAACACCTTGCCCGAGTCCACAGACCCCACCCTGGCCTGCCTCCAGCCGCGTGTGCCCCAGCCGGCGCGCTCCGCCTCGGCCCTGGTAGAGGTCTGAGGGCCGCCCCCCCCTCAGCCGGGCCCTGGCCAGGTGCGCTCCTCAGTGGGCCTGATCCTGCCGGGGCCCAGGGCCGCCCCACCTGCAGCACTGACAACCTGTCGGGGTGGGGATGGGCCTGAGGGTAGGGGCGTGAAAGGGGAAAGGCGGAGCTGCGGAGCTGCGCTGCGCAGGGCTGGATGGGGCCAGCACTGGTGCGCTCTGCCCCGGGCCTGCAGGAGAGGAGCCCTTACTTCCCAAGTGTCTGCTCCTGCCAAGGCGTTTATCTGCGTTGAACATATTTCTGTGGTGGCTGTGGATCTTAGTCCTTAGCTCAGAAATACCTCATTGCTTTATTTTTTAGCATCACCTGTTTTTAGTTATTCAGTCTTGCACAAGCGACTTTTCTATTATCTGCTCATCTAGAAGATGGGTATAAAAATGCAAGCTTATATAGGTTATAACGTTTAAACCGTTTTTTAAAAAAGATTTTATTTATTTGAGAGAGAGCCAGCAGGAGCGAGGTTGGTGGGGAGGAGGGGCAGAGGGACAGGGAGAAGCAGACTCCCCACTGAGCAGGGAGCCCATGGTGGGCCTGGATCCCAGGATCCTGAGATCGTGACCTGAGATGAAGGCAGACACTTAGCCTACTGAGTCACCTAGGCATCCTCGTTTATACTAGTTTTTAAAATTGTTTTGTTATACAATATATAAAATTAAAGTTGCAATTTTAACCATCTTTAAGTATACAATTCAGCGATACTAATTACATTGGTAATATTGTGCAAACATCATCACTAATCCTAAAACGTTTTCATCACTCTCTGCAGGAGCTCTGTATCCAATAAGGACTAACTCTCCCATCCCCTTCTGTGGACCCTAGGAACCTTTAATCTACCAGATATTTCCATATCTTCCATATCTTCCAGATATTTCATATAAGTGAAATCAAGCAATATTTGTCCCTTCATGTCTGGATTATTTGCTTAGCCTAATATTTTTAAAAAGTTTGTTCATGTTGTAGCATGTATTTATGCTACATAAAAAAACATTCCTTTTTATGTTTTTTTTTAATGGGCAATTAACATCCTATTGTATGAATATACAAAATTTGTTTATCCATTCATCTATTGGTAGACATTTGGGTTCTTTCCACATTTTGCTATTGTGAATATGCTTCAATGAACATTGTCATACAAATATCTGTTTGTGTCCCTGTTTTCAATTATTCTGGATACATTCCTAGCAGTAGAATTGCCAGGTTATATGGTAAATCTATGTTTGACTTTTTGAAGACCCACCAAAATTCTTTTCACAAATATTTACACACTTTATATTACTATTTGTAGTGTATTTGGGTTCCAGTTTCTTCATTACTAGCCAACAAAGGTTGTTTTCTGTTTTTTGTTTTTTTTTATTCTAGCTATCCTAGTGGATATGAAGTGATATCTTATATTAGTTTTGATTTGCATTTCTCTAATTATGTTGAGAGTCTTTTCCTGTGCTTCTATCTTCTTTGGAGAAATGTCCATTCAAGTCCTTTGCCCATTTAAAGACTGGATTGTCTTTGTTGTTGAGTTGTAGGAGTTCTTTATATATTCTGGGTATTAAACCCTTATCAGATATATATGATTTGCAAACAATTCATCCCATTCAATAGGTTGTCTTTTCACTTTCTTGTTAATATTCTTTGATGCACAGAGAATCTTCAGTTTTTAAATTTATTTTTTTCCAGTTTTATGAGATATATGTGATTCAGAATTTAATTTTGATGAAGTCCAATTAGTTTTTTTTTCTGTTTGTGCTTTTAATGTCATATCTAAGACTACATTGCCAGATGCATTTACCTATCATGTAGATTTGCCTCCATGTTTTTTCCTAAGATTTTGATGGTTTTGTAGGTCATGTAGACTTACCTCCATGTTTTTTCCTAAGATTTTGATGGTTTTATCTAAATATATACTTAATGTTGAGGTAATTATTTTATAAGGTAGGAGAGGTCCAACTTTATTGCATGTGGGAATCTAGTTGTCATAGCCCCATTTATTGAAGAGACTGTTCATTCTCTGTTGAATAGTCTTGGCACTGTTGTAAAAAGTCAACTGGCCATAAATATATTGGGTTTATTTCTGGACTCTTAATTTTTTTCCACTAAATTTATATTTCTATCCTTATACTACACTATTCAGATTACTGTAGCTTTGTAGTAAGTTTTGAAATTAGGAAATGTGAGTGCCAAAGAAACCCTTTTCTTTCTTAAGATGTTTTGGATTTTTGGGGGCCCCTTGAAATTGCATATGAATTTGAGGATTGGATTTTCCATTTCTGCAAAAATGGCAATTGGAATTTTGATAGGGATTGCATTGAATCTGTAGATTGCTTTACATATTATTGACATTTTAACATTATTAAGTATTTCTAGCCATGAGCGTGGGATGTCTTTCCATTTATTTAAGTCTTCTTTAATTTATTTTGGCCATATTTTAGTTTCCAGTATACAAATTTTTCACCTCCTCAGTTAAATTTATTTCTAAATAATTTTTTCTTTTGGATACTATTGTAAATGGAATTATCTTAATTTATTTTGCAGATTGTTCACTGCTGTTATAAACAAATACAACAAATTTTTGTGTTGCTATTGCACCCGCAACTTGCTAAATTCATTTATTAACTCTAGGTGTTTTCTTGTGAGTTTTCTGGGATTCTCTAGATATAGGATCATGGGATCCTGTTATCTGCAAATGGAGATAATTTTACGTTCTCCTTTCCAATTTAAATATTTTTAATTCTTGCCTAATTGCTCTGGCTAGAACTTCCAGTATAATGTTGAATAGCAGTGGTGAAAACAGGCTTTCTTGATTTAGCAGGAAATCTTTCAGTTTTCCACCATTGAAGATGATGTGTGTTTTTCACAAATTTCCTTTATCATATGGAAGAAGTTCCCTTCTATTTTTAGTTTTCTGAGTGCTTTTCACCCTTCTCCCAGAGAACTTGTACTTAAGATGGAAGATGACAAGAAGACATAACCACTGAGGAACAGTGGCTCAGACTGCGTTGTTCCCTGGAGACTATCAAAGCTAAGAGGAGATGTAGTTGGAAAGATTCAAGGATGATACCATGAGCAGATGTTGATACCAGACTGGAGAGTCTGAGATTCATCCTCTGTGCCAATGTTTCTCACAGTGTGGTGCCATTTCAGAATGTCTTGGGTGTTGTAAAATTATAACTCCTCAAATCAGAATCTATGGGAGAGTCCTGGGAAATTGTTTTGAAGCAGAGTCCCAGATAATTTGATTGTAGGCTTATAATTGGAAGCCAATGCCATGGGAGGAAAGAATGAAATGAGAATGGCAGGAGGAGGATGTGCTGGCAAACTTGGGAGTGGTACTCTAACACTCTTGGAATTTTCCAGAACTACACACCTGATAATTCCAGGATCTGAAGTTTAAAAAGAGGGTGGCGAGAAGAAAATCTTTGAGCAGGTAGATTTTAGGAGAACATCAATTAATTTTCAGGCATGGTGATTTGAAGTGTGAGCATGGCCAGCCTATAGTTTCCTGTCCTAGGGAGACATAGTCTTGGCAGTATCCCATCCATTGTGCTTGGTGATGGGAGATGCTAAAATAATGCTAGCTTCGCTCACCCCATGGAATTGATGGTTTTCCCTGGCTTTAATCATGTGAGATAGGGCACCTGGGGAGTTCAGTGGTTAAGCATCTGCCTCTGACTCAGGTCATGATCCTGGGGTCCCGGGATCGAGTCCTGCATCAGGCTCCCTACAGGGAGCCTGCTTCTCTTTCTACCTATGTCTCTGCCCCTCTCTGTATGTCTCTCATGAATAAATAAAATCTTTTAAAAAAATCACGTGAGATGTTATAGCTGATCTCATTTTAAGCTTGCGGTTGCCAGGTGCTATGCTGGGTATTGGTCTCATGGTTTATTTGAGGGGGCAGATATATATATACACAAGTGTGCAAAATGTGCAATAAATGACACAACAGAGGTGAATGCAAGGTACAGCAATGGCAGAGGGAGGATGATCTCCAAGTCTCTTGGAGGAAAATGGATCTACACAAAGGAAAAAGAGTGCCAGGGAATGCAAATGGCTTTAGTCAATATATACATTTTTTTCTTATTGTCCTTAAAAGATAATTGATCATTTAAAAAATAATAAAAATGTGGTATGTGTCTTATAATACATGTTTAAAGTATGACAGAAATAGCACAAAGGTTGGGAAGAGAGAAATGGGAGCACATTATTTTAAGTGTACCATTGTGCACTATAGATTATATATAGTTACATACGTGGATATGCATGTATATATTATTTTATATGTCATATAGGAACAGGTTAATATAATTTTAGGTTAGACTGTAGGAAGTTAAATATCTATACTCTAAATCCTCAAGCAACAACTACACTAACAATTATAGCTAATAAGCCAGCTACAAATGGGATAATATGGAATCATATAAAATACACAGCTACTGCAAAATAAGGCAGCAAAAGAGAAAAAAAGGGGAACAAAGAATATATAGGCAAACAGAAAGCAAGTAGCAAAATGATAGATTTAAACCTAAATATACAATAATCACATTATATGTGAGTGGACATATACTGTCTGTATAAAGGAGCCTGCCGTAAATATAAAAGTGCAGATGGCTTAAAGGTAAAAAAGATGGAAAAAGACATTACAAGAAAAGTGGAGTGGCTATGTTAATATTAGAACAAGTAAGTTAGAACAAAGAACATTATTAGGAATAAAGATAGCCATGTCATAAAGGGGTCAATCTATCAAAAGGGCATAAGTCTTTTTTTAATAGTAATTGTGGTTTTTTAAAAGGGTTTTATTTATTATTTGTTAGAGAGAGAAGAGAGAGAACAAACAGGCAGAGGGAGAAACAGGCTCCTCATTGAGACGGAGCCTCCTGTGGGGCCTGATCCCAGGACCTTGGGATCATGACCTAAGCCCGAGGCAGATGCTTGACTCACTGAACCACTCAGGCACCAAAAAAAGGCATAATTCTTAATGTTCATAGACTTAAGAAGAAGAGCTACAAAATATATAAAGCAAAATTGATAGAACATAAGAAATAGACAAACCCAAAATCATAGTTGGAGATTTCAGGACCCTCTCACATTAACTGACAGAAACCAACGCACCCCTCACCCCAGCCAGGGTTCAAATGCATGTCATACATGGGGGAGAGAATTGTGGTTTACAGAGAAATTTGACACAGTCCATCATTCTCTGTGGTGTCTCTAATCAATGTGTCTGCTCCAGGGCACCAGGATGAGTATCTCTATCCAGATAGCTTTCCAAGAAGAGCTTAGGAGATACAGTAAAGTATGTAGCTAGAAGGGTCTAACTAGGAACATGAGATAGGGACTAAATCTGCCATCAGCTTCATGTACACTTGACTATTGTATTGATTTCAAATTAGAGGTTGGTCAGAAAAATTTGTTAAAAATAGACTTACTTTTTCTTTCTTTCTTTCTTTTCTTTTTTTTTTTTGTATAATTTTCATTGGAATTCGATTTGCCAACATTAGTATAACACCCAAGGCTCATCCCGTCAAGTGCCCCCCGCAGGGCCTGTCACCCAGTCACCTCGTCCCCCCGCCCACTACCCCTTGTTCATTTCCCAGAGTCAGGTGTCTCTCATGTTCTGTCATCCTCACTGATATTTCCCACTCATTTCTCTTCTTTCCCCTTTAATTCCTTTCACTATTTTTTATATTCCCCAAATGAATGAGACCATATAATGTTTGTCCTTCTCCGATGACTGACTTCACTAACCATAATACCCTCCAGTTTCATCCAGGTTGAAGCAAATGGGGGTACTTGTCGTTTCTAATGGCTGAGTAATATTCCATTTTATATATAGACCACATCTTCTTTATCCATTTATCTTTCGATGGACACCAAGGCTCCTTTCACAGTTTGGCTATTGTGGACATTGCCGCTATAAACATTGGGGTGCAGGTGTCTCGTGGTTTTACTGCATCTGTATGTTTGGGGTAAATCCCCAACAGTGCAATTGCTGGGTCGTAGGGCAGGTCTCTTTTTAACTCTCTGAGGAACCTCCACACAGTTTTCCAAGGTGGCTGCATCAGTTCACGTTCCCACCAACAGTGCAAGAGATTCCCCTTTCTCCACATCCTCTCCAACATTTGTTGTTTCCAGTCTTGTTCATTTTCCCCATTCTTACTGGTGTGAGGTGGTATCTCATTGTGGTTTTGATTTGTATTTCCCTGATGGCAAGTGATGCAGAGCATTTTCTCATGTGCTTGTTGGCCATGTGTATTCCTTCTTTGGTGAAATATCTGTTCATGTCTTTTACCCATTACATGATTGGATTGTTTGTTTCTTTGCTGTTGAGTTTAATAAGTTCTTTATACATCTTGGATCTAGCTCTTTATCTGATAGGTCATTTGCAAATATCTTCCCCCATTATGTAGGTTGTCTTTTAGTTTTGTTGACTGTTTCTTTTGCTGTGCAGAAGCTTCTTATCTTGAGGAAGTCCCAATAGTTCATTTTTGCTTTTGTTTCCCTTGCCTTCATAGGCGATGTAGCTTGCAAGAAGTTGCTGTCCCCACATTCAAAAAGGCTGTTGCCGGTGTTCCCCTCTGGGATTTTGATGGATTCTTAACTCACATTTAGATCTTTCATCCATTTTGAGTTTATCTTTATGTCTGGTGTAAAAGAGTGGTCCAGTTTCATTCTTCTGCACATGCCTCTCCAATTTTCCCAGCACCATTTTTGAAGAGACTGTCATTTTTCCAGTGGATAGTCTTTCCTCCTTTTGTCGAATATTAGTTGACCATAGAGTTGAGGGGCCATTTCTGGGTTCTCTATTCTGTTCCATTGATCTCTGTGTCTGTTTTTGTGCCAGTACCACACTGTCTTGATGACCACAGCTTTGTAGTACAACCTGAAATCTGGCATTGGATGCCCCCAGTTATGGTTTTCTTTTTTAATATTCTCCTGGCTATTCAGGGTGGTTTCTGATTCCACACAAATCTTAAGATGATTTGTTCCATCTCTCTGAAGAAAGTCCATGGTATTTTGATAGAGATTTCATTAAATCTGTGAATTGCCCTGGGTAACATTGACATTTTCACAATATCAATTCTTCCAATCCATGAGCATGGAATATTTTTCCATCTCTTTGTGTCTTCCTCAGTGTCTTTCAGAAGTGTTCTATAGTTTTTAGGGGATAGATCCTTTACCTCTTTGGTTAGGTTTCTTCCTAGGTATCTTATGCTTTTGGGTGCAATTGTAAATGGGATTGACTCCTTAATTTCTCTTTCTTCAGTCTCATTGTTAGTGTATAGAAATGCTACTGATTTCTGGGCATTGATTTTGTATCCTGCCACTCTGCCGAATTGCTGTATGAGTTCTAGCAATCTTGGGGTGGAGTCTTTTGGGTTTTCTACGTACAGTATCATGTCACCTGCAAAGAGGGAGAGTTTGACTTCTTCTTTGCCAATTTGAATGCCTTTTATTTCTTTTTGTTGCCTGATTGCTGAGGCTAGGACTTCTAATACTGTGTTGAATAGCAGTGATGAGAGTGGACATCCCTGTCATGTTCCTGATGCTAGGGGAAATGCTCCCAGTGTTTCCCCATTGAGAATGATCTTTGCTGTGGGTTTTTTGTAGATGGCTTTTAGGATGCTGAGGAATGTTCCCTCTATCCCTACACTCTGAAGAGTTTTGATCAAGCATGATGCTGTATTTTGTCAAATGCTTTCTCTGCATGTATTGATAGGATCATATGGTTCTTGTTTTTTCTCTTGTTGATATGATCAATCAGATTGATTTCTATTTGTTTTCAAAGATTTTATTCATTTTTTCATGGGAGACACAGAGAGAGAGAGAGTGGCAGAGACACAGGCAGAGGTAGAAGCAGGCCCCATGCAGGGAGCCGGATGCGGGATTCGTTCCCGGGTCTCCAGGATCACGCCCCGGGCCGAAGGCAGGCGCTAAACCGCTGAGCCACCCAGGGATCCCCAGATTGATTTCTTTACGAGTGTTGAACCAGCCTTGCATCCCAGGGATAAATCCCACTTGGTCACGGTGAATAATCTTCTTAATGTACTCTTGGATCCTATTGGCTAGTATCTTGTTGAGAATATTTGCATTTTTGTTCATCAGAGATATTGGTCTGTAATTCTCCTTTTTGGTGGGGTCTTTGTCTGATTTTGGAATTGAGGTGATGCTGGCCTCATGGAATGAGTTTGGAAGTATTCCATCTCTTTCTATCTTTCAAAACAGCTTAAGCAGAATAGGTATGGTTTCTTCTTTAAACGTTTGATAGAATTCCCCTGGGAAGCTCTCTGGCCCTGAACTTTTGTGTCTTGGCTGGTTTTTGATGACTGCTTCAATTTCCTCCCTATTTACTGGCCTGTTCAGGTTTTCTATTTCTTACAGTTCCAGTTTTGGTAGTTTGTGGTTTTCCAGAAATGTGTCCATTTCTTCTAGATTGCCTAATTTATTAGCGTATAGCTGCTCATAATAAGTTTTTAAAACCGTTTGTGTTTCCCTGGTCTTGGTGGTGATATCTCCTTTCTCATTCATTATTTTATTAATTTGAGTCTTTTCTCTCTGCTTTTTAATAAGGCTGGCTAATGGTTTATTTATCTTATTAGTTCTTTCAAAGAACCAACTCCTGGTTTTGTTAATCTGTTCTACAGTTCTTCTGGTCTCTATTTCATTGAGTTCTGCTCGAATCTTTATTAACTCTCTTCTTCTGCTGGGTGTAGGATCTATTTGCTGTTTTTTCTCCAGCTCCGTTAGGCACAAGGTTAGCTTTTGTATTTGTGTTCTTTCCAGTTTTTGGATGGATGCTTGTATTGCGATGTATTTCCCCCTTCAGGACTGCTTTTGTTGTATCCCAAAGATTTTGAATGGTTGTGTCTTCATTCTCAGTAGTTTCCATGAATCTTTTTAATTCTTCCTTAATTTCCTGGTTGACCCTTTCATCTTTTAGCAGGATGGTCCTTAACCTCCACGTTTTGAAATCCTTCCAAACTTCTTCTTGTGATTTAGTTCTAGTTTCAAACCATTATGGTCTGAAAATATGCAGGCGGCGATCCCATTCTCTTGGTATCGGTTAAAACCTGATTTGTGAGTCAGTATGTGGTCTGTTCTGGAGAAAGTTCCACGTGTACTTGAGAAAAATGTGTATTCAGTTGCGTTTGGATGTAAAGTTCTGTAAATATCTGTGAAATCCATCTGATCCAGTGTATCATTTAAAGTTCTTGTTTCTTTGGAGATATTGTGCTTAGAATATCTATTGATTATATAAAGTGGTGTGTTCAAGTCACCAAGTATAAGTGTATTATTATCTAAGTATGTCTTTACTTTGGTTATTAATTGATTGATATACTTGGCAGCTCCCACATTTGGGCATAAATATTCATGATTGTTAGGCCCTCTTGTTGGATAGATCCTTTAAGTATGATATAGTGTCCCTCTTCTTGTCTTACTAGTCTTTGGTATAAACTTTAATTTTTCTGATTTAAGAATGGCTACCCCTGCTTTCTTTTGAGGACCATTTGAATGGTAAATGGTTTTCCAACCTTTCATTTTCAGGCTGTAGGTGTCCTTAAGTCTAAAATGCATCTCTTGTAGACAGCAAATAGATGGATCTTGCTTTTTTATCCAGTTTGAAACCCTGTGCCTTTTGATGGGGTCATTAAGCCCATTCATGGTCAGAGTTACTATTGAAAGATATGAGTTTAGTGTCATCATGATACCTATTCAGTCCCTGTTTTTGTGGATTGTTTCTTTGGACTTTCTCTTTCTTTTACAGAGTCCACCTTAATATTTCTTGCAGAGCTGGTTTGGTGGTTACATACTCTCAGTTTCCACCTATCTTGGAAGCTCTTTATCTCTCCTTCTATTCCGAATGAGAGCCTTGCTGGATAAAGTATTCTTGGCTGCATGTTCTTCTCATTTAGGACCTGAATATATCCTGCCAGCCCTTTCTGGCCTGCCAGGTCTCTGTGGAGAAGTCTGCTGGTAACCTAATATTTCTCCCCATAAAGGTTAGAGATCTCTTGTCTCTTGCTGCTTTAAGGATCTTCTCTTTATCTTTGTAATTTGCAAGTTTCACTATTAAATGTCAAGTTGTTGAAAGCTTTTTATTGATTTTATGGGGGGATCTCTCTATCTTTTGGATCTGAATGCCTGATTCCTTCCGAAGTTAAGGAAGTTCTCAGCTATGATTTGTTCAAATACAGTTTCTGGTCCTCTGTCTCTTTCAGGGCTCTCTGGAACCCCAATTAAACGTAGATTTTTTCCTTCTGACACTGTCATTTATTTCCCTTAACCTATCCTCATCATCTTTTAAGTGTTTTTCTCTTTTTTCCTCAGCTTCCTTCCTTGCCATTAACTTGTCTTCTATGTCACTCACTCGTTCTTCTACCTTGTTAACCCTCGTTGTTAGGACCTCCAGTTTGGATTGCATCTCATTTAATTGATTTTTAATCTCAGATGGTTAGATCTAAATTCTGCAGTCATGAAGTCTCTTGAATCCTTTATGCTTTTTTCCAGGGCCACAAGTAGCTTTATAAATGTGCTTCTGAATTGGCTTTCTGACATTGAATTGTAATCCAAATTTTGTAAGTCTGTGGGAGAGAGGACTGTTTCTGATTCTTTGTTTTGTGGTGTGTTCTTTCTAGTCATTTTACTCAGTGCAGAGTGGCTAAGAACGAGTTGTATTAGACAAAGGAAGAAAAAGAAAAAACAAAAACAAGGAGGGGTATCCTTTGGTTATATATACTGTAAATCTCTCGAGTTCCCCTGGAGCTTTCCAGCGCTGGTCTGCCAAGAACTTGGCTCTTCCCCTGTCCTTCCAGCTGGTCTTCTGGGGGAGGAGCCTGCTGTGCTGATTCTCAGGTGTGTGCACCTAGGGGAGCTGTCCAGCATCCTAGCTTAGTGGGAGCTGTTTATCCTGTGAGGCCCCTGCTCAGTCCCAGGTACAAGGTGACACCAGGAGGAACAACAGTGGTGGCAGCCAGCTCTGCAATTCTGGAGTCAGCTCCCACAGTAACTACCACAGCTCCCAGTTCGCAGGGGCCTGGATGCTCCGTGGGCGGGGGCGCCGATCTGCACAGCTCCTTGCTGTCCTGTGTCCTCCTGGCCTCCGCCTATCCCGGGGGCGCCCCAGATCTTGGGCTGTGTCCCCCCCGCCCTGGGCTCCGGGGCCTGCACCGCTGGAATCGCGCTCTCCGAGCCGCACAGCCCCCTCCGCGGAGCCGCCGCCCGAGCCCCTCCGAGCTGCTCCGGGTCCCGCCGTGCGCGCTGCAGCCCTTTAGGGAGCTCAGCGCACTCTCCCCGGGGTGCAGGTGCCTGTTAGTGTCCCAGGGAGCCCGAGGACATCCCCGCCCTCCTGGGGTCCTGCTCCAACTCCCTGCGAGCCCCTTTCCTCCCGGGAAGATTGGTGCAGCTCCTGCTTCTCTGGGACGGGGCTCTCCTGTCCTGGGGACACTCGCCCCAGCCTCAGCCCGGCTCCTCGCGGGGCCCCTCCCCCTTGGATGCCTTTTGTTTGTTTATTTCTTTTCCCCCCTCTTCCTACCTTGATAGAAGCGCGAACTCTTCTCACTGTAGCATTCCAGCTGGTCTCTCTTTAAATCTCAGGCTGAATTCGCAGGTTTTCAGGATGATTTGAAGGTCATCTAGGTAAGTTGGTGGGGACAGGTGACTTGGGGACCCTACTCTTCTGCCATCTTGCCCCGCCTCCCCAACATCATTTGTTGAAGAGACTGTCTTTTTCTATTGGGTATTCTTTCCTGCTTTGTTGAAGATGAGTCGACCGTAGAGTTAACTACCAGTTTCTGGCTTCTCTATACCAGTTGCATTGATCTCTGTGTGTGTGTTTGTGCCAGTACCACACTGTCTTCACGATTACAGCTGTGCAGTAGAACTTGAAGTCTGGAATTGTGATGCCACCAGCTTTGGTTTTCTTTTTTCAACATTCCTTAGGGGAAATAATTCAGATTGGATCTTAAATACATCTGATTGTCTTTACATTTAAGTAAATCCTAAAATTGTTCTGGTAAATCTCAGTAAAAAAGACTTCCCCAAGACTTTGGGTATACTGTTAGCCTTTTTTGTGTGGTTAGTAATATCCATTCATATTTAATAATTCTTGTGTTAATTATACATCTTCTGGTAAAAATTTTAAACAGTATCTAGAAATTCTTTTATATTGAGTCACACCATCTATAACAAAACTAGTTGTTTAAACAAAGGTTAACATGAACTCCCACATCTTTTTTCAGTTGAGGGTTATTTCCAAGATTAGTGGAGTATAAATAATTAAGATTTTGTAATGTTGGTAAACAGAAAGTAAAATGACGATTTATTTGTAAATAATGAATTTTTAAAATTCCTTTTTTTCTACTACAGCATAATGCACAGGACCTCTTGGTTTGGTGATTCATTTGAGACTTAAGTGGTCTTGTAATACCTGTTTTATCCTTCTGCTTGCTTGATTTTAAAGGCTTTGAAAAATAAATGTTTCTTCATTTCCTAGACCAACCAGGAATGATAAGTGGAAATAATCAATTATTTGAAAATATTATGAGATGCATATTTTAAATATATTATGAAAATGTGTTATTTTCATCCTGTATTTCAAGGTTTCAGTACAGCTTTCCTTCCATGTTATTATTCTTGAATTCCTATTTTCTACCTGATCATCTCCATGCTATTTCTTTTCTGTGCATAACTTCCCTTCTATTAAAGTTGATAAGTTCATTCTTCTTTTAAAATAGTATACAATATTTTATATAGACAAAATAATATGTATAATATCAGTAAGTTATTTTTTAAATTTAAATTCAATTAGCCAACATATAGTACATCATTAGTTTCAGATGTAGAGTTCAGTAATTCATTAGTTGCATATAACACCCAGTGCTCATCACATCATGTGCCCTTCTTAATGCCCATCACCCAGTTACCCCATCCACCACCTACCTCCTCTCCAGCAACCCTCAGTTTGTTTCTGAGCATTAAGAGTCTCTTGTAATCTTCTCTGATTTCTTTCCATTCCATTTCCCCTTCCTTCCCTATGATCTTCTGTGCGATTTCTTATATTCCACCTGTAAGTGAATAGCAGTAAATTATGACATTTAATTTTCATAAACTAATTGACACCTCTTTTGCCCTATCCTTTTGCTTCCTAATATGAAGAATACTTTCTGAAATTGTGTATTTATAATTTCTGTGTGTGTGTGTTTGTGTAAATATACCTCTCTATTTATTCTATCTAAAACCATGTAAATGGATCCTAAAAAATGATTATTTAGTGTTGCTTGTTTTTGAGCTTTATAGAAATTATATCATGTATGTATTCTTCCATGAATTCTTTTCTTCAGTCACCATTATGTTTCCAACACTTACCCATCCATATTGCGTTGGTTAGCTGTAGTTCATCCAGTTTCACTGCTGTGTAAAATTTCATTTGTGTGAATATACCATTGCATGTTGATTTTGTGTCCTTCAACTTTGCTGAGTTTGATTTTATTAGTTCTAGGTTTCTAGTTCTAGTTTTATTAGATGACCATGTGGGTTTTTTCCTTTATTCTGGTAATGTGGTGTGTTTCATCAATTGATCTTCATATTTTGAACCATCCTTGAATTCCAGGAATAAATTCCATTGGTAATAATGTATAATCCTTTTTATATACTGCTAAATTGACTTGATAGTATTTTGTTGAGGATTTTTTGTATTAGTGTTCATCAGGAATATTGGTCTGTAGTTTTCTGCTCTTGTAGTGTCTTTGGTATTAAGGTAATGCTGACCTCACTGAATGAATGTCCCCTTCTCTTCGGTTTTTTAGAAGAGTTTGAGGAGGTAAAGTTAATTCTTCTTTAAACATTTGGTAGAGTGCTTCAGCTAAGCAATCTGGTTTAGGGCTTTTTTGTTTTGTTTTGTTTTTGGGAGTTTTAATTACTGATTCAATTTCCTTCATAACTGCAGGTCTATTCAGATTTTCTTTTTCTTCATTACCAGTGTTGGTAGGTTGTGTTTAGCTTGGAATTTGCCCATTTTATCTAGGATATCCAATTTGTTAGCATATAGTCATCCATAGTATACTCTTGTAACCTTTTTTATTTCTGTAAAATTGGTAGAAATGTTCCTTCTTTCATTTTTGATTTTGGTAATTTGAGTTTCTCTCTTTGCTTAGTCAATCTATCTAAAGGTGTGTCAATTTTATTGATCTTTGTAAAGAACCAAATTTTGGTTTCCTTGATTTTTCTCTATGGTTTTTCTCATCTCTATTTTATTAGTCACTTCTGTAATCTTTATTTTCTTACTTCTGTTGGCTTTTGAGTTTAGTTTATTCCTCTTTTTCTAGTTTGTTAAGGTGTAAAGTTAGGTTGTTGATTTTAGATCTTTCATTGTTTATTTTTATTTATTTTTTTTGATCTTTCATTGTTTAAATGTAAATACTTACAGCTATAAATTTCCCTTTTACTACTCCTTTTGATTCATCCCATACATTTTGGTATGTTGTATTTTCATTGTCATTTGTCTCAGGGCATTTGTCTCAAACTGTATTGGTTTGCTAGGGCTGTCATAACAAAATAGCACAGACAGGGCACTTTAAACAACAGAAATTTATTTCCTCATAGTCCTGGAGGCTATAAGTCTAAGATCAAGGTGCTGGCAGGGTTAGTTACCTCTAATGCTTCTTGGCTTGCAGATGGCTGCCATCCTACTGCTCCTTCACATTGTCATTGCACATGAGTCTTTGGTGTCTCTTTGTATGTCAAATTTCCTCTTTTAATAAGGACACCAGTCAAATTGGATTAGAATCCACCGTAATGGCCTCATTTAACTTAATCCTGTATTTAAAGATATTTCCAAATACAGTCATATTATAAGGTACTGGGGGTTAGAGCTTCAACATATGAGGGGATTTTTTTGTTTCTGTTTTTGTTTTTTTGATGGTGGGGGACACAATTCAGCTCACAGCAAATATTTTCTAATTTCTCTTATTTCTCCTTTGACCCATTGGTTGACTGTTTTGTTTAAATTCACATATTTGTGAGTTTTTCATTTTCCCTTTTATTATTGATTTCTAGTTAATTCCATTGTGATTGGAAAAGATATGTTGTATGATTTCAGTCTTAGAAAATTCATTAAAATTTGTTTTATGGCATAGCATATGTCTATCCTAGAGAATGTTACATATGTATTTGAGAGAAATGTGTAATTTTGCTGCTGTTGGGTAGATTGTTCTGTGTAGGTCTTTTAGGACCACTTGGTTTGTAGTGTTGTGTAAGGGCTCTAGTTCCATATCTTTTGTTTGATTTCTAACCATTATTGAGAGTGGGGCATTGAAATCTCTAGCCATAATTGTAGAACTATCTACTCCTGTAATTATGTCAGTGTCTGCCTCATGTCTTTTCGAGCTCTGACGTTTGGTGCATAATTGTTATTGGTAGCATATAGTTGAATGATGTTTTTTTTTGGTTTTGTTTTGTATCTGTTTTAGTCCCTCTGCTTTTTAATTGATGAGTTTAGCATATTTATACTTAAGGTTATCATTCCTACAAAAAGAATTACTTTTGGTGTTTTGTTTTATGTTTTCTATATGTCTTATAGCTTTTTGTCCCTCATTTCCTTCATTACTGCCTTCCTCTTCTACTACCTTTCTTTATGTTTAGTTAAATTTTTGTAGTGACATGTTTTGATTCCCTTCTCATTTTTTTGGTGTATGTTTTATTATATTTTCTTTGTGTTTACCATGACAATTAGGTATGACATTCTAAAGTTATAACAACCTAATTTGAAGTGATACCAACTTAACTTCAATTGCATAAAAAATCTCTACTTCTATATAGTTCTGCCCCTTTTTATTATTGATATCAAAATTACATTTTTGTACATCGTGTATCTATTAACATAGATTTATAATTATTTCTATGCATTTATTTTTTAAATCGTGCAGAAAATAACTAGTAGGGGTGTTAGGCTAAAGAAATGGGAAAGAGCCCTCATGTTTTCTACTTCTTCAGTCACAACTGATTACAGACATAGCCTCTGAGCAGCCTGGGCTATAGACTCTCTTTTTTTTTTTTTTTTGCAGTTAATTAAACTTAAAAGCCTAGCCATGCTTGGACAGAGCAAACACAGACTCTCTGAAGTTCTGACTATATTTCGGTGAGGAATTAGAGTCTCCTTCCAACTCTCCAAAAAAAAAGGTCACATGAGTAGGTGGCAGCTTCCCTGCTTGCTTTCCTTCCTCAGATTTGCTTTCTGTCAATGGACACACTTGGCTGTTTTCTGTGTGAGCACTTTTGGGGCAAACCCAGCTTTTCCCAGCCTGCTAGTTTGCTTTTTTCCTTCTGGAAAAGTAGCTTCAACAGTTAATACAGTATGAGAACAGGAAGAAACAAGAGTCAGAGCGAGAGAGGGAGGGAGAGAGGAAGGAAATGGCAGCATTTTGCACTCCTTGTCATTGGCTCTACATTCCCTGCCAAGCAGTGCTGTCTTCTGTGGCTGCATTAATTGTGTCTACATGATACAGGGCTTGAGAAAGACTGAGAGCCAACCTCTTCCTCTACCACTGTAACCAAACCACTACCTCTCCAATGTGTCCTTTGCAGTAGTTATTGCCTCTTGTCTGGCGTTTAGAAATGTGAATCTTCTCAGAAGTTTTAATATATTTGATATTCCATATTTTTAACAGTCTTAGATACTTTAAAAAATGACGTAAGTAACATAGGACTACAAGGCATTTGGATCAAGAAGGAACTAGGGTGTCTGAGCTAAGAAAACTGTTATTGACAGGGGGGAGGGCTGGTAGGTATTGCCAACACACTGTATCTATCTTGCAGGTTGGCGTAGATGGGTCTTATTTACAATCATGGCAATAAGGTTTCTTGACAATGGTGGGCCTGAATCAATTCTAGCTGTTTGAAATTTACTGCTTAAGAATCTAAAATGTGGCTAATACCCAGGGCTTTAGGGACAGGGATTTTTTTTCTCTTCCATAACTGAAAGGTATAGTAAGGCTTTCTGTGGTCCATAAGCACCAAGACACTTCTTGCCCAGGGACTCCATTTCTAGGAATCTGTCCTAAGGAATTTTTGGAGGCACACAACTTATCTATTAGGACTCTCATAATGTTTGTTACTTATATTAATAAAAAAGAGAAATTCCTTAAATTTCTAACAACAGATGGATGGTTGAGCCTAATGTGGTGATCCATGTAATGGACTATGATGCCAACATGTAAATCACATTGTAGAAGAATATTTAATAACACAGAAATGCTTATGACATATCTAAATTAAACAATTAGAGGATGAAGCAATTGAATATGTCTGGACATGTGTATATTTGAAGCTGACTTTAGAAATATTCATTTATATGTAGAAAAAAAGACTGAAAGGAAGTTCTTTATTTTTTAAAGTATAATATTAGTTTCAGGTGTTCAATATAGTGATTTAACACTTCCACATAACACCTGGTGCTCATCACAATGAATACCTCACCACCTAATCCTTGTCACCCATTTAACCTATCCCCTACCCGCCTCCCCTCTGGTAACCATCAGTTTACTCTCTATAGTTAAGAATCTTTAAATCTTAACAGGTGGTATCAGTTACAGAATTATATACAACCATTGTATCTATTATCCTCTTCTGTCGTTTCCAATTATTGAAATAAGTATTGCCCACTTATAAGTTTAGAGGCATATATGAATTTTGCACATGTATACACAGAGTTATTGAGACACCAGGGAAAACAGATACTGTTTAATTTTGTGAATTTTGAAAGCACCTGGGCTTAGATGTGAAGTCAGAGAAATGTCAATGAGATTTCTTTTTTAGAAGGATAAAAGGTTAGGAATAATATAGATCTCATCAATATTATCTACGTTAATTAAGTCAGAAAGAAAAATGACTGGAATATGTTTCTTGTGCAATCCTGAATCTTCTCTATGTGCAGTTTGTGAGTTATCTGTCTTCCAGAACAGCAGGTCAGGGATCTTGTAAAGTACCAGGAATGTTACTTCTCTTCTAAGCTTCTCTTCTTTGCAAAAAAGAAATGGACTTGGAGCAATGGAAAATAATGTCTGGACAGTATTAAATTAAATTAAAATTTGGAATAGGTTGAAGTTTCTGTGAAATTTCCTGGCAAAATTTATTTTATTTTTGGGTTTTTAGAATTATAAATTTTACAATGCTTAGAAACTACTCTCTGTACACTTAACTACGATTATAAAATACTATGCATACACAAAGTGCAGTAGAAACGTTAGTGAAATCAGCCAGATATGCCCATCTCAGAGAAAATAAAATGTACTTTTGTCTTTCCCCATTTCCTGTTTTCCTCCTTCGTGGGCATAAGGTGAATTCTCAGATTGCACAATGTGGTGCTGCTGTGAGCTGTGCTGAGAGCCTGTGGATAGTACTTTGTAAGGAGCAATAGCATCTCTACTGTCTTGGACGTTCTCTGGTCTTCAGAGGGTCAGTGGTGATTCTGAGCACATTTTTGATCTAATAGTTTAGAAAACTGTTTCATTGAGTCAAAAAGACACCTCATGCAAATAAGCTATGATTACTGGGATTTAACTAAGTCATTAAGTACTTAAGGATAAAACAAGATGGAAATAACATGGCAGCCATTCATAAGAGGCTTGCAGTATAATAGAAATAATTGAATTGAATTGAAGCCAAGCTATGGTTATTTACATCTCCTAATTTTGTGTGACTCACTTTAGTGAGTCTTCCCTTTTAATCCACATTATACAGATGAGAAAATGGAAGCTCAGGGTGGCTAAATAATGTGAGTGAGGTCACCTCTCCCATACAAACCATCTCAGGGAGTAACAGAAAACAGTGGATATTAGTTGTCTTATTGAGACATTTATCTAAATATGCCTGAGGCCCTTCTTCATTTACAATTATCAGACATGGAAAATTTAAATTCCCAACTAATTGTTTAAGCCAGTTTGAACAGCTAAAGTGCACTAATTATTAAGTCCCTCAAGTGGAATTTATCTTTTACCACTATGCTCTCATCTATGTGAGTTAGGGCATATATTCTATACTTGTTTCTACTGTTCTTCTCCCTGGCTATTAAATCTCCTGAGAACAGAGTCTTTACTCCTCTGTGTTCCCCATTAAAAGTACCCAAGGCTGCCCAGAGGTGGCACTCCGAGAACACTTGCTGGCTCAAGACAGACTCCCTTCCTGGCTTCAGTACGGAGTGGTGGGTATTGTTGGATGCAGCTCAGAACCCTAGTTTCATTTGTCCATGAGACCAGAGTCCTGTTGTCTGTCACAGGTGTGTACTTGAATGAGGAGAAAGGGGTGGAAATATTTTTTTTTCCTTTCTCTGCATTTATGATCTCAAGTACTATTATTCCCCCAGGTGAGTGTTTCATGGCACCCTCAGCAGCTCTTCGTGGCCTGGGCTCCTTTAGGAAAGGCAATGTCCTTGTGTATAAAATGACATGTTCCAAGTAATTAGGAATGAAAATGATTTCAGCAGCTTTTTGTGAAAATCTGGTTGCATTTAAACATTATTATGTGTCCTCGAATGATGTGAAGATATATGCTTGTGGGCTCTCTTGTGCCTGTGCAATCATTTCCATCTTGTGAAAAGCTCCTGATTTGGATAAGTTTATGGTGGCCTTTCCTCTAGTGCAGACCAGCACAGTGGAAGGGGGTCCCCACACAGTGTGAACCTTTGCTTTGCTTCCCTTGTGGCTTCCATTCCCCTGAGATACCCCTCCTTGCCATTTTATCATTTCACTTTGACCCCATGGATCCTGACTTCTGCTGGTTGGTCTTTGATAAGAAGCCAGGAGGATATCTTAAATGTGTGGTATTTAAATACCGTGATCTTAGAAAGTAGACTTTTTAGAGTATAGAAAGGTTCATCAGACTCTGAATGGTTTTCTTCATGAAAGTTCTGCATGGAATGGCAAAGGTGGCTGGAATCTACTGTTAATGCTAAACAAAGCCTAAAAGTATCAGTCCTACAGCATCTGGTCTCATATATGAGTTTCTGCTTTGCATTGCCAACATGGTTTATGCTGGAGAGGAGAGTTGTTTTTAATTGTATCTCCTTAAACTCCAGCTTTTTACAATTCAAATATAACTTATGTTCTTGGACATAGCCGGACCCCCACCATTTTTGTGTTGGTAATCACTTTACTTTCACTGTGTCTTTCAGGTCTCACTCTTCTTTACTTCCGTTCTTCAACTCCAGGTCAAAAGACCTCTACTTTACAGAAAATACCCCTTTGCTGAGAAGTTCCTCAAAAGAGAAAGGGTGAGTTTTCCCATCCCCTTCTTATAAAATTAAGAAATCTCTGGGCATTGCCCTTGACACTTATGCTGGAGAACTTCTTCCTGAGATACAAATTTTTGCCTGACATGTTTGGTCTCTGCAAAATTCTTGTCAACTCAGTGTGGTATGTATTCATGATTCTAGTAGTTGTAGTCTGTGGCTTATGAGTTTCCAAATAACATTGAGCATATCCCTGCAATGATTAAGTAACACGTGTACATTCATGCATGTACACAGCTCTGATGAGCTGTGTTACCAGGCCAGGGCTTCTCAACAAGGGGTGAGGAAAGCACAGTCCAGAGATCTTTTTTGCTGTCCCAGCTGGGCAAGGGGTACTATCTATTGGCATTTAAGGGTAAAGGCCAGAGATGCTGCTTAACATCCTGCAAAGCACCGGAAACATCCCCACAACAAAGAATGATTTGGCTCAAATGTCATTAGTGATGAGGTTGAAAACGTATGATTTAAGAGGAACCTCCACTTCCTGCAAGTTTGAGGGTCCCTTTGGGGACAAACAGGATGATTCTGGAATCTCTGAGCAGAGCTGATCTGGAGGATAACTCTGTCTCCTAGGATGAAGGGCCCTGGCCCAGATATCCACTCTCATTTCTTTTTCCTTTTGCAGACAGACTTCCAGAAACCTGAACCACCTGCTTAGTGTCTCCTGCCTCCTCACACATCACAAACTTGGGGCATTGTCATGGCACATGTCATTTCCTGCTGTCTGACCCTGAGCACCTGCATCAGCAGGAAGGCTACTGTGTAACCTGCACTCACCTCCCTCCTATCCTTTTAGGAGCTGCCCACCCTTTTTCCAGGCTTGTCTGTAACCATGGGGGTGGGGCTTCATACTTTCTAGAGTGTATCAGAATTCTTTGAGGTATTTGTATGCCATGTGGATTCCTAGCCTCACTTGCCAAAGACTCACCCTCATTTAGATAACGTGTAGGAATGTGGACTTATCACCTCCCAGTGCAGGGACAAGCTGGCTCCCTCCAGGAGATTCCTGATGACAAGTTGTCTTCCTGCAAAAGTTCCCACTGAGCCCTTTGACTAGACTAACTTCCTCCCCTTCTGGCTCTCCAGAGCAATCTCACTCAACTTCAAAAGAGCTCAAATGTCACTTCCCTTGTGAAACATTGGTGTCCCCCTCACAATTCCCTCAAGAATCCATGCTTTTTCTGTGCTCTCAAATACCATATTCATGTCCATACTTCAGAACATGCCCTATGTTCCATAGCCTGCCTCTTCTTCATCTCACATCCCAGTGTCCATTACAGCCCCTACATCCAGGAGGATTACTTATTTTTTTCTCCATCTCTACTATAAGTAAATAACTTCAAAAACAAACACTTCAAATATCAGTTCCTTTAATGTTTTCCTTTGAATTACTTGGTAAACCATTAAGGTTATTTTAGAACTCATGTTTCATTGAAAAGCACATGTGTAGGCATTTGTCCTGGGGATGTGGAGCGTAGAAACATTCCCTGGGATTCTAAGCTGAACCTCATGTTGAAAACCACTATAGAGGAACAGAACATGGGTCAGGTTTGCTTATAGAATGTTTTCCTCTTTTCAAGATTTTTTTTTAAGATTTTATTTATTTATTTATTTATTTATTTATTTATTTATTTACTTATTTATTTATTTATTGGCAGAGTCACAGGCAGAGGGAGAAGCAGGCTCCATGCAGGGAGCCTGACATGGGACTCGATCCCAGGTCTCCAGGATCACACCCCTGGGCTACAGGTGGCGCTAAACCGCTGTGCCACCGGGGGTGCCCTCTTTTCAAGATGTTGAGGGCAGGAATGTGCAGCCTATGATACAAGGGTCAGAACATGCTGTGCATCTGCACTGACCAGCATAGTTGCTACTTGTCACAGGTATTATTCAAAGCTAAATTAATTAAAATGAAATACAATTTAAAATTCAGTTCTTCAGTTACACACTTCAAGTTGCCAGTGATCATGTGTGACCACCATACTGGATAGGACAGGGAACATGTCCATCATCACAGTAAATTCTATTGCACAGCAGTGTTCTAGATACACTGGCATTAGCTTTCTTCTTGCCACTTCTATTTTTTTTTAATAATAAATTTATTTTTATTGGTGTTCAATTTGCCAACATACAGAATAACACCTAGTGCTCATCCCGTCAAGTGCCCCCCTCAGTGCCCGTCACCCATTCACCCCCACCCCCCGCCCTCCTCCCCTTCCACCACCCCCAGTTCATTTCCCAGAGTTAGGAGTCTTTATGTTCTGTCTCCCTTTCTGATATTTCCCACACATTTCTTCTCCCTTCCCTTCTATTCCCTTTCACTATGATTTATATTCCCCAAATGAATGAGAACTTACAATGTTTGTCCTTCTCCGATTGACTTACTTCACTCAGCATAATACCCTCCAGTTCCATCCACGTTGAAGCAAATGGTGGGTATTTGTCATTTCTAATGGCTGAGTAATATTCCATTGTATACATAAACCACATCTTCTTTATCCATTCGTCTTTCGATGGACACCGAGGCTCCTTCCACAGTTTGGCTATTGTGGACATTGCTGCTAGAAACATCGGGGTGCAGGTGTCCCGGCGTTTCATTGCATCTGTATCTTTCGGGTAAATCCCCAGCAGTGGAATTGCTGGGTCGTAGGGCAGGTCTATTTTTAACTCTTTGAGGAAGCTCCACACAGTTTTCCAGAGTGGCTGCACCAGTTCAGCCACCAACAGTGTAAGAGGGTTCCCTTTTCTCCCTTCTTGCCACTTCTAAAAGAAGTTTCCTTGGTTCCAGTTTTAGTTATAGTTATACTTGTTCACCAGCTGAGGGGGTTGTAATATTATTATTCACACATGTAATATTATTCACATATTATTATTATTTCCTGGTCACAAAACTCTTTATTTTCAGTATTAATCAGTTTGTAGCACTGTCAGCATCATTTGTTATTGTTACATATTAGTTTGACACAGGCTAATTTGCATCTTTGGGCTTCTCTTTTTGAGTAAGACTATTTTTTTTCTTGTTGTAAACCAGTTTGAAAGCAATTATGGGTGTTCAGGAGAATCACAATGCCCTCTTGAGCTAGCTGGGCTTTTTTTTTAAAATAAATTATTTTTTTATTGGTGTTCAATTTACCATCATACAGAATAACACCCAGTGCTCATCCCTTCAAGTGCCCCCCTCAGTGCCCGTCACCCATTCACCCCCACCCCCCGCCCTCCTCCCCTTCCACCACCCCTAGTTCGTTTCCCAGAGTTAGGAGTCTTTATGTTCTGTCTCCCTTTTTTTTTTTTTTTCTGTCTCCCTTTCTGATATTTCCCACACATTTCTTCTCCCTTCCCTTCTATTCCCTTTCACTATGATTTATATTCCCCAAATGAATGAGAACTTACAATGTTTGTCCTTCTCTGATTGACTTACTTCACTCAGCATAATACCCTCCAGTTCCATCCACGTTGAAGCAAATGGTGGGTATTTGTCATTTCTAATGGCTTAGTAATATTCCATTGTATACATAAACCACATCTTCTTTATCTATTCATCTGAGCTAGCTGGGCTTGATTATTTTCTAAAATCATGGCCTGTTATGTCAGTAGTGTGATCCAAATATTTCAAGTAATACATGAAAATTTTGGGCTTTAGTGCAACCTCACTAGAGTCAAGTGCATCTGAACTGATGAGGTTGTTCAAAAGGCCAGAGATTTAACTTTTAAGAAAAGTTTGTGATTCCTTTTGAATCATCTTTCTAGACAGAGGTTCAATTCTTGGACAGCACTAGTCCAGCTCTGATGTTCTCCACTCCTGCTCATGATCGTGTATAGTCTGGGTGGAAAATCCAGCCTATAGCTGGATAGCTCTGTTACAGAAAGAACTACATAGAGGAGGAAAGGCCTGCATCACTTATTCTGCTTCAGGACAAGTGTAACAACTAGGTACTGAATACTCCAACACAAGCAAAGAGAAAGCAAATACTGAAATGAGGTGGAGTTGGTCTGGGCCAGAAATAGCTTTATTGGGAAGTTCCAAACTCAGAACATGCTGATGTTTCTTGAGTGTCCACAAATCATATGTGTGACCTCAAATGATTTTCTTTAAGCTAGGTGTTCTGTGATGTCCAGAAAGATCCATTTCCACCAGTTTCACAGCAGTAGAATGTCTGTGCTCCTTTTAAAAACCAGAATTGATTCCACATTTCATACTTACCACTGAAATGAAATCTTATTTGGAGATGCTACTATTTCTGTGAAAATAACCTAACAAACCTTGCTTTCCAGGTCATGGTGCATGCCTATTTGCCATCCAGAGTTCATCACTGCTGAAGAATCCTGGGGAAACAGCTCAGCTGAGTGGGAGGGAGGATCCCTGCTGAGCAAAGACTTGGCTGGTTCCTTTGGATCTTCCTCCCAAGAGAAGTGGGAGCTTCTGGATAATGCTTGCATCAGATTCCGTCTTTTGAAGCTGAGGTAGGAAGACTTGGGGTGCTAGCACTGGCACAGGGTGATGGTTGCCCAAAGCATTCTGCTTGCCTGGGACGGGGCGAGGCGGCATCTCACCCTCATTACATCTTCCCAACCAACAGACTGAAGGTGAAGAAGAGGGTTTTTGCATTTGGCCAGGCTGCACTTTTCTTGGAAGGTTATCTAACCTTTTCTCCCGGCCCTAGAAGATATGTAAGGTGGCACTGCTAATCAGCATGGAGGCTGTATAAGGCTATAGGAGAGCCCAATTACAGACCTAAATGACTAACATCCTACACTCCTTCTTGTTTGTGTTGCGGGGGTCTTCATGGCATGACTTTGGTTTGCATATAGAATCAGTTCACTTCAGGAGTCCCTGTGGTGTTTTAGAAGCTGATTACTCCTTGCAGTTGGCAAGTTGTTAGAAAGGGTTGGTTTTAGCACCAGGACACATTCTTCCAGAAGCTGCGTTGTCAGGCCTGGTGTGAGCTGGGACCCTGAGGCTGTGCATCTGTGAGGAAGGAGGTTGGAGGTTGTGGTGGTGGAAAGGCTCTGCTTGCACATGTGGAGGAGGGCTTAGCGTGTATGTGGGAAAGCTGAGGGCATTATGTCAGACCATGTGAGCTGGCCAGTCAGAGCACTTCTCTTCCTGCATTGTCTGCTGGGCTTCCACATTTATTTAAAGGAAAGGTTCTTTTGAGAGTGACTTGTTTGAAAGTGGCATCTCTAGGGACAGAATAAAGCTTGAGAACCAGGACCACCAGGTCCTCATTCCAGATATTCTCTGAGGTAGCTGTGGGACCAGCAGAGCCAGACACATCTGTGCAACTGTTTCCTTGTCACATTGTTTCCCTCACTATACAGCTTTGCATGGGCTTCTACTAAGATGATCTGTAGGAAAGCTCATGGATAGGTGAGAAGACACTCTGTAGCTCTCAGATAATTGTGTTATTATTTGTCTACATCAGGAGACCTGTCTTTTCTGAAGCTGTTTGAAGGCCTGATTAGAAATGTACCTAATTGCATGCCCAAAGTTCACCTGTTTATATGCAGAGAGGCCCACTCTCAAATGTTCCGTTGATCTTTCTAGCAATCTTGAGAGGTAGATGGAGGAAGGAACTTCAGGGAGGATAGTATTTTGCCTGAGGTAATGCAATTTATAAGCTGAGGCGGGTAGGCAGGGATGTGACTCCCATAGCCCCACCTGTACTTGACTATGGAGATGTTTCCCAACATGATTCCCAGCCATGTGTTGCTTTTTCATGATTACTGGTCTCAGCTGCCTGCATAGATGTGACAAATATTTGGCCACAAAATGTGCTATAAAATTATGTAAATTGTGTGAAAGTGTGTGAATTCGGTTCTGGCTCCATGGACCATCATGATGGTAAGCCCTGACACTGCTAACACCCTCCTCAACTGGTTGGTTCACAGCTCCAGAGGATGACATTCTTCAACTGTCCTACACCATGGGAAAATTAAACCAAGTAAATTTGAGACATTACCTTCTGTAGTTGCTTTATCTTCTAGGATTCATGGAATAGTTGCATTGAGCTTGCCACTGAACTAAAAGACTTAATGTCATTCTTTTTAAAAGGTCTAAAATGTACCGTGTATGATCATTGAGGAAACTTGTAAAACATATTTTCGGTTGTCAGCTCTGCTGTATATGTCAGCAGAAAAAAATTTTGTATTTGGAATAGTTAAATTAATGATTCTTGCTTTAAAAAAGAAGTATTTTGATTCCCATTTGTTTATTACTTTTTTTAGTATAATGACACAGTGTTACATTAATTTCAGATATACAACACAGTGTTTCAACAAATGTATGTTATGCTATCTTCAGGTGTCGCTACCATCTGTCACCATGCAATGCTCTTAAAATACCACTGACTAGGGCAACACTGGGTGGCTCAGCGGTTTGGCGCCGCCTTTGGTCCAGGGAGAGATCCTGGAGACCCGGGATCGAGTCCCATGTTGGGCTCCATTCATGGAGCCTGCTTCTCCCTCTGCCTGTGTCTCTGCCTCTCTCTCTCTCTCTCTGTGTCTCTAATAAATAAATAAATTTAAAAAATACCACTGACTATATTCCCTATGCTGTGTCTTTTATTCCTAGTGTTTTGTTTGTTATATAACTAGAAGACTCTATCTCTCACTCCCCTTCACCCATTTTTCCCATCCTTCTACTCCCTCCCATCTGGCAACGGTTAGTTTATTCTTGTATTTATAGGTTTGAGTCAGCTTTTGTTTATTTATTCATTTGTTTTGGTGTTTTTTAGATTTCATATATGAGTGAAATCAAATGGTATTTTTCTTTCTTTGACTTATTTCACTTAGTATACTACCTTTTAAGTCCATCCATGTTGCTACAGATGGCAAAATCTTATCGTTTTTATAGCTGAGTAATACTCCATTATATGTAAATGTAAATATAAACACATGTATACAGACACAGACAGACATACACACATGCACCACATCTTCTTTATCCATTCGTCTGTTGATGGACACTTGGGCTGCTTCCATATCTTGGCTATTGTAAATAATGCTTCAATAAACATAAGGGTGCAATATCTTTTTGAATTGATGCTTTTATTTTCTTTTGGTAAATACCCAGTAGTGGAATTATTGGGTCATATGCTATTTTTATTTTTAATCTCTTGGGGGAATCTCCATACTGTTTTACATAATGGCTGCACTAATTTACATTTCCACCATTAAGGCATGAAGGTTCGGTTTTTCCATATCCTTAACAACACTTTTTATTTCTTGTCTTTTTGATTCTAGCGATCCTGATGGGTGGTACATCATTGTAGTTTTGATTTGTATTTTTCTGATGATGAGTAATGTTGGCCATCTGTATGTCCTCTTTGGAAAAATATCTGTTTTTTTTTCTTTGTATATTTTTTTATTGGAGTTCGATTTGCGAACATATAGCATAATACCCAGTGCTCATCCCGTCAAGTGCCCCCTCAGTGCACATCACCCAGTCACCCCAACACCCTGCCCACCTCCCTTTCCACCACCCCTTGTTCGTTCCCCAGAGTTAGGTGTTTCTCACGTTCTGTCACCCTCACTGATATTTCCCACTCATTGCCTCTCCTTTCTCTTTAATCCCTTTCATTATTTTTTATATTCCCCAAATGAATGAGACCATATAATGTTTGTTCTCCGATTGACTTACTTCATTCAGCATAATACCCTCCAGTTTCATCCAGGTTGAAGCAAATGGTGGGTATTCGTCATTTCTAATGGCTGAGTAATATTCCATTGTATACAACCACATCTTCTTTATCCATTTATCTTTCAGTGGACACCGAGGCTTCTTTCACAGTTTGGCTATTGCGGACATTGCTGCTATAGACATTGGGGTGCAGGTGTCTCAGGGTTTCACTGCATCTGTATGTTTGGGGTAAATACCCAGCAGTGCAATTGCTGGGTCGTAGGGCAGGTCTATTTTTAACTCTTTGAGGAACTTCCACACAGTTTTGCAGAGTGGCTGCACCAGTTCACATTCCCACCAACAGTGCAGGAGGGTTCCCTTTTCTCTGCATCCTCTCCAACATTTGTTGTTTCCTGCCTTGTTAGTTTTCCCCATTCTCACTGGTGTGAGGTGGTATGTCATTGTGGTTTTGATTTGTATTTCCCTGATGGCAAGTGATGCGGAGCATTTTCTCATGTGCTTGTTGGCCATGTGTATTCCTTCTTTGGTGAAATTTCTGTTCATGTCTTTTGCCCATTTCATGATTGGATTGTTTGTTTCTTTGCTGTTGCGTTTAACAGGTTCTTTATAGAACTTGGATACAGTTCTATATGTGATATGTCACTGGATACAAAATCAATGCACTAAAATCAGTGGCATTTCTATACACTAACAATGCACTAAAATCAGTGGCATTTCTGATATGTCATTTGCAAATATCTTCCCCCATTCTGTAGGTCATCTTTTAGTTTTGTTGACTGTTTCTTTTGCTTTGCAGAAGCTTTTATCTTGATGAAGTCCCAATGATTCATTTTGCTTTTGTTTCCCTTGCCTTGATAGATGTATCTAGCAAGGGGTTGCTGTGGCCAAGTTCAACAAGGGTGTTGCCTGTGTTCTCCTCTAGGATTTTGGTGGAATCTTGTCTCACATTTAGATCTTTCATCCATTTTGAGTTTATCTTTGTGTATGATGTAAGAGAATGGTCCAGTTTCTTTTTTTTTTTTATGGTCCAGTTTCATTCTTCTGCATGTGGATGTCCAATTTTCCCAGCACCATTTTTTGAAGAGACTGTCCTTTTTCCAGTGGATAGTCTTTCCTGCTTTGTCGAACATTAGTTGACCATAGAGTTGAGGGTCCACTTCTGGAATCTCTATTCTGTTCCATTGATCTCTGTGTCTGTTTTTGTGCCAGTACCACACTGTCTTGATGACCACAGCTTTGTAGTACAACCTGAAATCTGGCATTGTGATGCCCCCAGCTATGGTTTTCTTTTTTAAAATTCCCCTGGCTATTCGGGGTCTTTTCTGATTCCACACAAACCTTAAAATGATTTGTTCCAACTCTCTGAAGAAAGTCCATGGTATTTTGATAAGGAGTGCATTAAATGTGTAAATTGCCCTGGGTAACATTGACATTTTCACAATATTAATTCCTCCAATCCATGAGCATGGAATCTTTTCCCATCTCTTTGTATCTTCCTCAATTTCCTTCAAAAGTGTTCTATAGTTTTTAGGGGATAGATCCTTTTTACCTCTTTGGTTAGGTTTATTCCTAGGTATCTTATGCTTTTGGTGCAATTGTAAATGCATTTACTCCTTATTTTCTCTTTCTTCAGTCTCATTGTTAGTGTATAGAAATGCCACTGATTTTAGTGCATTGATTTTGTATCCTGCCACACTGCTGAATTGCAGTGTGAATTCTGAATTGCAGTATGAGTTCTAGCAATCTTGGGATGGAGTCTTTTGGATTTTCTAAGTACAGTATCATGTCATCTGCAAAGAGGGAGAGTTTGACTTCCATGCTGATTAGAATGCCTTTTATTTCTTTTCGTTTCCTGATTGCTGAGGCTAGGACTTCTAGTACTATGTTGAATAGCAGTGGTGAGAGTGGACATCCTCATCGTGTTCCTGATCCTAGGAGAAAGGCTCCCAGTGCTTCCCCAGTGAGAATGATATTTGCTGTGGGCTCTTCATAGATGGCTTTTAAGATGCTGAGGAATGTTCCCTCTATCTCTACACTCTGAAGAGTTTTGATCAGAAATGGATGCTGTTTTTTGTCAAATGCTTTCTCTGCATCTATTGAGAAGATCATATGGTTCTTGTTTTTTCTCTTGTTGATGTGATTTATCATGTTGATTACTTTACGAGTGTTGAACCAGCCTTGCATCTGGGGGATAAATCCCACTTGATCATGGTGAATGAACTTCTTAATGTACTGTAGGATCCTATTGGCTAGTATCTTGTTGAGAATTTTTGCATCTGTGTTCATCAGGGATATTGGTCTGTAATTCTCCTTTTTGGTGGGGTCTTTGTCTGGTTTTGGAATTAAGGTGATGCTGGCCTCATAGAACGAGTTTGGAAGTATTCCATCCCTTTCTATCTTTCAAAACAGCTTTAGTAGAATAGGTATGGTTTCTTCTTTAAATGTTTGCTAAAGGTCCCCTGGGAAGCTATCTGGCCCTGGGCTTTTTGTTTTGGGAGGTTATTGATGACTGCTTCAATTTCCTCCCTGGTTATTGGCCTGTTCAGGTTTTCTATTTCTTCCTGTTCCAGTTTTGGTAGTTTGGGTTTTCTAGAAATGCGTCCATTTCTTCTAGATTGCCTAATTTATTGGCATATAGCTGCTCGTAATATGTTTTTAAAATCGTTTGTATTTCCTTGATATTGGTTGTGATCTCTCCTTCTTCATTTGTGATTTTATTAATTTGAGTCTTTTCTCTTTTGTTTTTAATAAGGCTGGCTAACGGTTTATCTTATTAATTCTTTCAAAGAACCAACTCCTGTTTTTTTTAATCTGTTCTACAGTTCTTCTGGTCTCTGTTTCATTGAGTTCTGCTTGAATCTTTATTAACTCTCTTCTGCTTGGTGTAGGTTTTATTTGCTGTTCATTCTCCAGTTCCTTTAGGTGTGAGGTTAGCTTGTGTATTTGTTTTTTCCAATTTTTTGAGGGATTCTTGTGTTGCAATGTATTTCTGTCTCAGGACTGCTTTTGCTGTAGCCCAAGATATTGAACAGTTATATCTTCATTTTCATTAGTTTCCATGACTCTTTTTAATTCTTCTCTAATTTCCTGGTTGACCCTTTCATCTTTTAGCAGGATGGTCTTTAACCTCCACATGTTTGAGTCTCTTCCAAATTTTTTCTTGTGCATGACTTCAAGTTTCAAAGCATTATGGTCTGAAAATATGCAGGGGACAATCCCAATCTTTTGGTATCGCTTGAGACCTCATTTGTGACCCAGTATGTGGCCTATTCTGGAGAAAGTTCCATGTGCACTTGAGAAGAATGTGTATTCAGTTGTGTTTGGATATAAAGTTCTGTAAATGTCTGTGAAATCCATCTGATCCAGTGTATTATTTTAAAGCTCTTGTTTCTTTGGAGATGTTGTGCTTTGATCTGTCATTTGCAGAAAGTGCCGTGTTGAAGCCTCCCAGTTAGTGTATTATCTAAGTATGTCTTTACTTTGGTTATTAATTGATTGATATATTTGGCAGCTCCCACATTAGGGGCATAAATATTCATGATTTTAGGTCCTCTTGTTGGATAGATCCTTTTGGTATGATATAGTATCCCCCTTCATCTCTTACTACAGTCTTTGTGATAAACTTAATTTATCTCATATGAGGATGGCTACCCCTGCTTTTCTTGAGGACCATTTGAATGTTAAATGGTTCTGCAACCTTTTATTTTCAGGCTGTAAGTGTCCTTAGGTCTAAAATGAGTCTCTTGTAGACAGCAAATAGATGGATCTTGCTTTTTTATCCAGTCTGAAACCCTGCGTCCTTTGATGGGATCATTTAGCCCATTCATGTTGAGAGTAACTATTGCAAGATATGAATTTAGTGTCATCATAATACTATTCAGTCCCTGTTTTTGTGGATTATTTCTTTGGGCTTCCTTTTCCTTTCACAGAGTCTCCCTTGCAGAGCTGGTTTGGTGGTCACATATTCTTTCAGTTTCTGCCTATCTTGGAAGCTCCTTATCTCTCCTTCTATTCTGAATGAGAGCCTTGCTGGATAGAGTATTCTTGGTAGCATGTTCTTCTCACTTAGGACCCTGAATATATCCTGCCAGCCCTTTCTGGCCTGCCAGGTCTCTGTGGATAGATCTGCTGTTAATATAATATTTCTCCCCATATAACTTGGATCTCCTGTTTCTTGCTGCTTTAAGGATTTTCTCTTTATTTTTGTAATTTGCAAGTTTCGCTATTAAATGTTGAGGTGTTGAATGGTTTTTATTGATTTTAGCTAGGGACCTCTCTATCTCGTGGATCTGAATGGCTGTTTCCCTCCCCAAATTAGGGAAGTTCTCAGCTATGATTTGTTCAAATATGCTTTCTGGTCCTCTGTCCCTTTTGGCACCCTCTGGAACCCCAATTATACATAGATTTTTCCTTCTGAGGCTGTCATTTATTTCCCTTAACCTATCCTCATGATCTATTAATTGTTTGTCTCTTTTTTCCTCAGCTTCCTTCCTTGCTATCAACGTGTCTTGCAGGAGTCAGCTCCTGCAGTGACTCCCACAGTCTCCCAGTCGCACTGGCCTGGGTGCTCCCGGGGGTTGCGGGTGCTGATCTGCGCAGCTCGGGGGTGCCTGGCGGCAGGAGCGTCCTCGCTGTCCTGTGCCCTCCCCGCCCCCGCCTGTCCCGGGGGGGAGCGCAGGGTCCTGGGCTGTGTCCCGGGGCTCTGGGCTCCTGGGCCTGTGCTGCTGCAATCGCGCTCCCGGGCGCGGCTCCCGAAGCCAGCGGGGACCAGCCCCCTCCGCCCCAGCCGCCGCAGGAGCTTCCCGAGGCCCCGCCAGGCGCGCTGCAGCCCTTCGCCGAGCTCGGCCGCAGGGGGGCGAGGGGCGGGGGGCGCGCTCTCCCCGGGCGGCTGCCTCGTTAGTGGCTCCGGGAGCCTGGAGGCTCCAGCGCCCTCCTGCGCTCTGCCCGAGCTCCCTGCTAAGCGCCTTTGCGTCCGGGAAGAGTCCCAGGCGGATTTTTAAAGTTCCTGCTTCGGGACTGACTGGGCTTTCCTGTCCCGGGAGGCTTTTGCCGCCTGGCCTTAGCCCGACTCCTCGCAGGGGGTGGTCCTCCCCCAGCTGATTCTTTTTTTTTTTTTTCCCCCTGCCTTCCTATCTCGTTAGAAGCAAAAACCCTTCTCTCTGTAGGGTTCCAGCTGTTCTCTCTTTAAATCTCAGGTTGAATTCGTAGGTTTTCAGGATTTGAAAGTTTCTAGGTAAGTTAATGGGGACAGGTGACTTGGGGACCCTACTCCTCTGTCCTTTTGCTTCACCCCCTCTGGAGAAATATCTGTTCGTGTCTTCTGCCCATTTTTAAATTGTTTGTGTGTGTGTGTGTGTGTGTGTGTGTGTGTGTTGTGTGTTGAGTTATAGATGTTATAGAAGTTCTTCATATTTTGGTTATTAAACCCTTCAACAGATGTATCATTTGCAAATGTCCTTTCCATTTCAGTATGTTGCCTTTTGTTTTGTTGATGGTTTCCTGCCCTATGCAGAAGCTTTTTTTTTTTTTTTCAGAAGTCTTTTAGTTTGATGTAGTCCCAGTAGTTTATTTTTGCTTCTGTTTCACTTGCCTTAGGAGATATATCTAGAAAAATGTTAATATGGCCAATGTCAAAGAATTTACTGCCTATGTTCTCTTATAGGAGTTTTAGGGCTTCAGGTCTCTCATGTAGATCTTTAACCCATTGTGAGCATATTTTTGTGTATAGTGTCAGAAGAAATGGGTAGGAAATATCAGAAAGGGAGACAGAACATGAAGACTCCGAACTCTGAGAAACGAACTAAGGGTGGTGGAAGGGGAGGAGGGTAGGGAGTGGGGGTTAACGGGTGATGGGCACTGAGGGGGGCACTTGACGGGATGAGCCCTGGGTGTTATTCTGTACGTTGGCAAATTGAACACCAATAAAAAATAAATTTATTATTAAAAAAATTCTTGAAAACAAACAAAAGAAAATAGTCCAGGTTCATTCTTTTGCATGTAGCTGTCCAGTTTTCCCAGCTTCAATACGTGGAAGAGATTTTTGTCCCATTGTATATTCTTGCCTCCTTTGTTGTAGATTAATTGACCACGTAAGCATGGGTTTATTTCTGGAGTCTTTATCCTATTTCATTGATCTACATGTCTGGTTTTGTGCCAGTGTCTGTTTTTGTGCCAGTACCATACTGCCATACTGTTTTGATTACTATAGTTTTGTAGTATATTTTGAAATCTGGGATTGTGATACCTCCAGCTTTGACTCCCATTTAAGTAGGGGCTGTTGAATCATTATTTGGAAGTGTGAAATTTATCAAATTTGGAAGTGTGAAATGATTATTTATCAAAGTGTGAAATGATTATTTATCAAATTAATTAAATATAAAAGAATGCAAAATAAGACTTTACCATTTTGAAAAGATCAGAAAGATATTGAAAAAGATATCCCAGTATAGACCTCTGTATTCTATAAACATATTCCAAGCACGGGCTATGGACCAAGTACCCTTCCACATACAGTGACAAAGCACAGACACTTTAATGCCTGCTCTTGAGGGGTGGCCAGTGATAGAGCACACCCCAGGGCTGGACAGTGATAGTGTCATTGGAACATGGGATCCAGTGGGCCTGGGGAGGTGATATGAGCAGAGATGGGACTGGAAAGACTGCAGAAGGTGGGCTAGACCCAGATTCATGTGGGCCCTGAGAGCCACAGTTAAGAAAGGTGGGCCAGGACACCATCAGGAGACCTCAGAGGGGGCCAAGAGCATGGCCTGATTGTTACATTATCTCTGAAGAGATTCTTAAAAGACTCTGCTAGTACAGCAAGTCATAGCACTGCAATTTCTTTTTTGAACTGTTTGATTATATCTTAGTCAGTATTTCTATATTTGATGATAAAATCCATATTTCCACTTTCCAGAAAACTTAGGCAAATATAATTGATAAATATTAATCTGAGAACCCAGATAAGGCTTGTTTCCAGGAAACTCCACTTTTAAAAAGCTAGTAAAGAGTCTCCAAATTTGAATTTTAGCATCTCCAGTGAGAAACATGTGCAAACACTCGAGGTTACTTTTTCTCTCCTTTGTAACCTTCACCAAGCTGCTTTTCATGAGGCCATACATTTAGAAGTCAGCAGTATCTTCCTTCATACCATATTATGGAAAGAATTCCTAACATGTGCTTTGAGATTGATATTACCTAAAGCTTCAGAGAGGTGTCTGAGGTTTGGCAGTCTGGGCACATGCAAATAAGACTGCCCTCGGTGTGACTTGGGGCCTACCTTTTCTCTTACAGGTGCTGCATACGGTGGCTGAAAGTTGCAAGCCTGTTTGTATTTGTGGTGGTGTGCTCTGTGAGTATCACAGAGCTCTGCTGATGGGTCAGCAGAGCTCCTGGGTGCCTTGGGCTGGGTAGCAAGGCATCTAACATATAGGGCTCACGCCTTTCTTTGGAGGAGATGCTGAGGGGATGTGGGATTGTGGGCTGAGGTTGGTGACGGAGGCCTCTCCTTAGCAATGGTCCTCTGATGTGATAAAACAGAAGCCCTGGGGACCTGACTTTGATATGTAGAAGGCAGTTAGCTTCATCCTTTGGGTCTAACTTTCCACCTGAAAGCAGCTTACCAATTCTGTTTTCAACCATGCAATAAATTGTCTTTATTTGTGTTGGGACATGTCCAATATCATGAGTGGCCCCAAGTGGCCCCATGTGTCTTACTGCCGGCATTTGTGTAGGGTGTATTCTAATGTGGCCCTAGCTAGAATCACATTGTGGGAGCTCAGAATATTTTGCCAAGTGAATGAGTGTGAGATTCTTTTTTTTTTTTTTAAAGATTTTATTTATTTATCCATGATAGACATAGAGAGAGAGAGAGAGGCAGAAACACAGGCAGAGGGAGAAGCAGGCTCCTTGCAGGGAGCCCGACGTGGGACTCGATCCCAGGACTCCAGGATCACGCTCTGGGCTAAAGGCAGGCGCTGAACCGCTGGGCCACCCAGAGATCCCCCGAGTGTGAGATTCTTTGTGCTCAAGTGTGCATATCTCTGTGTGTACACATGTATGCACATGCCTGACTGTGTGTGTCTGTGTGTGCACATGTGGATGTGAAGTCCTTTGTGCCTGCTGTGTGTTTGTGTGTCTGCATGCCTGTGTGGGACATGTGGGGCATTTGTGGTCTGTGATCATTTAGAAGTTGCGTCTGTGTTTGGGGTCTTATTTCTGGGTATGTACCAATTTTCAGCATTGGTATGACACTTTGCATCATTGTTGGGAGACTCCAGTGGGTGGCTGATGCATGCTGGTGTGATAACACATGAGATTGTGAACAAGGATGGAGTATGTGAATGGTGTTTTCATGACTGTGCTATGTGGACTTCAGGACATGTTGGTTGTGCCTCTTCTATGCAGGCAGCCTATGGTTATGGACATGCTGAACCCTGCATGACTGGAAACTACATATGATCACGTGTGGCTGTGAATATTTGGTTTTCATTATCTGCATATGTGGGCATGAGTATCAGGACTCTTTGTATGTGTGCAGTTTTGTGCATGAGAAGAGTCTCCTCAGTGTAACATATAGAGAACAATATTGCATCTTGAGCAGTGAGGGTAGTTCATGAAGTCAATATTGGCTGAATTTAATTGAATATCTGCAACCCTTTAAAAACCCACAAGGGGGGGGGAAGCAGTGACCCAGAGAAATTATGCATGAAATAAGGAACAATCACAATGAACTTTGAAAACTTCATGTTTTTACTTTTTTAGCTGCCAGTTTGCCTCTCTACTTCCTATTCACACAATTGTGTGGTTCTAAAGCTTTGGCTGCTTAGCAGGGCCTGGTAGGTGGGTGCACTGGGATTTCCAAAAAGAAAGTCAGCGTGGGCCAGGGCTTTCCTGAGTTCCTGAGGATTGACCTGAACTCTGTGTCTAGTCTTCACCCTTCTTCTGGGATTTAAAGTTTTGGTGATTTGAGAAATTTGTTTTGAATGTCTATAACCTATCTTATAATCACTTCAGTGTCTTTCTGGTAAGGTATAATGTGCTCTGCAAATTCCATAAACACATACTTTAACCATCACATGGGTTGTTTCCCCTTTTCTCCAGTATGGAAAAGTCATGTTTACCTCTCTCTGATGATTTAATTTTGTGGCCAAGTGGTAAATAAGCAAATATAAAAAATCAAGATCCATTGTAGTGGAGAATAGTATACTGAATCAGAATTTTATCTCTTAATATCTAAGAAAAGATATTTAGAGTGAGCTGGTGAATGTTGGATACATCAGTCAATGCCATTATCATACCCATATTTTCAACTTTTGTCAAAATTATTTAAATCCTATTGTTATCCTGCCACAAATCTATCATTAAATGTTTCTGATTGTTACAGATTTTATTCAGCCTGTATCCAGATCAAGGAAAGTTCTGGCAATTGTTGGCTCTGTCACCACTGCAAAGCTACTGTATCCAGTCTATACTGAGATGGATAGTTTACAAAGAGACACCACAGAACTATTTTAGCTGTTGCTAAAGGTCACAGCATAGGTGATCACCACTCCACCTGTGCATATTTTGTTCCTTCAGGACATTTGATGAAAGATGGGCCAGTGCAGAAGGAGAGGGGAGCACCAGTAAGACTATAATGGGTGGTTGGTGGTGACGACAGCCAAGTGGCACATTCTAGTTAGGGCCTGACTTGCCTGGGCTCTTGCATCTCTGGTTTATACTCTGTCCCCACTTCCTTTTGCATTTCAGTTTAGGTGGTTTCTACTGACCTGTTTTTAAGTTCATTGCTTCTTTTTCTTGGCTGTGTTATCTGGGCATGATGATTATTGGTTTCTTCATACTGTGTTTTCTCTTGCCTTTTTGTAGGCCTCATAGTTTGTCACTAGAACCTGGATGTGTTGTATAGGATAGTAGATATTGAGTGTATTAGTCAACTTGAACTGCCATGAGGAAATGCCACAGTCTTGGAGTAGCAGACACTTACACTCACAGTGCTGGAGGCTGGACATCCAGAGTCAAGGTGCTGGCCAACTTGATTGCTGGTGGAGATCTCTTTCTGGCTTGCAGATGACTGCCTTTCTTGCCATTGCCATGCCGTGTGTGTATGTGGGGAAAGAGTACATTCTCTGGTGGATGTTCTTATAAGGTCACAATCCTCTCAGATCAGAGTCCCACCCTATGACTTCATTTAACCTCAGTTATTTCCTTAGAGGCACCATCTCCAGATACAGCCACAATGGGTGGCAGGGCTTCAACATATGATCTTGTGGTGGAGATAAGCATTCAATCCATAGCACTGTGGGCTTTAGTTGAGAGTCTGTGTAAATCTAGTCAGAGGTCAGCTATGTTGCAGTGTGTGGTTGCCATGGTAGCCTGTAGCATCCCAGACACTTGGAATTGCTTGGCTTCTTTCCTGCTGTCTGCCAGGCTGTGCACTCTTCCTACTTCCCACAAGGGGAAGCTGCCGTGCCCTTAGAGTACCAGATTTGATGCACTTCCCCAGGAAATTAAGGCTGTTTCATGAGTCTCCTAATTTCTCCATCTTCTTTGTGGGTACGTGCTAGGGTTGTGGAGCAAAAGCTCATATAAGAAAATGTAAACACCCCAATCATGTGGCTGCCAGAGCCTTGCTACTGTCACAGTAACCCATTCTTGACCTTGAACAGGTAAAAAATTTTCTAATTTATTTTTTAAGATTTTATTTATTTATTCATTAGAGACTCAGAGAGAGAGAGAGAGAGAGAGAGAGAGAGAGAGAGAGAGATACACAGGCAGAGGGAGAAAGAGGCTCCTTGCAGGAAGCCCAATGCAGGACTCGATTCCAGGACTCTGGGATCCTGCCCTGAGCAAAAGGCAGACGCTCAACTGCTGAGCCACCCAGGTGTCCCCAAAATTTTCTGATTTAATTTTGCCTGCTTCTGTGTATGGTAGGAACACCTGTCTTAGGGAAGCAAACATTTGGCCCTGTTTCTCCCCACAGTCACCTGTCTCACTCTAGATTTCAAATTAAATGTTTCTGATGCAACCTCATTCTTGACAGAATGTCATTAACTTAACATCTGTCTAGCCTAGAGTAGGAGTGGTGTGATCCCCTAGAAGATGGATCCTGCCTTCCTTTCATGTGACCTCACTGCAAATGATCAAAAGCTGCTGCCTAGGCTGACCCCAGGGCTTGGAGGGATCTTATCCAGAAACAGTCTTCATTGAGAAGCAGATAGGGAGGGCAAAATATTTGCGGGTTGCTGAGTGATTACTGTACTGTGGCAACTCCTGTATAAACCTTATCAGTCAGCAGAAATCCTAAGTAAACATAACAAGTAAGAATAATAACGGGGTAAAATCAGATGATAATAAATAAGAGTCTTATTTATCCCACTTAGAACTGTGCTATGTCACTTTTACTCCACAACACTGTAGATGGTCTTCCTTCTAGAGCAGTCCAACTCTTTCCTGGGACTTGAATGAGCCCAAGCCCATCCTAATGGCTGTCAGGCAAATGGTTTTACTTAGCAGCAAGAGTAACTGGGGAGTTCTTGCTCTTGTTTCCTGAGCAATGTGCATATTTGGATGAAGAGAGAGAGAGAAGTACAAGAGACGGAGAGAGCTGTGTGAAATGATAGGGATGCTACAGAGTGGTTCTTGTATGTCTGTGGATCTGTTAAAGAAAAAAAAGTGTTCAGTGACACTTGTTAAAGATGGCAAGTCACATTTTATTCAGGACCTTAGTGATACTTGTAGAGACTACTGCAGTGAGGTCTTGCAATGGGGAGAGATTGAGCTTGAAAAGTGGTACTTTAAAGCCAAGGAGCAGGGTAGGAGGCAGAGGACGAAAAACTATGAAGAGGAAATGTCATGGGTGATAAGAAATTCTGGCCAAACTGACCTCACAGGATTCTTGTGGAAGGCAAGCCAGAGTGAACAACATCCCGAGGGAATGGAGGAGCATGAGGAACCTGATCAAATATTGAATGTGATTAGATATGAAAAATGGAGATTCTGACTAAATCAACCTGACAGGATTCTTATAAAACTGACCTTGTAGAGAGGAGTACCGAAGCCCCAAAAGTCAGAGCTTAGTCTTAGAGAAGAAAGTTCAAAGGAGCGTGACTAAAGTTTGGCCAAAGAGAGACTCTGTCAATGATTAACCTTTATAAAGGCTGATTTAAGCTTCCCAGGGGGGGTCTTTAGAAGATGTACATTGTTCTCAATAGATTTTCCAAACAGACTACATTTCTGAAAGCTCACCGACCCTCTCCCAGGACCCTAGGCTGAGAACTTGCTGTGTTTGTGAAAGGAGAGATCAGAGGTCAGAGGTCCCCATCAGATGCCCACGGAGAGCCAACTGCTGCTGGTATCTGCAAAAGGTAGGGGCAGAGTCAGGGGAGGCTAGTCTGTGTACCAGAGTTTGGACCTTTGAAGGTGATTCTCAGCAAAGGGGTGTTATTGTGCAGGTCTGAGGCAGAAAGTGATTCAGGCCTGGTTTTAAAAAGCAAGTAGTGGTCTTCTCTTTGTTGACCTCATGAGTGAAGAGCCCCACTGTTTTTCCTTCTTAACTTCTGGCCAGACCCCAGGGGTGTGTTTTGGTGGCAAGTGCTTTTGGAGAAATCCTTTCTATCCTTTAGCTGGAGAATAACAAAGCTGCCTTTTCCCCCATGATGTTGTATTTGTAACAGACAGTAGGGCTTTGTCACCTCAGTAATTTCAGGGCTTATTTTAGCAACTTTATGAAACAGGAAGTGGCTGTGATTGCAGGCACCTGATGTTCTTTTTCCCTGAATTGTTCTCTGTGCTTATTATGGGGGACACCTGTCCAAGGCTCCTAGGTCATTAGACAGATGAATAATGGTCAGCAAGCCAGATTATATATAAGCAAGTTAATTAGGCTTGCTCACTGGCCTTCCTCCCTTTCCACCCTCCCCCCATCTTCTTCCCTTCCTTCCCTTCTTTTCCCTTTGTTTCTTGACATATGGTCCATTTTCCATCACACCCTTCATAGTAGCCCTGGGCTTTCAAAGTACACAAAGAAAACACTATACATGTTATAGGATTTTTTCTCCTGTTCTTCTCTTACATCCTAAGCTCCTTATACTACCTCATAATTATGTTGTCCAATGATAGTCACTAGTCACATGTGGCTCTTTAAATTTAAATTCATGTTAATGAAGTAACATTAAAGTTTCACTTCCTCATTTACACCAACCACATTTCAAGTGCTTAATAGCCATATGTGATTAGTGGCTACCATATCAGACAACATGGATATAAAACATTTCTATTATCACAGAGAATTCCATCTGCCAGCATCACTCTAGAAATTAAGGGCAATTATTCATCCATTTGGTCCCAAATGCTGGAGAAAATACATCAGCACTAGGAGGATTATTTTTTGATGAATTTATCAATCTTAAAAGTTTTTTTTTTTTTTTTAATTAACTTTTATTGGTGTTTAATTTACCAACATACAGAAAAACACCCAGTGCTCATCCCGTCAAGTGTCCACCTCAGTGCCCGTCACCCATTCCCCTCCAACACCCGCCCTCCTCCCCTTCCACCACCCCTAGTTCGTTTCCCCGAGTTAGGAGTCTTTATGTTCTGTCTCCCTTCCTGATATTTCCCAACATTTCTTTTCCCTTCCTTTATATTCCCTTTCACTATTATTCATATTCCCCAAATGAATGAGAACATACACTGTTTGTCCTTCTCCGATTGACTTATTTCACTCAGCATAATACCCTCCAGTTCCATCCACGTTGAAGCAAATGGTGGGTATTTGTAAACTAAAAGACAACCTACAGAATGGGAGAAGATATTTGCAAATGACATATCAGATAAAGGGCTAGTTTCCAAAATCTATAAAGAACTTATTAAACTCAACACCAAAGAAACAAACAATCCAATCATGAAATGGGCAAAAGACATGAAGAGAAATCTCACAGAGGAAGACATGGACATGGCCAACATGCACATGAGAAAATGCTCTGCATCACTCGCCATCAGGGAAATACAAATCAAAACCACAATGAGATACCACCTCACACCAGTGAGAATGGGGAAAATTAACAAGGCAGGAAACCACAAATGTTGGAGAGGATGCGGAGAAAAGGGAACCCTCTTACACTGTTGGTGGGAATGTGAACTGGTGCAGCCACTCTGGAAAACTCTGTGGAGGTTCCTCAAAGAGTTAAAAATAGACCTGCCCTACGACCCAGCAATTGCACTGTTGGGGATTTACCCCAAAGATTCAGATGCAATGAAACGTCGGGACACCTGCACCCCGATGTTTCTATCAGCAATGGCCACAATAGCCAAACTGTGGAAGGAGCCTCGGTGTCCATCGAAAGATGAATGGATAAAGAAGATGTGGTTTATGTATACAATGGAATATTACTCAGCAATTAGAAACGACAAATATCAATCTTAAAAGTTTTATACTTTATCAAATGACATTGCTCACATTTTTATCAAGAAGGTGAGTCTAAAGAAACCCCATTTTCTTACCTCCATTCAACTAAACAAAAGTTGTGTCAAAGAAAAATTGTATCACATAAACAGGTAAAGAAAGCTTTATTCAAGACTATTGCAATATGGGGAAGATTTAACTCCAAATACAACAGGGTAAACTGGGAATCTACAGAAGGGTAAGGGCAAGGGTGAGGATGGAAAGTTACCAAGGGAACATGGTTGGGCATCAAGAGTGAAGGGATTCTGAAAAAAAAAAAAATGAGTGAAGGTATTCTTTGTAAACTGGGCTCCTCAGGCCAAGGTTAAGGCTTAATCAAGAAGAGGACTCAGAGGACTCAAGTTTGGTTAAGGAGGGGGTCCTGACCAGTGTTGAGCGAACTTGGCATTTGATTGGCTCTGTAGCAAACTGAAGGGTAAGTCCTAGAGAACTCTATAGTTTAGATAGAAATGAAGGCCCATTTTCAGGCTCTTGTGAATTTGTTTCATGTCCAGTGTCCAGTAGCAGCACATTGCCTGCTGTTTAGAAGTGTTTTGGTCATGTGTTTTTCTCCCCACCACACACAGGCTGCCAAGACAGCTGCCCGCACTGGGACAACCAGAGCAGAGTCAATGGTTATACTCATTAGAAGTACAACAGGAAGATGATTAACCAGGAACTCAGACGAGGGATGTTTAGGGGGCTCACAGAGTGAGAAGAAAGTTTATGGAAGGCATCTCAAGTTAGCTCTTGCAATATGGCTTTGATTTGGGAAGTGGTAAAGGCAGGAACTAGAGAAAGGAGGCAATTTCTCTCTGGCTTCTCCATGCCCCTGGATCTGGCAGAGACTCTGGTCTAGGTTTGGAGGATTAAGCTTCAAGGATGATGCTGCAAACAAATATTATTGATGGAACAAGTATTCGTTGGGGCATCTAATATGGTCAGAACTACATTAGTTTCTAGAGAAGTAGAGAAATGAATAAGATGCAGTTACTCTTCTTGAGGAGTGAGACCAGCTGGGGAGAAAAATTTAAAACAACTGCAGTACGGCGTGAGCCCAATCTACAGAGGAACACTGGAGGAAGCCAGAGGATCTACTGGAGTGGTGGATGACAAGGAAACATATAAGGAGAGGAAAGCTTGAGTGAGAACTCAAAAGATGGTAGAAGTTCTTCAGATTTGGGGAAGGCATTTGAGGCAAAGGCAGAGGACTATGTGTTATGAGCATGGCAGACAGTTCAACATGGCTGGAAAGCAAGGATTGAAGCTGCCTGCAGGGGTGAGGCTCAGTTAGAGGCTCCGGTTTTCAGGGATCTGGAAGTCACAGTTGACACCAGAGCATCCCAGTAGGCTTTGAATCCTAAGTGCATGGTGGGCATCTAGAAAGAGAAAAGGAAGGGTGGAAGTACCTGTTGTCCTGTGTCTATATGATTTTGTGTGCATTCCATTTAGTTGGTTAATCATAGGGTGCTTTGTTACATGATTGTCTTCACAACAGGGTATGAGATACCCCCTGACCCTCAGGACAAAGGTCTTATTTTATTCATTCATTTCTTGGAACCCAATAGATGCTCCAACAACATTCGTTAAATCTAAGGGTGAAGCCACTGCTTTTCCAATGTTGGCCTCAAGGTGGTGCTGTTCTGTCTTTTGGGTTTCTGCAAGGTCTCTAGAATCCTTTCTGAATTGAAATTCTCTCTACCCTGTAGTTTGTATTCGCCCTGGGGAAAGACCAGGACAGGAGTAATTTTGGCAGAAACAGCAGTGTCTCTTTGCGCCTTTTCTTAATACATCCTGCCTAATGTGTGACTTCCGTTTTCCATTTGTCCTTGATGGAACCCAAGTAACAGCATAGGTGTGTGGAGAGGCTTTCCAACCAAGTGTTGGGGATGGTTGCTCATTCTGGGCTCTCATGATGGACAACAGGGCTGATAAAGCACTTTCTTTACCAGGATGTTTTATTTGTACAATTTAAACCAGTACACTGTGCTGGAGGAAATAGATAATGAAAAAAGCATTAACCATTCATTGGCCCTTGACAGTCAAAGCTAATCTTGTGTACATTTTGGCAACAGTGAAGTTCTGCCTTTTCCCTTAGTCTGTTTTATAAACAACCTGTTTCTTCTAGGGTTTTTTTTTTTTAAAGATTTTATTTGTTTATTCATGAGATACACACAGAAAGAGGCAGAGACACAGGCAGAGAGCGAAGCAGGCTCCATGCAGGAAGCCTGACGTGGGACTCCATCTGAGGACTCCTGGATCACGCCCTGGGCCAAAGGCAGGTGCTAAACTGCAGAGCCACCCACGTGTCCCTCTTCTAGGGTTTTAAGGCAGATTAAGGGAATTGGCTACTGAATCCTCCTACGATCAGTGAGCTCCTGCTAAGTCTTTTGAGATCTCATATAAAGCATAAATTTTTTTGAGATTCATTTTTCCACCTACAACAATTTTCTCTTCTGGATCAAAATGACTAGGCTAGTCACTGTTAGAATCCCTGTCATGACCCCCAGAACCTTGCAGCAGAGAAAGGAGCTGGCCCAGAGCAGCAAGAAAAGGGCTGAATAACATAGGCTCCTATGTTTGTGTAACACCCAAATGCAGGATGTAGGAGCTAAGGGGAGGCCTACAGTGGGGGGTAAGTATCAAGGGAATTATATTCTGTAGGAGAAAAGCCTCTTTATCTGATAATTTTTCCCTGATCAAGAGCCCTTAAGACATTTTGAAGAAATTTCTCTCTTCACTGCAGTGTGTGTCACTTATTTAGCTGACTTCAGAATTCTTACTTTCAACTCTCTTTGTGATTTCTCATTCTAAAAATAGAGACCTGGAACCTAAAGGATTTGGGCATGGATGTGGATCAGTGTGTCTCTTCATTTATGCAACCATCTTGTCTTCTAGCTCACTGTGGGTCTAGGAGCTTAGGCAATTTGATGCTGCCTGCAAAAAGTGGAAGCAGAGATAATGGCAGGATGGGGAGACACCACTTTGAGGTTTAAACAAATAATTTGAAACACACAGGATCAGATGTTGCAAAACCAACTGCATGTCAGGAGTGAGGTGCTAAAGAGATACGGAGTGGCCAAGGGCTGCAGTACAGTAGAAGGAAACAGCCTGGATGTGTATTTCTGTGTGCATTTTCTGAGGAGGGTACTCACTGGGTGGATGGTGGGGGGACTTCAGGCCTCAGGACTTCCTTGCTTTGTGGTTCACCTTGACTTTGCCTCAGCTTCAAACCTCACCAGCCACATGGACTCCACACTGCTCCAGGTGGACCTGGCAGGGGCACTGGTGGCTGGTGGCCCAAGTTATACCAGCAGAGAAGAACATGTCGTGGTGGAAGTGACCCAGGCTGATGTTCCAGGCTCCAGGCGGCGGCGGCCACAGCAGGTTATACTTATAAGTTATTTGAAAGGAATTGTAAAAACTCATTTACTCTCTTTATAAATCGAGTTTCCTTTTGAGTAGATTTGATGGGAAGCCATAAGGGAATGGCACTATTATTAGGCAAGCCCCATCTTTTGCTTTGTCTTTGAAATTTTCTTTTCTCCTTTTGTCTAAGACAACTCTTACATTGTAGTAAAATCAAGCTTGTAAGTTTTTAAATTCAGATTATTTTACTGGACAATTCAGGGAAATATTATATATTTGAAAGTGGTTCTCTGTTGTTAAAGCACAATTAAACCTGGGCTTTCCTATGGTACAGAAGATATTTCAACAGCACAGTTCCTTTGGGCTTGGGGACACTTGGCTCAGACTTGCATAGTTTCCCAAAGCTTCTGCTTCCATAGTGGTAGACTCTTGTGCTTAGCATCTTCTAGACAAAAACCGTTTTCTCCCATCCTTCCAAGGCAAGGAGAGGCAGCAGTGGTGTTGTCACCATGGCCCAGAGTCCAGACAAGGTCTGACAGTCCTCTGTGCGTCCTGACCTGTCCCCCAAGTCCTGGGCTTGATGACTCCCCAGGATTATCATAGTGATTTGTGTATGAAGTTCAAGGGTTTTCCCTCTTATAATCAATAAAAGGAACCCTTACTGGTGCACAATGCTGTGTCATCCAAAATGGTGCACCTCTCACATTTTCCTGCCTTGCAGAGCAGGGTCCACAGAGCAAAGGCCTCAATATGAATGAGGCTGCAGTTTCATGGGTGATAGTCTGTGCTGCACCAGTGTTCTAACCAGTTGCCTTGGCTGTGGTCTTCGGATGTAAACTTGGCCTCCTTGTGTGCAGTGCACAGTTGGCTGGCAAGGATTTCTTGGTAAAGGCGAGGTGGGCACACATCTGTCTGCTCTGTCTGTGGGTCTGGTGTGGAGGAAGATGTGACCTTTTGCAGCCTGCAGACATAGGTGCTGCCCAAGAGGCAGTATTGAGCTATTCTGCTCTAATGAGCACATTCATGCCTTGATCAATTTCAGAGTTCCTATTTTCATTTGCTTTATGATTAGTGGGCAGCAAAGCTCCAGTCCTCCATTAAAGTTTCCTTGGTCCCTTGGCTACTTAAGCCAGGCCTTCGCTTTCTGCTCACATCTGGCCCCCCTCCACTGATTTCTCCATTATCCTGCTTAGAACAGGAATATGTGGGGTAGATTTGCCTGCAGCAAAGGAAGCTTCGTCCTTGGGTCCTACGTCCCATGGGGTCCTGTGACATGGGTATGGGTATGGAGAGCTTTCTTCTTCCAGCTTGCAGGCAGGAAGCAGTTCTAAGCAAGTACTTCTTGTGAGTTGCCTCAGAAGGCTCAGAAGATCCCAAGTCTCTCATAAAGTGCAGTGATTTTTTTCTCCTTATAAATCATATTTACTTCTATACCTTTGTGCCTTTTACACTAATTCTGTTTTTGTACTCTGTATTCTTTTTTTTTTTTTCCTTGAAGCCATCTACATTGTGGAAATTGCCAGTCCCACACAGCTTGTATATGCTCTAGTGTCAGGGATGTGGGAGCTGTATAAAAAGTCCTTGCTGTTCCTCTTTTTCTTCTTTTCTTCTTCTAAACTAAGAATAGTGCTGAATAGTGCTGAATAGTGCTGAATCCTGGGTGATGGTTCAGATTCAAAGCCTTACTGTGATACTACATTTCAATTTTTACAGGTCACTCAGAATTGGACAGTATTTTTAAATCCAAGAAAAAGTGAGCGCTTGGTGGTGAGCAGGACCTTTGAGATGCTGAGCAGGTGGGTCTGAAGTGATCAAAGATCTTGGGGGAGGTCTTTTGGAACATTCTCACTTACAAAGTTTGGCTCGTGGGACTCCAATTTCTGGCACAAATAGGCAGATCAGCTTTGCGGTCTGGATGGGATGCTCCAACTGTACAGTCTATGAACATGAAGAATGTAGTAGGGCATCATTAACCACAAGTGTCAGGAAATGAGGATTGATTATAGGGTCCATTCTGAGGCAAATGGTATTTTATAGTTGATGTTTTAATTTCATTAATATTATGAAGCTCTACAATGGGGAATTCTAGGAAATTTTAGGATTCTTTCTCTTTTTCTTCAATGCCACTCCATATTGAGTTTGCTAAGCCTGCTATAACAAATACCACAGACTGCATGACTTAAACAGTAAAAGTTTATTTCCTCAAGGGTTCTGGAAGGTTTGTCTCTTCAGAGTACTCTCTCCTTGGCTTCTTGTCCCTATGTTTTCACGTGGACTTTTCTGTGTGTGTGTGTGTGTGTGTGTGTGTGTGTGTGTGTGTGTCCCAGTCCCTTCTTATAAGGACACCAGTCACACTAGTGACCTAATTTTAGCTTAATCATCTCTGTAAAGACTCTATCTCCAAATATAGTCACATTATGAAGTATTGAGGGTTAGGGTGTCAACATCTATATTTTGTAGGGACACAGTTCAGCTCAGAATAGTTACTGACTAAATTTTTAGAAAAGTGCTTTAGTTTCACCATGCCACATACTGTTGATTACTTGGATGTTTCTTGTTCCAGGTACTTTTCCCAAATATCTATGACAACCTGTCTACATGTTCTCAGGTTGAATATGGCCTTTTTTGAATCTCCATCATGTGAGAATGGTTGTATTTGCTATTTTTAGCAGGCAAAGCAGTCAGTGTGTGATGAGGAGAGAGAAAATTAAATGGCTAGAACCAGTATGAAAGTCCTTGCTCCCTGTTAATTGTTGGAGTGGCACCTGCCAGGTGAGGGCTGAGGGGCCCACATCAGATGGACCTGGCCACAGGGAGGCTGTGTCTGCATCTCAACTGCTCATATGCACTTAGAACTCCTCGTCTGCCAGGTTAGACTTTGGGTTAGATCACTTTGGGGTCAGTTTGAACTCTGGATGACTTGTGTTGGAAAGGACACCAAGGAAGCAAGCATTAATTGTTGACATAGAGATTGGTTTCCCTTACCAGTGGTGATATCTTTGCTTCATTCTGCAGAGATACTGTTTCTATCAGCATTCGAGCCTCCCTCCAGCAGACACAGACAGTTCCTCTTTTGATGGCTCATCATTACCTCCGTGCAAACATAGAAACACAAGTGACTATTGCTGTGGTCATCCTTGCTGGGGTCTACATGCTGATTATATTTGAGGTAACTTTCATGCCAGCTCTCTAAGACTTATCTGGGCTCACAGGTAAGTATCTTTCAACATGTGGGTGCTCCAGATGGGCTCAGTTCTGCTTTTAATCAAACTGTGATGGCATCTTTCCTAAAAAGGAAGATTTCCATCATTCTAGGTAGAATATTGATCTTACTGGAATATTAGCTGAATCTTGGCAACTGACACATGCAAGATGAGTTTTAATGGGCCCCTGCAAAAGTTTACCTGAGAAAACTGTATATGTACATGATTTTCTCACCCTCACTCTGCCGTTCACTTGAAGTGTGATGCTGAGGGGGTAAGTGTTGAACCTCTCTGAGATGCACATTAAAATGCCCCCTATTTGCTTCATAAGATTGTGTGTATTATAGGGAATGAAGATACCTTGGGCTATATGGGGGGAGGAATTATTATTTGTGATGTGTATCAACTCAGCTAATGAACCTTTTCATAAGTGATCTCATATCTTATAAATTTCATGTTTCTGGGAAACTAAGTGCGGCTCTACCTTTAATAGCATGCAACAAAGTACAGACACTGCCTAGGTGGGCTGGTCCATTGTTAATTTAATCATTAAACCAGGTGTACAGCAACACGTTCATGGGAATCTTGGCTCTAGTAAGTTGAGCTTAGCAGGTCCGTAGAGGATGTGATTCTGAAGATGTACTTCTTCATGAGTATAGGATAAGTATGGGAAATGCCTTGGAGTTGTCAAGGAAATGGCCTGCAGAAGTGGCCAGGAAATTCCAGAAGATTTTCTTTCCATGGTTGTCTAGTCTACCTGATGAGAAATGTTTGCTCCAGTAAGTTGAGCCTAAAATTCCAAGATCCAATCATTGATTTAGTTGTTAGATCTCTTATGTCTTTTTAATTTCAGCATAACTCTATTCTTTACATTATTTTCCTTTTTACCTCTCAATGAATATTGTGTTTCTGGATTTCTTTGAACACCTATACACTGTGATCTTCTAGAAAGACTCAGAGATTCAGAGGCAGCTGTGCCCTGTCTGGGCTGTGGTTTATTACCATGACCAGCAGTGGGAAAAACCTTATCAGAGAATCTGGGAGAGCCCAGGAGCAGGGTTCCTTTCGCTTAAGAGGCCACATAGAACATGCATCACATGCCCTCCTTAATGCCCATCACCCAGTTACCCCATGCCCCACCTATCTCCCCTCTAGCAACCCTCAGTTTGTTCCCTATAGTTAAGAGTCTCTTGTGGTTTATCTCCCTTTCTGATTTCATCTAATTTTATTTTTCCACTCCTTCCACTATGTTCATCTGTTTTGTTTCTTAAATTCCACATCTGATACTTGTCTTTCTCTGACTGACTTGTTTAGCGTAGCATAATTCCTTCTAGTTCCATCCACATCATTGCAGAAGGCAAGATTTAATTCTTTTTGATGGCTGAGTAATATTCCACTGTATGTATGTGTGTGTATGTATGTACACACATCCATACATACACACACATGACTTCTTCTTTCTCCATTTATCTGTCGATGGAAATCTGGACTCTTTCTGTATTTTGGCCATTGTGAACATTGCTACTGCAAACATTGTGGTGCAGGTGCCCCTTTGAATCATTATGTTTGTATCCTTTGGATAAACTTGTAGTACTACAATTGCTGGGTCATAGGGTAGCTCTATTTTTAACTTTTTGAGGAACCTCCACACTGTTTTCCAGAGTGGCTGCACCAGTTTGCATTCCCACCAATAGTGTAAAGGAGTTCCCCTTTCTCTGCATCCTTGCCAACATCTGTTGTTTTTGGAGTTGTTAATTTTAGCCATTCTGACTTATGTGAGGTAGTATCTCATGGTGGTTTTGATTTGGATTACCCTGATGCTGAGTGACGTTGAGCATTTTTTCATGTGTTTGTTGGCCATTTTTTAAAAAAGATTTTATTTATTTGAGAGAGCAAGAGAGCAAGAGTTCTTTGAGAAAGAGTGAGCAGAAACAGGGAGGCGCAGGAAGAAGTAGACTCCCTATTGAACAGGAAGCCCAACACAGGGCTCAATCCCAGGACACTGGGATCATGATGTGAGCCAAAGGCAGATGCTTAATTGACTGATCCACTTAGGCATCCTTCTGTTGGTCATTTATATATCTTCTTGGAGAAATGTCTGTTCGTGTCTTCTGCCTATTTCTTGATGGATTATTTGTTTGTTTGTTTTTGGTGTTGAGTTTGAAAAGTTCTTTATAGATTTTGAATACTAGCCCTTCATCTAATTAGTCATTTGCAAATATCTTCTCCCATTCCATAGATTGCCTTTTCAGATTTCCCAACTGTTTCTTTTGCTGTGCAGAGCTTTTTATCTTGATGAAGTCCCAATAGTTTGTTTTTGCTTTGTTTCTCTTGCTTTTGGAGACCGGTCTAGCAAGAAATTGCTGTAGCTGAGATCGAAGAGGGTTGCTTGCCTGTGTTCTCCTCTAGGATTTTGATGGATTCCTGTCTCACATTTAGGTCTTTCATCCATTTTGAGTTTATCTTTGTGTCTGATGTAAGAGAGTGGTCTGGTTCCATTCTTCTGCCTGTAGCTGTCCAATTTTTCCAACACTATTTGTTGAAGGCACTGTCTTTTTTCCATTGGATATTCTTTCCTGCTTTGTTAAAGATGAGTTGACCATAGAGTTGAGGGTCCATTTCTCGGTTCTCTATTCTGTTCCATAATCTCTGTCTGTTTTTGTGCTAGTACCATACTATCTTGATGATTACATCTTGGTAATACAGCTTGAAGTCTGGCATTGTGATGCCCCCAGGTTTGGTTTTCTTTTTCAACATTCCTTTGGCTATTTGGGTTTTTATTGTAGTTCCATAGAAATTTTAGGATTGTTTGTTCAACTCTGTGAAAAATGTCCATGCTATTTTGATAGGGTTTGCATTTAATGTCTAGATTGCTCTGGGTAGCATAGACACATTTCACACATTTCATTTATTGTGAAAATTCACAATATTTGTTCTTCCAATTCATGAGCCTAGAATGTTTTGCCACTTTTTTGTGTCCTCTTCAATTTCTTTAATAAGCGTTCTATAGTTTTCAGAGTACAGATCCCTTACCTCTTTGGTTCCCAAGTATCTGTGGTTTCTGGTACAATTGTAAATGAGATTTATTCCTTGATTTCTGCTTTGTTGCAAATGACTTCTGTGCATTGATTTTGTATCCTGCAACTTTGCTGAAATTTTGTATCAGTTCTAGCAATTTTGGGGTGGATTAATTCAAGTTTTCTATATAGAGTATGATGTCTTCTGTAGAGAGTGAGAGTTTGACTTCTTTGATAATTGGTTGCCTTTTATTTCTTTTTGTTGTCTGATTGCTGAGGTTAGGACTTCCAGTACTATGTTGAACAATAGTGGTGAGAGTGGACATTTCTTTTTTTTTTTTTAAGATTTTATTTATTTTTATTTATTCATGAGAGACACAGAGAGAGAGAGAGAGAGAGAGAGAGAGAGAGAGGCAGAGACACAGGCAGAGGGAGAAGCAGTCTCCATGCAGGGAGCCCGACATGGGACTGGATCCCGGGACTCCAGGATCACACCCTGGGCTGAAGGCTGCGCTAAACTACTGAGCTACCCGGGCTGCCCGAGAGTGGACATTTCTGTCATGTTCCTGACCTTAGGGGGAAGAACTCTCAGTTTTTCCCCATTGAGGATGATATTTGCTGTGTCTTTTTTTTTTGCTGTGTGTCTTTTATACATGATTTTATGATATTGAGGTATGTTCCCTCTTTCCTTAGCCCAGAGAGAGTTTTTTTTTAATCAAGAAAGGATACTATATTTTGTCAAATGCCTTTTCTGCATCTGTTAAGAAGATCATATGGTTTTTGTCCTTTCTTTTATTATTATGGTGTATCAGACTGATTGATTTGTGAATGTTGAATCACTCTTGCAGCCCAGGAAGAAATCCCATTGGTCATGGTGAATAATGCTTTTAATGTACTGTTTTTTTTTTTAAAGATTTATTTTTTATTTATTTATGATAGACCTAGAGAGAGAGAGAGAGAGAGGCAGAGACACAGGAGGAGGGAGAAGCAGGCTCCATGCCGGAAGCCCGACATGGGACTCGATCCCGGGACTCCAGGATCACGCCCTGGGCCAAAGGCAGGTGCCAAACTCCTGAGCCACCCAGGGATCCCCCTTTTAATGTACTGTTGGATCCAATTAGCTAGTATCTTGGTGAGAATTTTTGCGTCCATGTTCATTAAGGATATTGGTCTGTATTTCTCCTTTTTGGTGGAGTGTTTGTCTGGTTTTAGGATCAAGGTAATGCTGGCTTCATAGAATGAGTTTGCAGGTTTTCCTTCCGTTTCTATTTTTCTGAAGTTTCAGAAAAATAGGTATTAATTCTTCTTTAAATGTTGGCTAGAATTCCCCTGGGAGGTCATCTGGTCCTGGACTCTTGTTTGTTGGGAAATTGTTGATTTTTGCTTCAATTTCTTTGTGGGTTATGGGTCTGTTCAGACTTTCTATTTCTTCCTGTTTCAGTTTTGGTAGGTTACATGTTCCACGAATTTATCCATTTCTTCCAGATTGCCTAATTTGTTGGCATATAAGTGCTCAGCATATTCTATTATAATTGTTTTTTTTTTTTCTATTATAATTGTTTAAAGTTCTGCAGTGTTGGTTGTGATCTCTCTTCTTTCATTCATGATTTTATTTATTTGGTCTTTTCTCTTTTCTTTTTCATAAGTCTCGCTAGGGGTTTATCAATCTTATTAATTCTTTCAAAGGAACCAGCTTCTAGTTTCATTGATCTGTTCTACTATTCTGATTTCTATATCATTGATTTCTAATCTTTATTATTTTTCTTCTCCTGCTGGGTTTAGGCCTTATTTGCTGTTCTTTTTCCAGCTCCTTTAGGTGTAAGGTTAGGTTGTGTGTTTGAGTCATTCCTTGTTTCTTGATAAAGACCTGTATTACTCTGTATTTCCCTCTTAGGACCTCCTTTGCTGCATCCCAAAGGTTCTGAACTGTCGTGTTTTCATTTTCATTTGCTTCTATGTATTTTAAAAATTCTTCTTTGATTTTCTGGTTGACCCATTCATCCTTTAGTAGGATATTCTTTAATCTCCATGTATTAATGGTCCTTCTGAGTTTTTTCTTGTGATTGACTTTAAATTTTAAAGCATTGTAGTCTGAAAATATGCATAGTATGATCTCAGTATTTTTGTACCAGTTGAGACCTGATTTGTGACTCAGTATGTGATCTATTCTGGAGACTGTTCTATGTGCACTCAAGAAAAATGCATATTCTGCTGCTTTAGCATGAAATGCTCTGAATATATCTATGAAGTCCATCAGGTCCAGTGTGTGATTCAATGCCTCGTTTCCTTGTTGATCTGCTTAGATGATCTGTCCCTAGCTATGAGTGGGGTATTAAAGTCCCCTACTATTATTGTATTATTATCGAGTTTCTTTAATTTTGTTATTAATTGGTATATATATATATATTTGACTGCTCCCAAGTTGGGGGCATAAATATTTACAATTGTTAGATTTTCTTGTTTGGTAGACCCTTTATTATGTAGGGTCCCTCTTCAGCTCTTATTATAGTCTTTGATTTAAAATCTAGTTTGTCTGATATAAGAATGGCTACTCCAGCTTTCTTTTGATATCCATTGACATGATAAATGGTTCTCCACCCCGTCACTTTCAATCTGTGGGTGTTTTTTTGTCTAAAATGAGTTTCTTGTAAGCAGGATATCGATGAGTCTTATTTCTTTTATCCATTCTGATATTCTGTATCTTTTGATTGGAGCATTTACTCCATTTACATTCAGAGCAATTATTGAAATATATGAATTTAGTGCCATCATTTTAGCTATAAAATCATTGTTTTTGTAGATTGTCTCTGTTCCTTTCTGGTCTCTGTTACTTTGGGGCTCTCTGCTCACAGGATCCCCTTTAATATTTCTTGCAGGGCTGGTTTAGTATTCACAAATTCCTTTAGTTTTTGATTGTCCTGGAAAATCCTTATCTCTCCTTATATTTTGAACGACAGCCTCCCTGGATAAAGTATTCTTGGCAGCATACTTTCCTCATTTAACATGTTAAGTATATCATGCCAGTCCTTTCTGGCCTGCCAGATCTCTGTGGACACGTCTGTGGCCAGCCTTATATTTCTACTCCTGTAGATTAAGGACCTTTTGTCCTGAGCTGCTTTCAGGATTTTCTCCTTATCTTTGAAATTTTCCAGGCTTCACTATAATATGTTGAGGTGTTAACCTATTTTTATTCATTTTGATGGGAGTTCTCTGTGCCTCCTGGACTTGAATGGCTGTTTCCTTCCCCAGATTAGGGAAATTCTCAGCTAAAATTTGCTCAAATAAACCTCTGTCCCTCTCTCCCTCTCTTCATCTTCTGGGACTTCTATTACTTTGTTTGTGGAGTCATTGGGTTCTCTAAGGCTTCCTTCATGATCAGTAGTTTTCTTTCTCTCTTCTTTTCAGCTTTCTTATTTTCTATCATTTTATCTTCTATATCACTGGCTCTTTCTTCTGCTTCATTCATCCTCACTTTTAGAGCCTATCTTTGGGACTGTGTCTTGGTAATATCATTTTTAATTTTGGCCTGACTAGCTTTTAGTTCTTTTATTTCTACCATAAGAAATTCCCTAGTGTCTTCTGTGCTTTTTTCAAACCCAGATAGTATCTTTATAATAGTTGTTTAAAATTCTACATCAGAGATCTCACTAATATTAGTATTAATTAAATCCCTGTTCTTTCTTTTTGGATGAATTTCTCTGTCTTATCATTTTGTCCAGAAAAGAATAGAAGAGAGAAAGATATAACAACAACTAAATAAACCAGAAATAAACAAAAACAAAATGAAACAAGAAAAAAGCAAATAAGAAACAAAGCAGAAGAAAATAGAAAACTGGATCCTGAGTATGTTTTGGTCTTCTTGTTAAAGTAAACTAGATTCTGAAATAGGAAAGAATGAAAAACATATATACATAAAAAATAAAATGAATTAAAATAAAATACAATGAAAGGAAACAAAAAATATATGTTGTATATATAAAATAATATTAAAAAGAATAAAAGTGAGTTGAAAAATAAGAAAGTAACTGAAGATTTAATTCTGAACCACTAAAGGGTAAAAGAAAAAAAAAAACAAGGAATACTATATATTGTTTTCCCCAAGAATTGAAGTTTTGCAGACTTGTATGATCTGCAAGCTTGGTTGAGCCAGTTGCTCACGTTGCTTTTCTGGGGAGGAACCTGTTGCGCTGATTCTCAGGTACACTTGCCCTATTGTAATTGGATCTTCCTGCCAGGAGGGCAGGCTCAGTGTAAGCAGCTCTGGATTCCACTATGTGATGCTGTTTTGCTCTCTGAAGACTTTCAGCACCAGTGGGCCAGGATGACTATGGCAGCACCCCACTTTCTAGCTGCAGAGGTGAAAGTTCATGCCCTTTACTCTTCAGTGAGCCTTGACAGAAAAGCAGTCAGTTACTCTTATCTCTTGGTTTCCACCTGAACTCTGTATGCACCCAGTCTGTGATTGAGTGTTTTTATCTCAGGCATGGGACTGAATTTCAAAATTCTTCATAGATCCTGAGCCGTTCCTCCTGGAGGAGGAAGGTGGGCGGTCTTGCCAGTCTTCTGACTTTTACTGGACCTCTGCCAGGAACACAGTCACACGACCTCACAGCAGTTTGCAGTTTATGGCAACACAGCAGAAAGCCGGCACCTAGACTCACCATACTCAGCTGGCTTCTCCCTTTTTATGCCTGGGAACTTTGCTGCAGTCAGGCGCCCCTGTTCTTTTTGTGATCCCAGGGATCCTGAGACCATGCTTTCCCACCTGAGATTTCACCCCACTTCGCCAGCTGAGCACCTCTAAGCCAGGGATGTCCCCCACTATAACAGACTTCTAAAACTTCTGATTTTGTGCTCTGCTGCTTAAAATACTTTGCGGGAGACTCATTAAGCAGCCTCCCTTCCCTTCACTGTGTCTTCAGATATATCACCCCGGATTCAAATCTTTGTTCCTCCTACCTTCCAAAAAGTGGTTGCTTTTCTATTTGTAGAATTGCAACATTTTTCTCATATCTTTGATTTCATAGATATTCAGAATGATTTGATAACTATCTAGCTGGATTCCAGGGACCAGATGAACTTAGGGTGCCCTACTCCTCTGTCATCTTAATTCTTCCCTCCACCCTCAGACTATTTATAAGTCGTCAAGTGAACTGGTGCCTCTTAGGATAGGCACCTCTGCTCCTCTACTGCTCTGTATTATAATGTACTGGTACATTATCTGTTAAAAACCTTCTTTGTTATTTTGAAATAATTTCAGATTCATAGGGGGTTGTAAAGAAATGTACAAGGAAGTCTTGTCATACTTCTCCAGTCTCCCTCAATATAAACATGTTATACAACTACAATTTAATAATATCAAGACCAAGTAGTTAACATTGGTACAATCCTTTGAGCATATTCAGATTTCAAGGATTATACATACACTTCTGTGTATGTGTTTGTGTGTGTTTGCATGTATGGTTATGTGCAACTTTGTATGTATAGTCTTGTGTAACCACCACTGCAATAAAGATACATGAACTACCATCACCACACTCCCTGTGATAGCTCTGTATAGCCACTCATCCCCTTCTCCATCATCCCTAAGGCCTGGCAACTATAATTTGTTCTCCTTCTTTATAATTAGGTTATTTCATCAATGCTTTGTAATGGAATAATGTAGTATATGTCCTTTTGAGATTGGCTTTTTTTTCCACTCAGCATGATTTCCTTGACGGTCATCCACAGAGTTGCATACATCACTAGTTTGTTCCTTTTTATTGCTCAGTAATATTCTGTGGTATGGATGGAATGGTGTGTTTAAGCATTCATCCCTTGAAAGGTTAAAATAATTTTTTTCCTTGTTGGGCTATCAAAAATAAGGCTGCTATGAACATTTAAAAATATTTTTAAAGACATTTTAATGTCCAATTTTAAATGTTCTTTATATATTCTAGAAAGAAGGACTTTGTTGGTTATGTAGTTTGCAAACACTTTATATTAGTTCAGTTTATAAATATTTTCTTTCATAGGTGATGCTTTTGGTGTCAAGTTTAAGAACTCTGCCTAAATCTAGATCCCAAAGATCTTTTCCTATGTTTTTTCCTAAATTTATGTTGTCTTAATTTTTACATTTGAGTCTGTGATCCATTTTGAGTCAGCCATTGCTTAAGGTGTGAAGTTTAGGGGAGATTAATTTTTTGATCTGTGGTACATTTTTAAATTTATGAGTCTCCAGCACTATTTTTTGAATTGCTTTTGCTCCTTTGTTAAAAATTAATTGGACATATTTGTGAGTATATATTTTTAAATTCTCTATTCGTTTCATTGATTTATGTGTGTATTCTCCCAACAGCACCACAATATCCTGATTACAATAGATATATCATGAATCCTGACACTGAGATGAATGATCCTCTCACTTTTATTTTTCAAAATTTTATTGGCTATTCTATGGCCTTTGTCTTTCCATATATATTTTAGAGAGGTCTTCCAGTCAATCAACATTGTATGTTTCTTCATTTATTTAGATCTTTGATTTCTTTTATAATTTTTCATCATACTGATTGTGTACATATTTTGTTAGGTTTACACTCAAGTATTTCCTCTATTTTGGGGAGAAATAGTAAATGCTATTGTGTTTTTTATTTTTGTTTATATTTTTTTCATTGTCATTAGATTTAAATGCGATTGATTTTAATATGTTGATCTAGTACCCTGTTATTTTATTGTTAATAAAAATACTAATAATATTTTTACTTATTAGTTCTTAAATATTTTTTGTATATTGTATGGGATTTTCTATGTATATAATCATGTCATTTGAAATAGTAACATTTTTTTTCAAATCTATATGCATTTATTTTTCTTGCTTTATTGCAGTAGCAAAAACAAGAGTAGTGAAAGTAGATATATTTGTCTGTTTCTGATCTTAAAGGGAAAGCATTCAGTCCTTCACCATTAAGTATGATGTTAGCTGTAGGTTTTGTAGATGCTGTTTATGAGACTGAGTACATTGCTTTCTTTTCCTGGAATACTGAGACTTTTTGCTATAATTGGATATTGAATTTTTGCAATGACTTTTTTGTGTCAGTTGATTTCCTTCCTAGCTGTTTGATATGGTAGATTATAATCATTTATTTTAGAAATTTGGACCAGCCTTGAATACCTGGAACAAATCTTTCTTTTCTAATGTGAATATTAATTGGTATAACCTTCCCTCTCTGCACTTCTTTAGCTGCTTTCTACAGATTCTGATAGATTATATTTTCATTTTCATTTAGTTCTCTTGTTTATTTTATTTCTAAAATATCTTCCTTTGAAACTCCCTCTTTGACCTATAGATTTAGAAGTGCGTTTTTAAATTTCCAAATGCAGGCAGCCCTGGTGGCTTAGCGGTTTAGCACCGCCTTCAGCCCCAGGCATGATCCTGGAGACCCAGGATCCAGTCCCACGTTGGGTTCCCTGCACAGAGCCTGCTTCTCCCTCTGCCTGTGTCTCTGCCTCTCTCTCTCTCTCCCCCTCTTTTTCTCTAATAAGGAGAAAAACTTAAAAAAAATTTCCAAATGCTTGGAGATTTTCTTGTTTTTCTGTTACTGAACTGGTTCACTTATGGTCAGAGAACTTACTCTATATGACTTCAGATCTTTACCATTTGTTGAAAAAAATTCGTTTATGCCCCAGATTTATGATCTATTTTGGTGAATATTCCATGGACTTAAAATAATATGATTTTCCCCCTGTTTTGTAATACCATTAATGTAACTGGTAAATAGAAACCATGTATACTTAGGCCAAGCAATAACTTAAGAAACTCTAAAACTGCAATTTTGTTCTGTCCATAATTTGATACAGAAGGTGGAGCATGTTACAGAGGTGTTAGGAAAATGGCATGCTTGACTTTGTGTTTCTGAAACTCCTGTGCTTCCAGAATCCCCATGGGGCATCCACACACTATAAGCAGAAAGCTGGATGCATACCCAGCCCTATGAACTTTCTAGAAGCAGAGTCAACATTGTAGCATTTCTAGGATCTACTGTAGGAGTCTACTCCAGAGGTAGAGTTTGCCTTAGGTAAGAATTCAGAAGTTGTCTTAAGTCTTTGAGTAGAGCTATTTTCCCAGAACCTGAGGTATCTAAACTCTGTAGACAGGAGTGCTTGGGCCATGCTGCTGCCATCTGTACCCTCACTTAGGGAGAGTGAGTCTTGGGGTGGCCTGGAGATCTGTCCATCTCTCCTCCCTCTCTGCTGCTGACAGCTACTCTGTACATGCTGTACCCTCCTTGATCCCTCTAGGCCTGCTGTGCTGTAGCTGTGTCATATTATCACTTTCTATTGTGCCATCTAGTTCACTCATTATGTGAGTTGTATGTTGTCTCTGGTTTTGTTTTGTGTTGGTTCCTGATGTTTCATACACCACCGGGCACAGAGTAAATAATGTTTCCAGAGTGTCTTTAGATATTTGACTATATACAGAGATCCTACTCTGGGTCTTATCTAACCTAGATACTAGGTTATCTAGGGTACCACCCACCTCTGACACCTGAGTGACTGTGTGGGACTGAAGCATCAACCAGGGTTCCCTTTGGCTTTTTAATTGCTTGATGGGGTGAAATCATTTCAGGAAATTATTTAGGTTATTTAAACTTCTTGCCCTACAGCTAATCCTGATTGGCACTTTCTTACCTGAAGATTTGGAGTTGTATTTCTCATCCTTGTAAAGTAGCTCTTGTTGAAAGCCCCAAAGAACAAAATCGGACCAATCTTCCTAATTCTTGAAGTTTGCATCTCTAAAGCCCATGCAGGGCTTTAGGAGATTTCCCAATGCAGCATTCTAAAAATTCCATTATCACAGCTAAGGCTTTTATGCCCTTATACTGTATAAAAGCATATTAAAACAGTGTGATGCAATCTTAATGACAAATATTTAACAATATAAAGGAAATAATACTTTTCCCCCATGTGCCCTCCATCCAATGCCTAGAATTATGTTTTAGGAAGGATTGTCATGACAGGTTCCTTTCTTCTGGCAACAAGCAGTCTTTTCTTTCCTTTTCACTCACTTTATCTAATTGAAGCAAAATGATGCAGCCTCTGTGTGAGATCATGTGTCATTGCCCTGGGTCCTTTCATATTTAGTCTAGGAGTTCATGAAGCACTTGGTTTAAAAATTATCTATGAAATGAAATTCAAAACAAATGAATAGAGAACACCTTTATTCTTCAGGGGGTCTTACTTTCCAGAAATGGGAGGTGCATTTGGAGAGAGGCAAGAAGCTGCATTTCACAATGCAGTGTACATACCACCATGCCATTTTTCAATGAAAACCTCAAACTCAAGCCTTCCGGATATTTGTCATTGTATTTGTAAGGCTGTAATTTAAATTATAGCTGTGGCTGGACAGCCGTGGTGGTTCAGTGGTTTAGCGCCACCTACCACCCAGGGCGTGATCCTAGAGACCCAGGATTGAGTCCCACGTTGGGGTCCCTGCATGGAGCCTGCTTCTCCCTCTGCCTGTGTCTCTGCCTCTCTCTCTCTCTCTCTCTCTCTCTCTCTCTCGAATACATAAAATCTTTAAAAAAATATATAGCTGTGGGCAATGGCTCTGCCCCCTTAATCATTTCCCTTTGCAAGCCCATTTTTTTTTTTATTGCCCAGAAGTTAGTATTGTGATTCACAGAACATATTGCTTCTAGTAGCGTCTAGCAGACTCTGTCTAGCAGCCTCCATTACCTTGTTAGAGAGGTAGCTATCTTTCTCTTCTTTGAAATCAAAGACTTCAGAACTGCGAGAGCTGGTGGATTATGTAATACAAGCCCTTTACTTAATGACAAAAATGCTGAATTGCAAAGACACTTTTGTAATCGAAGGAGTTGGGATGGGATGTGGGTCTTCCAACCACAGTTGGCCATGCTGCTTACATTTCTTCTGACAAGCTCACAATGTCATATTTCATGGTTTCTCAAAGAAATTCCTTAGAAAAAATTCCAGTATTTTGTAGATTTATCTACAATTCTAGTAATTTAGTAATCTAGTGCTGGAAGTGTTCCAGCCCTGGAACACTTACAGCCCTCCTGATTGCTCTATGTTGCCCATGCCCTTGACTGTTCCTGGACACGCAGCCTGTGAACTGAATTGTCTGGTTTGAAGCTAAATCAAGTTAAGAGGTGTGTGTGTGGCGGGAGGCAGTGGGGTGGAGGGGGGGAAGATGAAGGAAGCCAGTGCGTAAAGAGGGCTTTGACTTCAAAGAAAATAATGATGCTTTTGATACCCAGCAATGTTGGACAAACAGGTACAGGTCTGAAAATTCTATGTGTGTTAATAAGATCCCCACTATAATCCACAAGGTGGGCTTTATTATTATCCCCATTTTATAGACCAGGAAATTGAAGCTCAGAAAAGTTAAATTGCTTGCTGGTAAAGATGAAGTAGGGGCTCAATCCTTGATGAACTGGCTTTGGAACTCATGCTTCTCCCCTAGGCAGAACTGCTTGTCAAGGAGCAGGAAACAGCAGCAGCCAGAGCAGGAAAAGCTACATCAGGGTGAATGAATATCTATTATGTACCCACCATGGTCTAGCTTTGTGTTTGCAAATATTATATTCTTTAATTCCAGAAAGATATGGTAGGTTAAATAAGCTCCCCCCACCCCAACCTCAGACATGCATGTCCCAATCTCTAGAACCTGTGAATATATGACCTTATAAGGTAGAAGAAACTTTGTAGATGTGCTTAAATTAAGGACTTTGGGAGATTAGCCTGGATTATCCAAGTGGGCCCATTTCTGTGAAAGTGAAAAATCTTTCCCAGTTGTGATTAGAGGGAGACATAACTATGGAATAAAGGTTATAGAAAGGTGATGTGAGGGCTTTTGACCCACTATTTATGGCTTTGAGAATGGAAAAAACAGGCACAGGTCATGGAGCATGGGCAGCCTCTAGAAGCTGGAATAGGTGAGGTGATGGATTCATCTGTAGAACCCTCAGAAGGAATGCTGCACTGCTGACTTGTTGGGTTTCGGACCTATCAAAGTATAAGAGAATAGATCTGTGCAATTTTAAGCCATCTACTTTGTGACTGCAGCCCTAGGACTAACATAGGAGGTCCCCATGAGGGAGATGTTATGTTCTTGTTTTATAGCTAGAGAAACCTTAGAGAGGACAACTTGATACAGATCTCACCTGTGGTAAGTGGCAGAGGCAAGATTGAACTCATGTTCTTCCATGGTCAAGCCCCTACTCTGAGAAAGGGAGTGGAGGTATCAAAGGATATCACATTGCTGAGCTTCAGTGTGCAGCTGAAAGTAGGTGCCCCAGCCAAGCTGCCTCCTGACCCCAGTGTCTCACACATGTGGGTGATGCAAGGGGGTGAATGCCCTTGTATATATGCAAGAAGAAATCTGAAGTTCATGGGCAGGGACTTGCCTTGTCCTCCAGTTTGATGATCAGTCAGGACTTTGTCTGTAATCAAAGACCTGGCTGCTGTGAGATGGAGGGATCAATTGGAAGGACATTTGGGATGAGTGTGTACGCATGTGTAAGTGAGACTATGTGTGAGTGAGAGTGTGAGGAGGCTGTGGAGCATGTCTGTGTGTGCAAGGGTGGGTATGTGAAACTGTCAGTGCTGTGTGGGTGCGCAAGACTAGATGTGAGTGTGAGACTATGAGTGGATGTGTGGGAGTTTGTAAGACTGTGTGTGTGTGTGAGTTAGTGATGGTGTATGCTTGTTTGTGTGTGTGCTAGAATGTGAGACAATGTGTGTTGAGTGTATACACCAGATAGATCCCCATGCTACGTTGTCTTCATGTCACTGGCTTGCCTCTGGAGCCATGACTAAGCTGGGCTGGGGCAAGAGTTGGAGAGTCTGACCTGTTTTTTGCCTGCACCTGGCAGTTTGGAGAGTTGATTCCCCAGAGGCCTGGATACCCTCAGGATTGGGAACACACAGACCCTACTACACAGGGAGTGTCCACATCCAAGTCCTTGCCCAAGTTCCATTCCTTCCCCACATGACCTCTTCCAGAAGATAGAGCCAAGATTCAGGGTGCAGGAAGCACTGCCATACCATGGGGGAGGATGAGAGCCACAAGGGACAACTGGCATCAGGGTGGATGAGCTGGGGGTTGGGAGAATCATAGGAGCTGTGGGGTGTTTCTCTCCCGTCAGGTCTGCTTTTATGGTCTAGCTTGGGCAAGTCTCTTGATAAAACAGTACATTTTTGTTGTTGTTCTTCAATGTTATTTTATTTGCTGACAATGTGTTATTTAAAAGATTCTGTTTTGGTATTTTACAAGATACTTTTCTTTTTCTTATTTTTTTCCTTTTTTTCCTTTTTGCCATTTTTAGAGCACCCACGCTCTATAATGAGCAGATGTTTTTTTGAGATTTAATTGACATATTACGTTGGGTAAGCTTAAATTGTATAACATGTTTGATAATTTATATATTGCAATATTTATATATTGCTAATTTATGCTAATAAGATAAGTCAAACAGAGAAAGACAAATTACTATATGATCTTACTTATATGTGGAATCTAAAAAAGCCTAACTTGGGATCCCTGGGTGGCGCAGCGGCTTAGCGCCTGCCTTTGGCTCAGGGCGCGATCCTGGAGACCCGGGATCGAATCCCACATCAGGCTCCCGGTGCATGGAGCCTGCTTCTCCCTCTGCCTGTGTCTCTGCCTCTCTCTCTCTCTCTGTGACTATCATAAATAAATAAAAATTAAAAAATAAATAAAAAAATAAAAAAGCCAAACTTGCATAAAAAGAGTAGAATGATGGTTACCAGGGCCTGGGAGATAGGTAAATTGGGGAGATGTTTGAGGGTACAAATATATAAATATTGCAATATGATTATCACTGTAGCTTTAAACAACACCTCTATCACTGTTACATAATTCTCAATTATCTTATGTAGTGATAACAATTAAGATTTAGTCTCTTAGCAACTTTGAAGTTTATAATACAGTATTATTGACTATAATCACTATGCTGTGCTCCAGGTCTTATTTATCCTCAGTTGTCAGTTTGTACCCTCAAACATCTCCCCAATTTATCTATCTCCCAGGCCCTGGTAACCATCATTCTACTCTTTTTCTGCAAGTTTGGCTTTTTTAGATTCCACATATAAGTGAGATCATATAGTAATTTGTCTTTCTCTGTTTGACTTATTCCATTAGCATAAATGCCCTCAAGGTCCATCCATGTTGTTAAAAATGACAGGATTTCCATTTTTATCATGGCTGGATTGTATTCCATTATACACACATACACACACATATGCACATACACCACATCTTTTTTATCTATTTATCCTTTAATGGATGGCTAGTTTTTTTCCCATATTTTGGCTATTATGAATAATGCTGCAATAAACATGGGGGTGCAAATAATTTTTTGAGATCCCATTTTTTATTTCTTTTGGATATATACCCAGAAGTGGAATTGTTGAATTCTGTGATAGTTCTATTTTTATTTTTTGTGAATCTTCCATACTGTTTTCCATAGAGGCTAAATCAATTTACATTCCCAACAGTGCATAAGGATTCCCTAACAAGTATAAGGTGTTTTTTAATTTGCATTTCCCAGATGATTAGTGATATTGAACCATCCTTCCATGTACCTTTTGGTCATTTGTATGTATTCTTTGGAAAATGTCTATTCAGCTCCTCTGCCCATTTTAAAATCAGGTTGTTTTTTGTTATTGATGAATTCCTTTCAGCATTTCTTGCAAGGCAGGTCTAGTGATGAACTCCAGTTTTTGTTCGGCTGTTGTTTCTCTCTCATGTCTTTTAACACTTTGAATATGTCATTTACTCTTTTTCTGGCCTGCAGGATTTCTGCTGAGATATCCTCTGAAAACCTAAGGGGATCCTTTGTGGGTTATAATCTTTTTTTTCTCTTTTAGGAAGCTTTTAGGATTCTCTTTAATTTTTGAATTTTGATGGTTTTATTATAATGTGTCTTAGAGAAGTTCTTTTTCTTTGTTTTTTTTTTTTTTTTTTACATTTTTAAATTTAAATTCAATTTGCCAACATACAGTATAACACCCAGTGCTCATCCCATCAAATGCCCCTCTCAGTGCTTGTCACCCGGTTACCCCATCTCCCTGCCCACATTCCCTTCCACTACCCCTTGTTCATTTCCTAGAGTTAGGAGTCTCTCATGGTTTGCCTCCCTCTTTAATTTTTCCCACTCATTTTCTCTCCTTTCTCTTATAATCCCTTTCACTATTTCTTATATTCCTTGTATGAGTGAAACCATATGATGATTGTCCTTCTCTGATTGACTTATTTCACTCAGCATGATACCTCCAGTTCCATCCACATCAAAGCAAATGGTGAGTATTTGTTTTTTCTAATGGCTGAGGAATATTCCATTTTATATAGAGACCACATCTTTATCCATTCATCTGTCGAAGGACATCAAGTCTCCTTCCACAGTTTGGCTATTGTGGACAGTGCTGCTATAAACATTGGGGTGCAGGTGTCTTAGTGTTTCACTGCATCTGTATCTTTGGGGTAAATCCCCAGCAGTGCAATTGCTGGGTGGTAGGGCAGATCTATTTTTAACTCTTTGAGGAACCTCCACACAGTTTTCCAGAGGGGCTGCACCACTTCATATTCCCACCAACAGTGCAAGAGGGTTCCCCTTTCTCCACATCCTTTCCAACATTTGTTGTTTCCCGTCTGGTTCATTTTTACTATTCTCACTAGTGTGAGGTGGTATCTCATTGTGGTTTTGATTTGTATTTCCCTGATGGCAAGTGATGTGGAACATTTTCTCATGTGCTTGTTGGCCATGTCTATGTCTTCCTCTGTGAGATTTCTGTTCATGTCTTTTGCCCATTTCATGATTGGATTGTTTGTTTCTTTGCTGTTGAGTTTAATAAGTTCTTTTTTTTTTTTTTTAATTAACTTTTATTGGTGTTTAATTTACCAACATACAGAAAAACACCCAGTGCTCATCCCGTCAAGTGTCCACCTCAGTGCCCGTCACCCATTCCCCTCCAACACCCGCCCTCCTCCCCTTCCACCACCCCTAGTTCGTTTCCCAGAGTTAGGAGTCTTTATGTTCTGTCTCCCTTCCTGATATTTCCCAACATTTCTTTTCCCTTCCTTTATATTCCCTTTCACTATTATTCATATTCCCCAAATGAATGAGAACATACACTGTTTGTCCTTCTCCGATTGACTTATTTCACTCAGCATAATACCCTCCAGTTCCATCCACGTTGAAGCAAATGGTGGGTATTTGTCGTTTCTAATTGCTGAGTAATATTCCATTGTATACATAAACCACATCTTCTTTATCCATTCATCTTTCGACGGATATAAGTTCTTTATAGATCTTGGACACTAGCCTTTTATCTGATAGGTCATTGGCATATATCTTCTCCCATTCTCTAGGTTGTCTTTTAGCTTGGTGACTGTTTCTTTTGCTCTGCAGAAGCTTTTTATCTTGTCGAAGTCCCAATAATTCATTTTGCTTTTGTTTCCCTTGCTTTCATAGATGTATCTTGCAAGAAGTTGCTGTGGCCAAGTTCAAAAAGGGTGTTGCCTGTGTTCTCCTCTAGGATTTTGATGGATTCTCATCTCACATTTAGATCTTTCATCCATTTTGAGTTTATCTTTGTGTCTGGTGTAGAGAATGGTCCAGTTTCATTCTTCTGCATGTGGATGTCCAATTTTCCCAGCACCATTTATTGAAGAGACTTTTTTCCAGTGGATAGTCTTTCCTGCTTTGTCGAATATTAGTTGACCATAGAGTTGAGGGGCCATTTCTGGGTTCTCTATTCTGTTCCATTGATCTATGTGTCTGTGTCAGTACCACACTCTTGATGATCACAGCTTTGTAGTACAACTTGAAATCTGGCATTTTGATGCCCCCGGCTTTGTTTGTTTGTTTGTTTGTTTTCTATATTCCCCTTGGCTATTCAGGGTCTTTTCCATTTCCACACAGATCTTAGGATTATTTGTTCCAACTCTCTGAAGAAAGTCCATGGTGTTTTGATAGGAATTGCATTGAACATGTAAGCTGCCCTGGGAGAAGTTCTTTTTCATTGAGATATCCAAATCTCTCCCCAGGTGTGGGATGCTCTCAGCTATGATTTCCTTAAATAAATTTTCTTCCTCATTCTATTTTCTTTAGAACTCCAATTATTCTATTTGAACATTTGGTGGAGTTTCATAGATAATGTAGGCTTTCTTTGTTCTTTTTCATTCTTTTATCTATGTTCTTTTCTGATTAGGTCATTTCAGAGTTTCTGTTTTCTAGGTCACTTGCTTTATCCTCCATTGGACTTACTTTGCTGCTGATGCATTTTCTCTGTTGCATTTTCATTCCCTTCATTAAATTCTTTAGTTCCAAAATTTGTTTGGTTCTTTTTTTAAGATTGACTATGTATATGCACAAATCATAGAGTTCCTTTTTAGGTATTACCCAAAGAGTATGGAAATAATTTTCTGGCCTGGCATATGTTGCACAAAATTATAGATTCCAGAGCTTAGGCATCTCAAGATGTCATCTGGTATAGTGTTCAAGCAAATAAAAAAAAGAAAACTGACTCTGGTTTTAGAAATTAAATAAGGTCTCACAACTATGGGCTGTGAACATGAGATCATGCCAAGGTCAGACCAACACCAACTGATCCACAGCCCCTATTCCAGCATCCTTCTCAGACCCCACAGCATTCTTCCAGCATCCTCCTGACACCCCACAACTCTGTTCCAGTATCTACCTCACACCTCACAGCCCCCTGTTCCAGCATCCTCCTCACAACTCACATCCCGCTGTTCCAGCATCTGCCTCACACCGCACAGCCCGCTTTTCCAGCATCCACCCACATACCACAACCCCCTGTTCCAGCGTCCTCACACAGACCAGCTGCTGTTCCCGCATCCTCTTCATACCTAGCAGCCCCCTGTCTCAGCATAACCTCACAATTCACAGCCCCCTTTTCCAGAATCCTCCTCACACTGCACAGCACCCTAGTCCAGCATCCTCCTCTCACTGGGCAGTCCCCTGGCCCAGCTTCTCCTCACACCACAAAGCCCCCTGTTTCAGCATCCACCTCACACTGCACAGCCCCCTTTTTCAGCATCCACTCACATACTACAAACCCCTGTTCCAACGTCTTCTCCACACCTCACAGTCCTGTGTTCCAGCATCCACCTCATACCTCACAGACCCTGCTCTAGCATCCTCCTCAACCCCACAGCCTCTCTTCAGTCCCCTCGTCCAGCATCCACCTTACACTCCCCAGCCCTGTTCAGCATCTGCCTCAGACGACACAGCCCCCTGTTCCAGCATCATCCTCACCCTTCACTTCTGCCTGTTCCATCATCATCCTCATACCCCCTTGATCCAGCATCCACCTCACCCCTCACAGATCCCTGTACCAGCATCCACTTCATCTCTCAGGCCCCTGAGCCAGCAGGCTCCTTACATTGCACAACCCCTGTTCTAGCATCCTCCTCACACTTCAGAGCCCTCTGTTCCATCATCCACCTTACAACCCACAGTCACTTGTTGCAGCATCCTCCTCACACCCCATAACCCTGTTCCAGCATTCGCCTTCCACGCCACGGCCCTGTTTGAGAATCTACCTCATCCCTCACAGCCTCCTGATCCAGCGTCCTCCTGACATTTCACATCCCCCTGTTCCAGCATACTCCTCACACCCCAGGGTCACCTGGTCCAGCACTCTCCTCACGCCTCATAGCCTCTTGTTCCATCATCCTTCTCACACCTCACAGCCCCTATTCTTGCATCCTCTTTAACACCCCACAGACCATGTTGCAGCATTCTCCTCACACTTCGCAGTCCCCTATTCCAGAATCTTCTTCGCTCCACACAGCCCCTGTTACACTATTGACCTCACACTGCAGAGCCCCCTGATCCAGCCTTCTCCTCACACCTCACAGTCCCCTGTTCTAGCATTATCCTCAGACCCCACAGCCCCGTGTTCCAGCATCCACCTCACATCCCACAGCCTCCTGTTCCCACATCCACCTCACACCCCACAGCCCCCTTTTCCAACATCTGTTTCACACCACATAGCCCCTTGTTCCAGCATCAATTTCACAATGCATAGCCTCCTGTTGCAGCATCTTCCTCATACCTCATTCCCCTGTTCCAACATCCACTTCACACCTAGTGCCTCCTGTTTCAGCATCCATCTCACACACCACAGCCCCCTGTTCCAGCATCCTAATACCCCCCAGCCGCATGTCCCAGCATCCACCTCAGTCTTCATAGCTTCTTTGTTCTAACACCTCTCTCAGGCATGTGTCCAAATCTCCAAGCTCATCAGGTACATTTTTGGCATCTTATTTATCACAGGTAACTACTTATAAAAATTTCTCTGCTCTATAAGTTGAGTTGCCATTTTCCCCTACTCTTTATGTCAATTTTCTTATGGACTACTGCCCAGCCTTGAAAGCCTTGCTACAGATTTTAGGTTTTTTTTTTTTCTGTAGCATCTTACTTCTGGACCTATTTCCAAGCTAGTAAATATTTTCTGTGTCCATACCTCTTCCAGACCTCCCACTGTATTACAAACCACTGCTTTCTGCTCTGCTGTGACCTGATGGCAGGACTGTTGTCTGCACAGCACTTCTGAAGCTCTGCTCAGGTTGGCATTTGTCATCCTTGCTCTTGTGCCCTCAGTGGACTAGTGGGGCTGGGCATTGACTCCCCGATAACCTGCGGCCCCTCTTAGGGTGCATGTTCTCTCATCTCTCCCTTCTGGATGCATCTTGAGAGGGGAATCTCAGTGGCAATTATGGTTTTTGAAATATTGCAGCAAGGCATATGTGTATCTATGTTTAACCAGCATCTCCTATGCCTGTTGACCAACAGGGTCTTCTGTTGAGCTAAGATTATCAACACTTCAAGGAAAGAACTCAAGATCTTTGAAAACTTAGTGTTCCATCCATCTTCCATGTCATATGAGACTCAGTAGAGCAATGGCTGAAAGTACTACTTGTGAGAAGGGAGCCTGACAGGTGGTGTGCATGGTGAGAGGTCATGGCAGATTCTAACCACTCAAGGATCATTCAAGTCCAATGTGATTAATCTAGGACAGAGTGAAGCAGAAGGCAGAGAACACTGATTCAAAGTGAAGATAATGTTTAGGTTCCAAGGCACTGGTTCTAATGAAGACCTAGATCACTGTAGTGTCCTTTGATAGTGTTCACTCTTTCCATCTCTCTCCCCTTCTCCTCCCTCTCTCTTATCTTTTTCTCCTTCCTTTTTCTTTTTTCTTATATTAGTATAAGGCTACATTGTCAAAATAGCAGAATATGTAGTATTTTTTAATGTAATTGAATAATTGACATAACAATATAATTGAGTTAAGCCCTTGAGTAGATCATAAGAAATGCAGTTAAAGTGGAACTTTATCTTCATCCATGCAATCTACTTCTTTTTTTAAATTTATTTTTATTTTTTTTCAATCTACTTCTTAATACATTAAAAGTGGCTTCCTACATTGACAGAGGCTCTGCAATTAGCATGACACCTGTCAAGGTTGTTGGAACTTGCAGGGACCAGAATAGTTTATCAACATTTTGAAGCAACTTTGCCTATGTTATTTGTAAAAATAATAGTTAAAAAGGCACTACATCACATAAAGTGATCTCTGTGAGCACTGTTGAGAAAAGTTGCATTTCAATGTGGATTTTGAACTAAATTTCAGGTTTCTGTAGTATATCACACTTAATAGGCAAAGTATAGAGATACATTGCTGTTCATGAAAGCTGTTTCTAAAATGATTTGTAACCTCTGAGCAGAATGCATTTATCTTCAGACTTCATTAAATTATGAATAGTGCTTTTATTTATTGTCTTTCATGAAGCTTTCAGTGATTTTAATGTCAAGTGCGGTAAAAACCACTTCTGAAAAAAAAAAAAAAAAAAAAAAAACCACTTCTGACCAATTAGAAAAATGTTTTATATAATGCTTTTCAAAAATAGAAAAAAATAAGACAAATGTAACCTGCCTTGGAATCATGGTGAGAAGGAAAAGAGCTTTGTTTATATCTTGGCAACCTGCCTCCTTGGGTTGGATGCGGGGAAATTAACATACACTCAGGCTGCTGAGAACTCACTCAAGGCTCCCTGCTGTTTTGAAGTTTTTTTTTTTTTTTTTTTTTTGATCTGCAACATTTTCCTTTAATTCTTTCTTACTGTTCTTTTTCTTTCTTATATACACACAATCAAAGCCAGAAAGATGTAGTTTTTCGGTTTTTTGTTTTTGTTTTCAAATTGTTTTGAATGAGAAATTAATGTAGTTTTGGAATATAGGTGAGGTTTGGTGGGGTGAAGTCTGGAGCCTGATGACCAATCAAGAGTTCTTGAGACGTCTTTGGTGCAAAATGGTGCTTTTATTAAAGTGCAGGGACAGGACCTGTGGGCAGGACAAGCTACTGCCCGGGGATTGTGAGGGGTGGTTGATTATATGCCTGGGAGCTGGATAAGGAAAAGGGAGATTTCAAAAGAACTTTCATATGCTAAAGAGGACCTACAAGGTGCTGAAGGCTTTGCCTTTGTCAAGTTAAGGTAGTTTCCCCCTCTAGTAAGGCATTAACATTAAGACGGTTGGGAATTTCCTTCTGGAGGTTAGGTTATGCTAAGAATGCTTTTTTCTTGTAAATCACTTGTAAATCAGGCATTTTGTAAACTGAAGGAGATTGGGTCTATAATTTAACTGTTTTTCCTTTCTGTTAGCTTTAGGGCAACCAAGAGTACCTGAGGAATATCACACACATCCCACCCAGGAGTGTTGGTGGTGGTGGGGGGTGGGGGGATGGAGGGGAGGTGCAGGGTGTGAGCTTGTGCTTTGTCCTCAGCTACCCTTCTGTCCCCCATCAGAATGAAGAAATTAAACCCAAACTCTCTTGACCATGGCCCAATTGCCTGGCCCTGACTACTGGCACTTCCTCTCTTTCCCTTCTGCCCCTGACACTGCAGCCCTTTTTGGCCATGGGCACCTATTCAGAACTGTCTCCCCTCCTTCCCTGGGTGTCCTGTGTTCTGAGTGTGTCATTTTTTCAGGCCTCTCTGTCCCAGGACCTCACTCTGTTTACCAAATACTCATTTCTTGTTTATGGGAACTGGTCTTTCATGGCTGAGTTCTCAATGCTGGGAGCAGTGCTCAGTGTTCTATTTTGCTCTGGAATTTTCTGATTAAAGTAAGCATCTTGTTATGAAAGCTCCTTATATTTTGACAGCATTAATTTCAGCTTTCCAAATTTAGGAGGATATTGCCATAGAATTCTGGAATGAGAAAGGATCTTTGGGGTCATCTCATTTGACCTCATATATTCTTTTTCTTTAAAAAATTATTATGTTGTACCCAAGATCGCAAATCTGAGAAACCGCCAAGGAGCTGACACCGATGCAATCACAGGAGGGTTTATTTACAAGCTCGAGCCTGGGTCCAGGTATACCCGACGCAGCGGAGCAGGGACTTGGACCCTGAGACTAAGAGGCTTAGCAACTTTATAGGGGCCAGTGGCCAATGGGATCGCAGAAAGTTGCACAGACATGCTGGTCCACTGAGCCGGATTTCTGATTAGGGTGTGTCCTGGTCTTTGATTAGGGCGGGGCAGTGCCCTAAATAATAAGCAGGTCAGCACAAGGCGGGTGCAGCCCAAAATAGAGTCAGTCCTGCTCTGCTTGTCCAGGGGTAGGGGATTTTGTTCAATTTCCTGGGTCCCACATTCCCCCCGCCCCCCTTTTCAGAGGATCCTATGCAGGACCCAATCATGGGTCCAGGTTGCTCTCAGAGTGAACCAGAGGAATGATTAAGCCAGGATTCTCACCAACCTTGTTGCTGTTCTCTCTCTTATTTACATTAAAGGCCACATAACCCCCCCCCCCCAACCCTTTGTTGTAAGAAGACTAATTCTAATCTTCTTTTTCGAAGGACGACCTCGGACTAGGGAGTCTTAGAGGTGGGAAATAAGTGAGAACGGTACAGTCTTAGCTTTAGGGGATTGTCCTTGTCTGGTTGGCTTTTCCATTCTGTAACAAAGTCTGTGAGAACCGTGTGTGGGTCAGCTGGCCGGACGTGTGTAGTGGACCCAGGGAGTAATCCCGTCGACCTTGAGAACGGTGGGAGTGGTCAGGATCACAAGGTAGGGTCCCTTCCAGCGAGGTTGAAGTGTCTGGTGTTGGCATCTCCGCACATATATCCAGTCACCTGGCTGATATTGATGGGGGTCCGGCGGTGGCCCAGTCTTGTAGAGGGCTCTCAGCTTAGGCCACAGCTGCTCATGGGTTTGTTGTAACATTTGGAGGGAGAAAACAAGTTGGTGGTTATCAAATTCAGCAAGCACCTCAGGTTTTAAATTGGGGATAACAGGTGGAGGAAGACCGAACATGATTTCGTAGGGAGTCAGTCCCATCTTATATAGGGCGAAGGGGAGGAGAGTCACCCAGTCCCCGCCAGTCTCCAGGGCTAATTTAATTAAGGTCTCCTTTAATGTTCTGTTCATCCTCTCTACCTGTCCTGAGCTCTGGGGCCTATGTGCACAATGTAATTTCCAATCTGCCCCAAGTACTAGTGCCACTCCCTGTGTTACCTTAGATACGAATCCTGGGCCGTTGTCTGACCCAATTCTAATGGGAAAACCATACCTCAGTACGATGTCTTCCAGCAGTTTCTTGGTCACGATCTGTGCCGTTTCATGTTTGGTGGGAAATGCCTCTGTCCATCCTGAAAAAGTATCTACAAACACTAGTAAATACCTATACCCATATTTTCCAGGTTTCACCTCAGTGAAGTCCACTTCCCAGTAGGCTCCTGGGTGGTCCCCTCGGAGCCGGGTGCCCGGGTTGGATCCATGGGCAGAGGCATTTGTTAATTGACATGCGCGGCAGCTTGCCACAGTCTTCGATCTTTGCTCGAGTCTTTAATAGTGATCTTTGCATGTCGTATGAAGTCTTCCATCTTCCTTGTTCCCATGTGAGTACTCCGATGCATTTTGGATAGGACTCGCCATCCTAATTCCTCTGGCAAGATGATGCTGGAGTCTGCGGCCCTCCACCAGCCACGCAAGCACTAGGTCATAGGCAAGCGTTTGATCCAGTGTAAGTCAGCATCAGTATAGTTGGGGGAGTCAGGCAGGATCGGTGCCCCCGGATCAGGTAGCGTGGTAGCTAAGACCTGGGTCACCAGAAGGGCCATCTCTTTTGCTTTTAAATCGGCTCGCCGGTTTCCCTTGGCTACTGGTGTGTCTGCCTTTTGGTGCCCTGGACAATGGATGATGGCTAGGGCCTTGGGCAGCCAGAGGGCCCTCAGGAGTTCAAGAGGGCTCACTCAGGGCCCTCAGGAGTTCAAGAATCTCCGTTTTGTTTTTAACAGTCTTCCCTCTGCTGTCAGAAGCCCTCTCTCCCTGTAAAGGGCTCTGTGGATGTGAGTGGTGGCAAAGGCGTACCTGCTGTCGGTGTAGATGTTTATTCGTTTACCTTCCCCCATGGTCAGCGCCTTGGCCAGTGCGATCAGTTCTGCCCGTTGAGCCGACTCCATGGTTACGGCTGCCCCCGCATATCTGAGTCCTTCTTAGACAAAACTGCTGTCGTCCGTGTACCAGGTGGCGTCCGCATTCGGCAGTGGCTTGTCCTGGAGATCAGTTCTGATTCCGTGCACCTGGCGGACAGTTTGTGGCTGTGGGATTCTTAAGACGGTTTCCTTCCGCGCATCTGTCAACCATCTTTGTCCATCCTTTAATTTGTACCCAAGGTAGCTCACCTCTGCTCTGTACATCTGGGCTTTTCTAGCTGAGGCCCGGTATCCTAGGGCCGCTATGGTCTGGAGCAAGTCCCTGGTGCCTCGCAGGCATGTGTCCTGGTCCTTCACCTCCAACAGGTTATCATCTACATATTGTAATAAAGCTAAATGAGGGGATTTCGTTCTCTTTCCTCGGTGGTGAAGAGAACCTGCAAGAGCTGTTGGCAGTCATGTCAAGTAGGCTGGTGGGTAAAGAGAACAGTATCTAAAAGCCCGATTAGATCTCTCGGATTATCAGAACGGAACGGAACAGCTTGGAATGGAACTCACCCAAGTCTTCGTGTAAGGCCTCATTCGAAGATGATCAGTGAATTTTTGAATCCTTGTGGCAGTCAAGTCCAGGTGAGCTGGCCATTGATGCCTTTCTCGGGGTCCGTCCATTCAAAGGCGAAGAGGTCTTGGCTCCTGGGTGCTAAAGGCAGGCTGAAAAAGGCATCTCTTAAATCTAATACTGTATTCCAAGTTTTGTCTGGAGGCAGGGTGGAGAGGAGGGTGTATGGGCTTGGGACCATAGGGTGCATATCCTCTACTCGCCAGTTGACTTCCCTCAAGTCCTGGACTGGCCTGTAATCATTAGAGTGTGGTTTCGGAACCAGCAGCAAGGGAGTGTTCCATGCCGCTTGGCAGGGCCTTAATATGCCCGAGTCCAGTAGTCGCCGTATGTGGGGTGTGATCCCCTCTCATGCTACTAGAGGCATGGGGTATTGGCGGACCCTGACAGGGTCTGCTCCCGGCTTTAGTTCTATGTATATGGCCAGTCGATGCTGGGCCAGCCCAATTACCCCAGTTTCTGCCCACACTTGAGGAAATTCCCGCAGCCAACGGTCAATGTCAGTCATTGGCACTGAGGGCATTTGGTGGAGACGATATTCATCTTTTAAACTCAGGACAAGCACCTGAATCGGGTGCCCCTTCTTGTTTAGGACTTTTGCCCCTTTGAGGTGAAAGCAAATTTGTGCCCCCATCTTGGTGAGTAAATCCCAACCTAACAACGGGTAGGGACACTCAGGGATGACCATGAAGGAGTGGGATACCCGGCCCGTTCCGAGATCCACAGTTCTTCAGGTAGTCCATGAATATTGTTTGGTGCCCATGGCCCCTTGCACCCATGAAGTTTTGTTTGCCAGTTTTCCTTGGGGTTGTAATAAAACCGAATGTCGTGCCCCAGTGTCCACTAGGAATTCAACAGGTTGCCCCTCCACTTTAAGAGTTACCCTGGGCTTGGGGAGGGGTGCCGAACCCTGACTCCCCTAATCGTCCAGGTCCTCCATTTCTAAGATCTTGGCAGGGGCCTTAGATCTTTTGTTAGGGCAGCTTTTCACCCAATGGCCCTCCTCTTTGCAATAGGCGCATTGGTTGTTGTTCATCTTAGGGTACTCCCAAAGGGGACCAGGGCCATCCTCCTTACCTGTCTCTGAAGCCAGCTTCTTGAGGTGCCTCCGTCTTTCCCATGGGTCATCCAGGGTTGTGGCCAGCAGGATCTTGGCCAGATTTCGGGTCTGCTGGTCACTTAGTTTGGTTTGTTGTTCTTCCGGACTTTCTCAATTATTATAGACTCGTTCTGCCACTATCACTAAGTCCTGCAAGCTCTTCTCTCCCAGTCTCTCTACTCTTTGTAATTTCTTTTTAATATCTGGAGCGGCCTGGTTAACAAAAGTCATGATAATTGCAGCCTTTGTTTCCGGGGCTTCTGGGTCCATAGGGGTGTATGCCTAAAAGCCTCTATGACTCTCTCTAAGAAGGCTGCTGGACTCTCATCCTTACCCTGCCTCACATCATAGACCTTGGCCAGATTGGTAGGCTTGTGTGCAGCAGCCTTGAGACCTGCCATTAGAGTCTGGCGGTAGACCCGAAGTCTCTCCTTACCTTCAGCTGAGTTGTAGTCCCAGGTGGGGCGGGATAAAGGGAAGGCAGCATTTATGAGGTCTGGGTTTTGAGTCCGCTGTCTGTCCTCTCCCAGGAGAGACTTCCAGGCTTCCACCTGAATTCGTTCTCTTTCCTCGGTGGTGAAGAGAACCTGCAAGAGCTGTTGGCAGTCATGCCAAGTAGGCTGGTGGGTAAAGAGAACAGTATCTAAAAGCCCGATTAGATCTCTCGGATTATCAGAGAACTTTGCATTTTGGGTTTTCCAATTATATAAATCACTGGTGGAGAACGGCCAATATAACATTAGCTGTTTGCCAGTCTCATTGGGAGGCCCCATGGCGCAGAGAGGAAGGGCGGTGGAGTCGGCCAGCCCCGCATTCGGAGGTGGGGCCGTCCGGTGGGTCCAACCGCGTGTCCCTGCTGCTGGCCCGCGCACTCTCTCGTCAGGGAGGGGTGGCGCCCCTTCTGCAGCCCCCGATGCCTCCAATGGAGGGGCGGAAGCGGGAGGGATGCCCAGTAGGGCAGCGGGAGAATCAGGTCCTCTGGGGAGGAATTCTAGAAGACCAGATGAAGGGGTGCTTCGGGCATAGAGTCGGTCTCCTTTTTGGCTTTCTGCAGGGCTAGAATCTCTGTGGGTCCTGCTTTGGGGGGTAAAAATGGTTTTAGCCAAGGAGGAGGATTCTCCATCATGTCCTGCCAGATCAGGATGTAGGGAACCTGGTCAGAGTGGCCGTCCGGTTCGTCCCTGAGGATCACAGTCTTAACCTGTAAGATAATACGTAGGTGAAAAGTTCCTTCCTGGGGCCATCCCATGTCAAAGGCCATTCTGATATACAATAAAGTTGGAATCTCTCTCTCCGTATGTCTATGCTCAGAATACGAGCTCTTTCCCTAATATCCGAGAAGTGAGAGAGCATAATAGATAGGGGTGTGGTTTCTGTCTCCCCCGTTATGTCCCCAATCCACACCAAGACACAGATAGTAAAGACGATTAACAAGGACACAACAACACAGACAAATGCATAGTTAGCAAGGACATAGTAACACAGACAAACGTGCAAACAGTTAACAAGAACACGGTAACAGACAAACGTTCCGAGCGGCCGCGGAGACAAAATAGAAAGTAACTGAAGGGCTGGCAGCCGGCCCTCCTTACAGATGAGGACCCCCGTCCTCCTTACAGATGAGGACCTTCGTCCTCTATACAGATGAGGACCCAGGACCCCGTCCTCCAGGCAGGGGCAAGGGACATCTCCTCAGACCCCGGTCGACCGCCCACCAGCGCATCCGCCTAAGCCAATGCTGACCCAATACAGCTTGGAATTCCTACAGGTACAGTACAGTTTAGAGCTCTCAGAGAATATGCGCGCAAAAGGTGGAAAAAGTTGAGTGCACTCACCACGCGTGAAAACCTCCCAATGGGGTCCTGGAGGTTTCTTGGATCCCGGACGAGCCCCTAAATGTGCCCAAGATCGCGAATCCCAGAAACCGCCAAAGAGCCGACACCGATGCAATCACACGAGGGTTTATTTACAAGCTCGAGCCTGGGTCCAGGTATACCTGACGCAGCGGAGCAGGGACTTGGACCCCAAGACTAAGAGGCTTAGCAACTTTATAGGGGCCAGTGGCCAATGGGATCGCAGAAAGTTGCACAGACATGCTGGTCCACTGAGCCGGATTTCTGATTAGGGTGTGTCCTGGTCTTTGATTAGGGCGGGGCAGTGCCCTAAGTAATAAGCAGGTTAGCACAAAGCGGGTGCAGCCCAAAATAGAGTCAGTCCTGCTCTGCTTGTCCAGGGGTAGGGGATTTTGTTCAATTTCCTGGGTCCCACAATTACTATTATTATTATTATTATTATTTGCTTTTTTATTATAAGTGATATGGTGACTGGGATCCTAAATTCTATCCTTGATTCCTTGATTTAAGTTTAGCAATGACTTGGGGGGAGAGAAGTGTTGTGCCCAAGATTACGTATCCGAGAAACCACCAAGGAACCGACATCATACCGATGCAAACACACGAGTGTTTATTTACAAGCTCAAGCTTGGGTCCAACTGTACCCGACACAGCGGAGCAGGGACTTAGACCCCGAGGTGGGTTCCAGTTTAGTTTTAAGGGCTGGTCTAGAGGTGGAGGAATTCCTCAAGTTCTGCTTACATTTTGATATGGGGCCTTCAAGGGCATGGAGCTCTGTTCTCATTCTAATATGGGGCTTTCTAGGGCGTTAAGCTGTAAGCTGTTTTTTTTCCTGTAACTGAAGTAATGTAAAGTTCAGCTCTTATTCACAGGGGCCTGGGATGGCTGTACTTGAGCTAACGCTGAACGTGGAATGGCCTTAATTTTCTCGGCCTCCACAGAAGCAATGCCTTTTTTTTCTAATTAAAATTTTAATTTTGACATAGGTGCATATTCACATGTAGTTGAAAGAAATACAGTGATTCCCCGTACTCTTAATCCACTTTTCTCCAAGGGTAATGTTTTGTAAATGTAGGGATGGGAAAAATTTCCCTTCTTCTCTCCTACATTTTTTTTGGCTAATCTTTTAGGGTTCCTAGAGCCAGTTCCAACATGAGAAACCCCCACAACATCAAGGAATTCTCAGGCATTCTACTGGTGCCTGAGAACTTAACTCAATTATGACACTATTTACTCATTGGTAGCGTCAGACTCCATAGGTGAAGCATTCAGTGCCCTCCCCTAACTTCAGAAACCAGCCGGATAAGCCTTAGGTTTCTGACTGACTGGCAACAAGTTAGAAGTTCCAATAACCTCCTCCTTAGGTTCAATTAATCTGCTAGAGTGGCTCACAGAACTCAGGGAAATGCTTACGTTTACCAGTTTATTAAAAAATGTGAAGAGATCACATGATGAAGTTTTGGAAAATAGGTGAGGTCCAAAGCCAATGATCAAGAAAGAATTCTTGAGACATCTTTGGTGCAAAATGGTGGTTTTCTTAAAGCACGGGACAGGACCCAGGGACAAGGAAGAGCTGCTGCCCCCACCTGTGAAGGGTGGCTGATTATATACCTGGGGGCTGGGAGGGGCTTGGGGATAGCATACTCTCTAAGGAATATTTGGAAGCAAGGTTTCCAGGACCTTGAGGGGTCTAGCTATTGTTGGAAAAAGGTCACTTTTTACCATCTAATAAAACCTGAGTCATGAGACCCTTCAGATGGATATCTGTGGGCTATGTGCTTGGGGGATGATTGCCAACATGTATCTTGGGGGTTTAGAGATAAAGGAAATTTCTGAAGGAATTTTTATATGTTAAAGTAGACTTACAGGCTCCTGGGGGTCGGGCTTATATTGCCTTTTGCCTTTAGCAAAATATGAACATTGAGGCAGTTGAGTCCATAGAGGAATGTCCCTCTGCCTGTTTCAAGGACTTGTCAATGTGCTGCCTGGGGCTCGTGCTTTGTCCTCAGCTAGCCCTGTGTTCCCCCATCAATACATAGGGCAAGGTCCCCAAGGAAAGAGCTTCTGTTCTCATGGAGCTTGGTGCCCAGCTTGGTGGCATGTGGAAGTGTTCTGGTTTCCCAAGCATGGAAGCTCTCTGAAGAAAAGGACCAAAAGATATCCTCTTGGGTTTTTATGGAGGCTTCTTTACACAGTCATGATTAAGTAAGTCATTGATTTTTGGTTAATTCAGCTCTCTAATTAAGGAAGAATTAAAAAGATTCATGGACACTAATGAAAATGAAGATACAACCGTTCAAAATCTTTGGGATGCAGCAAAAGCAGTCCTGAGGGGGAAATACATCGCAATACAAGCATACATTCAAAAACTGGAAAGATCTCAAATTCAAAAGCTCACCTTACACATAAAGGAACTAGAGAAAAAGCAACAAATAGACCCCACCCCCAGCAGAAGAAGAGAGTTAATTAAAATTCGAGCAGAACTCAATGATATCGAGACCAAAAGAACTGTGGAACAGATCAACAGAACCAGGAGTTGGTTCTTTGAAAGAATTAATAAGATAGATAAACCATTAGCCAACCTTATTAAAAAGAAGAGAGAGAAGACTCAAATTAATAAAATCATGAATGAGAAAGGGGACATCACTACCAACACCAAGGAAATACATACGATTTTAAAAACATATTATGAACAGCTGTACGCCAATAAATTAGGAAATCTAGAAGAAATGGACGCATTCCTGGAAAGCCACAAACTACCAAAACTGGAGCAGGAAGAAATAGAAAACCTGAACAGGCCAATAACCAGGGAGGAAATTGAAGCAGTCATCAAAAACCTCCCAAGACACAAGAGTCCAGGGCCAGATGGCTTCCCAGGGGAATTCTATCAAACGTTTAAAGAAGAAATCATACCTATTCTACTAAAGCTGTTTGGAAAGATAGAAAGAGATGGAGTACTTCCAAATTCGTTCTATGAGGCCAGCATCACCTTAATTCCGAAACCAGACAAAGACCCCACCAAAAAGGAGAATTACAGACCAATATCCCTGATGAACATGGATGCAAAAATTCTCAACAAGATACTAGCCAATAGGATCCAACAACACATTAAGAAAATTATTCACCATGACCAAGTAGGATTTATCCCTGGGACACAAGGCTGGTTCAACACTCGTAAAACCATCAATGTGATTCATCATATCAGCAAGAGAAAAACCAAGAACCATATGATACTCTCATTAGATGCAGAGAAAGCATTTGACAAAATACAGCATCCATTCCTGATCAAAACCCTTCAGAGTGTTGGGATAGAGGGAACTTTCCTCGACATCTTAAAAGCCATCTACGAAAAGCCCACAGCAAATATCATTCTCAATGGGGAAGCACTGGGAGCCTTTCCCCTAAGATCAGGAACAAGACAGGGATGTCCACTCTCACCACTGCTGTTCAACATAGTTCTGGAAGTCCTCGCCTCAGCAATCAGACAACAAAAAGACATTAAAGGCATTCAAATTGGCAAAGAAGAAGTCAAACTCTCCCTCTTCGCCGATGACATGATACTCTACATAGAAAACCCAAAAGCCTCCACCCCCAGATTGCTAGAACTCATACAGCAATTTGGTAGCGTGGCAGGATACAAAATCAATGCCCAGAAATCAATGGCATTTCTATACACTAACAATGAGACTGAAGAAAGAGAAATTAAGGAGTCAATCCCATTTACAATTGCACCCAAAAGCATAAGATACCTAGGAATAAACCTAACCAAAGAGGTAAAAGATCTATACCCTAAAAACTATAGAACACTTCTGAAAGAAATTGAGGAAGACACAAAGAGATGGAAAAATATTCCATGCTCATGGATTGGCAGAATTAATATTGTAAAAATGTCAATGTTACCCAGGGCAATTTATACGTTTAATGCAATCCCTATCAAAATACCATGGACTTTCTTCAGAGAGTTAGAACAAATTATTTTAAGATTTGTGTGGAATCAGAAAAGACCCCGAATAGCCAGGGGAATTTTAAAAAAGAAAACCTTAGCTGGGGGCATCACAATGCCAGATTTCAGGTTGTATTACAAAGCTGTGGTCATCAAGACAGTGTGGTACTGGCACAAAAACAGACACATAGATCAATGGAACAGAATAGAGAACCCAGAAGTGGACCCTGAAATGTACGGTCATCTAATATTCGATAAAGGAGGAAAGAGTATCCATTGGAAGAAAGACAGTCTCTTCAATAAATGGTGCTGGGAAAATTGGACATCCACATGCAGAAGAATGAAACTGGACCACTCTCTTTCACCATACACAAAGATAAACTCAAAATGGATGAGAGATCTAAATGTGAGACAAGATTCCATCAAAATCCTAGAGGAGAACACAGGCAACACCCTTTTTGAACTTGGCCACAGTAACTTCTTGCAAGATACATCCACGAAGGCAAAAGAAACAAAAGCAAAAATGAACTATTGGGACTTCATCAAGATAAGAAGCTTTTGCACAGCAAAGGATACAGTCAACAAAACTAAAAGACAACCTACAGAATGGGAGAAGATATTTGCAAATGACATATCAGATAAAGGGCTAGTTTCCAAAATCTATAAAGAACTTATTAAACTCAACCCCAAAGAAACAAACAATCCAATCATGAAATGGGCAAAAGACATGAAGAGAAATCTCACAGAGGAAGACATGGACATGGCCAACAAGCACATGAGAAAATGCTCTGCATCACTTGCCATCAGGGAAATACAAATCAAAACCACAATGAGATACCACCTCACACCAGTGAGAATGGGGAAAATTAACAAGGCAGGAAACAACAAATGTTGGAGAGGATGCGGAGAAAAGGGAACCCTCTTACACTGTTGGTGGGAATGTGAACTGGTGCAGCCACTCTGGAAAACTGTGTGGAGGTTCCTCAAAGAGTTAAAAATAGACCTGCCCTACGACCCAGCAATTGCACTGTTGGGGATTTACCCCAAAGATTCAGATGCAATGAAACGTCGGGACACCTGCACCCCGATGTTTCTATCAGCAATGGCCACAATAGCCAAACTGTGGAAGGAGCCTCGGTGTCCATCGAAAGATGAATGGATAAAGAAGATGTGGTTTATGTATACAATGGAATATTACTCAGCAATTAGAAACGACAAATACCCACCATTTGCTTCAACGTGGATGGAACTGGAGGGTATTATGCTGAGTGAAATAAGTCAATCGGAGAAGGACAAACAGTGTATGTTCTCATTCATTTGGGGAATATGAATAATAGTGAAAGGGAATATAAAGGAAGGGAAAAGAAATGTTGGGAAATATCAGGAAGGGAGACAGAACATAAAGACTCCTAACTCGGGGAAACGAACTAGGGGTGGTGGAAGGGGAGGAGGGCGGGTGTTGGAGGGGAATGGGTGACGGGCACTGAGGTGGACACTTGACGGGATGAGCACTGGGTGTTTTTCTGTATGTTGGTAAATTAAACACCAATAAAAGTTAAAAAAAAAAATAAAAAAAATAAAAATTAAAAAAAAAAAATTCAGCTCTCTACCCTCTCTGGAGGTTGGGGAGTGAATCTAACAGTTTTAATCCTCTAATCGCATGGTTGGTCCTCCTGGCAACCAGCCACTGCCCTTGAGTGTGGTCCAAAAGTCACCTTCATTAATGACAGAACACCTATTTCATTTGTTTATTTATACTTATTTATTTAAATTTTTGATTTAAGTTCCAGTTAGTTAACATATAGTTTAATATTAGTTTCAGGTGTACAATATACTGATTCAGCACTTCCATACCACACCTACTGCTCATCACAGCAAGTACACTCCTTTTTTTTTTTTAAGTTTTTGTTTAAATTCTAGTTGGTTAGCATACAGTGTCATATTAGTTTCAGGTGTACAATTTAGTGATTCAGCACTTCTGTATAATACCTCATCAACACAAGTTGATATATTATATATATAATATATGTATATTATATATATATATGCTCATCATCACAAGTGCACACCTTAATCTCATTTTACTTTAATAGCTCTGAAATATTTCTAGGAACTGTGATGAAGACCAGATATATCTGAGGAATGAATGTTGGTCATCCAAATGACAAAAGATATATTTTTTATCATCATTATATCACAGTTGGTTTGATTATTAATTTGGCAAAAGATAAATAGAAGAAAACAAACTAATTTTGTACATATAGGAGCCCCCCTCCCATAGGAGATTTAAAGAGAAATGACCAAGTAGGCAGCTTTTATGGTTTTTAGACAAGGAAACAATAAATTTGTGAAGAATTGACAAAACAAAGGGTCTTGAGTAATAGATTAGTGAAGTAACAAGGTTTGTTGATATAGTCTTCTCAGCCCTAGTTCCCTGTTTCTGGAGGTGAGGATGGCATCTGCCCTCCTACCTTCTGTTGAGATGTCAGATACAAAATGATGACCTTATCAAATTTGGCTGTGCCCTTTGTGTTCTCTCCTGAATAAACTTTCTCATTTCTTTCAGTTTGGATAGGCTGAGAATTTTAAAGTTCAGCTTCCTTTCTGATTAACAATTCCATATTTTTTTAAAACATTTATTTGAAAGAGAGAGAGTGAGCATGAGGCAAAGAGAGCATGACAAGCAGACTCCCTGCTGAACAGGGAGCCCAGTGTGGGACTCAAGCCCAGGATGCTGGGATCATGACCTGAGCTAAAGGCAGACACTTAACTGACTGAGCCACCCAGGCACTCCAATTCCATCTTTAAGTCATATCTCACTTCTCTCATTTTACTCAAAGCATTGAAGAGTAACCAGGCAGCTCCTGAAACTTTTTGCTTAGAAATCCTCAGCCATCTAATTAGCTAATGTCATCCCTTATCAGTTGTCCCTTGCACAAATTAGGATACAAACAATTGAATCAACACATTGAAACAAATGAATTGCCCTCCTAGTACAGGGAGAGTACCTTTCACATACATAGGTTTTTTTTTTTTCTCCTCGGACAGTTCTCCTCCTTCTGAGACCTCACCAGAATTGCTTTTAATATCATTAGCAGCAATGTAGGCTTTTCCTGGTGTATCCCCCCAGACTCTTCTATCCTCTACCCATTACCCAATTCCACATTTTTAGGTATTATAGCAACATCCTCACTTCTCAGTACTACTATAACAAAATGCCACAAACTGGGTGGCTTATAAATGATGGACATTTTTTCACAGTTCTGGAGGCTGGAAATGCAAGGTCAAGATGCCAGCTTGTATCCTCATGTAGTGGAAGGGGCAAGGGATCTCTCTGGATCCTCTTTTATAAGGGCATTAATCCCATTCATGAGAACTCCACCCTCATTACCTCCAAAAGCCCACCTTCTAATACCATCACTTTAGGGATTAGAAATTCAATATATGAATTTTGGGAGGACACAAACATCTAGACACATGCAGCAACCACAGCAGCATGATACAGTTTTAGAACATTTCATCACCCCAAAAAGACTCCCATGGCTCATTTGTGATCAGTCTCTATTGTTACCTCCAGCCTTAGGCAACCCTGATCTTTCTGTCTCTCTAACCTATTCTGAACAGTTCATTTAAATAGAATGACACAATATACAGTCTTTTGTGTTTGACTTCTTTCACTTTGCATAATGTATTTTGGGTTCATTCATAACATAGCATGTATCAGTAGTTCTATGTTGTAACTTATACTACTTTTTATTATCCACTTACCGTGAATAGACATTTGGAATGTTTCCAGTTTTTGCCTCTTTTGAATAATGTTGCTATGAACATTTATGCTTTTGTGTGTATTGTTAAAAGATACATCAAGGCATAGTAAATTTTTAAGAGTTTATTTGAGCAAAAATTAGTTTGAATTGGCCAGTGCCAAACTGGAAGTACTTAGGGAGTGCTCTACCAACAGGAGCTATAGGAAAGACTTTCACAGAGAAAAGGTGGAGGAAGCATAGTAAGGAAATGATTTGATTAGCTATAGCTTAAGGGTTTGCCTTATTCAGGAAGCCTAGTTGACTGTTTATGATGAGTTGTCTTTAGATTTTGATTTCTTAATCTTGAGGCATTTATTACAGGCCTAGATTTTGGTTTGCTTATGTAGGATGAAAAGGTGTTAGAGCCACATTTAATTTAATATTTAATGGCCTTATTTAATTAATTTAATAGGACATATGTTTTCACTTCTCTTGAGTAAATTTCTAGGAGTGGAATTTCTGGTCATATGGTAATTTATTATTTAACTTTTTAAGAAACTGCCAAACTTTTCCATGATGACTGCACCATTTTACACTCCTACTAGCAATGTTTGAGGGTTCCAGTTTCTCTACATCCCTGCCTTTCTTCATATTTTGTTTCAGAAATTCCATGCCCATTTGAATTATAATTAAATAGAAAAAATACTTTCATGATTCAATGAAAATACTGAAGTCTCAATTAGATTAAGCATTTGACTATATACTTCTGGTTTAATAACAGTCTCAGTTAATTGGTCAGAATTGATTTATGTTGTGGAACTAATGGTCTAATTGCCTAGGGATTATATGGTAAATAATTAATGACGATTTACTGCAGCCTTCCTTATAGAACATACTTTAGCCTTCTGCTTCTACTTCTGGGTCATCTAATAATTCAGGAAATGAAATCAGCTTTCTTTAGAAGGCAGACTGGTGCTGTATGTGTCTCTGGGGTATCTAGACTCTGAAAGAACAAGACCCATGATTTATTTATTTTCTTATAGATATAGTATAGAATGGCTGACATTAACAGATACTAATAGCAATATAGACTTTTGTGCATTTTAAACCTCTATGGACTGAGATAAAATAATTTCCTGTGTTCCTTTCCAGATTGTTCACAGAACACTGGCAGCCATGTTGGGTTCCCTTGCAGCATTAGCAGCGCTGGCTGTGATTGGAGATGTAAGTTGTAATGTTTTGAGTCAATGGCTTAACACTCGATAGAGTGTGAGATTCAAAGACAGTCCAGGAATTAGGCATTACTGGTGATTTTCATTCCTTTATATACTATTTCCACATTTATCCCTCAGGAACCCTACTAGAAGCATGAACTAAAAACTTTATCACCATTGATGAGTATTTTTCATTTGACTTTATCATACACACTTTTTTTATTCCCTATTTTAGCTGAGGAAAGGCTCATCATAGTCATTCATTGGCTAGGGCTATATAGCTGAGTGGCGTTAGAGTTGACTCTGGGTACTGTCAACCCTTGGGATCTAAAGGGGGCCATCCTGCATGGAGCAGAGGTAGGAAATGATGAGGTTAGGGTTTTGTCTTGCAGATACCAGGAGGTCCCTAGAGATGCATGTTTGGGGGTGGATGGCACCCCATCAGTGTCTGTGCATGGCTTGTCTGGCAGAAGTATAGGCGTGAATGTAGGAAGGCAGGAGAGGCCAAGCACTCACTGGAGATGGAGGCCTGCCATTGTTTGAGGAGCAGTGCTGGAACTGAACAAGGTGGGAGCATACAGAACTGGATTTGGGGGATCCCTGGGTGGCGCAACCGTTTGGCGCCTGCCTTTGGCCCAGGGCGTGATCCTGGAGACCCGGGATCGAATCCCACATGAGGCTCCCTGTGCATGGAGCCTGCTTCTTCCTCAGCCTGTGTCTCTGCCTCTCTCTCTCTCTCTCTCTGTGACTATCATAAATAAATTAAAAAAAAAAAAAAAAAAAAGAATGTTAAAAAAAAAAAAAAAAAAAAAAAAAAAAAACTGGATTTGGAAACAACTTTATAGAATTCACAGGAGTGTTTTGCTAAGTGCTACTACAGACCAGTCAGTCAACCAAAGAATAATAACTGGCTTAAAAAACTATGTGGAGCCATGCTCAGTTATTTATTTTACTTTTCTTAGTTAGATCTTATATAAACAATACTAACTCTAGGGTAAAATGTCCCAGAGTCCTAAAACTTATACATAAACCACTATTATTTTTATTTTAATTAACTTTAAGGAGTAGTATAATAGTAGTTATTTTATTTTTATAAAATTTTAATGTGGCATACAGCCTGGACTGTGGGTATCTCCCTGGGCCACCCATAGTCCAGGTTGGGAGTCCTCTCCCAACAACCAGACTTTCACACTCCATGTTCCCAGTTCCCCATGACCCCAGCCTTCTCTACTCTGCAGAATTGTTAGAAGATGAAGTAAGAGTTGATAGACAACTGGTGAGTACGACAAGTGTGTCCTTTAGTTATAGCCGTCTTGGCCTCGTGCCCCAACACCAAGGAAGGCATCTAGGGACCTCAATAACCTCAGGGGTCAATCCTATAATTCAGGCTAGAGTTCTTTATGGAGTTGCCAGGGACAGGATTTAAGAAATTTGCTTTTCTTATTATTAAATGCATAGACTTGACATTATTATGCCTTGGATCACAAGTGATTTTCATCAGTGATATATTCTAATTTCAAAGGCAAGGGGATGGTATGATTTTTGACTCTGGCCCAATGAGTGGGGTTGCCATAAAGAGCAGCACATTTTTTACAGCTTATCACCAGGAGGAGGATGCCCAAGATTAATTGGAAATTTGTGCTTTGATTGTAGAGACCCAGCCTGACCCATGTGGTGGAGTGGATTGATTTTGAGACGTTGGCCCTACTATTTGGCATGGTAATTACAATCCTCCCAGTGGGACATGGTTCCAAGCCTGTGTAACCCAGCACCTTCTCTTTTGCTGCTACTGTGGATAATCTTTTATTATATTAAAAACATTGTACTGCTTGACAAGTAGGGCTTGATTAAGAAGTATTAGTGCAGGTCTAGACAATTTTTCCTGTGGAGGAATAGAATAATTAGTGCTCTGGTTAGTTAGGTGGAGAATTGCAGTCACAGGCCTATCTGATAGTTGAATAATATTGCCATTTAGAAAATTTAGCAAAGTTTTTGAGTTACTTCCCTTAAAATATAAAATGGAATATTCTAAATAAGTGAACCAAGTAGTTTTGGTGATTGGAAAAACACTGTAATTACATGGAAAAAGGAAGAAATTGTCCCTGAGTAATAGTTCGTGTGTTGTAAACTGATTTAACTAGAATAAGTGAAATCTGATAAGGGCCTGGACAGCAATGGGAATGTTGCACATGTTCTTGAACAGACCCCACAACAGCTAAGTAGCCTAAAGGAGGATTTTCCCTTTCTGGTCAAAAAATCCTACTCTGTGTAAAGCAGCTTACTATATTTCCTCATTTTCCTTGGTAACATTTTATCCCCCCTGGTAGTCATAACAGAAGGCCATGCTGCTATAAACTTCAATATGATCCAAACTAGCTGCCTCCTCTAGAGTGTAAAGAGATAGATCAGTGCTCTGAACTCAGGCTTTATAGAGAAGTTCATAATCATGTTGGTCCTGAAAAGTATATACTAGGGCCTGGGCATTTGGAAAGAAGAAGGAAGATGTCTCATAAAATAGGTTAAAAAACACTTTAGGTGAGTTGTGTATTAGCTTGCTGGGGCTGCCATAATAAAGTACCACATTTAACAAAAGAAATTTATTTCCTCACTTCTGGAGGCTGGATTTCTGAGACCCAAGTGTCAGCAGTGTTGATTCCTTCTGAGGCCTCTCTACTTGACTTGCGGACGATCATCTTTCCCCTGTATCTTCACATGGTCTTCCCTCTGTGTGTGTCTGTGTGCTCATCTCTTCTTATAAGGATACCAGTCATACTGGATTAGAGCTTCACTTTAACTTATTCTGAGGTACTGGGGTTAGGATTTTACCATATGAATTTGTGGGGGAAAGTGGCACAATTGAGCCCATAACAAATGGTTTAATTTTTTTCTCAGTTGAAGTCAGTTCAGCAAGCTTCTAGGATTCTAGAAATTTGGAGGTGGAAAGATAGTCTATATATCCAGGCTGCTCCCTTTACCTCTTTATTTCATGGCAGTCAGCCACCGATGGGGCCACTGACCCCAATTCCTGAGTCTCAGTCTCTTCTGGATAGTTTTGGCAGCAAATGTGTGGACTAGCTTCCACAAAGGAAGACAACACAGGACCTACTCATTCAATTCAGTTTATGTGAAGCGTTTATTGTTGAGTGAAGCACCACATTCTATAGATAGGTGGCCATTTGGGTTAGGATGAACATTGATGGTTACTATAGACAAGGTGGATATTTGTACTGAGCCTAAACTGATTTTTGGAAATTTTCATTTTGTATAGTATATTTAAAAGACTATATTGAGCCTACTCTTTTCTAAGTACTTTAATTTACATAATTTTACTGAATTTTTATAACAGCCTTACAAGGAACAAAACTTTAGAGGTGAGGTAAGAAAGCTAAAGTACAGAAAATTAAAGAATTTTGTTTGGACAAGATTTAACTACTTCTAAGCGGCAGAGTTAGTACTTGCACATGTATCTTCTCATTCCAAGTTTATACATTGGTATATTACCATCTTCAGAGATGGAATAAAGAATCTTCCAGAAAGTTCAAGCTGGTTGAAATGTCTGGTTGATTAGATATGTAATAAATGGCACATTACTTTTCGTTATTGTCTCTATGTTATCACTAGAAAGAAGCACAAGTTCTGGGTTCAGATAGAACCAGAGAATAATCATTTCAATGTAACTGCTCTTATTTATGTGTTTTGATCAGATTGGTGATGAAAATCTGTTTAACTATTTTAGGAAACAAAATATAACCCAGTTTAAAAACCTTAAAGTGTTTAATTGTTGTTTATGTGGACATGTATGTGCAGAAGGCCACATTCCGGCTCATTTCCTCTGCTGCTTTTAGCTTTGTGACTGTGAGCAAGTCATCTTCCTTTTCTGTCCCCTGGTGTCCTGGGCTATATAATAGAGAGTAATGAGGGGGACTTGGGCGGCTTAGTTGGTCTGGCTCTTAGTTTTGGCTCAGGTCACGATCATGTGTCCTGCATCAGGCTCCACACTGAGCACAAAGTCTGCATGTCTCTCTCCCTCTGCTCTCCCCCTGCTCTCTCTCTCCCTCAAATAAATAAAATCTTAAAAAAAAAAAAAAAGAGTAATGATAATATCTGATGTTTCTTGTGAAGATTAGGTGGAATGATAGTGTACCTAGGGTATATATCCCTGGATAAAAATATAGAGCTGCACACCTGCTAATAAGAGCCTTCATTCAGGAAGTTAGTAAGTGGACTACACTCAGCAAGAGAGCAGGAAGCTTCATGAAGTGACAGCTTTCATGCAGAGGCCAGAGCTGAGATTTGCAACTGATCACTCCAATGTCCTTTCAGGATGGCTCATTGCTAAAAGAGTCTCCTTAACTCCTTTTTCTGTTTTTCCCTACAGATGATCTTAGTAGCTATATTTTCGGAAACTGGATTTTTTGATTATTGTGCTGTAAAGGTAGGTTTGATGTGGCATTTAATATTTATGTATTAATTAATTTTTTGCCATGATGTATTCAGTTAATAAAACTACCATTTAAAGCAAATATTTTGGGATCCCTGGGTGGGTCAGTGGTTTAGCACCTGTCTTCGGCCCGGGGTGCCATCCTGGAGTCCCGGAATCAAGTCCTGCAATGGGCTCCTTGCATGGAGCCTGTTTATCCCTCTGCCTGTGTCTCTGCTTCTCTCTCTGTGTCTCTCATGAATAAATAAAAATCCTTTTTAAAAATAAAGCAAATATTTTAAAGTTCCATTCTCCTTTTCAAAATCACAGCTGTTAATACAGGGTACAGTTGCTGTGCAGAATTAGATGGCTCTGAGCAACTTTCATTTTCTCAGTAAACTGAAGAAGGAAATCAAGGAAAGGAGTATTTGAGTTGAATGTTTGTGTCACATTGGTTAAATTGGCAAGTTGAAAGCTACATATCAAATATTGTTTTGCATTTTAGAGCATCTAAATATTTCAACTTCTGATTACTTGCTTTTTGGTGAAATAATTTCAATGATTTCTTTCTAGTCATTGAACATCTAAATGTTCACTTTTATAACTGGAATCCTAGAGAATCTACCAGCACGTTCTAATAGCCAGACTCCGCTGGTGCTATATCACTCAGGGTTGGTGAGAGGAGATCTTGCCATGCTGTGCTAATGTGAAAGCTGATGTTGTACTTGATTTTTTTTTTTGTTTTGGAACTGGAAAGTTCTTTTAAAAAATTATTTACTCATCAAAGTCTTTGCAAACTCTGAAAGATAGAACCATGCTATGATTTTTGCCATCTTTGTGTATCATCTTGCACCTTCAAATATCTGGCCTCTTCCTCTCAATATCTTTTTTATTTATTTATTTATTTTTATTTATTTATTTTTTTATTGCGAGGGCACGGGAAGGGAGGGTCGGGGTAAAGGCCATTGCCACAGTGTCTGATAGAGGGGCCTGCACCCGCCCCGCCCCCCGCGTCTCTCAATATCTTGATACTGAAAGTCCCAAAATCTTAAGTTGCCAAGTTGCCAACAATCTGCAGGCTTAAGGGTCACAGCCCAGTCTGTCTAACCAAAAGGTGGTTGCAAAATACTGGATAATGTTAAAGGGATACAGTGCTATCACTTTGTAATCAATGAACCCTCACAGGGGACTGTGAGGAGAATCAGAGGGAAGGAGTATAGTCCAACATGGATTCAGAATGTCCAGGAACAAGGTATCACTCCCTCATCTTAGCAAATGTAGGAATCCATGGGCTGAAGTTTCAATCCACCATGGAGTGTTTTCTTGGACTCCTAGTTCTTAGAATCCCTATGAAAAATCACATTTATTCTATAACCCCACTGATCCTGACCTGTTCTATGTGTGTGTATATTTTAGACATACCGACTATCTCGAGGAAGAGTGTGGGCCATGATCATCATGTTGTGTCTCATTGCTGCTGTCCTGTCTGCCTTCCTGGACAATGTGACCACATTGCTGCTTTTTACTCCTGTGACCATAAGGTATGCAGAGTGGCCCTGCCTGGGCGTTAATCCAGGCTCATGGTGGTATGCTCTGACTTCTCAATCTAGCCCCTGCTTTCCCTTTGCTGGTGTGCCCTGGTCTAGCCTATGTCCCCCAGGACCGTGATGCTCAGTGCTTTTGGCTATGGCTATGGTTTTGGCTATGGGTATAACTATGACAGCAGCAGTGGTGGCCACAGAAACATCTGTAGGAGTCAGAAGACTCAGGCTTTGCTGTCCCAGGATGAGGGACAGAGCATTAGTTGCCGGGAGTTCTTGTCCATTAGGCTGATCATAAGTGTAACAGAGCACAGTGTAGGAGCTCTTGCCATGTGGGCAGGAGCATGTAGCCAGGGACTGGGGAAGGTGGGGCAGCCATCTTGCTCTCACCAGGCTCCTTGGAGTGTTGTGGGATCTGGCCTGACAGTCTCACAACCCTGAGGTCATTACCTGAGCCAAAATCAAGAGTTGAGGGATCCCTGGGTGGCTCAGTGGTTTAGTGGCTGCCTTTGGCCAGGGACATGATCCTGGAGTCCCGGGATTGAGTCCCACGTCGTGCTCCCTGTGTGGGGCCTGCGTCTCCCTCTGCCTGTGTCTCTGCCTCTGTCTCTCTCTCTCTTTCTCTCTCTCTGTCTCTCATGAATAAATAAATAAAATTTAAAAAATCAAGAGTTGGGCACTCAGCTGAATGAGTCACACAGGTGCCTCCTTTTATCCATACTTAATGTTCTTTGTCTTGAAGATGGTTCTCCAGCATATCATGGTTTTTCCCTGCTTGGACCCATCATGTCCTGGTACTTGGCTGATCCTAGGGAAACAGATACCCCCTGGGAATTCAGAGGAGCAAGCTACATAATGAAAGGCCCTAGACAAGTCCCTTTAGCTACATTGATCTGGGTTGTGCCTAACCCAAGCTACTGTTTTGAGGATTCTGTTGGATAAAAGACCCTCCTGGACTTGAGGCTGGAGATATAGCAAGTTCAAAGTGATCAATAAGGGACTACCTCCAGGGCTTAGGACTAATTCTAGATAATGACTTTGGCATTTGAAGACTGATGACTCTCAGAGGCAGAGTAAATTGGAGCCTGGGTGGGGGTGGTGGGGTGGTCGTGGTGGTGGGGTGCAGCCCCATAGGTGCAGCCTGCAGGGTGCAGAGTTGGTCTCTTGCCCGAGCTTCTGCAAACTTGGCTGCCTCATCACTCCGGCATGTAGGCAGGGGTTTGGGGTAAGGGGACACTTGGACACAGCTTTCCTGCAAAGGGAATGTAGTACCTCCTAGTATGTGAGGTTCTTCTGAGAGCAAATGAATGCTGGAATGAACATGTTTTAAGGGTGCTGGGAACAGTAACACATACTGCTGATGAAAGGCACCAAACCTCGAGGAGACCTCAGGGGGCATAAGGCAGGCCACACTCATCTCCTCCAACTGAGGCAGCTCTGTTGCTGTCACTGGTTTGGAAACCATAGTATCACCTGCATGTGCCAGGTCCCAGAGTGTTGGTACACTCTCTAACCACAGCTCCAGTGAGAGTGGGCTTCTAGGGGGCACCCATATTCCTGTCATCTTCTCAGCCTTGCTGGAATTTGTTTATATCCTCACTGTTCCAGGAACTAACTTTGTAATTTTATGTGAGAGTAGCAATTCCATTTATTAGTCTAAAAATTATATCTTTCAGATTCAAGTGTTAGTGTGCTTAGATTCACTATTTATATTACCATATTCTTCATGACTTTTTGAGCTTAATAACATTCTTTTGCCTTTGTCTGGAGTAGCGTTAGTCTTCACAGTTAAACAGCTAGGCCCATTTACATAGGATGCCATCTCTATGCTTGCTCTGGCATTATTGATTAGTGTACCCTAATTATTTTCTTGCTGGAGGCAGATCCTGGGAGCTTCCCCTGCTGAGAGCTGCTGCTGCTGATGGTGATTGGGGTCTGATCCTCTTTTTGGGCTTATTCCTGTCCCTGGTCCCTGGATACCATTCCATTTTCAGCTTCCACATGGCTCTGTAGGCTGATCCTCCCACAGATATGCTGATGGTTATGCTTTGAGCTGGGAGATGGTGGGAAGGACCTCTGCAGCACCTTAGAGACCCAAGGCTTGGTTGGTATCTATATGGAAATGGACATTGTGGATGAGCAGGTGTGGTGGGCTATGATATGTTTCCCAAACCTTCTTTAAGGCAATTTTTTCAACTTTGTGCTCACTGGATCCACCTAAAGAGCTGTAGAATGCTGCTGCCCAGGCCTACTCCCAGGGCTTGGTGTGTCATGGGCTGAGCAGTAGGAATTTTCACAGGTTCCCAGATAAATCTAGTGTGCAAGCCAAGATAGGGAACCACAGCCATAGAGTGTGTGCTACTTCCCTAAGGAAGAAGTCCATGGGTAAGTAGTTAGAAGGAAGGGGTGAGGAGACACATTAGGGCTTCAGCATCTGAGAAAGGGAAGGTGGGTAAGGAATTAGGCTGGTAGGCTTGGTGTGAGCTACTGAGTGGTGCTGCTTTGTGTGCTGCCCCACCCCGACTCAGAGGGGTCTGGTGCCCAGCATCCATTCACTTGTGCCAGGGCCTGTACAGAGGGAGGTGTGCTCCTTCCAGATCTGGGGGGGGGGGGGGGGAAGGGAGGAAGGTACATTTTCTTTTTTTTTTCTTATAAATTTATTTTTTATTGGTGTTCAATTTACCAACAATAGAATAGCACCCAGTGCTCATCCCATCAAGTGCCCACCTCAGTGCCCCTCACCCAGTCACCCCCACCCCCCGCCCACCTCCCCTTCCCCCATCCCTAGTTCGTTTCCCAGAGTTAGGAGTCTTTCATGTTCTGTCTCCCTTTCTGATATTTCCCACTCATTTTTTCTCCTTTCCCCTTTATTCCCTTTCACTATTTTTTATATTCCCCAAATAAATGAGACCATATAATGTTTGTCGGAAGGTACATTTTCACACTGATGGTTCACATGGGTGGCCAATTAACTTTCAGAGAAATGCACTTCTGAGGATCAACTGTAGCTCTGTAAACATTGTTGTTTTTGTTTATCCCCCAGCATTGCACTTCCTACAGGTGTGTATGTGCCTCCTCTGTACAAACAAGTGCTTTCAAAATATTTAGATTGCACATGGGCCTGTCACAACTGAATAGCATGGCTACTTTTACTTTCCTCCATTTATGACAGATTATGTGAGGTGCTCAACCTTGATCCAAGACAAGTCCTAATTGCAGAAGTGATCTTCACAAATATCGGAGGAGCTGCCACTGCCATAGGGGACCCACCAAATGTCATTATTGTTTCCAACCAGGAGTTGAGGAAGATGGTATGTACCAGTGTAACAGGATTGCTTTCAACAAATATAGATCCCAGCTTACTTGCCCATTTAACATTCTACCCAGTGTGGAAGCTTTTATTAGAAACCAAGCTCTTCTCTATCACTTCTTCATATTAAATGCTATTGGTTATCTCGAGAGGGGAAGTTAGGTGACTGATCCTCCAGTGTAGAGTGAAGTGGTCTGGTGATTGGATTACGTGATCTACTTAGCCATAGTATATTTATATTAATGGGAACTGAGGTTTCTTCCAAGTAATATTAAGGATAAAATGATCTGTCCCCTTGCATTTTTCAACTGTGGTGGATGAATTTACTGAAGAATTTAAGATTTTTTTAAAGAGTCATAAAATGAAGGTCTTTAGGAATTTTTTGAAAGTTCTCATAAATATTAATATATTATTTATACACTAAAGTAAAAACCAAGTATTAGAGAGTTAAAATGGTATTTTATGTATCTTAAAAGAGTTAAAATTATATAATTTTCATTGTCATTTTTGGTCATTTGAATTTTCTCAATATCTCTTCTGTGAAGTATTAGCAAAAATGCTTCCAAATTAGTAACATTTATTATAGATGATATGTTTATGTGTGTGTCTGTGAAGTGTGTCAGTGTGTTTGTGTGTGTGTGCTGTCTTCTATAAAAATATTTAAGCCTTTGTGAGTTCATGGCTCTGAGGTGTTGGTAGCCATCTTGTAGGCCCATGGTACTCCAGAGATTCAGGATATAACTTAGGTGGCTTTGTCTAAACTTTAATACTCCCTAGTTACCCTAGGAAATTGGCTGGCAACACTTACCAGTGTTGCTTCATGAACTGAGCAGTATGCCCATTATCATGTTACCCTGCAGCACATCAGAAGGTGGCAGAGCCCAGCAATCTATTCCAGGGACACCTATCATCCAGGATAGGCATCATACACATTGGAGAGAACAATTTTAGAGAAAAATACTGTTTTATTTTTATTTTACAGTGATACATCTATTGTAGAAAATATAATTTGCACATACAAATTTTAAAAAGTATTGTAATCTCACCATTCAGAGATAAATCCTCTTAATGCTTTGGTGCATCTAGTCTCTTTGTATGTGGATACACATGGGTAAAAAAAGATAACACAGCTTCTTCTCTGGCTAAAGTAGAGTAACAGAGACTGGATTTACTCTCTTGCCTTGCTTGAGATATCCCAAAAGAAAATTAATGAAAATCCAAACAAAACAAAACAAAAGAACACCCCCCCCAAAACCAACCCCCCCCAACAAAGCAAAACCAGACAGTGGTAAGGAAGATACTGTATATCAGGAAAAAAAGACTGATCTCTGAGAATTGGGAAACAAATGAGGTGAATCCTATAATTGCCCCAGTTTACTGCCTTGAGAGAGTTTCCAGGGTATAGTATAGGAATCTGATGATTCCTTGAGTGGGGAGGATAGGACTGAAAGTATGTAGAAAGCAAAGCTAAGATGGTTTATTTGGTGAATTTTATAAATATTTATGGAAGAAATAATGCTATAATACCAATTTTACATACAGCTTTACAGCTAATTGAAGAAGATATACTTTCCAGCTCATTCTATGAGGCCCTGTTACCTAAACCAGACAAAACCAGTATAAGAAAACTATTAATAAATATTTCTTATGAACACAGATTTTTAATTTTTAAAAGTAAAAATTTAATAATAAGCATATCTAGTTTAATGATATATAAAATGAGTAATACATCATGACCAAGTAGAATTTGTAATATTTAAAAAGCCAATCAATGCAATTTACTAACAAACTACATGAGAAAATTCATATGATCATCTCAATAGATGCAGAAAAATAACTGGTAGAATCAAACATCCATTAGTGATTGAAATCTCTCAATAAACTAGAAAAATAAGAGAACTTCATCAGCCTAATAAGGAGCATCTATGGAAACACTATAGCTAGTGTCATACTTAAATGTGAAAACTGAATGCTTTCTTCATTAAATCAGAAACAAGACAAAAATGTCTGTTCTCACCACTTCGATGTAATATTTTACTGGAGGCTCTAGCTGATACAATAAGGCAAGAAATACAAGGCATCCATATCAGAAACGAAGACTTAAAAAGTTTTTATTTGCAGATGACATGACTGTCCATGTGGATAGTCTGAAGGAATCTGCAAAAAAGCTTCTAGAAGTAATAAGTATATTTGACAAATGTGCAATACAATATCAATATAGAAAAATTAGTGATTTTCTATATTCTAGTAATAAACAATTGGAAATTAGCATCAATATATAAAATACTTTAGGGTAAATCTGACCAAACATATGCAAGACCTATATGCTAAAAACTACAAAACATTGCAGAGTAATTAAAGAAGATCTAATTAAATGGAGAGAGATATTTTGTTCATGGATCAGAAGACCCAATGTGGTTAATATATCAGTTCTTCCCAGATTGATCCACAGATTTGAGCAATCCCTGTCAAAACCAAAACCAAGGGTTGTTGTTTTTGATAGCAATTGGCAAACTGATTCTAAAATTTATATGGAAATTAAAGTGTTCAGAATGGCCAAAATATAACTCTTTTTTAAAAAATTTTTTTTTCAAAATATAACTCTTAATGGGAAGAACAAAATGGGAGAGCTAGTGCTACCTATCTCCAATACTTCCTATAAAAGCCACAATAGCCAAGACAGTGTGGTATTGGCATCACTGCAGGTGAATAGGTAAAAAGTAGAGAGTCTGGATACAGACCCCCACATAGGTGAACAAATGCTTTTGACAAAGGTGGAAAGCCAATTTAGTGAAGAAAGGATTATTTTTTTCACAAATGGTCCTAGAACAAATATGTAGGAAAAATATGTAGGAAACAAATATGTAGGAAACAAATATGTAGGAAAAATGAGCATCAGCCCACGCTTCCCACTTTACCCAAAAATTAACTAAAAAATGGCTTACATACATAAATATAAACTCTAAAATCTTAAAAGTTCAAATAGAAAAAATTTGTAGTAGAATAGATATAGAAATAGTCCAAGTGAGAGTATGACTACTGTATTTCATTAGGCTGTTTTTAGAAATTTCAGTTTCTGTTATTCATCTCTTCTTTTTTCTTCTTCTTGTTACAACATATTAATGAATTAATGCAACAGCTTAGCTGTCCCTGGCCAGGATCACATTAGTATAAATGTAAAATCCCAAGGATGATGCCTTTCTTGGGCATAAACCGAGTTAACCATGCATTATTTTAAGCCCTCCCTTAGGACTCCCTTGGAATCCTCTCTCACCTAAATCCGCTCTCACCTAAGCAGTGGAATGTGACCCAAGAGTCCTGGGCCTCTACCAAGTCTATAGACAGCTAAAGAAAAAGAGCAGTCCATCAGACTATTCCCATATTCCTCCATTATATGCTGACATGCTGTTGTACATATCCAGAATTTAAATATGGTAGTAGGGGACAAAGGTGAATTTTTTGCAAAAATACACAGAGGGCCCTTAAGGTGAGCACTCACTCTGCATGAGACTCAGCCGAAGCTCTTCACACAGCTTTGTGCCAAAGTGACATCCTCTGGGAACTTGGCCTTACGGTTCTCCTTAATTTATTGAAGATGGAGTTCCTTGTCTTCCACTTAATGATTTTCCTTGAATTTTGGGATTAAAATGTATCTTACAGGAAATGTATCTAATGAATGTCCTTTAATGGATAATCAAGAGTGGTTTTAATTTATTTTATTGTAGCTTAGAGATAAGAGAATACTTATTTGTATAGAGAATGCAAATGAATTCATAGTTCCAGGGATAGTGTCTGCAGCAGAGATTAATTTATAAAGCCTCATTACCAATGACAGCACAACCATACATTTTTGTGCACATTTATTTTGCATTATTTTGTTGTTCATCCAGGAAATGAATTAGAAAGAAAAAAGATTATAAAATAAAAATTGTGAAATTAATTTTTAAAATATTCATGAAGAAAGTTAAGTAGTTTAGAGAAGTAATAAAAACAAACAAATCAGTACTGGACTTTGGAACAGTAAAGAAATTCTTCCACATTCTCTGAGGATTAGGAAGATAATACAGGAAGTTAGGAGGAAAGTTCTTCCACCATATCTTTTCCACACCCTGTTCACTCCTCCCAGATTCCTTGGGATGGTTCTCTACTGGCAGGTTTTCCAGTACTGAACACATAGGTGGGGAAGACTTCCAGGGTCCTCCTACACTATAGGATTCCATGACCAATAGTGTGTTGTCCCTTCATCTCCTAACAGGCTAATGGGGATATAATCCTCCTTTGCTAGTTACATTTACTCCTTTATGCCTGTTCTAGGGAGACTCACCAGTGGTGAACGGGGCTATTGCTTTTTGTTGTTGTTTTTGTTTTTTTGTTTTTTTTTTTAGAGTAGTGAGGGGCCAAGGGAGAGAGAGAATCCTAAGTAGGCTCCATATCAAGACCCTGAGATCATGACCTGAGCTGAAATTAAGAGTTGGATATTTAGGGATCCCTGGGTGGCGCAGCGGTTTGGCGCCTGCCTTTGGCCCAGGGCGCGATCCTGGAGACCCGGGATCGAATCCCACGTCAGGCTCCCGGTGCATGGAGCCTGCTTCTCCCTCTGCCTGTATCTCTGCCTCTCTCTCTCTCTCTCTCTCTGTGACTATCATAAATAAATAAAAATAAAAAAAAAAAGAGTTGGATATTTAACTGACTGAGCCACCCAGGCACCCCTTAACTATTTTTTAAATAATAGTTGAAAAATTTGTTTAGGGGAGCCATGTCCCTGTACTTCTGAATGACAACTCACAGATCAGAGGAAGGCTTTTCCAACGGTGCCCCAGAGATGTGTACACTGGGATGTTCCCTTGGTTTTCCCACCATGTGCTATCCATGCTGGGGTGTTCTTTTGCTGCTCTTCACCATGATTTTCTTCTACTTAATCAGCTGACAACTTTGATGGTATCACTCTCTGCTGCTTCCTGGTCTTCCTTCTGGTCACTTCCACTTAGTCTCTGTTGTGGGATTTCTGCTTCCACATGGCTCTTCAATTTCTGTGGGTCTTGGGGTTCTGCTTTTTTGACCATCTTTCCTCTTGGGTCAGCATTCTGTAGTGGAGCTTATGCCCTCTATGGCTTGCTGTTTTCTGTGTACTGGGATCACCCACTTCCACATTTCTGCAGAACATGGAAGGTTTGTGCTTCCTTCAGATGCATGTATTTTATGACTTCTCCTCCACATACTCGAAGTATCCCTCACATGCAGGATGTCCCACATCAGATCCCTCCTGTTATCATATCCACTCATGTAACACCGGGGGTCTTCTCCTTGTTGAGTCTCCAGACTTGATTCTATCTTCAGATTATATCATGATATTTACTAAAATATTCGGTGGATTCAGCTAAGCCCTACTATAACTCAGTTGACTGTTCTGACTTGTTCCAGAGTTAGTCTGAGGGTATCTTCCCTAGAAGGTGATATTGGTGCACCAGAAGTAGCTCAGCTGGATTCCCCTTGGATATATGTAGTTTATGCAGCTATGGATGTTCTAATCTGATTTGGGGGGAATCCTGTTTTCATAGTTTTACATGCCTCAAATTTTGGCCACTTCCACTATTGAATGAGGGCTTTGTGAAAAAATTAAGCAGAGAGTATCTGAGTGGAGAAAAACCAAAAAAGTACAAAATAAGACTGAAAGGGGCAAAATAGAACCAGCACCCTGCAAGAAAAGGCTGCATTTAAGCATTAGATTGATGCAAGTATAATAGTGGGTGGTTTTGTTACTGAGGACGTTAAGGAGAAAAGTGTAGGAAGGTACAGAGGCTTGTAAAGCAGGGAGGCCCAGATACATGCACCTAATAAACTTAGTGAAAATATTTACATCCCATGATACATTGCATCTGCCTATATTATTTCTTAAAATTTTCAGCTGGGATTTTCCCACACTCTGCATTGTTCTCACTTAATAATTCCACCCATTACAACTCTACTAGCAACCATATACTTCCCCTCAAAGCTGTGTTTTGTTGTGGAGACCCACTCTGGAGCCCCTTAGTCCTTTTCTTTCTTTAGTCTACCCATCACTTGTTTTTTCAATTGTCCCATCATTTCTAACAGGACAAAAAATTATAGTTAATATGTGCAAAAAAGGGCCCAGAATTACTCAGGATACAAGCACCTCTGCCTTTGTGGGGACCTTCCTTCAAACAATATTAATTACATTCAGGGATCACCTGTATAAGCACAGAGTAAAAGACAGACAAAACCAGCCAATGATGCTGTTGACTTAATCCCTGACAGATTAAGCTAGTAGGGGATTTTTATCCCAAAGCAGAGACGTCCTCAGCAGCTGACCATGACAAATAGTTCTGCAGAGGGGCAAAGGAAGTATGAGGGGAGGGAGAAGCACCTGCCTGGGACCTTATGGCCAGAAGGGACATTCTGGGCCTCCTCACTCCTAATGGCCTTTGGCCACCCTGCAGAGGGCTGTGCTCATCAACCAAGGATGTTCTTTCACATTGACAGCAGGGACTTATTTTTTTTTTAAGATTTTATTTATTTATCATGAGAGACACACACAGAGAGAGGCAGAGACACAGGCAGAGGGAGAAGCAAGCTCCATGCAGGGAGCCTGACGGTGGGACTTGATCCTGGGTCTCCAGGATCAGGCCCTGGGCTAAAGGCGGCACTAAATCGCTGAGCCACTGGGCTGCCCGATAGCAGGGACTTAAATGAAATATTAAAAAGACACATCTTACCTGGAAATAGGCAGTTATTGCCACATAGTTTTAAGTTTTGCCTCCGTCTGTCTTTTTTCATCCTGGGAGAATGTGTCCATCCAGTAGTGAAAGTAGACCCAGTTAAGGTTGAGATTGTCTGTGATAACCTGTTTTTGTTTTCTCCTAAGGTTGCTTGTTATTCAGGTAGGACTTGGTTTATTGATATGAAACAAAGCTTAAACATTTTCAAAATTGTAGAGAAGAGTCCTTGTTCTTTTGTGGGTTTTATGCTGGGCCCTGTGGCCCTCTAGCTAACACCCACTACTCTGACATGCCTGCCCCTGCTGGGTCTTAGTGCTCAGCTTTCCCTGGATCTCTCATTTGGAAGATCCTGAAGTGGGAACCATGCCTATACAGAGGAGAATCCCATTTGTCATTTAATTTCCCCTTTCCTATTTCCAGGGCCTGGACTTCGCAGGATTTACTGCACACATGTTCGTTGGGATTTGCTTCATTCTCCTGTTCTCCTTCCCACTCCTTAGACTTCTTTTCTGGAACAAAAAGCTTTATAACAAGGAACCCAGTGAGATTGTTGGTGAGTATAAGCAGCATCTCATATAGCCTCAGAGTTTACTATCATAATAATTTTTTTTTTTTTTCCGGAGGACGTTGCCACAAAAAAGGCAGGAGGTTTCTTACATTTAGAACATCAGGGAAATGTCGGTCACTGGGATGCTGCATACTCAGTATGTTCCTGTCTGCCTCCTGGTATGCTCTGTGCTTTCAGGGACTTTAAATCCATGGCCTTTCTTTAATTTTCTTTAGGGTGAAATCTGGGAAGCAGTGGCCATTGGATATAGTTCGTATACCATGACATCATTAAACCACATGTATACAACACAAATAGCAAAGCATGTAGACTAGTGTTCAAATATGTTATACTTTGAGATTAAATGTGATTACAAAAATAGTAACATAATCCAGCACAGAGGATATTGTACCATGTTTTTTTTTTTTAAGATTTTTAAAAATATATTTATTCATGAGAGAGAGAGAGAGAGGCAGAGACATAGGCAGAGGGGAAAGCAGGCTCCATACAGGAAGCCTGATGTGGGACTTGATCCCGGGACTCCAGGATCACACCCCGGGCTGCAGGCAGCGCTAAATTGCAGCGCCACCAGGGCTGCCCGACATTGTGCTGTGTTTATCAAGAATATATTGATGAGGCACCAGCCAGCAGGAAGAGGGTTCATGACCATCTTTTGTCTTTGTATTTTTCTTACTTAAAAATTTTAGTAAATGTTTTATTGAGAATATTACTGATCCCTATATATTAGAAGCAATAGATTATCTGGGAAACAGCTATCCTTTTCTCAGCCAGACCCTGTACAGGACATTGTGCAGGTTGCCTGGGTAACAGAGCATAACTGGGTGATAGGAACACAGTGACAAAGGTGCATTTCCTTCTTTGTGATTTCAGATGGTGTGGTGTCCTCACAGAGCTCATAGATTGTATATTTACCTCTCTCATCCTGTTATTCCTGTATCCTTGTACTGGATAGGACTTCAAGTTTTCTTGATCTTTAGTAAGATAAAAAAAAAAGTACTATTTCTTTATGAAAAGCTGATGATCTAAATGTATTCTTATCAGTCCTCCTGTTCATCAGATGGTGACTGTACAAAGCAGATCTGCCTTTCTTTCATGCGTGACTTTTGTATTCAGAGTTTGACTATTTTTGTTCTAGTTTGGAAAACATTGTCTTATATACCCTCTCAAGAGTCATCTATATAAACCAAGCTTGTTCTTAGTAAAATTTAGTCACCCACCTCTCCCAGAGAAATGGAATGATAAGCAGAAATTTCTATGTTAGGCAATACTTATTAATCACATGCACAAAGTATTGGAGCATCCTTGTGGATATAGAAATGGTACTTTAAATATTTTTATTTTTTTAAGATTTCATTTATTCATGAGAGACATAGAGAAAGAGAGAGAGGCAGAGACACACACACACACAGAGAAGCAGGCCCCATGTAGGGAGCCTGATGTGGGACTCAATCTTGAGACTCCAGGATCACGCCCCTGGCCAAAGGCAAGGCACTCAACTGCTGAGCCACCCAGGTGTTCCTAGAAATGATGCTTTAAACATGATCAAGCAATAAGGAGTTTCTGAGTGCCCACTCAGCCTAGTCCCAAGTGAAGGGGATGTAAGTGCAGGACAAGTGGGCACACTCCCTGTGCTTCAGCTGTTCATGGGGCAGTTGGATTGGCATGGTCCCCACCCATGGACCTGATTTTGGGGGGGGGGTAAAACCCAGCATAGGGTACAGGAGGGAAGAGCAGGTGCACACACAGATTTTGGGGGCCAAATAGAATAGTTCTATTGGCTGCAAGGTTGAAATAGCTTCCTGCTGATGTAGCATAGTTTGCTTATTTTGGAGAAAGATTGTATTTCCCTGATGGCATTGATAATTCCATATCTCTGATGGTCTATAGAGCAGGATGTGCCTTTCTTGAGAAAAAAAAGAGTCCCAGATCCTTCTGTTCTCTTACAGCTTTATAATGGAGGAAACTACATATAATCCCATTACTTCCCTATTTTGAAGAAGAATTTAGTCAAAACTGACTTTTTTTAAAAGATATTTCTGGCGGTGAGATGCCTTGATCCATTTTTGCCATTGACCAATGTATTAGTTTTCTAGGACTGCTGTAACAAAGTACCACAGACTGATCAGCTTAAACAACAGATGGATTATTTCCACAGATGCTAAGAGTACTTCATAGGCCAGAAGAGGTGGCTTATTTCTTCACAGTCTTGTAGGCTGGAAGTCCAAAATCAAAGTGCGTGCAAGGTTGATTGGCTCAACCAACCAACCAAGTGGAGGAATCTCTTCCAGGCCTATCTCATTGGCTTTTAGATGGCCATATTCATGTTTATGTGACATTCTCCCTGTGCGTGTTTGTGTTCACATTTCCCCCATTTATATGGACACTAGTCATCTTGGATTTGTGACCACTTTAATGATTTCACCTTAACTAATAACACCTGCAACAACCCTATTTTTGAATAAAATCACATTCATAGGTCTTGGGGATTAGGACTTCAATACATGAATTTGGGTGGGGGACATAATACAATCCATAAAACCCATTGAGAGATATTCAGAATGTTTTGCCATCAACTAGTATGTGTAAAATCTGATAACTTAATATTTAGTTTTAGTTTTCTGATGGAAAGGGTCACACCAGTGGAGAGCTAAGGAAACTGTGATCACAATGGATAATCAGTCAATAACAATTTGATTGTGCAGGTGTAGCTGTATCTCAGTGGAGAGTTAGAAAGTTATCTTGTCCTGTTATGCTAGCTTCTCCCCCAACTTCCCTGATGATCAGAATGACCTGAGAACAATTGTTATATGTTTACATTACCAGGCCCACCCCCAGGAATTCTGTGCTGTTAATAAGCTCTTCTGGAGAATGCTATCTTGACATGAATTTAGGATACACAGATTTAGAAGTATATGAAACAAATCTGTATAATCAACTTCTCCACTCTTCCTGAGTAAGGAGTTGAGAAACATTTGAGGGAAGTGGGAAGAAATGGTTGGGACTTGGATGATGCTGAAACCCTATGCCAATGCCAAGACAAGCTGTAAATCAGCACAGAGCTGTGCAGTCAGGGCAATTGCTCTGGGCCACTGTGGGTCATAGGGCTCTCCAATTTTAGCATGCTTATTATAACTGCAGTTTCCCAGGCCCTATCCTAGAGATTTGGGTTCAGTGAGTCTGTAGTGGCATCTAGAGCATTTGTCAGAACAGGTTTGGTTATGCTGCAGTAAAAAAAAAGTAACCCTGAAATCTCAGTGAATTGCAAAGCACTGTTCTTTTCTTCTCTTTGGCTTCATTGCCCCTGTGCACTGGGAGTACCCTGCTTGTCATTGGTTCTCAGAGCCCTGAGCTGTTGATCATCAAAGTAGAGAGAACCGCTTGTTCCGCTCCATTCTTGACCGATATGGGATGCCTCTGTTCATAGCTTGTCATCTTGATTGTCACTAGGCCCCACTGGTCACGGGGCCAGGATGAATCAACCTAGGAAGGGCCCAGAATGGAAAAGAACATGACTGAGTAGCCTGGGTGGCTCAGTGGTTTAGCACCACCTTCAGTCCAGGGTGTGATCCTGGAGACCCAGGATTGAGTCCCGCATCAGGCTTCCTGCATGGAGCCTGTTTCTCCCTCTGCCTGTGTCTCTGCCTCTCTCTCTCTCCCCCTCTCTCTGTCATGAATAAATAGATAAAATCTTTCAAAAAAAAAAAAAGGAAAAGAACATGACTTATTTGGCAAAAAAGCACAAATAACCACCAGTCTGTCCTCCTGTTCACCAAATATCAGCTTAAGTTGCTTCTTGTTTATATTTTGTATAGAATTTTTGTGTCTGGGTACATTAGGGATACTGGTATAGAGTTTACTTTCTTGTAATGTCTTTTTTGCTGTCCTCATAGAATGAGTACAGAATCACACCCTCCTCTTCAGATTTTTGGAAGAGATGGTATAGAATTGCTGCTACTATCCCCTTAAATGTTTGTTAGGACATTTACAGACCTGGATGTATGTGTGTGGGGTGTGTGGGGGAAAGGTTTAACTACAAACTCAAAATCCTTCATAGACTTAGGGCTAGCTATTACGATTATCCTATTTCTTCTTAAGTTATTACTGGTAATTTGTATCTTTTAAGGAGTTTATCTATTGTGTTTTTAAAAAATATTTTATTTATTTATTCATGAGACACACACACACACACACACACACACACAGAGAGAGAGAGAGAGAGAGAGAGAGAGAGAGAGGCAGAGACACCGGCAGAGGGAGAAGCCAGGCTCCGTGCAGGAGCCCGATGTGGGACTTGATCCAGGGACTCCAGGATCATGCCCTAGGCTGATGGCAGGCGCTAAACCACTCAGCCACCCAGGGATCCCTGGAGTTTATCTATTGTATCTCAGTTGTTGAAAGAATTATTCTAAAGTTGTTCATAATATTCTTTCATTATCCTTTTAATGGATATTTCTGATCATGTAATCTCTCATTTCTGATATTGGTAATTTGTGTCTGCTTTTTTTCTGATTGGTCTAGTTAGAGTTGATTAATTTCGTTGATATTAAGGAAACAGCTTCTGATTATAAAGATTTTCTCTACATTTTTTTCTCTTTTAATGATTTCTACTCTGATATTTATTTACTTCTGCTTACTTTGGGCTGATTTATTTTTCTTTTGCTAGTTTCTTAAAGTAGAGGTTGAGATTATTTTATATATACTTCCTTTTCTAACACAGGTGTTCAGTGCTCTAAATTTCCTTCTAAGTACTGTTTCAGTGACCTGCCACCAGTTTTCATATGTTTTATTTAATTTCCATTCAGTTCTAATTACTTTCTGATTTCCCCTTTGATTTCTTTGATCCTTAGATATTTTAGATGTGCTTATTTAGGAAATATTTAGGTATTTTGCAGTTACCTATATCAGAGACTATATGTGGTAAAACTCGAATCCTTTTAAAATTCTTAAGATTGTTTTATGGCTAGAATTAAATGTTTAGCCCTATAAACATTCCATGTGCAACAGAACAGAATATGTATTCTGCTGTTTTGGTGGGGTTTTGTCAGTACGGTCAGTTAGGTCAAGTTGGCTGATAATGCAACGAACAGGTCTTCTGTATTTGATTTTTCTATCCATTTGTTCTATCAATTATCAAGAGATGGAAATAGAAATCTCTAATTATGGTTGTGGATTTGTCTATTTCTCTTTGCAGATATGTGATTTTTGCTTTATATATTTCAAAGTTCTGTTACTGGGGTACATAAACATTTAGGGTTGTTATTTCCTCTTGAAGAATTAACACTTTTGTCATTATAAAATAACCTTCCTTATCCATAATCATGTTCTTGCTCTGAAATCAATTTTGTTAATGTAGCAATTCCAGCTTTCTCTTCACTAGTGGTAGTATAGCATATCTTTTCCATCCTTTCACTGTGTCTTTATATGTAAAGTGCATTTCTTGCAAGTAGCTAGCAGTTGAGTCTGCTTTTTTATCCAATCTGACAATCTCTGTCCCCTAATTGGTATGTTAGATTATGATTCATGATATGGTTAAATTTAAGTGTATCATCATGTTTTCTATTTGTGCCTTCTTTTCTTTATCCCCTTTTCCCTAATTTTATGCTTTCTTTTGAATTAATTATTTCAAAAATATTTCATTTACCTCTTCTTTTTTCTGTTACATTTTGGCTATAGTTGTGTTTTGTGAGTTTAGTGATAGTTATACCACTAACTTCAATTGATATTATACTGCTTAACACAAACAGAATCTTGTAATAGTAGAATTCCATTCCTCAACTCCTGGCCTGGGCATCTTCCCCTCAGATTCATCACTTGGAGCTGGATGACCCTCCTCTAGGCTTTCTGGCAGCCACCACCTCCTGGGAGAGAGAATATATCCCACATGGTAATGTCTTCGCCTGTTTTTTTTTTTTTTTCCAGGTATACAATAACCTCAAGTAATGCTATAGGAGCTTCATTGAGAAGCTCAGGAAGATAGGGGCTAGAGGTAATCAGAGAGGTGGAGATGAGACATCTAATGATGTCTCCTGGTCAGAGGCCAGTATGGCAAAGGTAAGAGCTTATACAGCAAGATCAGAGTTCACAGTAGTGCTTACCTTTTGAGGATCTTGATCTTCCCTAAAGATCTTTGGCTTTATTCTGCAAGCCATGGGGAATCAATGGATATTTGAAAGAAGGAACCTATCTATCTGTCTGCCCACATTTATCCATCTTTCTAGATGTATCAGTCTAGATAGATTTATATTCCTAGAAGATAGGTAAGTAGGAACATAGATAGATTTCTCTTTATATCTACTTATATAACTATCTATTTATGACTAACCATGGGTGGATTGGTAGGAAGTGACTCCAGTCAGAGGTTACTGAGGAACAATCAGAATCACCATGTGTGAGAATATGAGGCCTAGATAAGCTGGTGACCTGGGGTAGGAACAGGTGGATCCTATAAGAACCATACCAGTTTATCCCAAACTCCATTTGTGACCAGTATTGCCCTGGCTCATGTTTACTTATGATAGAGCTTATATTTCTTTCTATCTTGTTAGAGACTCATCTTGTAACTTATAAATTTTTCTCCTTTAGCATCTAGCATGTTATCTGACACCTATACATGCCCAGTAATGTTCACCCAAAAATAGTGGAGAGTGGCACTGATAAGACCAAAATGACATTTCAGGCTCATGTACCTGGAAGATTAATGATGTCATATAAAAATGAAGAAAGTGAGGGGAGAGAGTTTTGTAGGGAGAAGATAGAATGTTTATCTTTGAACCTTGGCAGCACAAGCAGCAGAGAACAATATCAATTAGCCCACTGAAACCAGGGTCTTAGAGCTTAGCAGAGATCACAGGGTAGGGAAATGGTAGAAGTGTGGAGGCAGCCTGGGAACTGAGGAGCAAATACACTTGGGTAAACTGAGTTCTGGGTGCAGGCAATGAGCTTCTTTTCATTTGGCAAAATCTCTCTCTCAACTAAATTCCCTGCTAGTTGATAATGTCTTTCATCCAAAAATTAGGAGAACAAAAAAAAAAATTAGAACAAAAGTACAGTACCTGAACATTAATGCATGGGTTTTGCTGAGGAGAATAGCTCCACCTGTTTGATTTGATGGGTTAGAAGGCAGCTAGGCTCTGGGTGTGTATGAGGGGGCTGAAGTCGTCTCAGGAGAGGACACCTGCAGAAAGGAGCCTGGGGACCTGACAGAGCATTTTCACAGAAGCAGCAGTGGCTCCCAGGCTCTGCTTCTCCACACACAGATAGGGAGAGGACTCCCAGCCTGTACCCCATGGATTAGCCCCAGAAACTAGCAATGCTCTTGTTTAGCTCTTTAAGTTGATCAGCCACTTGGAGAAGTGTCTATCACCAGCATGCCTTGAAAGACTGGCTGGAAAGTCTCTGTACTTTATGGATAGCCTTTCTTTCTTTCTCTTTTCCTTTCTTTCTTTCTCTTGCTTTCTTGCTTTCTTGCTTTCTAATGGATGGGCTTTGAATGATATCTTCTGTGTAATGTGGTTCAGAGCATTGGGTGAAACACTGGCACTATGTGGACATCCACTGAGACAGCATAGTCTCATCTTCCTTTTTTTTTTTTTTTTTTTTCATCTTCCTATTCTTGTCCCTGTGTGGTGTTTTTGGCTCATTGTTTCAGGAGCTTAGTTTTTTCGGTTTTCTCCTCCTCCTGCTCCTCCTTTTAATGTTGAGTTTCTTATGCTGCAAAGTAACAATATGTACTGAATGAAAGCACAATCCATATCTTAGTACTAAAAGCTTTTCATCTTTGTAAGGCTGAGGCTTTAGAGAAAATCATGTGTTAACTGAAATGGTTTTAGTGCCCCTATCCTCTGTTGATTCTCTTTTGTGAGTCTTGACACACGTTATTTGCAGTCTGTGTTTCTGCCTAGCTCATACTTGTTTTCTCAGCATTTGTAACAGGTCTGTCATATAGTAGGTGGTCAACACTTGTTTACTGAATAGAAGGGGCATAAAAGATGGTATTTTCCTAGTCATTGAACCCACAAGTACGTGCTACTTCACAGGATTTGGATAATCACTCTGCCATACACCTCTTCTCTGAGCTCATTGTCAAGTGCTCCTGCTTGAGAAAGGGATCTGTCTTTTAATTTCATCTTGAACTCTTGTAATATGTGGTATAGTACTTTGCACATAAGAGGTGATTCATAAAAATACCATGCTTCCTTGTATTCTTTTGGTGGATATTTTGATAAATTTATGTAGCATCTTTAACTGTAAAATAGAGGTTAAATGCAAATTTTCATGAAATATTTTGATACTTTAGGAGTCAATAGATTGACAATTCCCTTTTTCTACTCTTCTATACCAGAAGATGCCTGAATTCATTTGTGGGTGAAATTTGCCTCATTATATTAGCTTGAGCATTTCATAAAGTTGTCTATGTCTCTCGGCTGTGTTCTTTCATGGACAACAAGCTCAGTTTGTAGGCCTAGTCAGAAGGGAAGTCATTCCCTACCTCCTGCTTTAGCTACATGCCCTCCTGCTGAGAATTACACTTGTATTTCCAATGTTCACTAGATCTGTTTCAATGATTAGGCAATGCCTGGATTTTAACTGAGGGACCCAAACTTCTGGCTGCAAGAAGTAATTTCCTGGGAGGGGAAAAGGTTCTTAGGGGCTAGCATTGATATGTATATTCAAGAATTTATCTTTTACCCAAATCACATTACTTTGCATCCATGGTAATTTTTTAATGTGGGCTTTGTCTCCTGGTTCCATTACAATAACATGAATGCTAAGAAGCTATTGCTTTGATTTGGCCCTTGAGACATATGTGCATCATCAGGTATGTTTTTCCTGGTCTTGGAAGATGGTGAGGAGGGTGGAATGCCTGCTGGTGTCTGAGGTTGTGGGAGACTCAAGCCTCATCTTTCCTTTCCTACAGAACTGAAGCACGAGATCCATGTCTGGCGCCTGACCGCACAGCGCATCAGCCCAGCCAGCCGAGAGGAGACAGCGGTTCGGGGCCTGCTCCTGGGGAAGGTGCAGGCACTGGAGCACCTGCTGGCCCGAAGGCTGCACACCTTCCACAGGTACCAAGCCAGGGCCCTGCTAGGACTACTCTTTGTTGACACGTTCTCTATAACTGTAACTCTACCTTTATGCCAGTGGGTACGTTTTGGGCAGTATACACTGTGTAAGTCTCTTGTGGTACATTATTTTATCTAACCCTTACTAGAATTTCTGGGATAGTTTCAGGATGAGAAAACTGAGGCTCAGAGAATTTGACCAACTTGTCCAGGATTACACAGCAAGGAAAAAGTGACACCAGGGATTGAATCCACACTGAACCCCTGCCTGTTGCACTTCCACACATAACATTTGTTGCATAATAAAAATAAAAAACAGGGATCCCTGGGTGGCGCAGCGGTTTGGCGCCTGCCTTTGGCCCAGGGCGCGATTCTGGAGACCGGGGATCGAATCCCACATCGGGCTTCCGGTGCATGGAGCCTGCTTCTCCTTCCACCTGTGTCTCTGCCTCTCTCTCTCTCTGTGACTATCATAAATAAATAAAAATTAAAAAAAAACAGCATAACAAATGAATCTAACAAAATACTCTCCTAGTAATTGATTTTCAGGTACTTCAAAAAATAATTAAGTCCTTCTCAATTCATTTCCTGTCATTTGCTTTCAATCAAAGCTGAGATGTAAAAGGTAATGGAGTGGTGAGTTTTTCCTTCCAACTCTGATGAAATGCTGACTTCCAACCTGTCTTCACTTTGGGAGTGCTGATGGGGAAAGCAGGAGCATGTCCACCTCTTGGAACATTGAAGCATTACTGCTACAGAGCTGGGAACTGGGCAGAGATGAGAAATCTGTCAAGGCAAGGGAAGTTTGAATCCTTGTGAATGTAGTGTAAATGATCTTGCATGTTGCACTTTGCTGGAACCAGCCCTGTGTTCCCAGGCTGAGGACAGGAGCTGGGTGTGGTGCCAGCGCCAACTCTTGAGAATCATCCAGTATGGCTGTCTCATAGCCTGTTCTGTTTGTGGGGGGAAAGGGCCACAGGTGAGCCCCGTGGTGACTCACTCTCTCCAGAGAGGCAGCCAGGGCAAAGCAATGTCTCAGCTCTATCCCAACTCCACCAGGTGGCACTGGGTAAAAACGTCCTGAGGCTCCAGGAGGACCCTGAATTGCAGGCCAGGGACCAACTTCAGCAACAGGCAGAGATTGATTGATTGATTTTCAATTCATTTAGCCATCATATAGTACATACTTAGTTTCTGATGTAGTGTTCAGTAATTCATCAGTTGCATATAACACCCAGCGCTCATCACATCGCATGCCCTCCTTAATGCCTGTCACCCAGTTACCTCGTCTCCTCACCCACCTCCCCTCCAGCAACTCTCAGTTTGTTTCCTATAGTTAAGAGTCTCTCATGGTTTTTCTTCCTCTCTGATGACTTTCCATTCAGTTTTTTTCTTAAAAGGAGAAACTTTGTAAATTAAAGATGCAGGAGTAAATTGCTCTAAATGTATTGAGCGATTGACCCATTGACTTTCAAGCTTCAACATCCTTTGTCTGCTGTGAGGTGTATCTCAGGGTTACAAATGTGAGGAAACATGGGCTCCGAGGTTCACCAGTTTCTATCAGCTCATCCTGTGTTGTTCACAGATAGAAAAACTAGGGCCTGAAGATGGTAGTGGCTTTGCAAAGCCACACAGCCACTGAAGAGCTGAGTAGAATGAAGATGATCTAAGGCAGGTGATGGCCCTGCAGGTCTTGTTTTTACATATTCTTTTAAAAAATTGTCCTCAGGATTCACCTGGGTCTGCTGTGATTTCTTTTAGGGTATATTCTGGCTGTGTGATCAGCCTCCTTTGATACTTATGACATGCTAGTGCTCATTAAAATTAAATTCTCCACTGTTCTAATTGATAAAAATCACCACCAAAGCAAGTGGTATTTCTTTTACTATTTTTTTCCATTAGTTTAGTTATAAATATAGCATGACCTCGTTTTGAAAAAAAAAAAAACTGTAGAAAAGTAGAAAGTAAGAAGAGATATACAAAAGTAGCGTATCATTATTCCCCTTGTTCACATTTTGGTCAGTGTTCTTCTGATGTTCTCTGAACTCATGCTCACACATACATATGCCTTCACATACCTCATTAACATTCCATTCATTTCCTGTGTTACTTTTCTTTGGAAATATAGATGGAGTATCTTTCCCAATCCATAAACCCAGCTCCACTGGTCACCTTCTGTGACTAGGTGTGCACCATTACGTGACTACTTCAGGTGTGACTTAGTGGGTGGTATCTGGGCCAGAGGTCCATGCTAAATGTGCTGCTGGTTGCTGCCCTATATCACTATGAAAATAATGAGTCTGCCTTTTTCTCCTTTAGACAAATCTCACAGGAAGATAAAAATTGGGAGACCAATATCCAGGAACTACAAAAAAAGGTATTGTGGTTTCTTCTCTTAAGGGTTTCTGATTTACCTCTTGTTTCACACAAAGTTAAGACTGAAAGTAATTTCTCTTTTTATTCCTGTAGTTGTATGTAAGGCATAAGTTATTTCTAATAGTTAATGGGAAAATCATTTCCCTGACATGGTAGGCTTACTTTGTCCAGAAATTGAAAAGTCAAAATTTTTCTAGCCCTTTGAGATTGGATGGCCCTTCCTATGGTTAATTTGGCTGCAGAGAAAGTTGCCTGGGTGCCTGAGGCTCTTGAAGATCTTCTTGATCCTAAAAGGCAAGTCTTGTGGTTCCCATTGTGTGGATGAGATTGTGGAGACTGACTCAGGTGAGGCATGCTGTGTGAGATGGAGAAGTGTTTGGGACAGAGATGAAGTGTATGTGTGTGTTCTTCATATGGTTCTCCTTCTGGTGGACTCTGACTTTTGGGTCCTATTGCTAATTTTCCTGCCTTCACAGACTTTCTTAGTGTAGCTGAGGACACATAGTGCCCTTCTCCTAGCCACTCCTAGCCGAGAAAACTCTGCTCCAGATCTGCTTTGAGATATTTGTATCTTTGTGAACTTTTGAATCCAGGTAGTTTCTTTCCTGGGGGGGCAGGGAGAGGGTGAGTATCCACTTTCTTATTATGGTAAGAACATTTTGTCCCTTTTTAAAGGAAATTTGGATATGAGGTCCTGGTGGGTAATATGTTCTTTGGGCCTGTCTTCCCAATCTCCGAGATGGTTAGGGTTAGGAAAGAAGGGTGTAGCTATGACACTTTTCTGGACCCCAGGCTTATGCAGACACTGCCTGCTTTGCTAGACCGTGTAGTGCTAGCTGTGAGTTAGGGAAGAGATTGTGTACCTCTCCGTGTACCTGGTGGATAAGGATTGAGGAGAGGTGGAAGGGACAAGCAAGGAGCTTATAATATGTAAGAGTTCTTACTGTGATAGCTTCTGTAGCCAAAAGGAGAAAATTTGACAAACACCCAGAATAACAGATAAGCACAAACTTTGGATCATTCCCACTTATCCCAGGCAAGTGATGCTAGAATATTCTTTGACTTGCCTGCTCCCTCCGTTTCCAATTCTGGAACTGCCCATGAAAATACCCATTTTCTATGATTAACATGGCTATACAGAAGTTATGTAGTGTTTCCCCTCACAAGAGGTGAGATGCCATGCCCTTTTCTTCCTAATTCACCATCGCAGACTCATCTGGCAAATTGGCCTTCCTTGGAGGTGGGAAGAGGAAGATGAATTGGCTTGTGGCCAGTTGAGCCACAAGCTTAGGCAGTAGGTGAGGAAGGAGGACAGATGTTCAGGAGATGGCCCACATGATCGGTGAGCAGGGGGCTGGGGACTACAGCCAGAGCCAGTGTAAACTGGAGGAATATGCTTGTGGTTTTTATGGCAGCATCTCTAACTGCATGACCAGAGAAATCCAGAGAGAAAAATCTATACCTATACACACATCTGTCTCTCTCTCTCTCTCTCTCTCTCTCTCTCTCTCTAACTATACCTGTATCATCTATCTCTAACTCTGTCTCTATCTCTATCCATGTGCATACCCATAAGTATCTGTCTCTGTCTCTCCCTATATCCATATTTATACCCATAGCTATACTTATATCTAATTCTAGATAGACACAGATGTAGACAGACAGATGTGCTAGTGGGACTATGTTTAAGAAAGGACATGACACAGTTGTTAGTTCACATGGTGGAGTACGATTCATACAGGGGCCTGATTGGTGGGGCAGGATTACTCAGTGCCCTTCTGTACAGGTTTTCTGGGACTGTTCTCCCTTCCCTAGCTCCACACAGCTGTGGCCTCAGAGCCCAGCAGCCTCTGGAGACCTTGCCCTATCTTGCCCCTGTAGCTCAGATCCACTGCAACGAGGTCTGCATCTCTGAGGTTAATGAAGGTACTATAGAGCCCTCTGGCACCTCCCCTTAGCCATGAACAGCTTTTGAGGCTCCAATGGATGTCATTTTGGTGATTAGGGCATTGCCAAGTGCCTTTTAGGGTCTCTGTGAACATGAAAGGATACAGTAAGTGGGAGTCATGTTATTGTAAGAACATGTTAACCTCAGTGCCACCATGAGCAGGGATTTGTGTAATAGGAGAATAGTTGAATTAAAAGGATATGAGCATGTAGCACCTGTGGAAATGCATGGCCAGATCCTTGGAAGTCATATATTATTCCTCAGTGATTGGCCAAGATCTCACCTACTGCTTGTGGTGAGGCTGGGAGCACTTTCTGCATCATGTTGAGAAGCTATTTAGCCAGGTGTTTTATATATATAAAGATTTTATTCACTTATTTGAGAGGGAGAGGGAGAGAGAATGGGTAGGGAGAAGGAGCAGAGGGAAAGGGAGAAGCAGACTCTCCACTGAACAGGGAGCCACATGGGGCTTGATCCCAGGATCCTGAGCTGAAGATAGTTGCTTAACAGAGTGACCCACCCAGGCACTCCTATACTATATTTTAAATTTATTGTGTTTATTTTTTTATACAGGTTTTGAATGCTGTAATCCCAAATCTATACAGTCTTCCTTGTAATGAATTACCTTATCATCTTCCTTCAAGTTCAAGAAGTTATATTTTTAATCTTCAGGAGAAATTTGTAGTAATTCAAGTTATGTAGGATGATGGACATATTGCAGGAAATAGAAGATAGTACCCAGTAAATGAGTTGCATTTTCCTCTCTCACAGCACAGGATATCAGACAAGATTCTGCTCACCAAATGCCTGATGGTGTTGGGATTTGTTATCTTCATGTTCTTTCTCAATTCATTTGTCCCTGGTGTTCATCTTGATCTTGGTGAGTCTAATTTTTTGTTACCGTATGTTGATAGGTTTTGCAATTGCTGTCATAGTCTGGAAGGTAAGATTTCAAAGTTTGTTCCTAGAAATGGGTGAGGAGGGCTGATGTGGAGTATGGCTAGCCTTTGATGGAAAGAAGGAAACTTTTATCCACTACCTCTCTTTTTATTTTCCGGAATAGAGAGAGAGAGAGATAGAGAGAGAGAGAGAGAGAGAGAGAGAGAGAGATGCATCTCCAGCCCCTAGTGTCTCAGTGCAGGGGTTCTCAGCCCCTTCATGGTTTAACACTACAGGAAATATGAAGTAGAGTAGGTATTATTATCTCTTTCATACTTGATAACCAGATCTTTAAACTGTTGCTTGAGAAGCACCCCCAGAAGAGACAAGAGGTCCTATCAGCAAGGACACAGTCCTGTAGTTTGTGCAACTTGAGGTTTAGATGAAGGACTGAACAAGCCAGAGGAGTGCAAGAAGTCTGTCCCCCATGGTGCATCTGTTTTCCCCATAGCGCAGAACCCCTTCTCCATCCTCTCCCTAGGTTTCTCTTCTGTTGCTTCCTCAGTGCTATGGCTCTCACTTTCTGTTTTCTCAAGCCCTGTGTTGAGGTTGCAGGGCCTGTCCCCACCTGAGATATGCTTATCTCGCAGAATGAGCTCACCAGATGTCTTCTTGACCCTGACATTTCTCCACTCTTCATCAGTATTTTACACATTCCTTAGGTTTTTCTTACTGATTTACAGTTATCTATATTGGTGCTATTACAGCAAAACAAAATCCAAATCATTCCCAAAATGCACCTCACATGTATGTACAGGTTTATATGAGAAAGGTAAATTTGAAGTCCTATCAAGGAGTATTTTCTTTATAGCCAAAAGATTTATGGTTTTCCCTCAAGAGGAAGCTCTGTTAAGATATGTTAACTATTTTTTTTTAAGATTTTATTTATTTATTCATGAGAGACACAGGCAGAGGGAGAAGCAGGCTCCCTGTGGGAGCCTGATGTGGGACTCAATCCCAGGGCCCCGGGGTCATGAGGCAGATGCTCAACCATGGAGCCACCCAGGTTCCCCTGTTAACTATCTTTTTATAAAAATTTGTTGTACTGCAACATTTGAAGAAGATAACTTCTATAGAAAGCAAAGCCTCTTCACTTTGTAAAATAGATGGATAATGTGAGCAAGCTTCAGTTATTCACAACCACATCATTGCTCCTTTGGATCTAGGCTACTATTAGGTATATTAGATTGTAGATTAATTTCCCTTTTCTGTCATATGTAGAAAGACACATTGCTAATGTCTTATACATAGTACACGATATACATGCTTTTGACTGGGTGTCCAGCTTTATATCATGTGTTCACAACCTCTCAGAATTTATTTCCTTAAATAATCTCAAATCCAATTTGCCAGGCAGCCTGAGCTGAGTTCTAAGATGACAAGTATTCTTTATCCACACCTGAGAGCCAATCCACATAGAATCCTGATGTATTAAAGAAGAATGCCAAAGAATGCCATTGTAAAAGCCACAATGCTTTTACATTTTACATTGTAAAAATGTCATGAGTTTTAATTGAATTTGGTGTATTACATCTAGAAATTATTGTGCAATGTAATTATTTTGAATAATGCTGCAGACATAATGTAATTTTAGCATTATAAACCTTTAAGAGATGTTACCACTGGTAATTAAGCAAATACAATAAAATACAATAAAACTGGTGTTTGTGGGCAGAAGGGTTCCATTAGATAATTCTTTTGGTTATTTTCAGAATATTTTGTTTCTAATTTTATTTGGAATCACACTTTAAAAGAACATAGCATGTATTTTAAAGACTAAAAGATATGGGAGTTTGCATGCAATTTTGTCAGCATTTGGCAGCAATCACTGTATAAATAACAATACTTTAAAAATTTAAAGTCACATCTTTAACTATATGGACTTTTAAAATCTTGATTACTGCAAAACTTTTTATTTTAGCCTGAGAACGCTTTTTACTAAGATGTTGCACCTCTCTTTGCATGGTTGTTAAATCTGTGACCCAGGGGCTTCTTAAATAAGAAGCTTTTAAATCTCGTATTTTCAGTTAGGGTTGGTGAAGAAATTATTTTATTTGGGGATCCTGGAATACATAACCCATATATTTTCATTCATCATGATGAAAGAGTTGAATTGATGAGGAGAAAAGTTCAATTAGCACATATTTTAAGTGGAGCATAGTTTCCTTATAGTAACCCTGCTAATGGGAATAGGAGCAAAATTGATGCAAGATTTTCCCAGTGCTACAGTCAGTAGATGTAACTTTGGTGATTTGCTGTTTTGAATGTGATGTGCTGTTTAAGTTGAGCATAATGACTACATGCTGTCATATAACATCATGAAACACATGACATTATATAAAACAGCATGATATATGATAAAGTGGTGTCATATAACACTGTGTACAATGTGACATCACATAATTACCATATGGTGTCATATAACATCAGATTATGCCATGTAACAAAACATAGCATCATCATAACACATTCCTTCATTTAAACATCATAACTTAAACACAACATTAATTCTCATTCTCCTTTTCTTTCTTATTTTTTAAGTTACCATAGAGAAAAATGGACTTTTCCTTTTGGTACAAAGTTTTATGTATTTTAACAAAGATACAGATTTGTGTAACCATCACTACAATTGGAATACAGAACAGATTCATCACCCCCAAAAACTTCAGTGTTACCCTTTATTAGTTGCCCCCTGCCTTAATCCCAGCACATCCTGATATGTTCTCTGTCACTATAGTTTTGTCTTTTAGAGAAGGTCTAATACATAAAATCAGATTTTTTGCAATTTTTGGAATTGGGATTGGCTTCTCTCACACAGCATAAAACCTTTCAAATTCATCTAAGTTGCTTTGTATATCAATAGTTCATTCTTTTTGTTGCTGAGTAGTCTTCCATGGTATGGATACATTTTGTTTATCCCATCACCCATTGAAAGACATTTGAATTGTTTCCAGTTTTTGGTGATTGTGAGAAGACCTAGTCTAATTATTTGTGTACATGGTTTTGCATGAACTTAAGTTTTCACTTCTATTGGGTAATTACCTATGTGTGGGTAGGTATCATGTGCTAGGTGTATCTTTAGCTTTAAAAGAAACTGCTGCACCATTTTCCAGACTGGCTATAGCAGCTTATGCTCCCATAGCAATGCTTGGGAGCTCCAACTACTCCACGTGTTTGCCAGCATTGGACATGGTTAAATACCTACCTGGAATTCCAAGCACCTTCTACATGCCTTAGATCTAGAACTCACGTGTTATTATAATGGTTTGTTTGTGTCTCTGTCTTAAAGTATCCTCCTTGCCCCAGGTAGACTCCAGGGCATGGTCCATGTCTGCTAAACTTTTCTCTCTTCAGTGCCTTGTGTAACTGCCTACAGTTAATAGATACAAGATACAGGGTACAGAATGCATGAACAAACTTCTTATTGCTTCTTATAGATTCTAACTTAATTATGAGAATTTTAGACATGGCTGACTCAGCGTGGGTACTTTAGAGAGTAAAGCCTGGGCAAAGGCTTGTGTGTGGGTCTTTCATTGGGAAATATAATTCCAGGGAAGAGAAGTGAAGGATAGGGAGGCAGAGTAGTGCTAGTGAAATGTGATAACCACTACACCGTGGAAACATGGAAGCGGAATAGTGAAAAGAGAAAGCCAAAACAAGGCTACATAATCCTCTGGCCACTGATGTGGGCCACCGGTAACTCTATCCCATAGGGTTGTCTGAGAAGAAGTATGGAATATGTCTCAGGTCTGTCCTGGAGTTGCATGGAGAGGGGGAGCATTTACCTATTGGCTCGTTCCTCACTATGGAATGCAAGCTTGCATATATATATATATATATATATATATATAGCTTTAACTTTTTGAGGAACCAATAGACTGTTCTCCCAGCACCTTAAATTTTATATTCCTGAGAGCATTGGATGAGGGTTCCAGTTTCCCCACATCCTCACCAACACTAGTTATTGTCTATCTTTTTGATTATATCTATACTTCAGGGTGTGAAGTAGTGCCTAATTATGTTAATGAGATGGTTAATGGCTAATGTTGTTGATCATCTTTTCATGTGCTTGTGGCCATTTGTTTATCTTCTCTGGAGAAATGTCTTAAAATACTTTACCCATTTTTAAACTGGCTTGTCTTTTGGTTGTTGTTGAATTATAAAGTTCTTCAGATAGTCGGGACCCTAGTCACTCATCAGATATATGATTAGTAAACATTTTCTTTTATTCTGTGGATTTTCTTTTTGCTTGATGGTTTCCTTTGAAGCACAAAAGTTTTTATTTTGACGAAGTCCAATTTATCTATTTCTTTCTTTTGTTCCTTGTGCTTTTAGGGTTATATCTAACAAACCATTGCTTAATCCAACATCATAAAGTTATGTACTTCTGCTTTCTTCTAGAGTTTTAGAATTTTGGATCTTCCATTTAGGTTACGATCCATTATTTTTATATATGGTGTGAGGGAGGGATATTTTTTTTTTAAAACTTTATCCCACAGTTTTATTAAAGAATAATTGATACATTGCTGTATAAGTTTAAGGCATACAGAATGATAGTTTGATTTATGTGTATTGTGAAAAGATTACTACAGTATGTCCAGCTAAAATTTATTTTCTCATGTAGGTACAGTAAAAACAAAAGAAAGAAGAAAAAAATAAAATTTCTCCTGTGATGAGAACTCTTAGAATTTACTCTCTACGATTTTTGTATATACCATACAGCAGTGTAGCTATAGCTTCATGTTGTACATTAGATCCCTGTACTTATTTATCTTATAATGAATAATTCAATCTCTTTAGTCAAATAGATATATTCAGATGTTTTATTTCTTCTTCAGCCAGTTTCAGTAATTTGTGTCTTTCTAGAAATTTGTCCACTCTATCTAGGTTATCTAATTAAAATTTTTTTCCATAGTATTACAGGCATACCTCAGAGATATTGTGGGTTTAGTTCCAAACCACTGCAATAAAGCAAATATCACAATAAAGTAAGGTAAATGAATTTTTTTGGTTTCCCAGTGTGTATAAAATTATGTTTACACTGTGGTCTATTAAGTGTGCAATAGCATTATGTCGAAAAAAAAAGTGTACGTACTTTAATTTAAAAATATTGCTAAAAATGTCAACCATCATTTGAGCTTTTCATGGGTCATGATCACTGGTCACAGATTATTATAACAAATATAATAATAATTTTTTAAATAATAATTTAAACACTTGAAATATTGTGAAAATTACAATAAGTGACACAGAGACATGAAGTGAGCAAATAATGTTGGAAAAAATGGTGCTGATAGACTTGCTGGATGCAGGTTGCCACATAACTTCAATTTCTAAAAAACAGTGTCTGCAAAATGCAATCAAGTGAAGTGCAATAAAATGAGGTTTGTCTGTATGTTATAATCTTTTTAAACTCATTTAAGTTCTCTGGTAATGTCCCTACTTTTCTTGCTCAGTCTAGCTAAATGCTTGTCAATTTTGTTGCTCTTTTGGTTGCTGACTATCTCTATTATCTTTTGATTCTTTGTTTCATTTATTATCATTTTCGTCTTTGTTTCCTTCCTTCCGCTTGCTTTAGGTTTAGTTTGTTCTTCCCCCCAACCCCCCAGTCTTAAAATGGAAGATTAGATTATCCGCCTGAGATCTTTCCTCTTTTTGAATGAAGGTGTTTACAGCTATAAATTTCCCTCTTAGTGCTACTGTGATGCATCCAAAATTTTTGTTTTGTGTTTTCATTTCCATTCATTTCAAGTATTGTCTAATTTTATTATGATCTCTTCTTTGACCCATTGATTTAAAGAGTGTGTTGTTTACATGAGGAAGATTAATCCCCATGTGGTTTGGCTTAAAAATCAGAAGGGCTAAATTCTGTGAGTTTATAAAACCAGTGGTACTTGGAGCCTGGAGCTTTAAAAGTTTGCTGAGTCAGCACAAGGTAAGCTGGAGGGTGAGAGATAGCTGGGTTGCTCCCTTAAAGAGACAGTAGCCTATGTGGAGAGGCAACATGAAAATGATACTTTATACAATGCTGGGGGAAAACAGGAGACCTGTTCATACTAATTTTGGAGTATGTTGGGGGACTTCTTTGAAAACAAAGGAACTGGCAAGCACTATTTTCCTCCCCCAGTCTGTAGTATAAACACAGAGCCACCCTGTGAGAGCCCCAGATGCATAGATACTTGCTAACTAATCCTCTAGCAGCGTACCACATGCATGAGTTCTCCTGAGGACTAACTTACTCTAAGCCTACTAGCCTTGGCCCTGGGTTCAGGGCAAATTTTGTTAAAGCTGCACATGCTCCACAATCAGACTTGGTACATAGCTTCTCCAGGGTACCATGTACATCCTCAATGGTGTCCAGTCAAATGCCCCTACCACTACTCTACACTGCACCTAGTCATGCACCTCGAGCTGCCCTTACATGCCACACTCAGCCATGTGCCCCCAGCCACTGAATCATGACATGCCTAGGCACCCTTGCATGGGGCACCCAGCTGTGTACCCCTAGCAACATAGCACACAGTGGTCAATCACACACACCAGCCACATTTGCATGCATGCTGCACTCAGCAGCCAGGTACATAGCTGCCACCACCCATCCACCACACTGCGCACCCAATTGCACACCGCCAGTCACCCTCAAGTGCTAGGCCCAGCTGTGCCCAGCCTCGTGCCTCTGGCAGCCTGGCATGAAGCCCTGCTTTCATAGTGCTTCGAGGGATACAGGGTAGGAGTAGTGGACTAGTGAAAACTTTGCTATACTGCTGCCCTGTTACCAAGTTCTCTGACAGGCACACCTCCTCAGAGCTGGCCTGCCAGGTGGTATCACTAATACCACAGAAAGCAAGCACAGCTCACAAGTCAGAGAGTTGGTGCAGATGACCACACTGAAAGGAAAAGTGACTCTAGGCACAACAGCACAGGGTAAGTAACACACATAGGATACTCTCCTTAAGTGTCAGGTTCTGGTGAACAGGGAACATACCACTTTAGGGACCCCAGGACCTCTTCATAAAGTACTATTTTCAAGAGCAGGAGACACAGCTGGCTTTCTTAGCACACAGCAGACACAGAGTTACACAAAACGAGACAGAGAAATTTATCCCAAATGAAAAAATAGGACAAGCCCTTGGGCAAAAATCTAAGTGAAACAGATCTACATAACATGCATGAGAGAATTTAAAGCAATAATAATATACTCCCTGGACTTGAGAAAAAAGTGGAAGACATCAGTGAGACTCTTTTAACACAGAGATAAAGAATAACATAGAGATAAAAGGCACAATAATCAAAATAAGAATTTGATGGAAAAACAGCAGGCTGGAAGAAGTAGAGGAACAAATTAGTTACCTAGAAGACAAAGTAATGGAAAGTAATCAAGCTGAACAAAAGGGAGATATAAAAATTATGCAAAATGTGGGATCCCTGGGTGGCTCAGCTGTTTAGCGCCTGCCGTTGGCCCAGGGCATGATCCTGGAGTCTTGGGATCGAGCCCATCAGGCTCCGTGCATGGACCCTGTGTCTGTCTCTGCCTGTGTCTCTGCCTCTCCTTTCTCTGTGTCTCTCATGAATAAATAAATAAAATCTTTTAAAAAAAAGAATTATGCAAAATAAGAATAGACTTAGAGAACTCAGTGACTTCATCAAATGTAATAACATTTGTATAATAGATTCCCAGAAGAAGAAGAGAGAGAAAAGTTGGGCAGAAAATGTATTTGAAGAAAAAATAGCCAAAAACCTTCCTAATCTGGGGAAGGAAACAGATATCCAGATCCAGGAGCACAGAGAACTCCCAACAAAATCAAACAAAATCACAGCAAGACATACTGTAACTAAATAGGCAAAATATAATGATAAAGAAAACTTAAAAGCAGTGAGACAAAAGAAGTCACTAACTTACAAGGGAAAATGTAGAAGGGTAGCAGGAGATTTTTAACAGAAACATTGCAAGCCAGAAGGGAGTGGCATGATATATTCAAAGTGCTGAATAGGAAAAGGCTGCAGTAATTAATACTCAATCCAGCAAAGCTATCACTGGGAATAAGAGAATGGTCTCCAGATAAACAAGAGCTATAGGAGTTCATGACCACTAAACCAGTCCTGCAAGAAATATTAAAGGGGACTCTTTGAGTGGAAAGGAGAGAACACAAGTAGCAATATAAAGATAGGAGACACAAAAGCAGTAAAAAAGTGAATATTTCTATAAAAAAATCAGCCAAGGAACTCATAAATTGAAAGGATGTAAAATATGATGACATATACCTAAAATGTGGGGAAGAGAGGAGTAAACAATGAATTCAAACTTAAAATGACCATCAACTTAATATAGACTGCTATTTGTAAAAGAGGTTAATATACAATCCTAATGGTAACCACAAATCAAAAACCACTAATAAATATGAAAAGAATAAAGAGAAAGAAATCCAAATATATCACTAAAGAAAATCAGTAAACCATGAGAAAGGGAAAGACAATAAAGAATAAGAAAATCTTTCAGAAATAACCACAAAACAAATAATAAAATGGCACTAAATACATATCTATCAGTAATTATTCTGAGTGTAAGTGGACTAAATGCTCAATCAAAAGACATAGGGTGAGAGAATAGATAAATAAGAGCCATCTACATGCTGTCTACAAGAGACCCATTTGAGACCTAAAGACACCTGCAGATTGAGAGTAAGAGGATGGAAACTTTTATTGTGCAAAAGAAATGTCAAAAGAAAGCTGGAATAGCAATACATATATTAGGCAAAGTAGACTTTATATTTTTTAAAATATTTTATTTATTTTTTCATGAGAGACACACAGATAGAGGCAGAGACATAGGCAGAGGGAGAAGCAGGCTCCCTGTAGGGAGCCTGATGCAGGACTTGGAATCATGACCTGAGCCAAAGGCAGATGCTCAACCACTGAGCCACCCAGGCATCTGTAGAGTAGACTTTAAAACAAAAACTGTAATGAGACAAAGAAGAACACTATGTAATAATAAAGGGGGCAATCCAACAAGAAGATATAACAATTGTAAATATTTATGCACCCAAATACATAAAACATTTAATAACAAACATAAAGGAACGAATTGATAATAATACAATAGTAGTAGCAACCCACTTACATCAGTGGGAAGATCATCTAAAGAGAAAATCAACAAGGAAAAATGGCTTTAAATGACACACTTGACCAGATGGATTTAACAGACATACTTAGAACATTCCATCCTAAAACAGTAGAATACACATTCTTTTTTTTTTTTAATTTTATTTATTTATGATAGGCACACAGTGAGAGAGAGAGAAGCAGAGACATAGGCAGAGGGAGAAGCAGGCTCCATGCACCAGGAGCCCGACGTGGGATTCAATCCCGGGTCTCCAGGATCGCGCCCCAGGCCAAAGGCAGGCGCCAAACCGCTGCGCCACCCAGGGATCCCTAGAATACACATTCCTTTCAAGGGTACATGGAATATTTTCCAGAACAGATCACATATTAGCCCGCAAAATAAGCCTCAACAAATTCAAGAAAATAAAAATCACACCATGTGTCTTTTCTGACCATAATGCTATGAAACTAGAAGTCAACCAAGAGAAAAAAACCTGGAAAAACCACAAATACATAGACATTAAATAACATACTGCTAAACAATGAATAGGTCAACCAGGAAATCAAACAAGAAATAAAACAGTGCATAGAAGCAAATGGAAATGAAAACACAACAGTCCAAAACTTCTGGGATGCAGTGAAAATGGTTCTAAGAGGAAACTTTACAGCAATACTGGTTCACCTCAATAAGCAAGAAAAATATCAAACAACCTACCCTTGCACATAAAGGAGATAGAGAAAGAAAACAAAACCTAGAGTCAGGAGAAGGAAGGAAATAATAAAGATTAGAGCAGAAAGAAATAATATAGAAACCAAAAAGTCAAAGAGAACAGATCAATGAAATGAGGAGCTGATTCTTTGAAAAATCAACAAAAATTATATACTTCTAGCCAGACTTACCAAGAAAAAAAATAGAAAGGACTCAAATAAAATCACAAACAAGAGATGAAAAATATCAACCAACACCACAGAAATACAAATAATCCTAAAAGAATATTATAAAAACTACATACCAACAAATTAGACTACCTTGAAGAAATGGATAAATTCCTAGAAACATTCAAACTACTAAAACTGAAACAGGAAGAAATAGAAAATTTGAACAGACCAATAACCAGCAAAGGAATTGAGTCAGTAATAGAAAAACAAACTTCCAACAAACAAAAGTCCAGGGCCAGATGGTTTTACATGTGAATTCTACCAAATATTTAAAGAAGAGTTAATACCTATTCTTCTTAAACTATTCCAAAAAATAGAAAAGAAAGGAAAACTTCCAAATTCATTCTATGAGGCCAGCATTATGTTGACACCAAAACCGGATAAAGACACGACTAAAAAAGAGAACTACAGGCCAATATCCATGAGAACATAGATGCAAAAACTCTTAACAAAATACTAGCAAACCAAATTCAACAATACATTAATAAAAAATCTTTCACCAGAATCAAGTGAGATTCATTCTGAGTTGCAAGGGTAGTTGAATATTTGCAAATCAATCAATGTGATACATCTTGTCAATAAGAGAAAGGATAAGAACTATATGATCATTCCAATAGATGCAGAAAAAGTATTTGACAAAGTACAAACATCCATTCATGATAAAAAAAAAAACCCTCAACAAAGTAGAGTTAGAGGAAACATACCCCAGCATAATGAAGGCCATATATGAAACACCCACAGCTAACATCATCCTTCATGGAGGAAGAACAGAGCTTTTCCTTAATGATCGGTTGTTCCTGATCACAAGGATGTCCATTTTCACCAGTTTAATTCAACATAGTATTATGAGTCCTAACTACAGCAGACTAAATAAATAAATAAATAAATAAATAAATAAATAAATAGGCATCCAAGTTAGTAAGGAAAAGTAAGACTGTCACTATGTGCAGATGACATCATACTATATATATAAAAAAACACGACACGAAAATAATACTAGAACTTATAAACAAATTCAGTAAAATTGAATGATACAAAGTCAGTGTACAGAAATCTGTTGCACTTTTTTATACAAATGATGCAGCAGAAAGAGAAATCAAGGAATGAATACCATTTATAATTGCACCAAAAACTATAAGACACCTAAGAATAAACCTAAAGGTGAAAAACCTGTACTCTGAAAACTATGACATTGATGAGAGAAATTGTAAAGGATACTAATGGAATGATATTTCATGCTCATGACTGGAAAAACAAACATTGTTACATTTTCTATACTACCCAAGGCAATCTACACATTTAATGCAATCCTTACCAAAATACCAGCAGCATTTTTCAAAGAACTAGAACAAAGAATCCTGAAATTTGTATGGAACCACAAAAGATACCAAAATAGCCAAAATAACTTTGAAAAAGAAAAGCAAAGCTGGAGGCATCACAATTCCAGATTTCAAGTTACATTACAAAGCTATAGTAATTGAAACAGTATGGTACTGGCACAAAGATAGACACATAGATCAGCAGAACAGAATAGAAAACCCAGAGATAGACCCACAATTATATGGTCAATTAATCTTCAAGAAAGCAGAAAGAATATCCAATGGGAAAAATACAGTTTCTTCAACAAATGGTTTGTTAAAACTGGACAGCAATATGCAGAAGAATGAAACTGGCCCCTTTCTTACACCATCCCCCCAAAGAAATTCACCATGGATTAAAGACCTAACTAAATGTGAGACCTGAAGCCATCAAAATCCTATAGGCAGTAACTTCTTTGGCATTGGTCACAGAAACTTCTTTTTAGATATGCCTCCTGAGGCGAGGGAAACAAACAAACAAACAAAAAAAAAAATTCAGGCTACTTCAAAATAAAAAGCCTCTGCACTGCAAAGGAAACAATCAACAAAACTAAAAGACAACCCATGGGATAGAAAAAGATATTTGCAAATGACACATCTGATAAAGGGTTAATATCCAAAATCTATAAAGAACTATACAACTTAATATCCCCAAATAAATAATCCAAATAAAATATGGGCAGAAGACATGAACAGACATTATTTCAAAGACCTGTGGATGGTCAACAAGCACATGAAAAGATGCACATCATCACTTACCATCAGGGAAATGCAAAGCAAAATTACAATGAGATATCACCTCACGCCTATTAGAATGGCAAAATCAACAACACAAGAAACCACAGGTTTTGGTGAGGATATGGAGAAAAAACTTCTTACGCTGTTGGTGGGAATGCAAACTGGTGCAGCCACTCTGGAAACCACATGGAGATTCCTCAGAAAGTAAAAAATAGAACTGCCTCATGATCCAGCAATTGCAATCCTGGGTATTTAACCAAAGAATACAAGAACAATAATCCAAAGGATACATTCACCCCTATGTTTACAGCATCATCATTTATGATAGCCAGGGTATGGAAGCAGCCCAAGTGTCCATCAATTGATGAATGTATAAAAAAGTGGCATATATGGTATATCATTTGATAGGAAAAGGATGAAATCTTGCCTTTTGCCACAACATGGTTGGAGCTGGAGTGTACAGCTTTTACCAGGATTCTCATTGTTTTTGCTTTTATTTATTTTTTTTGGAGGAGTAGACTTTGGCGGTTCTTACCCCTATTTTTGAGGTATTTGCTATTTTCACTGCCATCATTCAATGGTTAAGTTTTTAAGTGGCTGTAATTATAGATATTTATTATGTCATCATCAACAAAGACTACTTCCTTTCCTGAGGGTTGTGATTTTTGTCTTTTAATCATTGATGACCAGCAATATCTCTCTTTGGTGAGAGATGCTACTGAAAACCTTGATTATCTGGCAGAGATTGGGCTTCCAGATAACTTGGTAAGAAAAAAGTCAAGAGGAGAAGAGAACTTTAAGAATGTAATAATACATGGGTTCCCAGCCTGGTTCCTCCTTTCAGTGGAGATGGGAGGCTAGTCCAGGTGGGGAAGCCACGGGGATTAGAGAGACAGGAGCCCTGCTGAGGCTGAGTATGCAACATTTTCCAGTCCTATGGGTGGCTTTCCAGGGATTTCAGGGGACCCTCCTGACCACTCTGTCTTTAAAATCATCCCATGCCTGTTCCTGATAGCTGGATCCCAAAGTAATTGCCATATTGAAATGTTCTTCTTACTAAGTCACATGTGACACTGTTTTCTCATTTATTTGGCAATTCTAATTTTGGTTTACAGTAATTACAACCTTCTTATTTTGCTATAAAAGTAATCAATCTGCTACAAACCAAAAAAACAGACTCTAAACTATATAGAACAAACAGATGGTTACCAGAGGGGTGGTGGGAGGGAGGATAAGTACAGTAGGTGAAGGAGATTAAGAGTGCACTTATATTTATGAGTACTGGGTAATATATGGAATTGTTGAATCACTGTATTATATATCTAGAATTAATATAACATTGTATATTAACTATACTGGAATTAAAACTAAAAAAAGTAATTTGCTGCTGACTTTGGAGCATCTTTACTGATTTGAATGAACTACAGTTTTCAGCACAGTGCAAACATTGCAAAATACTGGATGAAGAAGGCTAGTTCTTCTCCTTTATTGGCTTAAAGCCACAAGAATGATTGGAGCATAGTAAAGCATTTCACAAGGCTTGTTTTGGTTCTGATTCTCCAAACATGAATATTTACTATTATTGTTTGTGATCTTCCCCTTCTGTTAGCTCTAGTGTATCTTGAATGATGCAGCCAATATCCTCCATTGACAACGAACAGGTCAAATGATTGGAGTAGAGCAATATAATGACTATTCATTCCTTTATTTTTTTTCTTTCCAATTGGGTCACATAGGTTTATGCCTAACAATAAGGCCAGTGAGGTTTTTAAAAGACTGAGTAATTTGACAAAGAACCACAGCACACCTTTTTTAATTATTGGAGTTCGATTTGCCAACATATAGTATAACACTCATGCTCATCCCATCAAGTGTCCCCGTAAGTGCTTGTCACCCAGTCCCCCAATCCCCCACCCATCTCCCCTTCCATAACCCTTTGTTTCCCAGAGTTAGGAGTCTCTCATGTTTTGTTACCGTCTCTAATTTTTCTCACTCATTTTTCCCTCCTTTCCCTTATAATCCCTTTCACTATTTCTTATATTCCCTGCATAAGTGAAACTATATGATGATTGTCCTCTGATTGACTTACTTCACTCAGCATAATACCCTCCAGTTCCATCCATGTTGAAGCAATTGGTGAGTATTCATCATTTCTGAGGGCTGAGTAGTATTCTATTGTATATATAGACCACATCTTCTTTATCCATTTATCTGTCGATAGACACCGAGGCTCCTTCCACAGTTCGGCTATTATGGACATTGCTGCTATAAACACCGGGGTGCAGGTGTCTCGATCTTTCACTGCATCTGTGTCTTTGGGGCAAATCCCCAGGAGTGCAATTGCTGGGTCATAGGATAGCTCTATTTTTAACTCTTTGAGGAACCTCCGCACAGTTTTCCAGAGTGGCTGCACCAGTTCACATTCCCTCCAACAGTGCAAGAGGGTCACCCTTTCTCCACATCCTTTCCAACATTTGTTGTTTCCTGTCTTGTTCATTTTTACTGTTCTCACTGGTGTGAGGTGGTATCTCATTGTGGTTTTAATTTGTATTTCCCTGATGGCAAGTGATACGGAGCATTTTCTCATATGCTTGTTGGCCATGTCTATGTCTTCCTCTGTGAGATTTCTGTTCATGTCTTTTGCCCATTTTATGATTGGATTGTTTGTTTCTTTGCTGTTGAGTTTAATAAGTTCTTTATAGATCTTGGATACTAGCCCTTTATCTGATATGTCATTTGCAAATATCTTCTCCCATTCTGTAGGTTGCCTTTTAGTTTGGTTGACTGTTTCTTTTGCTGTGCAGAAGCTTTTTATCTTGATGAAGTCCCAATAATTCATTTTTGCTTTTGTTTCCCTTGCCTTCATGGATGTATCTTGAAAGAAGATGCTGTGGCCAAGTTCAAAAAGGGTGTTGCCTGTGTTCTTCTCTAGGATTTTGATGGATTCTTGTCTCACATTTAGATCTTTCATCCATTTTGAGTTTATCTTTGTGTCTGGTGTAAGAGAATGGTCCAGTTTCATTCTTTTGCATGTGGCTGTCCAATTTTCCCAGCACCATTTCTTGAAGAGACTGTCCTTTTTCCAGTGGATAGTCTTTCCTGCTTTGTCAAATGTTAGTTGACCATAGAGTTGAGGGGCCATTTATGGAATCTCTATTCTGTTCCATTGATCTATGTGTCTGTTTTTGTGCCAGTACCATACTGTCTTGATGACCACAGCATTGTAGTACAACCTGAAATCTGGCATTGTGATGCCCCCGGCTGTGGTTTTCCTTTTCAATATTCCCCTGGCTATTCGGGGTCTTTTCTGATTCCACACAAATCTTAAGATAATTTGTTCCAACTCTCTGAAGAAGGTCCATGGTATTTTGATAGAGATTGCATTGAATGTGCAAATCACCCTGGGTAGCATTGACATTTTCACAATATTAATTCTTCTAACCCATGAGCATGGAATATTTGTCCGTTTCTTTGTGTCTTCCTCAATTTCTTTCAGAAGTATTCTGTAATTTTTGGGGTATAGATTCTTTATGTCTTTAGTTAGGTTTATTCCTAGGTATCTTATGCTTTTGGATGCAATTGCAAATGGGATTGACTCCTTAATTTCTCTTTCTTCAGTCCCATTGTTAGTGTATAGAAATGCCACTGATTTCTGGGCATTGATTTTGTATCCTGCCACATGGCTGAATTGCTGTATGAGTTCTAGCAATCTTGGGGTAGAGTCTTTAGGGTTTTCTACGTACAGTATCATGTCATCTGCTAAGAGGGAGAGTTTGACTTCCTCTTTATCCATTTGAATGCCTTTATTTCTTTTTGTTGCCTGATTGCTGAGGCTAGGATTTCTAGTACTGTGTTGAATAGCAGTGGTGAGAGTGGACATCCCCGTCGTGTTCCTGATCTTAGGAGAAAGGCTCCCAGTGTTTCTCCATTGAGAATCATATTTGCTGTGGGCTTTTCATAGATGGCTTTTAAGATGCTGAGGAATGTTCCCTCTATCCCTACACTCTGAAGAATTTTGATCCGGAATGGATGCTGTATTTTGTCAAATGCTTTCTCTCCATTTATTGAGAGGATCATATAGTTCTTGTTTTTTCTCTTGTTGATGTGATCTGTCATGTTGATTGTTTTATGAGTATTGAACCAACCTTGCATCCTGTGGATAAATCCCACTTGGTCACGGTGAATAATCTTCTTAATGTACTATTAGATCCCATTGGCTAATATCTTGTTGAGAATTTTTGCATCTGGGTTCATCAGGGATATTAGTCACAGCACCTTTTAAAGCAAGGATCTTTTAAGATGTGTTATTGGTTTATTTAAACAAAATCACCTGTGAACTATTGTTGAATGACTTAGGTGTTAGATATGATTTCATCATGAAAATTATTTATATCTGCTTAAATGGCTATTACTTACCGTTTTCTCTTTGGTCATTAACGTTGACATCCCAAGGGGCCTTAATATTTATTAATGTTGTTTTCTATGTAAAATTATATTCTCCTCTTAGCCTTAATAAAAAGGGCAATCTGCATATTTGCTGTAGGTAATGAAATCTGGAGAATGCAGATGCCTACAGAATTTCAGAAGTATTGGAATGAAGAGATAATTTCTTCTGAGGTTCTGGATAGCTCTAACTTTGGAGTTATATTGCTAGGAAGAATATATTGTGTCAAAACTTTCACTTGCTTTTCTGAAGTAATGCTGCAGTAGTGTTTCAGTTTCTTCAGGATCAATAACTTGAACAAGAATTTAAATAAATCCTGTGAGTTTAAGGCTGTGTCCATTTATTTCTAGGGCTTGTAATCATAAGAGGACCAGTTTTCTAAACGCTCATTTGTGGAAATTAGGTGTTCTATTGTTAGTGGGTGACACAGTTAATTGGAATAAAACTCAACAACTGAAAACATAACTGGCCTAACTTTTCTTTCTATACCCTGTCCATTTGATATTTTCTCAGGCCAGAGGTATCAGAATAGGATAGGGTATGTTGGGTATGCTTGGTAAAACATTGATCCTGGCATCTCAGAAGCTTACCACTAGAAAGGATTTTGTCTTGCTGGCACCATATGTTCAGTTCTGGCCAGTGTGGGTTATTGGTGGACAAAGACACTAAGATTTTGTGATACCACCATAGCAACACAGCTTCTAAGGTCACCTTGGCAAAGGAGACAGTAGGTAGTCCTTAAATGCCAGGGTCAAAAGGTACATCTCTTGTGCTCACAGCTCATTGGCTAGGTCAATCTTATGTCTCTACCTAACTCCATGGGGATAGGGAACTTTTCTTGAGGTCCAGTAGGGAGAAGAGAGTCAAGTGTGAGGTGCTCTGGCAATCCATTCACACAGAATACAACTACTGTAGTTGTGCACTGTGTGGGCTGTATGGCTTGAGGCAGCAGCCCAATTCCAGTGGATCAAAGGAAAAGCCGCACTCAGGATAAAATGCTGCCCTCTTCAGGGATGGCCTAGAAATTCTATCATGTCATATCATATTCTGAGAATTTACATCCCTGTTTAATGCAGATAATTGTTCCTTCATTGGCTTCTTAATCCAGTATTTTCTAGTGAGAGGCTATGAGAGGTACTGGGGATACAGGGCATAAGGCACTGTCTCTGACAATGTGCAATGCCCTGCCAGCACTGGCCCACATTTCTGTTAATAAACTGGACTCCTTTAACAAAGTTAAAATGCAATAATACAGAGTAAGAATTCTCAAACTGCATTCAGAATTCTTTCCTCATGATTAATTGTTTTCATGTAAGAATTCATGCATTTTTCATGCCAGTCAGAATGGCTAAAATTAAAAGTCAGGAAATGATAGATGTTGGTGAGGATGTGGAGAAAGGGGGACCCTCTTACACTGTTGGTGGGAATGCAAACATGCAGCCACTCTGGAAAACAGTGTGGAGGTTCCTCAAAACATTGAAAATAGAGCTACTCTACGACCCAGCAATTGCACTACTGGGTATTTACCCCAAAGATACAGATGTAGTGATCTGAAGGGACACCTGCATCTCAATGTTTATAGCAGCAATGTCCACAATAGCCAAACTGTGGAAAGAGCCCAGACGTCCATCAACATATGAATGGATAAAGCAGATGTGGTATTACAAAGAAAGAAAGAAAGAAAGAAAGAAAGAAAGAAAGAAAGAAAGAAAGAAAGAAAGAAAGAAAGAAAGAAAGAAATCTTGTCATATGCAATGATATGGATGGAACTAGAGGGCATTATGCTGAGCAAATGAGTCAATTGGAGAAAGTCAATTATCATACAATCTCACTCATGTGGAATTTGAGAAACAAAACAGAAGATCCTAGGAGAAGGGAGAGAACAATAAAACAAGATGAAATCAGAGAGGGAGGCAAACCATAAGAGACTCTTAACTCTAGGGAACAAACTGAGGGTTGCTGGAGGGGAAGTGGTGGGATGGGTTAAGTAGATGATGGACATTAAGGGGGGCACTTGATGTAATGAGCAGTGGATATTATATGAGACTAATCAATCACTGAGCTCTACCTCTGAAACTAATAATAAACTATATGTTAATTCACTGAATTTGAATTAAAAATAAAGTAAAAAAACGAAAAAAAGAATTCACTCATTTTAATCATTCACAGTTTTAATCCTACTCTAAATATCTAAGGGGCATAATGTTCACATTTTTAAGATCTCTGATTTTTAGATTTTTTTTTGCTTTTTAAGATCTTGCTGGTACTAGAAGTTCAATACAAAATGTTAGCAGAGTCTTGTTTTGAGTATCGAGTACTGCTTATTATAAACTATGCCAAATCTCAATAACTTAAAAAAGTAGATGTTAGAAAAATCATATGATTTTGAGCTCTAAAAAAATAAAAATAAAAACAGGTGACAAAAGCATAAGATAGGACTCCTTCTTGATGGCATTCTTAGAAGTTTGTCCTGAAGTTCTATTTTATGTCAGTATTGACAGTCATGAATAGGAAGCTCCTCAGAGACTGCTTGATTTTCAACATCCTTCAAAGATGCTTAAAACCACAGATTAGCTCCAATGCTGAGTTAAGCTTTATTTGGCTCATCCATAGCCTCAAACAAAGAGTGTGGGTTTACCTCAGAGACCCCTATGAACCTTGATGTCCAACACTAATATAGCTGTCACCATAGTTGTCATAGCTGTTGTCATGACAATTGTATGTGGACCTTCTTTCTATGAGACCCTGTACAGTCACATGTCCAGTTCACTATTCCTGAGCCCATAGGGCTATCACAGAGACCCACAACCCACATGCATTGTGTTGATGGAGCTGTTCTTTCTGCCCATCCCAGGTGTTTATCGTACCACTATTTTTGTCTGACATTGTGAGTGAGCTGTCATTCAGGGCACAGCCTGGATACTTGGTACATAGTACAAGCATATATGAAGGACAAGGATTCTTCCTTTGTGTATGTTTTCATTAGAGGCCTTATTATTTGGAAAAGCTTGCCACTCTCTGAGCAGAGTTACCCCTGGATTACCTGAAAATTTTAGTTGCCACCTTTTAACAGCATATTTGTAGGGATGAACCATCTTCTTTCCCCTATGCCTACCTCCTCCCTCAATTTTATCTTTTGGTTTTGAAGGTGGGATGGAATGAATACAGAACAAAATGACAGTTTTTTTCCATTTTTACTGAAGGGAAGCTGGGGTCAGTCCACCTTATCTAGTACACAGTGGATCTGGAGGCTGGCACTCAGGCTGGAGTGTAAGGCTCTGACATTTCTTTGCAGGGAGGTAGAGAATGTTGCTGAGATGGAAAAGTGATTTGGCTGTCAACTCAACCTCTTTCAGATCTCAGGTGACATATCTGTCTTGGCAAGTTGGTACTCCCTTCTCCTTGTTTCATGTGCTTCTAGAGCTGCATATTTGGTTTAAGAGGACCTAAATTTTGTAGAGTTCAGTGGCCTCTGTAAACTAGGAGTCTTTAAGTATCTTCATGAGAGCATATTGTGTCATCAGAAACATTGCCATACAATTCAGTTTTTCAATTCTAAAGGTTGATAACTCCAATTACCTTAAAAATAGAAACTTCTCTTTCTTAAAAGGCTATATTGAGTGAAAATGAAGTCATAGAGTGAAAATATATGTGCAAAACATATTTTTGTTACATTTGGAAATTATATCCAAAATATAAGAAGAAAGCTGCAAATTTTTAAGAGAATGATAGGACACCCAATAGAAAAATGGGCAGGGGGGATCCCTGGGTGGCGCAGTGGTTTGGCGCCTGCCTTTGGCCCAGGGCACGATCCTGGAGACCTGGGATCGAATCCCATGTCGGGCTCCCGGTGCATGGAGCCTGCTTCTCCCTCTTCCTGTGTCTCTGCTTCTCTCTCTCTCTCTCTGTGTGACTATCATAAATAAATAAAAGAAAAAAATATTTTAAAAAAAAGAAAAAGAAAAATGGGCAGGAATCCTGAATAGACACTTCACTAAAGAGGATACTGAAATGACTAAAATTACCAAAAGCATATGAAAAGGTGCTTAACCTCATAATTCATCAATACCTGATTGAACTATCAGTTAAAGGTTGTCAGCATGGTTGCAGATAAACTGATGTTTGAAATTCACCAAACTACTTAATGTATAATAGGATAATATACTTTCAGTGCCCTCAAGGCTATGACCTTACAGCCATTTTACATAGCACATCCCTCCTTCTATAGAGTTGAACTTTTTCCTGAGACAAAAAGTAGCCACTTTGGTTGAGGCTTTACTTGGTATAGGCTTTTGTTTCCAGGTAACATGTCTGTGGAAGACTTAATTCTGAATAGAGATATAGATATTACTGGAAACTATTTTTTTGTATTATACTCTGCTTTATCAAAAAAGTAAAACATTAAAATTGTGCTACAGGAAAAAAAATGTGATTTTAAACCACAAGATATCACTATATCCATACCTAAATGGCTAAAATCTTAGACTTATCAACCAACACTTGCCAATAACAAGTATTGAGAGAATGTATGGCAACAGGAAGTGTCATATATTGCTGATAAGATTGCAGATTTGTACAAAGACTTTGGAAAATGATTCGGCAGCATTTACTGAGGTTTAGGACAATGCATACTATTGCCCAGGAAGTTTGTTCTTAGTTATATACGCAACAGAAATGTATACATATGCACACCAAAAAAATATCTGAAAGTGTTCGTATCACCTCTATTTATAATAGCCTCAAGCTGAAAGCAATTCACATATCTGTCAACCCTAGAATAATAGATAAATAAATTGTGGGATCATCATACAGTGGAATACTATCATATATAAAAATAAATGTTTAACTGCAACTGCAACAATCATAGACATGTTGAGCAAAAGAAAAGTCTGATAGGAAAGAGTGCATTCTAAATGACTCCATGTATAAAGAAATCATGAACAAGCAAATCTACTCTGTGGTGGGAGTGGAAGGGAAAGTATAGGAATGGGAGGAAATCTAATTGGACTTTTGGAATGTTGATAATGTACTGTTTCTTGCTGTGAGAGGTTACATGGATATGTTTCTTTTGTAATTGAGCTATATGATATATTTAAAATCAATGAATATTTCTGTGTGTATGCTATGGTTCAATTAAAAACCTTATAAGATGGTTTAATAAATATATTCATTGTATCGATCAGAGTCCCACCAGAAAACATATGGTCTACTCCAATTTGGTAATTTGAATAGGATTAACTAGTGGGGCTTTTTACCAAGGTGTGAGCAAGGTAGCGTAATCCACAAAGGATAGGGAGATGTTTGGGATGCCTGGGTGACTCCGTGGCTTCAACTCAGGGTGTGATCCCAGGGTCTGGGGATCAAGTCCCATATCAGGCTCCCAGCATGGAACCTGCTTCTCCTTCTACCTATGTTTCTGCCTCTCTCTCTTTTTCTCTCTCTGTGTTTCTCATGAATAAATAAATAAAATCTTTAAAAAAAAAAAGCAACAGAAAAAGGGGTAGGGAGGGGTTCCAGAGCCAGGGTCTGTGAGTGTGTGTGTGTGTGTGTGTGTGTGTGTGAGAGAGAGAGAGAGAGAGAGAGAGAGAGAGAGAGAGAGACCAAGACAGACACAGAGAAACAGAGATGAAGACAGAGAGACAGATGGTGTGGGAAGAAAGGTAAGAAGAAAGAGAGAAAGGAGGAGAGGATGGAGCTTCCTAAGAACTAGAAGGATGTGATGACAAGGCTACCTTGAGAAAAGCTGTGAGACCTTTAGTGAAAGGATCCTGTAGGGAGGGATCCAAAGTAATGAATACCTGGAATCCTCTCTCACCCTGACTCTATCTCCTACTGGGGCTCCCCTTTGGCAGAGACCAGTTGGAATCCTGGACATGAGAACTTTTTTGATGGGGTCCATACAAGTTAGCCTCTCGGACAGAGAGTTGGATCATGGACAAGAAAAGGCAACTCAGTAGGGTCTCCTGCAACTACATTCACCTGTCACTATTGGTGGACACTCTAAGGCAAAATGCTTAGAATTAAAATCACTCATGTTTCGATCACCTTCATTCTTTCCAATCTCAGCTCTTTTAAACTATTGACTTGATGTAATCATTGCGTTTCCTAAGCCTGATTGGAAGCCACATGGAAGCTCCCAGGTTTTGAAAAGAAGCCATTAGCTTCACTCTGAGCTTTGATGTCACAGCCAAAGACAAAATCTTGGGTGGTTCGCAGGCACTACCCTGAATTGAGTAGGGAGAGGGCAGATCTGGAGCCTAGTTACCCTAGCTGTAAGCATAGCTCTGATCCTCAATTGCTTGATGTATGTGGGTACCTGCTGTGCCTCACTATTCCCTATAAGGTTGCTGTGAGAACTGAATCACTTAATATGGACAGAGGTCTTAGAAACAGGGCCTGGTACACAATTGAATGTGATGTGAATGAACAGTTTATGCTGATTGCTAAGCAGCTCAGGAAAATACAGGATAATAAAAAACAATCTTGCTTTTGCTGGATTTTGAAGGAAAGCTAGAAAGAAGAGAACTTTTCTCATGAAAGGAAACATGTGCAGGCTATATAGTAATTGCTGGTAATGAGGTTCTTCCTCCTTTTGGTGCCAGGCAGTTGTCTTTTGCATGGCTAACAGAATGTAACCTATTGGTGACTCAGTTTACTGTAACTTTCTAATCCAACTCATCCTATGCTGCCTCTCCTGCCTGCTCGCCCAACTGTGAACTATGAGCTCCTAAGAGGAGGCATGGAGCTTGCATCTTGGAGACTCAATGCTTGGGTAAACGATAGGTTCAATAGTAAGTAAGTCTAAAACCACTATTTATTTGTGATAAATCTTATGTGGCCTATTTTATGGCCAATACACATTGAGGCACTCGCCAAAGGGAAGCAGGCTGAGTGGCTTTTACTTTATCCAGTGCACATAGCCCTTTTGCGAGGTTCCTTGGTGTAAAGGATAAATATGAGGTATATAACTGTTGAGATACTCTCTGGATATGCATCCTGTGTGGCTTAAGATATATGGGTTAGTTCATGTTAACTGTAGGTAATAGATTTATCAGAATAGTATTGCTTTTGATCAAAGGTCCTGAAAAAGGAACATGGACAATATGTTTTTTATAAAAGATTGAGAGGTTTCAGCTATGACAAAATTAAGTTACATTTCTGAGTATATAAAACAAACTATCGGGGGCAGCCCCGGTGGCGCAGTGGTTTGGCACTGCCTGCAGCCTGGGGTGTGATCCTGAAGACCCTAGATCGAGTCCCACATCGGGCTCCCTGCGTGGAGCCTGCTTCTCCCTCTGTCTCTCTCTCTCTCTCTCTCCCTCTCTCTCTCTGTGTCTATGAATAAATAAATAAAATCTTTAAAAAGAAAAAAAAAACAAAAAAATCCCAAACTATGTTTTGGAGAGAGGTTTCATAAGTGGAATTACCACATTTATTTGTAAGCAGAGAAAGCATTCCATCTAAAGACTGAGCAGATGAGATGAATCCAACTTGATGGAAAGAAATTCTCACATTGAATCCTGGTTTTGCCCCAAGCAGGCTGTGTAGCCTGAAGAAAACCAATTAATCTTTGGAAGCCTCAGTTTTTTTTACAGGGTAGGCTGTGAGGTGACCAGCACACGCTCATGTCAGAGAGGCTGCTTAGTGAATTGTGGAAGCCCTGTCCTACTTTCCTTTGAATCCTGTTGCCCAGGGCCTTCGGAATGTGAGGAAAGAGTGCCATTTAGCTTTTAGTTCTGCTCTGAAACTTGGCTCTGTTGGAGATTCAAATGAGAAAGTACAGAGCCACGTATCAAAGGTTTCATTTTAAAGAATGGTAAAACTCTTGGTGAGAGATTAATGCCCATTCAAGGAAGTAGTTGATAGAAGCTCCACAGGTTAAAGACAGCTTGGATAAATGTTGCTTTTTATTCTTATTCATCCTTAGTTGCGTGCACTTTTAATTTTTAGAAGAATCTTAATGGTACATTGTTAGTATTTATAATAGAATGCAAAGCTGGAAATTGTGATGTCCCCATCAGCAGTCTTTCTTCCAGCACCCTATAAAAGAATCCACCACTTTTTCCCTTACTGCTTGCTGGCTGTCATTGAGGAGCTAGCGTGGAATGAGAACAGAATGGAACATTTCTGATAGTGATCCATGGGAACTTTTAGTGTTAGAAAGTGCCCTTTTGACTCCTCAGTAATGGCACCAGGTATTACCAAGCAGGTAGGCTCATGTGTAGGCAGTTTGATTAGTACTGCTGGCTGCAGACAATGTGATTAAAATTATGGAAGAAATTGAGATTTTGCAGGGACAAGGTGAAACTTCAATCGTAGGTTATTGCAGGGAATTTTTCTGATATGACAAAGCTTTATGATTATAGAATCTATTCTGAAGTTGGATTGATGAGTGCTATGACAGGAGTTTGGGCTGGAAGAAAATTCAGACCTCTACAAACTGATAAAAGAAAATAGAACTGTAGAAAACATCCTGTTGGAGCTTCCATCTTCCTGTCCTGACTGAAATTTCTGCTAGGATCATGAACAATAACTTGTGTTTTTACTGACTCTTAGAAAATCTTATGGGCATGTGGCAGAGCAAGCAATGGGATGCTATTTCTGGCTTGTAGAAAAGAATAATCTAGGGAAGTGCAACTGGCAATTTTTTTTTAACCGGGAATTTAAAGAAATTTGGTATCTTTAGAAGTAAAATCAAAGAATCAGCCATCAGATATAATGGAACAGGTAAGCAATTCTTGTCTTTTAGTACTGTGGTAAGTGTCCTGGAAAATTTAGAAAACCGTAACAAAATCTAGTCAGGCAAACAAAGCTACATGCATGGAAAAATCAGGCTACTCTGGCTCCTTTGCTTAAACAACTTCAGTGACTTCTCTGTTTGCAGAATGAGGTCCCAACACCTGTGCATGCTATTTAAAGCCTTCTGATCTACCTAATGCACACTAAATGGCAATGCCCTACCCAACCAGACATTTTTACTCTTGTATTTTTTTTATTGTGATAAAAAATCTATCACATAAAATCTGCCATTTTATCCATTTTTAAGTATACAGTTCAGTGGTGTTAATTACATTCACAGTGTTGTGTAATCATTACCATGATTTATTTCTAAAACTTTCTATCACCCTAAACAGAACATTTGTAACTATTAAACAATAATCTCTCATTCTTTTTCCCTATACTTCCAACCCCTGGTAATCTCTAATCTATCTTCCATCTCTATGAATTTGCCTATTCTAGATATTGCTTATAAGTGGAATTACACAATATTTGTCCTTCTGTGCCTGGCTTATTTAAATTAGAGTAATGTTTTAATGATTCATCCATGTTATAGCATATATCAGAACTTCATTTCTTTTTTATGGCCGAATAATATTCCATTTTGTGTTTATGCCACAGTTTGTTTACCCAGTCATCTGCTGATGGATACTTGGGTTGTTTCTGCTTTTCTGGCTATTGTAAATAATGCTGCTGTCAACAGTGGTATCCAGGTATCTGTTTAGTTCCTAATTTCAGTTATTTTGGGTATTGGAATTGATAGGTCGTATGGTAATTTCAGTCATTGATCAATTTGGAGTTAGTTTTTATAAACAACGTGAGGTAAGGCTATATTCCTTGTCATATATGGTCCATGAAATTTGTCCATGAAAGCTGTTTCTTAGTGTGTTCAGCTAGTGTTTTGATAAAAATGTCCTTGAAAGCCAGGAGCTAAAAAACAAAAAGAAGCAAACAAAAACAAAGAGCACCTCCACACTTAGTCAGGATTGCACTAAGACTAGGCATCAGCCTGTGGTGATATCTTAGGGAATTCTCCACCCTTCTGTGGGCATGGATCTTTCTCTGGGCATGTATGTGGCTTTCTTTATTCCCCCAAATACATGGCTCCTTTTGAATGTCATAATTTTCCAGCTTTTGTTCCTTTGCCTCAGGTGGCCTATTGTGTGTTTCAACCATAATCTTTTCCTCAGGCCTTTGTGAATTATTAGTTTGGCTGGTATTTTTGAACAATGCCTGCCACTTTTCTGCCCTGAGTTCTAAATTAGTTGAAACAGAAATGAATGCTTTACATGAGTCCTTCAAGTAGCCTCCATTCAGATTAGAACAAAGACAGTAATTTATGAACAAGGTCTGCCCTGTTCCCTCTGAACTCATACTGGGCTGCCTCCATGGCAAGACCATGGAATTGTGGATAGGGGATAGGGGATACGACAAGTAAAAATGCCACAAAGCTTTCCTACCATTTTGAAATTGTCTTTTTCTTGATTCAATTTTTTGGTTGCTATAAGCTTTTGTCTCTTTCTCTCTCTCTTTTTAAAGATTTTATTTATTTATTTATTCATGAGAGAGACACATGGGGGGCGGTGGGGGGAAGGAGGGAGAGAGGGGTGTGGGGAGAGGCAGAGACATAGGCAGAGGGAGAAGCAGGCTCCATGCAGGAAGCCTGATATGGGACTCGATTCTGGGATTCCAGGATCACTCCCTGAGCCAAAGGCAAATGCTCAACTGCTGAGCCACCCAGGCATCCCACTTTTGTCTCTTTTTTAGAGTTCTGAAAATTTGGTTTTAACAGTTTCTATTGATTTTTTTTGTTTCAAATTTCTATTTAAATTCTAGTTAACATATAGTGTAATATTGGTTTCAGAAGTAGAATTTAGTGATTCATCACTTACATATAACACCTAGTGCTCATCCTGGTAAGTGCCTTCCTTAATACCCATCACCCATTTCTGTTGGATTTTTGATATAGGACCTAAGCTTGGAAATGCCCATCTACCAGTTTGTTGATGTCACTTTGATGTCTTTCTTCCTTCATAATGTCCTGTCCTTGGATATACTTTACCTTTATCTTGAATGCCCTTTCCGTCTTTACTTGGAAAATTTATTCATCCTCTAAGATCTTGCCTATCACCTTTTTGTGTGTGAAATCTCCCAGTCACCACATTTTTCCTCTCTGTGGGGGCATCCTAATGGTTTGTATGTTACTTACATCAAATACAACTGTTTGATTACTATGTGTGTTCTCTGCAGAATGACGAATCCCTTAAAATTCACTATGGTTTCTTGCCTACATATCCACCCATAACCTTTAAGCTCAGAGCCTGACACAGAGCAAGCATCCAAGAGTGACATATAAAAGAGCTCAGGGTAAGAAGGCTTCCAGAGAAGACCATATGAAGAGGAGTTTTCTCTAACACTATGTGAAAACTGATCTTGCAAGAGTAGAGAAGACAGATATAAGGAAGGATAATATGTACAAGGTACTACAAGAGATAGTTTGGGTATATCTTCAAATTCCAGAGGTCACATGCAGTAACTGTTGTTTTCCAGAATTGTCTATACTTAAGCCCTCAAAGGTAGGATAAGGGTAATAGAAAGAATTGGAATCAATCAGCATATATAAACTTTTTAAAAGTTTTTTATTTAAAAACTTCGTTAACATACTAATAATTTAGTATGTTGATAATTTCAGGCATACAAAATAGTGATTCAACACTTCCGTATAATACCCAGTACTCATCACAAGTGCACTCCTTAATTCCTATCGCCCATTCAACCTATTCCACCACTGCCCTCCTTTCCTATAACCACCATATAGGTTTTCTATATAGTTTAGAGTCTGTTTCTTGGTTTGCCTCTCTCTTTTGTATATCTTTGCTTGTTTTGTTTCTTAAATTCCACATATGAATGAAATCATATGATATTTGTCTTTTTCTGACTGATTATGCATAGTATAGTACATTCTAGCTCTAGCCATGTCACAGCAAATGACAAGATTTCATTCTTCTTGAGGACTAATATTCAATTATATATATAATATATATATATAATATATGATATATTTGATATGTATATATCAACTTCTTTGTCCATTAATCTGTAGAAGGACATCTTGGCTCTTTCCACAGTGTGGCTATTGTGGACATTGCTGCTATGAACATTGGTGTGTAGATGCCCCTTCCTTTCACTACATCTGTATCTTTGGGGTACATACCCAGTAGTGTAGTTGCTGGATCATAGGGTAACTCTATTTTTAACTTTTTGAGGAGCTTCCATACTGTTTTCCAGAGTGGCCCCTCCAGTTTGCATTCCCAACAATCTAAGAAGATTCCCCTTTCTCCAAATCCTTGTCAATATCTATTGTTTCCTGAGTTGTTCAGCCATTTTTTTAAAAGATTTATTTACAATAGACATAGAGAGAGAGAGAGAGAGAGAGAGGCAGAGACACAGGAGGAGGGAGAAGCAGGCTCCATGCCAGGAGCCCGACGTGGGACTCGATCCCGATGGTGCCCCGGGCCAAAGGCAGGCGCCAAACTGCTGAGCCACCCAGGGATCCCTGTTCAGCCATTTTTGACTGGCATGAAGTGGAACTTTTTTTTTTTTTTTAAGTGGGACTTTATTGTGATTTTGATTTATATTTCCCTGATGCCAAGTGATGTGGAGCCTTTTTTCATGTGTCTTTGGCTATTTGTATGTCTTCCTGGAGAAATGTCTGTTCATGTCTGCTGCATGTTTCTTGACTGGGTTTTTTGCTGTTTTAGTTACTGAGTTTGGTAAGTTCTATATAGATCTTGGACACTAGCCCTTTATCTGATATGTCATTTGCAAATATCTTCTCCCATTCTGTAGCTTGTCTCTTGTTGACTGTTTCTTTTGCTGTGCAGAAGCTTTTTATTTTGATAAAGTCCCAATAGCTCATTTTTGCCTTTGTTTCCCTTGCCTTTGGAGATGTGTCTAGCAAGAAGTTGCTGTGGCCAAGGTCAAAGAGGTTGTTGCCTTTGTTCTCCTCTAGAATTTTGATGGATTCCTGTCTCATACTTAGGTCTTTCATCCCTTTTGAGTTCATTTTTTGTGTACGGTGTGAAGAAATGATCTGGTTTCATTCTTCTGCATGTGGCTCTCCAATTTTTACAGCAACATTTATTGAAAAGATTGTGTTTTTTTCCATTGGATATTCTTTCCTGCTTTGTTGATTAATTGACCAGAGTTGAGGGTTCATTTCTGGGTTCCCTATTCTGTTCCATAATCTCTGTGTCTGTTTTTGTGCCAGTACATTCTGTCTTGATGATTAGAGCTTTGTAAAAGAGCTTGAAGTCAGGCATTGTGATGCCATCAGCTTTGGTGTTTTTTTTTTTTTTTTTATTCCTTGGGTTATTCAGGGTCTTTTCTGGTTCCATACAAATATTAGCATTATTTGTTTCAACTCTGTGAAAACTGTCCATGGTATTTTGATAGGGATTGCATTGAACATGTAAATTGCCCTGGGTAGCATAGCCATTTTCACAATATTTATTCTTCCAATCCATGAACATGGAGTGTTTTTCCATTTCTTTGTGCCTCAATTTCTTTCAGAAGTGTTCCATAGTTTTTAGAGTACAGATCCTTTTCCTCTTTGGTTAGGTTTATTCCTGTGTATTTTCTGGGTTTTGGTGCAATTGTAAATGGAATCAATTCCTTGATATATCTTTCTTCAGTTTCATTGTTAGTATATAGAAATGCAACGGATTTCTGTGCATTGATTTTGTATCCTGCCATGTTGATGAATTGTACGGTTTCTAGCAATCTTGAGTGGAGACTTTTGAGTTTTCCACACAAAGTATCATGTAATCTGTGAAGAGTGAGAGTTTGACTTCTTCTTTGCCAGCTTGAATGTGTTTTGTTTCTTTTTGTTCTGATTGCTGAGGCTAGGACTTCTAGTACTATGTTGAACAACAGTGGTGAGAGGGGGCATCCCTGTCATGTTCCTATTCTTAGGGGGAAAGCTCTTGGATTTTTCCCCATTGAGAATTGTGTTTGCTGTGGGCTTTTCATAAATGGCTTTTATGATACTGAGGTATGTTCCCTCTATCCCTACACTATGAAGAGTGCTAATCAAGAAAGGATGCTGCATTTTGTCAAATGATTTTTCTGCATCTGTTGAGTGGATCATATGATTCTTGTCTTTTATTAATGTGGTCTATCATGTTGATAGATTTGTGGATGTTGAACCATCCTTGCAGTCCAGGAATAAATCCCACTTGGTTGTGGTAAATAATCCTTTTAATGTACTTTGGATCCTATTGGTTGGTATCTTAGTGAGAATTTTGGCCTCCATGTTCATCAGGGACATTGATCTATAATTCTCCTTGTTGGTGGGGTCTTTGGCTTAGGAATCAAGGTAATGATGACCTCATAGAAAGAGTTTGGAAGTTTTCCTTCCATTTCAGTTTTTTGAAACAGTCTCAGAAAATAGATAAATTTTAATTCTCCTTTAAATGTTTGGTAGAATCCCCCTGGGAAGCCATCTGGCCCTGGACTCTTGTGCTTTTTTTGAAGATTGCTTCAATTTCCTTGCTGAATAAGGGTCTGTTCAGATTTTCGCTTTCTTCCTATTTTAGTTTTGGTAGATTATAGATTTCCAGGAATGCATCCATTTCTTCCAGGTTGCCTAATTTGTTGGCATATATTTGCTCATAATATATTCTTAAAAAATCATGATTTTTAGGGAAGTTCTCAGCTATGATTTGCTCAAATATACCTTCTGCACCCTCTCTCCCCTGCTGCATCCTCAGGAATTCCAATAATTCGGATGCTTCCACCCCTCCCCCCATAGCATCACTTGGAGCCTTTCTTCATGGGCTGTTAGTTGTTATTCTCTTTTCTTCAGCTTCCTTCTTTTCATCAACTTGTCTTCTAGGTCACTTATTCTCTCTTCTGTCTCATTTACCCTAGCTGTTAGAGCATCCAGTTTAGGCTGCATCTCAGAGTATTATTCATTTTAGCCTGATTAGGTCTTATTTCTGCACTATGAGATTTTCTAGAATATTATGCTTTTATCAAGCCCAATTAGTAACGTTATAATTGTTATTCTGAATTCCATCTCTTTCATTTTACTTAAATGCATATCCATTCGATCTGTGGCAGAGAGCATTACCTCTGGTTCTTCCTTTTGTTGTGAATTCCTCCTTTTAGTCATTTTGTCCAGTGAAGAATGGCTGTACAAGTGAACAGAATAAAAAATATCAACCATGACCCAAGTAGAAATACAAGGTGGTCAGGAACTAGAAGAAAAAAGAAAAAAAGACAAAGAAAAAGAAAAACAAAACAAAACAAAAAAAAGAAAACAAGGGAGAAAAAGAAGAGGGGAGAGAGAGAATATAATCTCATCAAGTGGACAATACAGGGTTATCCACTTGGTCCTGAGTGTATTTAGGCCTATGTGTTAGAGGAGACACTAAATTCCAAAATTATAAAGACAGCAAAACTTTATATATATATATAGTACATATACAAAAATTAAAATTGAGTATAGTGAGAGGAATCCAAATTGTACATGCTATACATCTATAGCATGTAAATATGAAAGTTTAGAAAAAGACAAAAACAGAGTTGATAAAAAGATACTAATTGAAATGAGAAAAAAGAAAATAAATGGGGAACTTTAAACTGAAAGATAAATCAAAAGGAAGAAACCCTCCAATTTTATTTACTGTTTTCCCCTAGCAGTGGAGTTTTCCAGCGCTGCTTGGTTAGTAAACTTGCTGTTTACCTGTTCTTCTAGCTGGTCTTCTCAGGGAGGGGCCTGTGGTGCTGATTCTCAGTGCCTGTGCAGGGGTGGAGTTGCACCACCCCTTGCTAGGGGGCCGGGTTCAGTGGTAGCTGTTTGCTGCATGTGGCTTTTGTTCCCTAGAGGCTTTCCATGTGTCTGTAGCGGGTAAAAATAAAAATGGCCACTCCCCAGAGCTGAGAGATCCTGGTGTGTGCCAAACTGTGCAGACTCTATGGTACCTATCCCCTCAGGTCCTCCCCAGGGGAAGGTGGAAGGACACTGATTTGTGTAATTTGCAGGCCTCTCGGAGACGGAGCTTTCATCCGCTGTGTGCACATCTGCTCTGCCACTCCTGGAGGAAGGAGAGGGTCACTCTGTTTATATTGGTTGCAGGGCCCTGTCATGAAGAGCATTCGCCATTGGAGTGTGCACCTGCTCCATCTCTCCTGGAGGAATGTGGAGGGTTACTACATTCCAGTCCCTTGCAGGGATCTAACAAGGAGAGCAGTCACCCCAGCTGGCTGCACTTTGAAGTTTATGGCAAAGGAAGCTGAGAATCTCCCTTCCTAAGCTTACTGACCTAAAACTATTTCCCCTGTCCAATGCTTGGGAACTCTGTGGGCTCAGGCACCCTGTTCTTTCTGTGCCTCCAGGAATATTGAGAACCCCACTGTCCCACCTGTGATTCTACCCCACTTCATCACTGAGTACCTTTCAGGCAGGGAAGTATCTCACAGAAGCAGATTTCTAAAGGTCCAGGTTTTGAGCTGCATGGCTGTATCACTTTCTGGTAGCCAGCCTCCAGGAGAGGCTCCCTCCCCCCACTGTTTACCTTATGATATATCTCCTCTATTTCTCTTCTCTGCCCTCCTATCTTGCAAAAAGTGGTCACTTTTCTACTTATAAAGTTGCAGCCATTCTTTCCTTACATTTCAGGTTGAATTCATAGGTGTTCAGAATGATTTGATAGTTATCTAGCTAATTTAAGGGGACCAGATGAAATTAGGACCCCTATTCCTCCCTTCTGCCCATTTTTAAATTGGATTATTTAGTTTTTGGGTGTTGAGTTTTATAAATTCTTTATATAGTTTGGTTACTAACCCTCTATCAGATATAGCATTTGCAAATATCTTCTCCCATTCCATAGGTTGCCTTTTAGTTTTGGTGATTGTTTTCTGAACTGTACAGAAGCTTTTTATTTTGAAGTCCCAATAGTTTCTTTTTTACTTTTGTTTCCCTTGCCTCAGAAGACATATCTAATAAGAAGTTGCAATGACCAATGTCAAAGAATTTACTGCCTGTGTTCTTCTCTTGGATTTTGATGGTTTCAGGTCTCACATTTAGGATTTTCATCCATTTTTGTATATGGTGTAAGAAAGAGGCCCAGTTTCATTCGTTTGCCAGTTGCTATCCAGTTTTCCTAACACCATTGGTTGAAGAGACTTTTTTCCATTGGATATTCTTTCCTGCCGTGAAGGTTAAATGACCATATAGTTATTGGTTTGTTTCTGGGTTTTCTGTTCTATTCTGTTCATCTATGTGTCTACTTTTGTGAAACATATTGTCTTGATTATCACAGGTTTGTAATATAACTCGAAATCCAGAATTGTGATGCCTCCAGCTTTGCTTTTCTTTTTCAAGATTGGCTCTTTGGGGTCTTTTATGTTTCCACAAAAATTTGAGGAGTGTTTGTTCTAGCTCTGTGGAAAATGCTCTTGGTGTTTTTTTTTTTTTTTAAGATTTATTTATTTATTTATTTATTTATTTATTTATTTATTTATGATAGACACAGAGAGAGAGAGAGAGAGAGAGAGACAGGAGGAAGGAGAAGCAGGCTCCACGCCGGGAGCCCGACATGGGACTTGATCCCAGGACTCCAGGATCGCGCCCTGGGCCAAAGGCAGGCGCCAAACTGCTGAGCCACCCAGGGATCCCCGCTCTTGGTGTTTTGATAGGGATTGCATTGAATCTGTAAATTGCTTTGGTATAGTATAGACATTTTAACAGTGTTTGTTCTTCCAATGCATGAGCATGGAATACCTTTCCATTTCTTTGTATCATCTTCAATTTCTTTTTTAAAAAATATTTTATTTATTTATTTATTTATTTATTTATTTATTTATTTATTTGAGAGATAGAGAGCAGAAGCAGGGGGAGGGGCAAAGGGAGAAGGAGAAAAAGAAACAGACTTTACTGGGGCTTGATCCCAGGACCCTGAGACCATGACTTGAGCTGAAGGTAGCCACATAACTTACTGGGCCATCCAGATGTCTCTTTAATTTCTAAGTGTTTTATAGTTTTCAGAGTATAGGTCTTTCACCTCTTTAGTTAGGTGTATTACTATTATCTTATGGTTTTTAGTGCAATTGTAAATGGGATTGATTCCTTAATTTCTCTTTCTCTGCTTCATTATTGTAAAGAAATCAACAGATCTCTGTACATTGATTTTTGTATCTTGTGAGTTTACTGAATTCGTATGTCAGTTCTAGCTAGTTTTTAGAGTCTTTTGAGTTTTTTTACATAGAGTATCATGTCACCTGCAAATAGTGAAAATTTTACTTCTTTCTTGCTGATTTGGATGCCTTTTATTTCTTTTATTGTCTGATTGCTGTGGCTAGGACTGCCAGTACTAGGTTCAATAACAATGGTGAGAATGGACACCCTGTCTTGTTCCTGATTGTAGAGGAAAAGTTTTCAGTTTGCCCCCACTGAGGATGATCTTAGCTGTTTTTTTGTAGATGGTCTTTATTATGTTGAAGTATGTTCCCTTTAAACCTGCTTTGTTGAAGTTTTTTATTTTTTTAATCATTAGTCGATGTTGTACTCTGTCAAGTGCTTTGTCAAGTGCTTTTTCTGCATCTATTGAAATGATTATATGATTCTTATCATTTCTTTAATTGATGTGAAATATCACACTGATTGATTTGTGAATATTGAACCATGCTTGAAACCCAGGAATAAATCCCATTTTATCATGATGAATGATTTTTTTTAATGTAATGTTGGATTCGGTTTGCTGATATTTTGAGAATTTTTGCATCCATGTTCATCATGGATATTGGTGTATTACTCCCTTTTTTAGTGGAGTCTTTATCTGGTTCAGTTTCTTGTTAATGCTGACCTCATAGAATGAGTTGGAAGTCTTCCTTCCTTTTCTGTTTTTTGGGGAATGGTTTGAGAAGAATAGGTATTAATTCTTCTTTAAGTGTTTGATATAATTCACCTGTGAAGCCATATGGCCCTGGATTTTTGTTTGTTGGAAGTTTTTTGATTACGGATTCAATTTCTTTGTTTATGTTTTCTATTTCTTCCTGTTTCACTTTTGGTAGCTTATATTCTTCTAGAAATTTATCCATTGATTTTGTTGGGTTTCTTTGTGCCTCCCTGATCTGGTTATGTTTTCTTCCCCAGATTAGGGGAGTTTTTAGTTATTATTTCTTCAAGTAAATTTTCTTTCCTGCTTCTCTCTCTCTTCTTCTTCTGGGACTCCTAAAATATGAATGTTATTACATTTCACAGAGTCTATTCTCATTTTATGTAATTTTTTTCCTGTCTTTTGTTCAGCCTGATTATTTTCATTACTCTGTCTTCTAGGTCATTAATTTATTCTTTTGCCTCTTCCAGCCTACTATTTATTTTATCAAGTATGTTTTGAATCTCATTTATTGCACTCTTCATCTCTGACACTTTTTTAAAAAATTTTTATTTACTTATGATAGTCACAGAGAGAGAGAGAGAGAGAGAGAGAGAGAGAGGCAGAGACACAGGCAGAGGGAGAAGCAGGCTCCATGCACCGGTAGCCCGATGTGGGATTCGATCCCGGGTCTCCAGGATCACGCCCTGGGCCAAAGGCAGGCGCCAAACCACTGCGCCACCCAGGGATCCCATCTCTGACACTTTTATCTCTGTGTTGAGTCTCACTGATGTCTTCCACTCTTTTCTCAAGTTCATTGAGTATCCTTATGGTCATTGCTCCACCAGGGATGTTACTTATATCTGTTTTGCTTAGATCTCTGGCTATAGCCTTCTCCTGTTCTTTCATTTGGGACAAATATCTCTATCTTCTCATTTTCTCTAAATCTCTGTGCCTGTTTCTATGTGTTATAGAAGTCAGAGGTGTCCTTTGTTCTTGAAGGTATATCTTCTTATGAAGAAGATATCCAGGATTGCTCTACCTTGTAATGTCCCTTGTTCCCCAGGGCCTGGTGTTCACTAAGCATGTCCAATGTGTGCTGTGTACACTCTGCTTTTGTGTCCTTGCCACTTTATCCTCCAGGCTAGTCGTTTTCAGAGGTTCTTCTTGTCTTTTGTGGGCAGTGTTTGGTCCCTGAGCTGAATATGGCATATTTTAACTAGTTGTATTTTGGTCTGCTTGTGAAATGAGACCTCTTAACCACTGCTGCTGGAACCATGGCTGTGCCAAACTCCCAGGTCAGGAGACATGGGGTATGCAGAGGTTTGTGTTTGTCTTCTGGGGGCAGGGGGCCACAGGTGCTGGGACAGAGGCAAGCATAACTGTGAAGGGTGGTTTCACTAATTTTGGGAGGCATAGCTTGGTGTAACCAAGTGAGGTAGTGAGTGTTAGTGCTGCTCTGTGTCCTGTAGGTGGCTCTGTGCTAATGTTGAGGGATGGGGAAGGAAAATGATGCATACCAGTTCCTTTGCTCCCAAAGGGGTAACTTTCCATGAGTACTGCCTCTTTTGGCATGCTCTGGGATGAGTAAATAACCTCCCCTACTCTGTGCCCCAGGCACTCTTCAGATAGTCTTTTCAATGCTGTATGTCGGCAGGATGTTTGCCTCACCTTCTTTCCAAGGGTGGCCCCAATACCCTCCAGGCTCAATCCCAGCCAAGTCTACTGAACTTTAAAATTTCAAGCTTTAAGTCCTGCTGGCTACAAGAACTCACAAAATTCAGGCCCCCTCTCTTTCAAGCCAATTGCTATGGGGATTCCTCTTCCTAGTGTGGGTTCTCCCATGTGGTTGTCTGTCTCTTACCCTTCTCCATGACTGTGGCTTCCTCCCCACCTCATTGACCATGATATGTTTCTCTCCCAAGCCTGTCTCTGTACTTCCTACCTCGTCTATGTGACCTCTTCTCTATCTTTAGTTTTGGAGTTTGTTCTGACAGCCTTCAGGTCGATTTTGGGGGTATTTAGGATGATTTGATAGTTATCTAGTATTCATGGGATGAGATGAGTCTAGGGTCCTCCTACTTTGCTGCAATCTTCCCATCACCAGTTTCTCCCCGGGCAATCTTTGATCTGTTTTCTGTTACTATAGATCAGGGTTTGGCAAACTGTTTTGAAAAGGGCCAGAGATAGTATTTGAAGCAATGTAAGGCCATATACAAATACTGCTGCAAATACTGAATGCTGCTGTGGTAGTGCTAAAGCTGTCATAGAAAAAATATACAAAAATCACTGTGGATACATTCCAATAAAAATTTATTTATAAAAACAGACAGTGGGGAGGTGGGGCAAGATGCTGGAATAGTAGGATTCCCCAAGTCACCCGTCCCCACCAACTTACCTAGAAAACTTTCAAATCATCCTGAAAAACTATGAATTTGGCCTGAGATTTAAAGAGAGAAGAGCTAGAATGCTACAGAGAGAAGAGTTCGCACTTCTATCAAGGTAGGAAGACGGAAAAAATAATAATAAAGAAATAAAAAAGCATCCAAGGGGGAGGTGCCCCCGGCAGGAACCAGGCTAAGGCCTGCGGCGAGTGCCCCCAGGACAAGAAAGCCCAGGCCCGGAGATGCAGGAGCTTTACCAACCTTCCCAGAGAGAAAGGCACTAGCTGGGAGCTCAAGCAGGACCCCAGGAGGGGCAGAGGAGCCCTCAGGATCCCAGGGAGCACTAACAAGGAACTGCGCCCTGGGGGAGAGCGTGCCACACAGCCAGAAAGGGCTGGAGCGCATGCCCAGCAAGGCCCCGGGAAGAGCCCAAGCGTCAGCTGTGGTAGTTACTGCTGGAGCTGACTCCAGGGCTGGAGAGCTGGCTGCTGCCACCACTGTTGTTGTTCCTCATTGTGTCACCTCGTGCCTGGGGCTGAGAAGGGCTGCCAGGAAGCAGGAGCCTCACAGGATAAACAGCTCCCACTGAGCTATACGCCTGGCAGGGGGCTGGGCAGCTCCCCTGAGAATCAGCACAGCAGGCCCCTGCCCCAGAAGACCAGCTGAAGGGACAGGAGAAGAGCAAGTTCTTCAAGCAGCACTAGAAAGTTCCAGGGGAAGTTGAGGGATTTACGGTATATAGAATCAGAGGATACTGATGGCTCTAGAAAAAAAGCACAAAGGATTCAAGATACTTCATGACTCCATAATTTAGATCTAATCAGGCCAAAATTAAAAATCAATTAAATGAGATGCAATCCAAACTGGAGGTCCTAACGATGAGGGTTAATGAGGTAGAAGAACGAGTGAGTGACATAGAACACAAGTTGACGGCAAGGAACGAAGCTGAGGAAAAAAGAGAGAGACAATTAAAAGATCATGAGGATAGGTTAAGGGAAATAAACAACAGCCTCAATAGGAAAAATGTACATTTAATTGGGTTTCTCGAGGGCGCTGAAAGGGACAGAGGACCAGAATATGTATTTGAACAAATCATAGCTGAGAACTTCCCTAACTTGAGAAGGGAAACAGGTATTCAGATCCAGGAGATAGAGAGATCCTGCCCCCCTAAAAACAATAAAAATTGTTCAACACCTCAACATTTAATAGTGAAACTTGCAAATTCCAAAGGTAAAGAGAAGATCCTTAAAGCAGCAAGAGACAAGGGATCCCTAACCTTTATTGGGAGAAGTATTAGGTTACCAGCAGACTTCTCCACAGACCTGGCAGGCCAGAAAGGGCTGGCAGGATATATTCAGGGTCCTAAATGAGAAGAACATGCAGCCAAGAATACTTTATCCAGCAAGGCTCTCATTCAGAATAGAAGGAGAGATAAAGAGCTTCCAAGATGGGGAGGAACTGAAAGAATATGTGACCTCCAAACCAGCTGTGCAAGAAATAATAAAGGGGACTCTGTAAAAGAAAGAGGAAGTCCAAGGAAACAATCCACAAAAACAGGGACTGAATAGATATCATGATGACACTAAATTCATATCTTTCAGTAGTAACTCTGAACGTGAACGGGCTTAATGACCCCATCAAAAGGCGCAGGGTTTCAGACTGGATAAAAAAGCAAGACCCATCCATTTGCTGTCTACAAGAGACTCATATAGATGTAAGGACACCTACATCCTGAAAATGAAAGGTTGGAGAACCATTTACCATTCAAATGGTCCTCAAAAGAAAGCAGGGGTAGCCATTCTCATATCAGATAAATTAAAGTTTCTCCCAAAGATGGTAGTAAGATATGAAGAAGGACAGTATATCATACTTAAAGGATCTATGGAACAAGAGGACCTAATCATCATCAATATTTATGCCCCAAATGTGGGAGCTGCCAAGTATATCAATCAATTAATAATCAAAGTTAAGACGTACTTATAATAATACTACTACTACACTTATACTTGGTGACTTGAATGTAGTGCTCTGTACAATCGACAGGTATTCTTTTTTTTTTTTTTTCAGGTCCCCGGTTTTTAATGGAAAGCTCGAGTTGGGGACAGGCTGTTCCATGGAAGTGGCTGGGAGTGGGTCTCCACGCCAGGGTCTATGGGGCCAGAGGGATGGCGGGGGCGCACAGTGAGCCTACGGTGGGGGTAACCCCCCCCCCAAAAAAAAAAAGCAGAGCAAGGTCTCTGAGCTCAGCCCCAGTCAGCAGCCCCAACCGCCGCAAGGAGCCTCAGCTTCCCCGGTTTGACGAGGCTGCTCCCGGCAGGAAGCTTAACGGGGCTGCCCCCTGGAGGCCGGCTTCCGCAAGACCACGCCCTGCACGGGGCACATCCCTCTAGGCTTGCTCACCTTCCGCCCATCCCACCTCCCGCCATCACTCTGGACCCATGGGAGCTGGCCCAGCCTGCCAGGGACATGGGCCTCAGTTTCCCTAACGGCAAGGGCCACGTACCGCCTACTCAAGAGCTTTCACCAGGGCCTCTTGGCCTCCATGCAGATTTGGATCTCAGCCCTGGAAGCCTCGTCCGCTTTCCCTGACAGCTCCGAATGCGCCTTCTCCAGATTCATCTTGGCTGCCCCCATGTCCAGCATGTCTAGTGTCACAGCCTCTTCAGCCAGCAACTGCACTGAGGAATCAGCGTTCACCGTGACTGAGCCACTGCTCACGAAGTATTTGGAGATGGTGCCGTCTTCGGCGTGGACAACCACCAGCCCAGGCCGTAGGACCTGCAAGGTGGGCACGTGCACCGCAAGGATGCCAAAGGCTCCCGTCTGCGTGGGGACATCTACCTCGACAGGTCTTCTAAGCACAACATCTCCAAAGAAACAAGAGCTTTAAATGATACACTGGACCAGATGGATTTCACTGATATTTACAGAACTTTACATCCAAATGCAACTGAATACACATTCTTCTCAAGTGCACATAGAACTTTCTCCAGAATAGACCACATACTGGGTCACAAATCAGGTCTTAACCGATACCAAAAGATTGGGATTGTCGCCTGCATATTTGCAGACCATAATGCTTTGAAATTAGAACTAAATCACAAGAAGAAGCTTGGAAGGATTTCAAACATGTGGAAGTAAAGGACCATCCTGCTAAAAGATGAAAGAGTCAACCAGGAAATTGCAGAAGAATTAAAAAGATTCATGGAAACTAATGAAAATGAAGATACAACCATTCAAAATCTTTGGGATATAGCAAAAGCAGTCCTGAGGGGGGAAATACATTGCAATACAAGCATCCATCCAAAAACAGGAAATAACTCATATACAAAAGCTAACCTAGCACCTAAAGGAGCTGGAGAAAAAACAGCAAATAGATCCTACACCCAGCAGAAGAAGAGAGTTAATAAAGATTCGAGCAGAACTCATTGAAATAGAGACCAGAAGAACTGTGGAACAGATTAACAAAACCAGGAGTTGGTTCTTTGAAATAATTAATATGATACATAAGCCATTAACCAGCCTTATTAAAAAGAAGAGAGAAAAGACTCAAATTAATAAAATCAAGAATGAGAAAGGAGAGATCACCACCAATACCAAGGAAATTCAAACGATTTAAAAAACTTATTATGAGCAGCTATACGCCAATAAATTAGGCAATCTAGAAGAAATGGACGCATTTCTGGAAAACCACAAACTACCAAAACTGAAAAAGGAAGAAATAGAAAACCTGAACAGGCCAATTTCCAGGAGGAAATTGAGGCAGTCATCAAAAACCTCCCAAGACACAAAAGTCCAGGGCCAGATGACTTCCCAGGGTAATTCTAGCAAACATTTAAAGAAGAAACCATACCTATTCTACTAAAGCTGTTCGGAAAGATAGAAAGGGATGGAGTACTTCCAAACTCGTTCTATGAGGCCGGAATCACCTTAATTCCAAAACCAGACAAAGACCCCACCAAAAAGGAGAATTATAGACTATATCCCTGATGAACATGTATGCAAAAACTCTCAACAACATACTAGCCAATAGGATCCAAGAGTACATTAAGAAGATTATTCATCATTACCAAGTGGGATTTATCCCCGGATGCAAGGCTGTTTCAACACTCCTAAAGCAATCAATGTGATTGATCATATCAGCAAGAGAAAAAACAAGAAACACATGATCCTCTCAACAGATGCAGAGAAAGAATTTGACAAAGTACAACATCCATTCCTGATCAAAACTCTTCAGAGTGTAGGGATAGAGGGAACATTCCTCAGCATCTTAAAAGCCATCTACAAAAAGCCCACAGCAAATATCATCCTCAGTGGGGAAACACTGAGAGCCTTTCCCCTAAGATCAGGAACAAGACAGGGATGTCCACTCTCACCACTGCTATTTAACATATACTGGAAGTCCTAGCCTCAGCAATCAGGCAACGAAAAGAAATAAAAGGCATTCTAATCAGCATGGAAGTCAAACTCTCCCTCTTCGCAGATGACATGATACTGTACATAGAAAACCGAAAAGACTCCACCCCAAGATTGCTAGAACTCATACAGCAATTCAACAATGTGGAAGGATACAAAACCAATGTCCAGAAATCAGTGGCATTTCTATACACTAACAATGAGACTGAAGCAAGAGAAATTAAGGAGTCAGTCCCATTTACAATTGCACTCAAAAGCATAAGATACCTAAGAAGAAACCTAAGCAAAGAGGTAAAGGATCTATCCCCTAAAAACTACAGAACAATTCTGAAAGAAATTGAGGAAGACACAAAGAGATGGAAAAATATTCCATGCTCATGGATTGGAAGAATTGATATTGTGAAAATGTCAATGTTGCCCAGGGCAATTTACAGATTTAATGAAATCTCTATCAAAATACCATGGACTTTCTTCAGAGAGATGGAACAAATCATCTTAAGATTTGTGTGGAATCAGAAAGACCCCGAATAGCCCATGGAATATTAAAAAAGAAAACCATAGCTGGGGGCATCACAATGCCAGATTTCAGGTTGTACTACAAAGCTGTGGTCATCAAGACAGTGTGGTACTGGCACAAAAACAGACACATAGATCAATGGAACAGAATAGAGATTCCAGAAGTGGATCCTCAACTTTATGGTCAACTAATATTCGACAAAGCAGGAAAGACTATCCACTGGAAAAAAGTCTCTTCAATAAATGGTGCTGGGAAAATTGGACATCCACATGCAGAACAATGAAACTAGACTATTCTCCTACACCATACAGAAAGATAAACTCAAAATGAATGAAAGATCTAAATGTGAGACAAGAGTCCATCAAAATCCTAGAGGAGAACACAGGCAATACCCTTTTTGAACTTGGCCACAGCATCTTCTTTCAAGATACATCCATGAAAGCAAGAGAAACAAAAGCAAAAATAAATCATTGGGACTTCATCAAGATAAGAAGCTTCTGCACAGCAAATAAACAGTCAACAAAACTAAAAAACAACCTACCAAATGAAAGAAGATATTTGCAAATGACTTATCAGATAAAGGGCTAGTATCCAAGATCTATAAAGAACTTATTAAACTCAACAGCAAAGAAACAAACAATCGAATCATTAAATGGGCAAAAGACATGAACAGAAATTTCACAGAGAAAAAAAAAAAAAGAAATTTCACAGAGGAAGACATACACATGGCCTTAAGCACATGAGAAAATGCTCCGCATCACTGGCCATTGGGGAAATACAAATCAAAACCACAATGAGATACCACCTCACACCAGTGAGAATGGGGAAAATTAACAAAACAGGAAACAACAAATGTTGGAGAGTATGTGGAGAAAGGGGAACCCTCTTGCACTGTTGGTGGGAATGTGAACTGGTGCATCCACTCTGGAAAACCGTGTGGAGGTTCCTCAAAGTGTTAAAAATAGATCTGCCCCAGACCCAGCAATTGCACTGCTGGGGATTTACCCCAAAGATACAGATGCAGTGAAACTCCGGGACACCTGCACCCCGATGTTTATAGCAGCAGTGTCCACAATAGCCAAACTGTGGAAGGAGTCTCGGTGTCCACTGAAAGATGAATGGATAAAGAAGATGTGGTTTTTGTATACAGTAGAGTATTACTCAGCCATTAGATATGACTAATACCCACCTTTTGCTTTGACGTGGATGGACCTCAAGGGTATTATGCTGAGTGAAATATGTCAATTGGAGAAGGACAAGTATTATATGGTCTCATTCATTTGGGGAATATAAAAGTCAGTTTAAGGAAATAAAGGGAAAGGAGAGAAAATGAGTCAAAATATCAGTGGGGGTGACAAAAATTGAGAGACACCTAACTCTGGGAAATGAACAAGGGGTAGTGGTAGGGGAGGTGGGCAGGGGGTGGGGGTTCCTGGGTGATGGGCACTGAGGGGGGCACTTGGCGGGATGAGCACTGGGTGTTATGCTATATGTTTGCAAAGTGAACTCCAATAAATGAAATTTAAAAAGGAAAAAAAATCATTAAAAAAAAAACAACAGACAGTGAGCCAGATTTGACCAATGAGCTATAGCTTTTCAGACCCTACTATTTGCATTTTTAAGAGTTTTATGTAAAAGGGTTGTGTAATTAGTAATATTTCTGTCTGGACTCTTAGCATAATTATTATGAGATTCATCCATGTGGTAGTGTACATCAATATTTCCTTCCCTTTTATTGGCTGAATAGTATTCTATGAATTGAATATGCCACAACTCATATATCCATTTACCTGTTGTTGTGCATTTGGTTTGTTTCTAGTTTTTTACTATTAGGGCTGAAACTATAATGAATGTTTGTGTTCAATTCTTTCTTTCATCATAAGATTTAATTTTTCTTGAGTTAATACCCCAAAGTGGAATCGTTGGATATTTGGTAGACTTATGGGCAATGTTTTTAAAAACTGCAAGACTGTTTTCCAAAGTGGTTGTAATATTTCACAATTCCATCAGCAATATATGAGAGTTCCATTTCTCCAAATCGTTGTCTACAGTTAGACTACACTTAGTCTACACTTAGTGCTTTTTGTTTTTACACATTCTAAGGCATGCAGTAAGGTATGTATGATTTTGCTTTGCATTTTCCTGATGATTTGTGATATTGAGCATATTTTCATATGCTTATTTGCCATCCTTATATATTTGGTGAGGTGTATATTCAAAACATTCTCCATTTTAATGGAGTTGTTTGTTAATGTTGAGTTTTGAGAATTTTGAGGAATATATTCTGGATATGAGGAGTCCTTTATGAGATAGATAATTTCCAAATTTCTCTCCAACTCTGTGGCTTGTCTTGAGATTTACGTAACAGTGACATTTGAGAAGTGTGAAGTCAAATTAATGAAAATTTCCTTTTGTAGATCATGCTTTTAGTGTTGTATCCAAGAAAACTTTCCCAAAGACTAAGAGATTTCTATATTTTATTCTAGAAGTTTTATAGTTATAAATTTTACATTTAGACTTATGATCCACTTAGTTAACTTTTGCATATAATTCAATGATCAGATCAGAGTAAAAATCTTTTTTTTTTTATATGATTATCCAATTCCTCCAGCAGCATTTGTGGAAAAACTACTATTTCTTCACTGAACTGTCACTGAACCTTTGTTGAAAATCAATTGGCATGCATGGGATTACTGAGTGGCTCAGTAGTTGAGTGTCTCCCTTCGGCTCAGGGTGTGATCCTGGAGTCCCAGGATTGAGTCCCACATTGGGCTCCCTGCAGGGAGCGTGCTTCCTTCCTCTGCCTATGTCTCTGCCTCTCTTTCTGTTTCTCATGAATAAATAAATAAAATTTTATTTAAAAAGAAGAAAGATAATCAATTGGCCATGAATGTAGGAGTGTATTTCTGGATTCTCTATTGATCAGAGTGACTATATACTATTGCAATACTACACTGTTAGACTATTGTAGCTTTATAATAAGTCTTGGTGTGAAATAGTGTGTATTATTCAACTTTGTTCTTCTTTCTCAAGGTCATATTGGCTATTATAGGTCCTTTGCATTCCCACATTAATTTCAGAATCAATTTGTTAATTTCAACACAAAAGATGCCTGGGATTTCTAGAGAACATCCTTAGAAAAACCTTTATATAGAAGACCTAAATAAATGGAGATATATACCACATTCATAGATGAGAAGACCTTACGTTGTTAAAATGCTCTTTCCAAATAAATCCATACATGGTCCCTTAAAGGTGTTTAACTCTTAATTCCTGATGTTTACTGCCTGTATGTGTTATGTTGTGTGGCAAAGGGACTTTAATACAAGATTTTCCTGGATTATCTAGCTGGGCCCAGTGTAATCACATGGACCCTTAAAGGTAGAAGTGGAAGACAGAAGAGTAGGAGAGATAAGACAGAAGAAGAGAGGCAAGAGAGATTTGAAGTGTGACAGGGATTTGACCTACCATTGCTGGCTTTGATGATATATGAAGGTAGGGGTCATGTCCTAGGGAACGTGAGTGGTCTCTAGAAGTGAGAACAACTCCTGGGTGACAGCCAGTGAGGGAATTGGGGCCTCAGTCTTACAATGCAAAGAATTGAATTATGTCAACAACTTGAATGAACAAAAAGCATATTCTTTCCTAGAGCCTCCAGAAAAGAATTCAGTCCTGCCACCACTTTGATTTTTGTCTTGATGAGGTTCTAGTCAGAAATGTAGCTGAGCCCACCATACTTCTGACCTAAGAAAATTGTTATATAAGGAGTAGGTTTTATTTTGAGCCATACACGTGTGATAATTTGTTATGGCAGGTGTAGAAAACTAGTACTCTTTTTTTTAAAAAAATATTTATTTTAGAGAGAGAGTGAGGTAGAGGGCAGGGATGGGGCAGGGTAGAGAATGTAGCCTGACATAGGGTTTGATCCCATGACTATGACCTGAGCCAAAATCAAGAGTTGTGCACTTAACTGCTGAGCCACTTAGGCACACCAACTAGTACTCTTTTTATGTCTATAGAGTTTATAGTCCTGTCACTGTTTTTATTGTTGATCTTGGCAAATTTTGTTTTTCATGTTTTGTCCTATTCAAATTGGCTAAGCTTTATCAACCTTTTTGGTTTTCTCTAAGAACCAAATTGATGTCATTGCTTTCCTCTAATATTTCCTATTTCACTGATTCCTGCTCCAATCCTTATTCTTTCTTTGGATATATATTTTCCTTGGATTATATTTGCCCTACTCATTAAAAAAAATGAGCAGACCATTTGAACAAAAAATTTAAAAAAGAAGATCTATGGGTGGCAAATAGCTATATGAGAAAACACTCAACATCATTAGGCATTAGAGAAATGCAATTTGAAACTACAAAAAATACCCTTCATACTCATTGGAGTATGAAATTTGATACTTCTTACTCATTGGAAGGTCAAACATTAAAAAAAGGCTGACTTAGTGTTGAAAATCTAGGGGAACAGAATTCTCATATACTGTTGGTGGGGTGGTAAAATGTTACAACCATTTTGGAAAACAGTTTCAGAATTTCGTAAAACATAAAAATTCTATAATACTAATCTATCATATAATCAACTAATCCATTTCCAGTTATTTATTCAAGGGAACTGAAAACATATGTACATAGAGATAATTGAAAATGACATTTAATAGCACATTCGTTTGTAATAGTCAAATAATGGAAGCAATCCAAATGTCCCATCAACAGTGAACAGATATGTACATCATCCCATAGCCATCCCATGGCATACTCCTAAACAATAAAAAACAATGAACTATTGATCCACAAACCAACATTGAAGAGTCTTAAAATAGTTGTGTTGAAATGGAAGCAGACAAAAAAACACATACTGTATGATTGTATTAATAGAAAATATAAACTAATCTGTAGTGAAAGAAAATACATGAATAGTTCCTGGGTGTAGGATGGGGTTACAGGGGAGTCAGAGCGGATATAAGAATGCAGACATTAGTAAACTGTTGAGGGCAGTGAATGTGTTCAATACCTTGATTTTATTATTGGTTTTGTGGGTGCATTAGCCAAAATTTAAATTATACATTTTAAATATGTTCAGTTTGTAGAATATACTTTTTTTCAACAAGGAAAATAATCAGAAGATTATAAACTCAGTGTGTTAACAATTGAACTACATCTATGTCTATATGTGCACTTACTTCTTTTTCAGGATGGATTGCTATTCTGGGTGCCATCTGGTTGCTAATTTTAGCTGATATTCATGATTTTGAGATAATTCTACACCGAGTGGAATGGGCAACTCTTCTATTCTTTGCAGCACTCTTTGTTCTGATGGAGGTAAGACTTTAGAACTTTTGCAATGTAATCTTTTCCTGACATTTATACTTCCTGTTTTAATGAGAAAAGCCCGTCTGTAAGTCTTTCCACATATTCACCAAGATGAAAATGCTGGAGGTTGTGATTAGAATATTTTAAGTTAAAGCAGCTTTTATCTCAGCCACCTAAATATTTCTTTTCTTTTTTTTTTTTAAGATTTTATTTATTTATTCATGAGAGACACAGAGAGAGATGGAGAGAGGCAGAGACACAGGCAGAGGGAGAACCAGGCTCCATTCAGGGAGCCCTATATGGGACTCCATCCCAGGTCTCCAGGATGACGCCCTGGGCTGAAGGCAGCGCTAAACTGCTGAGCCACCCAGGCTGCCCTCCACCTAAATATTTCTGATAAATTTTTTTGGTTGCTTTTAAAAAAAAATTATCTTTGTGATTTGTAAACTTCTTCAAATTTCATTTGCTATAAAGTAGAATTTGCTCTAAGTTGGTTGTAGAGCTGAATGATTTGTTACAGCTAATTGACAGAATAATATTATATTGATGATCTATTTCATTATGTGTAATACCTTAGTAAATATTCTGTTATCATGGAAAAGACTACATCAAAGAGAAGAGTGAGTAAAATATATTGTTCTAATTATGGTTTTGGTTGTTGCAAAATTTATTCAAAAATTAATGACATTATTGTTCATTCTTGAGACTTATATGATGAACTTGTATCCTCCTCAAATACAAGGTTAGCTGATATAGAAAAATACTACTCCCTAAAACATATCCTCAAGCACACCAAAAGTCTCACATTAATTACCTTAATTTGCTGATGACAGACCCATTTGGTTTTAATTCTTCTCTGGATTAAAACTTTGACACTCTCCCCCACTAATTTTCTTTAAGCTAGGTCCCTTGAATTTTTGTAATTTGTCTTTACTCATAATGAATTGTGTGGATGTAATCAAGTGACTCCTTTAGTTCTCCAAATCTCTCAGGGAGTTGTGGATTTTATTCTAGGTCCTTGGTTCCCTAGTGAAAAACTTCACCTTTTTTCTTTTGGGTATTCTCTCACACTAACACACAGAATATGGATGGGGAAATTCTGGTTACTGTTTTCATGATTGGATTTTGAAAGTCTCTGCCTTGATTACATGTTTACTCCAGGTATAAATTGCTATCTCATTTGGATTTTTGGGTATACTTTCCCCAATTTTATGCTTCACTTTGTTGTGTTGGTGGAATAAATAATGGAATTTTTAAAGCAACTTTATTGAGATGTAATTTATGTATCATAAAATTCACCCATGTTAAATTTACAATTCAGTGATTTTTAATTTTCAAAACATTTGCATCATCTAGAAAGATCCCACATGTTCTTTTACAAATAATTCTAGCTCTCAACTTCAGCTTTAGGCAACTACTGATTTTTTTTTTTATTTCACTATGTGGATATACTATGTTTTATTTACCCATCACCATCTGATGAACATTTGTATTTCCAATTTTGAACATTATGAATATTGCTGTCATAAATATTTGTATATAAGTCTTTGTGTGTATTTATATTTTCATTACTTTGAGGTATATGCTAGGATTTATCATAAGTTTAGCTTCTTAAGAAACAGCCAAAATGTTTTCCAAAGTGGCTATATACATTTTACATTCTCACCAGCAATATAATAGGATTCTAGTTTCTCTACATTCTCACTATCACCTATTGCCTTTCTTTTTAATTATTAGACATTCTAGTAGGTGTGAAGTGGTATCTCATTGTGATATTCAAGATCATGTTATTAGTCATTTTTATATGTTCAGTAAATTTCTATTCAAACTTTTTACCACTTTACATTTGTTTTTTTAAAAATCATAATAGTCCTTTATATATTCTGTATATTAGTCTTTCATCAAATATATGATTGGATTCTGATTGTACTTTGCCATTATATAGAAATACGATTAATTTTTTTTTTTTACGATTAATTTTTATATTGATGTTTTATCCTGTGACCTTATTCAATTCATTTACTAATCTAGTAGTTATTTTTGGATTCTTTAGAATTTTCTTCCATATCATTTGCAAATAAAGACATTTTAATTTCTTCTTTTTCTGATCTGGATGCAGCTAACTAGCTCACATTCTCACCTTCCTCTCTTTCCTATTTTCCCTTCTTTCTTTTTCTCTTGTCTTGTTGGCTAGAACTTCCAGTTCAGTGTTGGATACAAGTGGTGAGCATTGACATCCATGCCTTGTTCCTGAGCTTAGGGGCAAAGCATTCAGTTTTTCATTATTGTGCATAATGTTTGTTGCAGGTTTTTTTTTTTTTAAATAGCAGCTCTTTATCAGGTTGAAAAAGTTCGAATATATTCCAAGTTTGTCATGAATTTTTAACAGAAATGTATATTGGATTTTGAAAAATCCTTGTCTATCTATGGAGATGACCATGTGATTTTTATCCTTGATTCTATTAATTTGAATCTATTAACATGGCATACTATATTAATGAATTTTCAGATGTTAAATATATTTTGCATTCTTAGAATAAATCTCACTTGGTCATGGTGTATAATTGTTGAATTCGTTTTATATATTCATGAGGGATATGTCTTTAATTCAGTAGTGTTTCCCATCACTTCAGTTTTGTGGTCTAGTATTTGGTCTTTCCTGGAGAACATTCCACTTATGCTTGAAAAGTTTGTGTCCTTTGCTGTTGTTTTGGTGGAATGTACTATTAAATGTCAAATATGTCATGCTTGTTAACAGTTTTAAGTCTTACACATCACATGTGTGGTTCTATCAATTATTGAGATTGGGATATTGAAGTCTTCATTATTGCTTAATTGTGTATTTTTTCTTTCAAGGGTATTCATTTTGTTTTATGTATCCTGAGGATCTGTTGTTAGGCACATATATTTTAGAATTACTTTATCATTCAATGAATAGAGCTTCTTTCATTATTAATAGTCCCTCCTTTTCTTTAGTAATATTTTTGTACTGGGGTCTATTTTGACTGATATTAATATAGACACTTTAGTCTTTTGTTTACTGTTTGTATGGGATATCATTTTTAAAAAAATCCAGTTTGGCAATTTTTCTTTTGATTGAGATGTTTAATCCATTCATATTTAATAAAATTATTTTATTGTTGAGTTTTTATCTGCCATTTTGCTATTTGTTTTTGCTATCTCATTTCTTTTTTGTTCCTTTCTTTGTGTTAAATAAATATTTTCTTCTGTATTTAAGTTCTCTTCATTTCTTTTTTCTTAACCATATTTTAAACATTATTTTCTATGGTTAGAGTAGGAGTTAAGATATGCATCTTAATTTATTACAGTCTATATTGGATTAATAATAAATTACTTCGAGTAATATATAGAAACCTCCCTCCAATATGGCTCCAGTTTCTCATCTTTTCTTTGCACTTTTATTGTTACATATGTTATATCTTTTTTATATGCCTAACATAGCTATATCATTATTATTTTATGCAATGTATTTTAAATAAAGAGAAGAAAATAAAAACATTCATACAATCTTTTATATATGTATTTGCCTTTTCCATGGCTCTTTCTTTGTATATATTTAAGTTGTCATATGGTATCAGCCTGAAGGAGTTCCTTTAGTATATCTTGTAGAGCAGTTTGGCTAGGAACATATTCTCTTAGTCTTTGTATGTGAATGTCTTTATTTTGCCTTCATTTTCAAAGGATAGTTTTGCTGGATCAATATAGGACTCTTGGTTTATAGTTATTTTTTCTTTCAACACTTCAAATCTGAGCTCTCTGGTCTCCATTACTTCTTATGGGAAGTCAGCTGTTAATCATACTGTTTTTCCTGTTCTCCTGTTGCTGCTTTTGAGACTTTGTCTTTGTCTTTCAGTAGTTTGACTATGATGCATCTAGGTGTGGGTATCTTTGTATTTATTGTATCGTGTTCTTTTGAGCCTTTCAGATCTGTAGGTTAATTTTTAAAAAATCAACTTTTAGTATTTGAATAGTTTATTATTATTCCTTCAATTATACTTTTGTACCCCCTTTTTCCTCTTTAAATTATATTATTATCCTCTCTCTCTGAGACTCCCATCATAGTGATGTTTGTTTGCTTGATGGAGTCCTAAAGTTCTTCATTGTGCTAATATTTCCTCATTGTTTACTCTTTCTGTTCTTTAGAGCAATAATTTCTTTTGATAAATTATAGTTTTCTTCTTTTTAAAGATTTTATTTATTTATTTGAACGAGAGAGGGAGAAAGCATGAGCAGGGAGAGGGACAAAGGGAGAGGGAGAAGCAGACTTCTTGCTGAGTGGGGAGCCCAATGAGGGGATTAATTCCAGGACCCTGAGATCATGATCTGAGTCACACACTTAACTGATTGAGCCATCCAGGCACCATGATGAATTTTAGTTTTCAGTGAGTCTTTTAATGTCCTCTCAAATTCGTTGTTGAGTTCCTCTGCTGAAATTTTCATTTCACTCATGCTTTTCAATTCCAAAATTTATTTTATTTTATTTTATTTATTTTATTTTTTTAATTGGAGTTCAATTTGTTCAATAGTTGGAACATATTTTTAATAAAAATTCATTCAGCCAGAATCTACCTTTTATTCCATTTACATTTAGTGTAAATATTGAGAAGGTAGTATTTCTGCATAATATTTAAAATTTACATTATTCTTTATGTCTATTTTTGTCTGTTTTCCTGATATCTCTGTTAAGGTGTTCGTTGATATCACAGATAGGTGTTAGTTCTTCATTGATTATCAAATTATTGCTCTGTTGTTTTTGACACTTCCTGAGTCATAAGTCTCTCCACAGTATGATCCAGTTACATTTGCTTCCCTTTGCAAGGGCAGTTTTTGAGATTTGTTTTTAGGTTTGTTCTGAGTCAATGAGGCTTCTTAGCTGTGTCTTTCCCTAGCTCCCTCTGTTAAGCTAGCTAGCATATAGTTTGTCTTGTTACTCTCATGGAGCTATCAGTCTCCTCTTAATTGCTTATCATCAAGTTTTTATTGTTTTTGAGAAAACTCTGAGGCTTGAACTTTCCCCACACTGTTTTAAACCAAGTCATTTCCTTAAGGGAGAGTTTCAGAGTTCTCTTTTCTTATGGCCTGCTTCTATTCCTGGACAAAATCTCTGAGTCACTGCTGTATAGCTAAGGGCAGGGACAGTGGCTTGTTTCTCTTGGAGTGATACTTCTGCTTTATGAGTAGGGCACTGCATGGGGGCAGTAGTCTCTGGTCTTCTAGGCTTGCTTCTCCTGGTTTGGAACTTACACCATGCAAAAAGGGTCCATGAAGACAGTCATGGTTCTAGTATCTTTTTCTGATGCACTTTTTCAGATTTCCACCCTATGAGTAGGCCTATGTGGAGGAGGAGATCTCCTAGTTTCTTGGCCAAACTCTTCTGGAATTAGGCTCTGTAACAGGGAACTAAGGAGAAAGAATGCTGGAGGCCTATTCCTCCCAGGGTGGTATGGTAGTTTTTTTCACTATGAGTTAGGGAGAAGGAGCCCTATATTCTTGAACATACTCATAGTCTCCATTATGCTGAGTCCAGAGTGGGAAATGCTTTATATTTGAAGTGCCAATGATTCTTGTTCTTATGAACATCTTTCTTAATAAATATCTCATCACTGGGTGCATGCCCTTAGGACAATTTCAGGAAAATTTTGTAAAAAAACAAAACAAAAAAACAAAACAAAAAACAAAAATAAAACATTTTTTTTCACCACATCTGGTTGTTCTTTGGGAAATAGACTTGCAGAGCTCCGTATCTGGCCATTCTGAAGTTAAGCTTCCCCACATTTCTTTTTACTTGTTTCTTTATTTTTTTGGTCCTTCTAAGGTCAATAATTGGTGATTTCCAAAGGTAGTAATAATTCTGAAACGACATGAATACATTAGTAGTTGAGATTTCCTTGAGGAGTATTTAAAAGTTTATCTCACTCTAATATAACAAAATAGTTTATGGGAAAGTAAAACCAATTAGCATTTGACCTGGAATTTTTCACAAATATGATGCTGACGGGTGTGATGAGGTATCTCATTGTGGTTTTGATTTGTATTTCCTGATGCTGAATGATGTAGAGCATTTAATTTATGTGTCTGTTGGCCATTTGAATGTCTTCTTTAGAGAAATGTCTGTTCATATCTTCTGCCCATTTTTTGACTAGATTTTTTTTTGGGGGGAGGGGTGTTGAGTTTATGAGTTCCTTATATATTTTGGATATCAGCTCTTTATCTGATAAGACATTGGCAAGTATCTTCACCCAACAAAAGGTTGTCTTTTAGTTTTGTTGACTGTTTCCTTGCTGTGCAAAAGCTTTTTATCTTGATGAAGTCCCAATAGTTCATTTTTGCCTTTGTTTCCCATTCCTTTGAAAATGTGTCTAGCAAGAAGTTGCTGTGGCCAAGGTCAAAGTGGTGTTGCCTGTGTTCTCCTCTAGGATTTTGATGGATTACTGCCTCATAGTTAGGTCTTTCATATATTTTGAGTTCATTTTTGTGTATGGTGTGAGGAAACGGTCTAGTTTCATTCTTCTGCATGTGGCTGTCCAATTTTCCCAATACCATTACTGAGGAGACTTTTTTCCATTGGATATTATTTCCTGCTTTGTCAAAGATTAGTTGGCCATAGAGTTGAGGGTCCATTTCTGGATTCTCTATTCTGTTCCATTGACATGTGTCTTTGTGCCAGTACCATGCTGTCTTGATGATTACAGCTTTGTAACAGAGCTTGAAGTCTGGCATTGTGATGCCTCCAGCTTTGGTTTTCTTTTTCAGTATTCCTTTTGGTTATTTTGGTTATTCACAGTCTTTTCTGGTTCCATACAAATTTTAGGATTATTTGTTCAAGTTCTATGAAAAATGTTGATGGTCATCTGACTTATTACAATGAATATAGTCTATGTCTGATGAAAATGAATGATTAGGATACAAATCCTTAAAAAAAAACTAGACAAATTCTCCCAATTCAGTGCTCACATGCAGAAAATACTTGGTTTTTATCCTAGGATACTGCTGCAGAATGAATATAAGGTTACATAATTGCCTTTTCCAGTATCATTGTTACAAAATCAATATACCCAGTTTGGTTCCCCTAATTGCCTTCAGGAAAATAAAAGGCAATTAAAGGGAATGCTGTACACTATAAAGAAGGTATAAGAAAAAAATAAAGGATTAAGTAATCCAAAATATCAAAAAAGATAAATATCATATAGCTCTTTTTAAAGAGCCATTTTTATGCTCATATCCTCAATTACATGAGTAGGTGTAAGACTTAAGGTATTAAGAATAGCGTGGTCCCAATTGATTCAGCATAAGATGTAGGATAGGAGAGGGGTGGGTCTACAGTTCCCATCAACTCCTAGAATGCATGTTGAGGACTCTACCAACTTACAAATGCCTCAGATATTATAAGTATCATTCTGGCCTCAAAGAAGTTATAGGAAAATAAAATAAATGCTAGGAATTTAGGTACCAGCTAAGGTACCTAAATATACACAAAGAAAAAAATACCAGAAACATCATCATATTTGTGAAAAATACCAGGTCAATATGCTAGTTGGTTTTACTTTTCTGTAAACTGTTTTGTTACATTAGAGTGAGATAAATAAACTTGAAAGTACTCCTCAAGGAAAACTCAGCTGCTAATGTATTCATGTTGTTTCAGAATTATTACTACCTTTAGAAATCACCAGTTATTGAAACTTATTGGAAAGAGCTCAGATGTGTATACACACAAGCACACACACACACACACACACACACACACACACACAAATATGGAATACTACTCAGCCATCAAAAAGAATGAAATTTTGCCATTTGCAACTATGTGGATAGAACTAGAGGGTATTATGCTAAGCAAAATAAGTTAGAGAAATGCAAATATAATATGATTTCACTCATATGTGGAATTTAAGAAACAAAACAGAGGATCATAGGGGAAGAGAAGCAAAAATAAAATAAGATGAAATCAGAGAGGGGGACAAATCATAGGAAACTCTTAGTCATAGGAAACTGAGGGTGGCTAGGGGGGAGGTGGCTGGGGGAATGGGGTAACTGGGTGATGGACATTGAGGAGGGCAGGGGTTGTAATGAGCACTAGGTCTTTTTTTTTTTCTGCGTCCCTAGGTTTTCCTTTTTTTAAGATTTTATTTATTTATTCAGGAGCGTGCACACGCATGTGAGAGAGAGAGAGAGAGAGAGAGAGAGAGAGAGGCAGAGACACAGGCAGAGACACAGGCAGAGGGAGAAGCAGGCTCCATGCAGGGAGCCGACATGGAACTCCATCCTGAGTCTCTAGGACAGGACCACACCCCTGGCTGAAGGCGGCGCTAAACCGCTGAGCCACCCAGGCCTCCCGAGCACTAAGTCTTATATGCAACTGATGAGTAACTAAACTCAGCCTTTGTAAAGTAATAAAACCGATGAATCACTCAACTGTACCTCTGATAAACTAATAAAAAGTCAGAATATAATTTTATAAAAGTTATTTCTACTGATTTTTAAAAATATCTGGCAATTATGGAAATATAATAAATTTTTACTCAGAAAAAGCAAGTAGGGATTTCACTTGTGCACGAACTTAATAAAACCAGCAAGGTTGCTGTATTTGTTGTGCCGAAGATTGGGAATCCGAGAAACCACCAAGGAGCCTACACCGATGCAAAGACACGAGGGTTTATTTACAAACTCGAGCTTGGGTCCAGGTATACCTGACACAGTGGAGCAGGGACTTGGACACGAGGCTAAGAAGCATAGCAGCTTTATAGGGGCCGTGGCCAATGGGATTGTAACACACACAGAAAGTTGCACAGTCATGTCGGTCCGCACGCAGGTGGCCAATTGAATTACATTTTACCCTATAGTATCCGTTTGAACTGGCCTATCACTCTGGTCAGAATTGGTGCACGGAATTACATTTTTATGAGCCGATTTCCGGTAAGGGTGTGCTCAGCGGCTTGACTAGGGTGGGGCAGCGCCTTAAGCAATAAGCAGGTCCTGTGGGGGTCATACAGGAGGTGGTGGGTACAGCACAAAATGGAGTTAATCCTGCTCAGCTTGTCCAGGGGTAGAGGATTTTTATTAAATGTCCTGGGTCCCACAGTATTCTCTTTTTTATTTTATATTTTTTTTAAATTTAAATTTTAGGTTAATGCAATGCAATATTGGTTTTTGTATTAGAACTTAGTGATTCATTACGTACAACACCTAGTGCTCATCATATCAAGTGCCCTTGATAGGTATTAACCCATCACTCATGTAGCCCATTCACCTACCCCCCTTTCTTCATCAAAAGTCAGTTTGTTCTCCATCATGAACTCTTATGGCTTGCTTCCTTCTCTCCTTTTTCTCTTTCTCCCTTCCAATATGTTCATCTGTTTTCTTTCTTAAATTCTACATATGAGGGAGATCATATGGCATTTGCCTTTCTCTGAGTTATTTCACTTAGCATGATATACTCTGGCTCCATCCATGTTGTTGCAGATGTCAAGATTTCATTCTTTTTGTTGGCTGAGTGATACTCCATTATATATATATATATAAAATATATATAAAAATTTATATATAAAAATTTATATATAAAATATGTATATTTTATATATATAAAAAAATATATAAATATATATATATTTGTAAATATATATTTTATATATAAAATATATATATAAAAGATTTCATTCTTTTTGGTGGCTGAGTGATACTCCATTATATATATATATCTATAAAATATATATAAAAATTTATATATAAAATATATATATTTTATATATATAATATATATAAAATATATTATATATTATATATATTATATATTATATTATATATTCCATATTATATGTGCCAAATATACCATTCCATATATATATATATATATATATTTTATAACATACCACATATTCTTTATCCATTCATTAGTTCATTAGTTGATGGACATTTGGGCTCTCTCCATATTTTGGTTATTGTTGATAACATTGCTTTAAAACATGGAGGTGCATGTATCACTTCAAATCTGTATTTTTGTATATTTTGGGTAAATACCTATTAGTGAAATTGCTAGATCTATGTAATTGAGGTTAACAGGCTTAAGACAGTATAATGTTTAAGAGAGATTTTCATCTTCAGTTTCTTTCATCAGTGTTTTATGGTTTTCAGGGTACAGGTGTTTTATCTCCTTGGTTAAATTTATTCTGAAGTATTTCAATTTTTTTAGTGCAATTGTAAATGGAATTATTTTCTTAATTTCTTATGTGCTGTTTAGTTATTAATGTATAGAAACACTACCAATTTCTGGGCATTATTTTTTGTTCTGAACTTTACTGAATTCACTTATTACTTCTAAAAATATTTGGTGGAGTATTTAAGGCTTCAATATATATATAGTATGTCATCTTAAAATAGTGACAGTTTAACTTCTTCCTTACCAATAAGGATGCTAATTACTTCTTTTTGTTGTCTGATTCCTGCTAACACTTGAATAAAAGTGGGGAAAATGGACATCTTTGCCTTATTCCTCTCAGGTTTCACCATTGAGTATGATATTAGCTACAGGTTTTTTATTGATGGCCTTTATTTTGTTGAGATATATTCCCTCTAAACCCATTTTATTGAGTTTTTATCATGAACAGATGTTGAATTTTGTCAAGTGCTTTTTCTGTATCTATCGAGATGATCATATAATTTTTATACTTTGTTTTGTTGATATGTATGGTGCATTGCTTTGATTGACTTGTGAATATTGAACCACTCTTGCATTCCTATAGTGAATCTTACCTCATGATTATGATGAGTAATCTTTTCAACGTATTGTCAAATGCAGTTTGCTACTATTTTGTTGATGATTTTTGCACTTACTCATTAGGGTATTGGATATAGTTTTCTTTTTTGTGCTGTGTTTGGTTTAGGTATCTGTGTAATGACCTTCTGGAATGTACTTATTTTTAAAATTTATTTAAATTCAATTAAATAAATTAAATTGCATCAACATATAATGTATTATTGGTTTCAGAGTTCGTAGTCAGTAATTCATCATCCTTATGTAATACCCAAGGCTCATTATATTAGATATTCTCTTTAATGTTAACCACCCAGTTACCTCATCCCCTACCCTCTTCCGCTCTAGCAACCCTCCGTTTGTTCCCTAAATTAAGAACCTCTTATGGTTTGTCTCCTTCTATGATTTCACCTTGTTTATTTTATTCCTCTTCTTCTTTATGATCTTCTGTTTTGTTTCTTAATTTCCATATATGAGTGAAATCCTATGATAATTGTCTCTCTCCAGTTGACTTATTTCACTTAGCATAATATCTTCTAGTTCCATCCAAATCATTGCAAATGACAAGGTTTCATTTTCTTGATGGCTGAGTAGTAGTCCATTGTGTATGTGTATCTATCTATCTATCTATCTATCTATCTATCTATCTATCTATCTATCTTTATCCACTCATCTGTTGATGGACATCTGGGCCTTTTTGCATAGTTTGGCAATTGTGAACATTACTGCTGTAAACATTGGGGTGCAGGTGCCCCTTTGGATCAAGGTATTTGTATCTTTAGGATAATACATAGTAGTGCAATTGCTGGGTCATAGGAAAGATCCATTTTCAATTTTTTGAGGAATTTCCGTACTATTTTCCAGAGTGGCTGCACCAGCTTGCATTCCCATCAACAGTGTAAGAGGATTCCCCTTTCTATACATCCACACCAACATCTGTAATTTCCTGACTTGTTAATTTTAGGCATTCTGACTGGTGTGACTAGATATCTTGTTGTGGTTTTGATTTATATTTCCTTGATGCCAAGTGATATGAAGCCTTTTTTCATGTGTCTCTGGCCATTTGTATGTATTCTTTGGAGAAATGCCTGTTGATGTGTTCTGCCTATTTTTTGACTGGATTTTTAGTTTTTTGGGTGTTGAGTTTGATAAGTTCATTGCAGATTTTAGATACTAGCCCTTTATCTGGTATGTCATTTGCAAATATCTTCTCCATTTCATAGGTTGCCTTTTGGTTGTTTTGACTGTTTCCTTAAAATTGATTGTTCTTAAAATTGTTTGTATTTCCTTGGTGTTGATTGTGCTCTCTTCTCTTTCATTCACGATTTTATTAATTTGGGTCCTTTCTTTTTTCTTTTGGTAAGTCTGGCTAGAGATTTATTAATCTTATTAATTCTTTCAAAGAACCAGCTCTTAGTTTCATTGATATGTTCTACTCTTCTTTTGATTTCTATTTCATTGATTTCTGCTCTGACCTGTATTGATTCTCCTGCTTTGTTTCGGCTTTATTTGCTGTTATTTCTTCAGCTCCTTTAAGGTATCAGGTTAGCTTGTATATTTTAGACCTTTCTTGTTTCTTGAGAAAGTCTCATATTGTCATATACTTAGTTCCCTTTTAGGATCACCTTTGCTGCATTTCAAAGATTTTGAACAGTTGTGCTTTCAGTTTTGTTTCAGTGAATTTTTAAAATTCTCTAATTTCCTGGTTGACCTATTCATTGTTTAGTAGGATGCTTGTTAGCCTCCACATATTTGAGTTCCTTCCAAATTTCCTCTTGTGATGTGTTTGAGTTTCAAAGCATCGTGGTCTGAAAACATGCAATGAATGATCATAGTCTTTTGGTACCAGTTGAAACCTGATTTATGACCAAGTATGTGATCTATTCTGGAGAATGTTCCATGTGCACTCAAGAAGAATGTGTGTTCTGTTGCATTAGTAAGGAATATTTTATATATATATATATATATATATATATATATATAATCTGTGAAGTTCATTTGGTCCAGTGTTTCATTCAATGCCTTTATTTCTTTTTTTCCTTAAGATTTTATTTATTTATTCATGACACACACACACACACACACACACACAGAGAGAGAGAGAGAGAGAGAGAGAGAGGCAGAGACACAGGCAGAGGGAGAAGCAGGCTCCATTCAGGGAGACTGACGTGGAACTCGATCCCAGGTCTCCAGGATCACACCTTGGGCTGAAGGCAGTGCTAAACCGCTGAGCCACCCGGGCTGCCTCAATGCCCTTATTTCTTTGTTGATCTTGTGCTTAGATGAACTGTTCATTTCTGTGAGTGTGGTGTTAAAGTCTCCTACTATTATTGTATTCCTATTGATGTATTTCTTTAATTTTCTTATTAATTGGCTTATATAGCTGGCTGCTCCCATGTTAGGGGCATTAATATTACAATTGTCACATCTTATTGGATAGAGCCTTTCATTACGATATAGTGTCTTTCCTTATCTCTTATTACTGTCTTTGGTTTAAAATCTAATTTGTCTGATATGAAGATTACTACTCTAGCTCTTTTTTGATGTCTGTTATGATAAATGGTTTTCCACCTCCTCACTTTAAATCTAGTGGTGTCTTTGGGTCTAATATGAGTCTCTTGTAGCCAGCATCTGGATGCGTCTTGCTTTTTTTTTTTTTTTAATCCAATCTGATACCTTGTGTCCTTTGACTAGAGCATTTAGTCCATTCATGTTCAGATTAAAGTTCATTTGGTCCAGTGTTTCATTCAATGCCCTGTCTCTGCAGATTGTCTCTGTTCCTTTCTGGTCTATATTACTTTTGTGCTCTCTCTTTGCTTAAAGGATCCCTTTTAATATTTCTTACAGGTCTGGTTTGATGATCATAAATTATTTTAGTTTCTATTTGTTCTGGAAGCTTTTTATCTCTCCTTCTATTTTGAATGAGATCCTAGGTGGATAAAGTATTCTTGGCTGCATATTTTTCTTATATACCATCCTGAAAATATGTCAGTCCTTCTGGCCTGCCAGGTCTCTGTGGATAGGTCTGCTACTAGTGTAATGTTTCTACCCTTCTAAGTTACAGACATCTTGTCCCAAGCTGCTTCAGGATTTCCCTTTGTCTCTGAGATTTGTAAGTTCCACTATTATAAGTCTGGGTGTTGGCTTATATATATTGATTTTGAGGGGAGGGGTTTTCTGTGCCTCCTGGACTTGTATGCCTGTTTCCTTCCCCATATTAGTGAAGTTCTGTGCTATAATTTGTTCCAATATACCGTCTGACCCTCATTCTCTTTCTTCTTCTGAGATCGCAATATTCTAATCATGTTTCCCTTTATGGTATCACTTACCTCTCGAATTCTACGCTGGTGATCCAGTATTTATTTATCTTTCTTTTTCTCAGCTTCTTTATTCTCCATCCTTTTGTCTTCTAGATCTGTAATTCTGTCTTCTGCCTCATTTATCCTCAAAGTTAGTCTCCATTTTTTATTTTATTGCATCTCATTGATATCCTTTTTGATTTTGACTTGATTAGATTTTAGTTTATTTCTCCAGAAAGGGGTTCTCTAGTGTCTTCTATACTTTTTTCAGGCCCCACTGGTATATTTATAATCGTCATTCTGAACTCTAGTTTTCTGACATATTACTTATGTACATACTGATTAGGCCCTTGGCAGTCAGTACTGCCTCTTTTTCCCCTTTTTGGGGTGGGTTTTTCTGTCTTGTCACTCTACCCAGAGGATAGATGAAAGACAGAACAAAATACTAAAATAACAACAATGACCCCAGGGAAATACACACTGAATAAATCAATAGAGACCCAAAATCAAGGAGGGAGAGAGAGAGAGAGAGAGAAAATATAATCAAACAGGTAAACAGAATGGAGCAATATACTGGATTGTGTGTGTAGTTTGGTCCATTTGTTATAAAACTAGATCCCAAAATCATAATGAAAGAAAAACTTATATGTACACAAAATTAAATATAATAAAAGGATAGAATATAACTGTAAAATAGTTAAAAGACAAAAACAGAAGGAATATAAACAGATGACTAGAACAGAGCAATACACTATATCCTGAATGTATTTTAGTCAGTTTGTTAGAAAAAGCTCTATTTCAAAATTGTAAGGAAAGAAAAACATATAAACAAAAATAAAATACATTGAAAGTATAGAATGTAACTGTAAAGATGAAAATTAAAAAAGACTAACAAAACAAAAAACAAAAAAAAAAAGAAAAAACAAAATAAAAGCAAATATGATCAGACAAGTGAAGAGAATAGAGCCATACATTAGATTCTAGGTATATTTTTGTCTGTTATAAGATCTTGCGTCCCAAGATTGTAAAGAAAGAAATTAAAACAAAGATGAAATTAAATACAATGAAAGGGTAGAATGTAATTGTATAAATGAAAAGATTTTAGAAACAGAGTAGCTAAAATAAGAAATTGGTTGAAAAGGGAAAGAGAAAAAAATTAAAATCGAAAGACTAAAGAATTGTGGGGGGGGAAAAATCCCATGAATTCCATATGCCGTATTCTCCCAGTCCTGGAATTTTGCAGTTCTCAGTGTTTGGACTTGGTCTTGGCTGGATGTTCTTACTGATTTTCTGGAGGAGGGGCCTGTTGTGTTGATTTTCAAATGTCTTTGCCCCAGGTGGAATTGCATGCCCTTGCCAGGTGACCAAACTAAGTAAACTGCTCCAGATTGCTCTAGATGGCTTTTGTTCCCTGTAGGCTTTTGGTGCCACTTTAGAGGACAAGAGTGAAAATGGCAGCCTCCCAATCTCTAGTCCAATCTGCAAAGGATGAGAGCTAAAAGCTTGGGCCCCACGCCTCAGCGCACCCTCAGGGAAAAGCAGTCAATCATTCCTGTCTCCCTGGTCCCTGTCTGCACTCTGTGCTCACCCAGCCTGTGACTGAACATTTCTATCTCAGGTGTGCCACAGGGTTCAAGTCCCCAGACCCTGCAGACTCCTTGCACGCATGTGGGTGCCACTCTTCCTGGAAGAGGAAGGGGGTCTCCCCTGTTCTGCCCCTTGCTGGGCCCCTGCTTGGAGAGCAGTCCCACCGTCTGTGCCCTGGTTCATGGTTTGGAGCAATTAATTCCAAGCTGAGTTCCTGGGCTCGCTGATTGCAGCTGGCTTTCCTGCTCCCATACCTGGGAATTCTGCCACACTCGGACACCCCCAGTCTTCCTGTGGCCTTGTGGGTCCTGAGACCACACAGTCCCACCTAGGATTCCATCCCTGCTTCACCACCCGAACACCTTTCAGGCAGACATCCCTCCCTTACAGGAGCAGACTTCCAAAAGTTCTGTTTTGTGCTCACTTTTAGGTAGCCCGCTGCCGGAGCGCCCCCGCCGCGGCTTATCTTCCCATTTGTTGCCTCTGATTCACTTCTTGGTACCTCCTACCTTGCATAAAGTAGTCGTCTTCCTATTTGTAGAGTTGCAGCTATTCTTTTCTTAGCTCTGTTTGAGTTCACAGGTGTTCAGAATGATTTAATAGCAATCTAGCTGAATTCCAGGGACCGGAGGAAACCAAGGTCTCCCACTCCTTCCTGGAATGTACTTAGAAACTTTTCTTCCTCTTTTATTTTTTGGAATAGTTTGCAAGGAATAGGTATTGACTATTCTTTAAACACTATGTAGAATTCATCTGTGAATCCATCTGGTCATGGACGATTATTTTTTAGTAATTTTTTGATTACTGATTTCAATTTTGTTACCAATAATTGGTCTGATCAGACTTCTTTTTCATTGAATTTCTGAAGATTGTATGTTTTTGGGATTTTATCTACTTCCATGGCATATAACTTATTGTAGTAGTCTCTTATATTCCTTTGTATTTTCTGTGGTGTCATTTGTTACTTTTACTCATTCATTTCTGATTTTTTTGAGGTCTTTTCTCTTGATGAATCTGCTAAGGTATATCAATTTTTCTTTTCGAAGAACCTGTTCTTGTATTCATTTACTTTTTTCTGTTGTTTTCTCAGTATCCATGTGCTTTATTTCTGCAGTGATTTTTTAAAGTTTTTATTTAAATTCCAGTTAACATGCAGTGTAATACCAGTGTAATATCAGTTTCAGGTGTACAATATGCTGATTCAATACTTTGGTACAACACTAGGTGCTCATCACAAGTGCACTCCTTAATCCCCATCACCTATTTAACTCACCTTCCCCACCTCCATTCAATCAACCATCACTTTGTTCTTTACTGTTAGTAGCTTTTATTCTTGGTTTGTCTTTCTTTTCCTTTTTTCCCCTATGTTGTTTGTTTGTGGGTGAATGTATCTCTTCAAATTAGGATTATTGAATTCTTGGGTAAATACCCAGTAGTGCAATTACTGAATCATAAGGTAGTTCTATTTTTTTAAAAGATTTTATTTATTTATTCATGAGATACATACAAAGAGAGGCAGAGACATAGGCAGAGGGAGAAGCAGGCTCCTGCAGGGAGCCTGATGCTGAACCCCATCCCAGCACCCTGGAATCACGACCTGAGTCAAAGGCAGACGCTCAGCCACTGAGCTATACAGGTGCCCTGGTATTTCTATTTTTAACTCCTTAAGGAAGCTTCACACTGTCTTCCAGAGTGGATGCACCAGTTTGCACTCCCACTAACAATGCAAGAGGGTTCCCCTTTCTCCACATCATTTCCAGCACCTGTTGTTTCTTGTGTTGTGGATTTTAGCCATTCTGACAAGTATGAAGTGATATCTCATTGCAGTTTTTATTTGTATTTCACTGGTGATGAGTGATTTTGAGTTTTTTCATGTGTCTGTTGGCCATCAGTATGCCTTCTTGGAAAACTGTCTATGTCTTCTGACAATAATTAATTGGATTTTTGGGGTTTTTTGTGTTTAGTTTTTTAAGTTTTTACATATTTTGGATACTAACCTTTTATCAGATACATCATTTGGAAATATCTTCTCCCATTCCATAGGTTTTATTAATTGTATCCTTCATGGTGCAGAAGCTTTTTACTTTGAAAATCCCAATAGCTTACTTTTACTTTTGTTTTTCTTGCCTCAGGAGACATATCTAGAAAGAAGTTGCTATGGCTTATGTCAAAGAAGTTATTGCCTGTGTTTTCTTCTAGGATTTTTATGATTTGAGGTCTCGCATTTAGATCTTTAATCCATTTTGATTTTTTTATATGTCTGGTGTAAGAAAGTGGTCCAGTTTCATTCTTTTGCATGTTGCTGTCCAGTTTTCCCAACACTATTTGTTGAAAATACTGTCCTTTATCCATTGGATGTCCTTCCCTACTTTGTAAAAAATTAAATGATCGTATGGTTGTGGATTGGTTTCTGGGTTTTCTATTCTATTCTGTTGATCTATTGTCTATTTTTATGCCAGGACCATACTGTTTTGATCACTACAGCTTTGTAATATAACTTGAAGTCCAAATTCTGATGCCTCCAGCTTTGCCTTGCTTTTTAAAGATTCCTTTGGCTATTTGGGGTCTTTGGTGTTTCCACACAAATTTTAGGATTGTCCTAGTTCTGTGAAAAATTCTGTTTGTATTTTATAGAGATTGCATTAAACATGCAGGTTGCATTAAACATGCAGGTTGCTCTGTTTGTATTTTATAGAGATTGCATTAAACGTGCAGGACACCCTAACCTATGAGCATGGACTGTCTTTCCATTTCTTTGTATTATTGTAAATTTCTTTCATTACTGTTTTATACTTTTCAGAGTACAAGTCTTTCATGTCTTTGGTTAAGTTTATTCATAAATGTCTTATTTTTTTGTGCAATTTTCAATGGGATTGGTTTGTTATTTTCTTTTTGCTGCTTCATTATTTGCTTAAAAATTCAATAGATTTTTGTACATTGATTTTGTATCCTGTAACTATACTAAATTTGTGTATCAGTTCTAACAATTGTTTGGTGGAGTCTTTTGGTTTTTCTATATAGAGTATCATGTCATTTGCAAATAGTGAAAATATTACTTCTTTCTTGCTAATTTGGATGTCTATTATTTATTTTTCTTGTCTGATTGCTGTGGCTAGGATTTCCAGTACTATGTTAAATACAGTGGTGAGAGAGGGGGCATCTCTGTCTTATTCCCAACTATAGAGGAAAAGTTCTCAGTTATTCCCCATTGAGGATGATATAGCTGTGGGTTGTTCATACGTAGCCTTTACTATGTTGATGTATGTTCCCTCTAAACTCTACTTTGCTGAATGTTTTCACCGTGAATGGATGCTGCATTTTGTTAAATGCCTTTTCTGCATCTATTGAAATGATCATATGGTTCTTATAATTTCTTAAATTGATGTGATGTGTCATGTGGATTCATTTGTGAATATTGAACCATTCTTGCAACCAAGAAATAAATCCCACTTGATCGTGGTGAATTATTTTTGTAATATATTATTGAATTCTACTGTACAGTATTTTATTGAGAATATTTGCATTTGTATGTTGGCCTGTAGTTCTCTTTTTTAGTGGTATCCCTATCTGGTTCTAATATTGGGTAATTTGGAAGTTTTCCTTCCTTTTCTATTTTTTGAGTCATTTTAGAAAAATAGATATAAACTCTTCTTTAAATATTTGTAGAATTCACTGTAAAGCCATCTGGTCCTAGACTTTTATGTGTTGGGAGATTATTTTATTACTTATTCAGTGTCTTTGCAGATTATCAGGGTGTTCAAGTTTTCTATTTCTTCCTGTTTCAGTTTTGATAGTTTACATGTTTCTGTGAATTTATCCTTCTCTTCCAGGTTGGCTAATTTGTTGGCATGTTGTTTTTCATAATATTCTCTTATAATTGTACTTCTGTGGTATTGTTATTTCTCCCCTCTCATTTGTGATTTTGTTTACTTGGCCCTTTCTCTCTTCTTTTTGGTAAGTTGATCTAGAAGTTTATCAATTTTACATTTTTTTTCAAAGAACCAGCTCCCAGTTTCATTGATCTGTTTTATTCTCTCTTTTTAAAAAATATTTTATTTATTTATTTACAAAAGACACACACATGCGCACGCGCGCACACACACACACACACACACACACACACAAAGGCAGAGACATAGACAGAGGGAGAAGCAGGCTCCATGCAGGAAGCCCAATGTGGGACTTGATCCCAGGACTCTAGGATCACATCCCGGGCCAAAGGCAGACACTCAACCACTGAGCCAACCAGGCATCCCAATCTGTTTTATTCTCTTTTTATTTTCTATATCATTTATTTCTGCCCTAACCATCATGATTTTCTCTTTTTGCTGGCTTCACGCTTTATTTGTTACTCTTTATCTAGCTCCTTTAGGTGTAATGTTAGGTTGTTTATTTGAGAGTTTTCTTGCTCTTGAGATAGACCTCTATTGCTATGTACTTCTCTTAGGGGTGTTTTTGTTACATCCCAAAGGTTTTGGACTGTAATGTTTTCATTTTCATTAGTTTCCATGTATTTTTAAAAATTTCTTCTTTGATGTCCTTGTTGAAGCATTCATTGGTTAGTAGCATGTTGTTTAACCTCCAGGTATTTGTGATGTTTCCAATTTTTTTCTTGTGGGTGACTCCTAGTTTTACAACTTTTTCTTGTGTTTGTCACTTTCAGTCTCTCCTTTCCACTCAAAAAGTTCCCCTTTAGTATTTCTGCAGGGCTGGTTTAGTGGTCATGAATTCCTTTAGTTTTTGTCTGAGAAACTCTTTAATTCTTCTTCTATTCTGAATGATAACCTTACTGGATAGAATATTTTTGACTGCAGCTTTTTCTCATTCAGCACTTGAATATATCATATCTTCTGGCTTTCCAAATTTTTGTTGAGAAATCTCCAGGTAGGCCCATGGGTTTTCTGTTGTAAGTTAAGGATTTCTTTTGTCTTATTGCTTTTAAGATTCCTTCGTTATTACTATATTTTGCAATGTAATTACATATGCGTGGTGTTGGTCTGCTTTTATTGATTTTGTTGGGGGGCTCTCTGTGTCTCCTGGAGCTGAATGTCTGTTTTGTTCTCCAAATTAAGGAAGCTTCCAGCTATTATTTCTTTAATAAATTTTCTGACCCCTTTTCTCTTTCTTCTTCTGTGACTCCTATAGTATGAATATTATTAGATTTGATGGAATCATTGAGTTCCCTAGGTCTGTTCTCATGTCGCATAATTCTTCTTTTTCTCTTTTGTTCAGGTTCATTAATTTCCATTACTTTGTTTTCTACTTTCTCTTTATTCCTCTTCTTCTTGAACCCTGCTGTTCATTACATCCAGTCTGTTTCCAATTTTGATTATTGCACACTCCATCTCTGATTGATTCTTTTTCAACTCTTTTCAACCATCTCTGTGGTAAGGATGTCATTGATGTTTTCTATTCTTTTCTCAAGCCCAGTTGAGTATCCATATGATTTTCTATTCTTTTCTCAAGCCTAGTGAGTATCCATATGATTGTTGCTTTAAATGTTCCATCAGACATGTTCTACTTAGTTCTCTGGCCATGACCTTTTCTTGTTCTTTTATTTGAGATAAATTCTCTGTCTTTGCATTTTGTCTAATTCTCTGCCTTCTCCCCTGTGTTAAATACCAGTTATGTCTTCTGCTTTTGGAAATAATGGCCTTATTTTAGAGAGGTCATGAAGTACCTAGGGCCTGGTGCTTCAGGGATTATGTCTTGTGTGTGCTGCATATGCTCTGCTATTGTGTTTTGGCTGCTCTGTCCTTAAGGTCATTTGTCTTTAGATATTCTCCTTGCCTGCTGTGGGGAGTGTTTGTTCACAAGCCTGATATGGTGAGTTTTAACTAGGCATGCTCTGGTCTGCTTGTGAAATGACACCACCTTCGTGAGAACTGAGGCCCTGCAGAACTCCCTAGTCAGGAGACATGGTGTGAGGAGGGGTTTGTGCTAGCCTTTTGGGGGAAGGACTCACCCTGCTGGGACTAAGGCAAGAGTGACTGAAAAAGGCAGTCCTACCAAAGTGTGGGGCTTAATGTAAGCAAGTTAGGCAGCCAATGTCAGTGCTGGCTGCTTCTGGCAGGTGGCTCTGTTTTATGCTGAGTGGCAGGAGAGGGAAATGGCACTGGCCAGCATCTTTGTTCCTGGACACATGTTTCTGTGAATGCTGCCTCTCAGGGCTGTGCTCTAAGAAGAGTGAATATTCTCCCCACTCTGTGCCCTAGGCACTCTTCAGGTTACTGTTTGCCTGCTGCTGTTGTTTGTTTTGTCTCCAGCAGCAGCACGGTGCCCCTGGGCTCTACCAGCCAAGCCTGCTGCCTTTCATACCAGGCTTTAACCCCAACTGGTTGTAAGAACTCATGAAATTTAGTTCCTCTTGTTTTCCAACCAAATGCCTTTGTGGAAATATTCTTGTGCATTCTCCTGTATGCTCCTCTGTGAGTATGACTTCTTCCCCTCTGCAGCATCTGCAGTCCATTTATCCTCTAAACCATGTCTCTGCACTACCCACCTTCTTTGATGTGGCCTCTTTTCTCCCTTTAGTTGTTGAATTTGTTCTGATAATCTTCAGGTCAATTTCTGGGGTATTTAGGGTGATTGGATAGTTATATAGTTGTGTTTTTAGGGTGAGGTGAGCCTAGAGTCCCCCTATTCTGCTGCCATCCTTCTCTCTCCATTAATACTTGCTTTATGTATTTAGGTACTCCAATGTTGGGTACACAGATATTTGCAATTGTTATCATCTCCTCTTGGATTGATCTTTTTATCATTATGTAATGCCTTTCTTTCTTTGTGTCATATTAGAATCTTTGTTTTAAATCTTTTTTGTTTGGTTTAGATATCAATAACCTGGCTTTTGCCATCCCTTCACTTTCAGTCTGTATGTGTCTTTAGGTCTAAGGTGAGTCTCTTGCAGGCAGTGCAAAGATGGGTCTTTTTTATTTTTTAATCCATTCTGATGCCTAATGTCTTTTGGTTGGAGCATTAGGTCTTTTATATTTAAAGTAATTATTGATAGGTATATATTTATTGTCATTTCATTTATTGCTTTCTGGCTATTTTTGGAAGTATTTTCCCTGTTATTTTTTTTCTTTTGCTCTCTCTCTCTCTCTCTTTCTTTCTTTCTTTCTTTTTTTTTTTTTTTGTAATTAATGAGTTTCTGTAGTATTATGTTTGAATTTCACCCCTTAATTTATTGTGTATCTATTATAGATTTTAGGTTTATGGTTACCATGAGATTCATACATAACATCCTAAGTATATAGTAGTGTATATTAAATTGTTAGTCATTTAAACTTTTGTTTACTTGGGAAACTCTATCTTTCCTTCAATTTTGAATTCTAACCTTGCTGGGTAGAGTATTTTTTGTCATCAGTGTTTCCCTTTCAGTACTCTAAATATATCATTCCATTTTCTTCTGGCCTCCAAAGTTTCTTCTGAAAAATCAACTGATAGCCTTGTAGGATTTTTCTCGTAAATAACTTTTTGCTTCTCTCTTAGTGCTTTTAAAATCCAATCCTCTTTATCTTTAATATTTGACGTTGTAATTATTATATACTGCAGTGTGGACCCTCTGATTCATCTTGTTTGGAAATGGAAATTTCTGTGTTTCTTGAATCTGGATGTCTATTTCTTACCTAGGTTAGAGAAGTTTTTGGCTATTATTTCATTAAATAAGTTTTCTGGCCCTTTCTCTATTCTTTTTCTGTGACACTTATAATGTGAATATTTGCTTGATGTTGTCCAAGGTATCCCTTAACCTATTCTCCCTTTTGTTTTCATTCCTTTTTTATTTTGCTGTTCAACTTGGGTATTTTCCGTTACTTTGTCTTCCAGGTCACAGATACATTCTTTTGCATCCACTAATCTATGGCTGATTCCCTCTAGTGTAGTTTTATTTCAGTTATTCTCCAATTCTGGTTACTTCTTTTTAAATATTTTCTTTATTGAAGGTTTTGCTGAGTTCTTCCACTCTTTTTTCCAGCACCATGAATATCATTATGATCATTTAAATTATTTATCACACATTTTGTTTATGTCAGTTTTATTTAGTTCTTTTTCTGAAGTTTTATCTTTTTGTTGTTGTTGTTGTTGTTTTGGCACATATTCCTCTATCTCCTTATTTTGCTTGAGTTTCTCTGTTTGTTTCTGTAGATTAGGCAGGATATCTACTCCGAAACTTGAAGGAATAGTTTTGTGTATGATCATCCCCTCTGTAGGGCTTGACGACTTTTGCTGGCTGACCGGTCCTGTAGCTGTCCAGTAGGAGCCCTGGAGGGGCAGGTATAGCCAACATGGGTACAGGTCGATGTGGTCCCTGGGCTCTAATGCAGTGGGTGCCCTGGCAAAACAGCTAAAGCTGGCGTGGGTACAGGCTGGTGAGTACAAGAATTCGTATTCTGTATTTCAGGGTATAGAGTTAAATATAAATTCATAATATTTTCTTTATAGATTATGTTGCTTGAATATTTTATTTCCTTACTTTTTGCCCATGTGATTGGTCTTTTAGTAGATGTGGTATATTTGTCTTCAATTGTTGTGTTTAGGTTTTGGAATCTTTGCAGATACTGTAGGTTTGCTTCATAAAGGCAGTTTCTCTGTTATTCAGTGCATTAGGGATTCATAAATGTTATATTTGCATTGTGAATTGTGGCTTTGAGCATGAAAAATGTCCTTTTATGTCATATTTACCTTGTCAGCTACCTCTCCCTTTTTGTTTGTTGTTTCTATTGCTTGGTGTAAGCAAGCACCTGCTCTTCTCACCTGCTCTTTTACTTTTAGTCTTTCAGAATCAGCTTGTTTTAGGCATGTCTCTTGTATACATCACAGAGTTGGGTCTCATTTTCTGCCAAATTGAAAGCGTCATTCTTTTGGTAGATGAGTTAAGTACATTTACATTTATTGATATGACTGACAATTTTAGTATTAATTCTGGCATATTTTTAAGTATTTGTATTTTGTTGCATTAGCTATGTACATTTCTCTAAAAGATGTATGTTCCTTGTTCTTGTATTATTAATTTATTTTTGGTATTTGGGAAGTTTTGTATTGGTTACCATTGTGTCTAAATCTTTTAAAATGCCAATAATACCCAATTTCCTTTTTAACCTTTGCTATCTGGCTTTTCATTTTTTTCTCAATACTTTTATTGCCTACCTATTATCTATACAGCAGTAAGATTTTTTTTTTCTATTTTCTACAACCTGTGGACCAAATCTGACATGATACCTGATTTTTCAAATAAAGCTTTTTTGGAACATAGTCACACTTACTGATTTATTGTTTATGGCTGCTTGTGTATGATGTTAGCAGTTATATAGTTGCAATAGATACCTTTTGGCCCACAGAGCATAAAATATTTATTTTCTGACCCATTACAAAAAAATATATCCCTGCTCTAGATGGTTCCTTACAAAGGGCTGAAAGGGTGCTGACATTCCTAATTTCTTGCATGTTGAAAATTGTTTTTCTATATTCTTGATATTTTAAAGACAAGTTGGCTGGATTTACATCATTTATTTATTACCCTTTCTCTCACTAATTTTTAAAAAGATACTGTTCCATTATTGCCTTGTTTTATATGTTGGTTTTGAAAGGTGTAATGCCAGTATAATTCTGTTTTTGCCTATGGGTCTTGATGATTTTCTATTCTTTGAAATGTAATAGGTTTATTAGAATGTGCTAGAGCTTTTATTTTTTAGTTTAGTTTTTTTTAAGCTAAGATGAATGAGCTGAAATATAGTGGTGTTTTATTCTCTTTAAAAAGCATTGTTAGAGTTTGTTAGCAGAAATATGATGAGAAAATATTGGAGACAAGAAACCTGATTATTTATGAATAGAGGTTAGATGAAGAAAGAGGTGTAAGATTTCTCAATACAATACAATTTGTATTCTGTTTTGTTTTAAACTATAGGAATGTATTATATGGCAAAAGTAACCTTACATTTGAATGAAAAAAAGAACTAAAGTGTTAGTCATATCAGAGTAGTCCTGTACTGACATTTAATTTTCTTGTGCATACATATTTTTATCTGAATGCCTTTGTTTATGCTTTTATTTTGAAATTTTTAAATTTAAATTCAACTAGCCAACATATAGTACATCATTAGTTTCAGATGTTGTGTTCAACAATTTATCAGTTGTATATAACACCCAGTACTCATCACATCAGATGCCCTCCTTAATGCCCATCACCAAATTGCCCCACCCCGCTATTCCCTTCCCCTCCAACAACCCTCAGTTTGTTTCTCATACTTAAGAGTCTCTCATGGTTTTTCTGTCTCTCTGATGACTTCCCCTTTAGTTTTCCCTTCCTTACCCTATGATCCTATATTCCACATATGAGTGAAACAATATGATAATTGTCTTTCTGTGTTTGACTTGTTTTGCTCAGCCTTTGTTTATACTTTTAATTCTTCTATCTTTTAAAGCATTTCTTGGAAGACTTGATTTCTTATTTGGAAAGGAACCAATACTTATTTTGTTTCACAGTACTTAAGACCAATTTGTATTTTACTTGTAACAGAGATTTTCCACACATAGCTTCATTTTCCTAAAATAAATTGCAGTCAATAGTTTTAAAAATCTTTTTTTTGAGAATGTCAGAATTTTAAAGTGCAGATGAGTGGAACAGGAAATTACAAGTGGAAATCATTTGGCAGTGATTTTGAAACTGCTGAGAATCTGAGATCCAAGAAATGTCAGGGGCAACATCTTTTAGCCTTTTTCTACTTTTCTGCATTTTTTACAAGTTTCTCGGGGCAATATTTGCATAATTACTTTTCAGAGTTGATGGTTCCTTTAATTTCATGGTTTCTTACAAAATATTTTTCCTTTAGTGAGGCCATTACAAACTACCTCTTGCAAGTGCTAATGGGAATATTAATCCTAGTTTAAATACCATTTATAAAGCTTTCAGGCGTTAAAGTGCTCCCTCATTCCAATTTTTTAAGGCAATTTGATAAGATTTCCTACTTTCCATTTCAAGCTTATTCTTTTTTTCTGTTTTATGCAACTCAATATCAGTTTTAAACTCTCAGTCACTAGTAAAAAACCTGAATATCTGCTAATGAAGAAGCACAGAGATTTTAGTTTTAAACATCAATTCCATTTCACTGTTTCATTTTTCTTCTTTAGAGACTCTGATAAGCAAATATTCCTTTATTTCTTCTTTTCCATTTCTACTAATGTCTTCGTGACCCCTTTTGCTTATTTATTTATTCAATTTATTCTCTTGGTTGTTTTGATGCCTTTCTTCATTGCCCCTTATTATTATGTTTTCATTTATGTCTACTGTCCCTAGGTACCTTACAATTTTTACTCAGTCTTTATATTTTTCTTTTATTTTGTTCTTCTGGTCATTCAACTCCCTTGTTTCTCCCTGTCGTTTATCCATTTATATTTTCTGTTTTTGAATTTCTGATTTTAAGATGGATGTTTGTATTTTGATTGATTGATTTTTTTTTTTTTTTCATTTTAGAGAGAGAGATCAGGGAGAGGGGCAGAGGGAAAGGGAGAGTCTTAAACAGATTCTGTGTTCAGCATGGAACCTGATGTGGGGCTTGATCTCATGACCCTGAGGTCACGACCTAAGCCAAAACCAAGAGTCAGTCACTCAACCAACTGTCACCCAGGTGCCCCAGTGTTTGTATTTTTAAATGCCTGCTGGAGCATATTTATTCAGTTTGAGATATGGACTTGAAGTTTTTCTGTTTCGTAGATGTTTTCAGAGCGGAATTTTCCCAGTGATATGTGTGAAATTCCAACTCCTGATTTTTTGGGGGGTTGGGGGTAGCTCTATGTGTAACTTCACTTTTCTCCTATAAATTTAATGCTATTGGATTTGCTTTTCTTTTGTTTGCTTAGCTTTTTGTTTGTCCTGTGTTAGTGATTCCTACATAATGGTGCCCTCTCTGTCAGCAGAGAAAGTTCAGGTACTTTTGATTAGTGGGACCCCACTTTTGCCTTCTTTTTTTTCTTTTTATCTTAACTAAATTACCAAAAGAAACTTCTCCCTAGAAGCTCCTGGGTGGCACAGTGGTTGAGCCGTCAGCCTTTGGCTCAAGTGGTGGTCCTGGGGTCCTGAGATCAAGCCCCACATGGGGCTTCCCACAGGGAGCCTGCTTCTCCCTCTCCCTATGTCTCTGTGTCTCTAATGAATAAATAAGTAAAATCTTTAAAAAAAGGAAAAGAAGAAATTTCTTCCTTCCTCTGTGTTCTTTTCTCCCCTAGAAGTTAGGCATTCCCACGAGGGCTCACTAAGTGCTTCTGCCCCATTTCATGGAGCCTCACCAGGACTCTTCTCCATAGTAGCTTCTCGTGTGCTGCACCATCACCCTGGTCCTTTGCTAGCCCCCTTCCTTTCTTCCCTTTGGTTAGTCTTTCTAAAGCCTCATGGGGGAGGGGAGAAGATAGAGTGCTGCTATTTTTTCTTCTTATTTATAAATATTTTGCACTTCTGGTGTTCTTTATCTTCAAGTAATGTGGAAGTTCTGGTTTTGTAGAGGTTTACTTTTCCCTTCTTGTTTATCTTATCTTTTGGGGTGGAAATTTTGTGAGACAGGCAATTATTATTATACCACAGCCATTGTCCTAGCTATTCACAGTGCCAACTTCTAAAAGGAAACCACTATAAATCAATCAATAAACACCATGCTGGGATAGTGGCAGATCATATGTGCAGAGATTTTACATAGTTTTTCTACCCCAACAGGCTACATAGGTGAGAAGAGTGTATGTTAGCGGAATGGATGGGAGGATGAGGAGTCAGTATTTTGACTCCTGGACATGTCCTTGTTACTTTGCAATTTGATATTCCCCATGAATGGGGAGATGGGTCCTTGGCAGTTGAAAGGACTTGAAACTCATATATACTGATCTCTGATGATCAGGGGGGGCACTTTACTGCATGCTTCATATACTAAATGCCCTTGTCACTGCCCCACCTTGGGCTCACACACCCAACCTGCCTGTAGGACTAAACTCCACCTTCTCATCTCTGGGAGCTGAAATTGTGGTAGCCTTAGCACTTCCAGTCTTGGCTTGCCCTTATTCCCACTGACTTCCACGGCAGAGTCCTCTGAAATCACCCTGTTTCTGGGTCTTGGATGAATACCAGACTCTGCATTGTGCAGTTCCTCCATCTTTCAAGGACATCTGAAGCATCTCTTTTGGGAAGACTTCCCAAGATTTTAACATTCCAATGTAGTGAGGGATCCCTCCTCTCTGATCCTAAGTTTCCAGTCACATAGCAGTGCTTGCATCTCTGACTTCCCAGTGTTTCTTTGAAAGACCACTCCTGCCTGGAAAGCAGAGCCCCTGCTTCACCCACCTGTTCTCTAGCAGTGGGCCTGTGCTTGGTCATCTTGGGGCTTAAGTGGAAAGATATTGAAAGAATAAATACGGGAATTTATACAATGTCCTTGCTAGCTGGTGTTAATGGCTGTGGCTCCAGGAGGAACAGTATCTCTACAAAGACTCAGAGTCTAAGAAAAATTATCAAAAGTTCAAAAATAGGAGAAGTAAAACCAGTAATGACCAAAGTAGTAATCAGTAGAAGTTTATTGTGCATATGAGCAGCAGCCAGTCCTTAAGTAGAGGCTCTCTCTTTCTTCTCTCAGCATCTAAGGTGGTTACCCTCCATTCTAGGGCCCCTCCTGGGCTCAGGGCATATGTCTCACCTGTACTGGTTGAGTGAATTTGAAGTGCTGAGCACTGGGGGTGGTGTCATTTGGCTCCTGTCATCCTCAGGACATAAATCCTTGTCTAGGCTGTAGTCTTTGTTATAGGTAGAAGAGAAAAACTATATGTATTTGCCCATGGCCACTCATATAACTTCTGCTGCCTTCAAGAAACAAGAATGAATGATACTTGGATAGAATAATATGGTAGGAAGTACTGATAATGTTCTTAGAAAAGGTCATTTAAATTAAATACATTTATGAAGAAGAAGCAGTGCCTCTGGATACTAGGTAATCATTGCACTCGCTGAGCAGACTCAGTTGGTAATAAATGGCAGAAACTCTTGAGAAGTCTAACGGATGTATGCTAACTCCAATACAATTGGATCAAGAGATCAAAGGATATTTGCCCTCCCCCCTAGTATCTGGGCTCTGCTTAGCTTTATTTCCAAACAGGCCCTTCCCAGGATGGTAGGGAGAAGCTTGGCTCACAGTCTGGTATCTCAGGAGAGAGATCTTCTCCCAGTACTATAAACACCCCCCAGGGCACTGATGCTCCATCTACCAGGAAGGAGTTTATAGTTTACAGGAAGGGATGAAGGCTGACTTCTAAAGGGAAGAACTGACGTTTTTCGGAAAAAGAATGTGTATATCTATGTTTGTCAGCTTTACTTGGCAAAAACACTTAACCAAGAAACATTATGATTTGGTGGCTCAGTGCCTGCTCAGGGAGTCCACCACACTGTCCGGTTAAGGCCTTACCCACAGTAAGCTGGCTCTTCCCACAGTCAGGATCCCCTTCCTGGCCTTCAGATTAAGGTTACTTCCCCGGGTCATTCCTCAGTCACCAAGTTCATAGTCTATTTTCTTGGTGAGTCTTTACACCAAAATTATTGTTTGTGTGAGGTCTGCCTCCACAGGGATGGATGGTAAATGTTGGGAATGTGTTCTTGGAACCCAGACATAGTACATGCTTAGGAATGTTTGAGGAGTGGAAGATTTACTGTAAGATTGACAGTTTGATCTCTTTCAGATTTTTCTTGGATTTTTTTATAATGTCACTGAAGCAAACTAAGGACTATATTTCTTTTTTTTTTTTTTTGGTATATTTTTTATTGGAGTTTGATTAAAATTCAGCAGTTTATACTTCAATTTGGGGAAGAGAAAGCCTTTAAAAAGTAAACATAATTAGTCAATTTATAATTATGGCCTCAATAAGTTCCATTTAAATGTAATGTACCGGGCAGCCCGGGTGGCTCAGTGGTTTAGCGCCACCTTCAGCCCAGGGTGTGATCCTGGAGACCCGGGATCGAGTCCCACGGCGGGTTCCCTGCATGGAGCCTGCTTCTCTCTCTGCCTCTCTCTCTCTCTCTCTCTCTCTGTGCCTCTCATGAATAAATAAATAAAATCTTAAAAAAATAAATAAATGTAATGTACCAAGCATGAGCAAATCAAATCATAGATATATTTTAATGCTTCTAAAGTTATGAAATCATCTAAGCTTCATAAGAAGAAAGCATTTCATATATTTTAATTTTTCTTGAAAGTCCCTATTTGTCAAAAAATAGTACAACAGTTTTTCTTTCATGAATTCAAAGTTTGCAAATATTATATAGCTGGAAGAACTCAGAGGGATTCTCATGCTCTCCATAGTTGTGAGTCTTTGTCTGCAGGAGTCCACTGGGTCTCACCGATCATAGACTTTTCATTGCAAGAAACATTAGAGATTATTTATTTGAATCCTTTAATTTTATGAATAAAACCCAGGTATCAAACACATCAGATAGCACTCCCTGTGGCCTTTCTAGTCACAGTGACTCTCAATAGGCAGCTCCAGCAGCTCCCTGTCCCTCCTATATCCCTCAGTCTTTGAGCAGAATACACTGTAAATCTTGTACCCACAACTTCATGAAGCTGTCAGGGCCACCCCTGAGAAGGCAGGTCTAAGTCTACTAAACAGCCACATTCTGCTACTGCACTGTTTTTTTTTTTTAATATTTTATTTATTTATTCATGAGAAACAGAGAGAGAGAGAGAGACAGAGAGCGGCAGAGAGAGAGAGAGACAGAGACAGAGAAAGACACAGGCAAAGGGAGCCTGATGTGGGACTCCATCCTGGGTCTCCAGGATCATGCCCTGGGCTGAAGTCAGCACTAAACCGCTGAGCCCCTGGGCCACCTGCACTGTTTTTTGTTTTGTTTTGTTTTCCTTTGTTTTTAAGATTTTATTTATTTATTCATGAGACACACACACACACACAAACAGAGAGAGAGAGAGAGAGAGAGAGAGAGAGAGAGAGGTAGAGACACAGGCATAGGGAGAAGCAGGCTCCACGTAGGGAGCCCAACGTAGGGCTTGATCCGAGTCTCCAGGATCAGGCTGTGGGCTGAAGGCGGTGCTAAACCACTGAGCCACCCAGGCTGCCCTGCACTGGGTTTTTTATCCAGGATTTTTGTGTTCTCATTTGGGAGGGACCTGCACCACCATCTGCAGCTTCTCTTAGGGGACGGTTTACAGAGCACAACTATTCTGGTCCTGAAGCCAAGTCAACTTTAGCAAGGCCCCAGTCTCCTTATGGGCAGGGGAAACATGTCCTAGTGTTCTATTCCATCCTCCCCTCCCCTCCCCCGACCAAGTCTGAAGTGCTGTTTAGTCTGGCAGTTGTGGCACTGACCTTGGCCTGAAGGCAGTGTCCAAGCTATCTTCATGCCTGGCTGACCTCCAGGTGAGTGTTTCTTCCACCCCCCTGCTTTCTGTGGGCATTCCTCTTCATTTCCTCCTCTTCCAAACCCTGGCCTTATATTCATCTGTACAAACAAGGTGCTGAGGCAGAGACAGTAGGCTTTCTTTGCAGCATCAAGTGGGGCAGACTGGTGCTTCCTTAGCCTTCCTCTCCCTCTGATGATACAGCCAGTAGAGGGATTTACCACCACCTTAAGATGTAAAGCTTGGAACTAAGTTCCAGTGAACCTACAACAGGATCTTACCTTGAATTGTCCAAATCCTACAAGGCATTGGCTATTAGTTTTTGATGTTAGCAAGACATATGTGTGTCATAGACTTACCCATTGTACTCAAGTTTCTCCACCAAATAAATGATAGGATTTTAAAATTTTAATTACTTAGCCTTATTTTTATTTCCTTTCCTCTATAATAATTTCTGTATGTTATCAAACATGGATTTGCAATGCAATTAAGTGTAACTAAAATTTGGTATTAGACATTATGATAGTTAAGTAACATAGATTGTGAACTTATGCTCCAATTATGATTCTAAACTATGGGATACTATTCCTGTGTGGACAGGGAACTATTTTTATATTATTTTAAGATTATTGCCATTACAATGATTTCAAAATGAGAAATGCAACTTTTAAAATCTCCTGAGATGATTACCTGATATTGGATATCTAGGTTTGCTTGTTCAATTTTTGTTTCATCATTTAAGTACATGCAGTGGTACATGTTGTTCTCATGGTGGCATGCATGTGGCAATTTGAAATCCCAACCAAGCAAGATAAAACTTTTCCAATTGCCTCAACTACCTGCTACATTTGATTCTGAGAGGCATGTTTGCTAGGGCCTTATCTTCTAGACGTAGAACAAAAAGTTTGATTATGGAAATGTTTTTTTTTTAGGTATTTAAAATAATAGTTTTTTTGAAAAAAATTCAAATTTCAGAATTTTAACTTTAACTCAGTACTGCTCTGGTACTGAGCAGCCTGGATGACTCAGCGGTTTAGCGCCTCCTTCAGCCCAGGGCCTGATCCTGGAGACCCAGATGGAGTCCCATGTCAGGCACCCTGCATGGAGCCTGCTTCTCCCTCTGCCTGTGTCTCTGCCTCTCTCTCTGTGTGTCTCATGAATAAACAAATAAAATCTTTTTTTTTTTTTTTAAAGGTACCTCTCACACTTATTAAAGTTAGGAAATTTAGATTAAAAAGAAAATGCCTATGCATTAAGCACCATTGAGAATCATAAATATTTTATTATACAGCCTATTTTCTATGTGTTTATTTCTTTTTTAGTATATGTGCTGCTGAAGCGAGCACATATGTGTTTATTTCTTAAAATTAAATTTTTTAAAAATTAGAATCATTTATGCATGTGCATACATTTATAATAAAAAAATTTTCCACATTACAATTATACATATTCCCTAATAACCTGCTTCTAAACTTTTTCATGTAAATATATTGCTATATCATTTAAACACTGATGATGTTATGTCATATGGCTGTGCCATACTCAGCTTTCTCCTTTTAGGTGACATTTTGGATATTTTCTACTTTTTTCCCACCTGAACTTTTTTGACACTGGGTGATTCTTTTTGGCTCCTCTTGGTGCATAGGGTCTCAGCAAGAAAGAGATTATGTACTTGAAAGTCAAGGGTTTGGGGGAAGAATGGGTGTGTTAAAGTTCCGCACCAGATAAGAACAGAAGTCATGACTGCATGGCCCAAAGGGGTGAGGGGAGAACTGGGATTTGCAGCTCTGGAGAGGGCTGCCCAGCCATAGATTGTAGCAGGATGCTGTCTAATAGTTTGCAGCCTGGCCAGAAAGGAGCCAGGAGGTTAAATACCGTGACCCTGTTCCTTCCACCTGCCAAGTTCTGCCCTTGTGTTCCATGGCCAGATCCACATAAGACCAGAAGATAGGAGAGCTTGACTGAGAAGAAAATCACCTGCCCCAACACAAGAGTCGCATAATATCCCATCAGCTCCTGTGCAGTGTAGGGTGATGTTGATTCAGTTATCCTCAAAATGTTAGCTACTCTAGTACTCTTTATATATGGCAATGGTGAATAAAGGGCAGAGACCAGGGAAGAAGCACTGAAATACCATAATACATACCCACTTTAGTACCAGCTTCTATAGTGGACATGAAGTCTGGATTGTTAATCAGTTTCCTTCTCTAACACCATATTTGCCTTACCCTGCCACCACTTCAGCTATGTGGATTTTATTCACTGTTGAAGGTGACCCAAACCTTCATTCCCATAGGACCGGAGTCCTTGGTGGTCATGTCTTCATTAGAGTACCCAGGTGTCCATACACTAGGACTAACAGAGTGCAAGGAAACACCTAGGTGAATGCCTCAACTTATGGACAGTTCTCCTTGCCCCTATGAGGGAACAGCAGCCCTGCTCCCTCTGATAATTAATTGGGACTAGTTGTCCTGGATAGCAGAGGGACTCCTCTTGTCTGCTTGATGGTTACAGCATATGCGGATCCCAGAAAGCCACAGGATGTTCTCAGCTTCCAACATAACAGGACTTTCACGGTCCCTGTTAGTTGCATTTCCTGAGCTCAAGATTGTAGAGACAGGGAACAAAAATTCATGAACTAGGTTGTTGGGTATAATAGGAAGAAGGTCCTCTCCCATCTCTACCCTTTGGTTCCTGCACTCATGCTTTACGGTAAGTATGCAGGAGATAGTGACATATATACATTGTTCATTTATTTAAAGCATATACTGCATAGCATAGGAGGACACCCCATCTTTGAAGAGTTTTGGGTTGCAGCAGGTAGTGCAGCTGAACCTTCAGCAGACCACCATTCTGTTGAGTACAGTGCTTCTGGGTAGTGGAGCACATGTTAAGACCAGTGGATTCTGGTATGATGTACTTCCTTCACTGTAATAGGAATTCCTGTCAAGGGAACTGGGGAGGAAACTAAGGATTTAAAGTGAATTCTTATGCTGAGTGAAATAAGTCAATCGGAGAAGGACAAACAGTGTATGTTCTCATTCATTTGGGGAATATGAATAATAGTGAAAGGGAATATAAAGGAAGGGAAAAGAAATGTTGGGAAATATCAGGAAGGGAGACAGAACATAAAGACTCCTAACTCGGGGAAACGAACTGGGGGTGGTGGAAGGGGAGGAGGGGGGGTGTTGGAGGGGAATGGGTGACGGGAAAAAAAAAAAATAAATAAATAAATAAATAAAATCTTTTAAAAAAAAAAAAAAAAATAAAGTGAATTCTTTAAGTCAATAAATGGGGTTGAAGCCTTGCAGGATGAGAAAGGATGTTCTTATCTGTATGTGTGTGTGTGTGTGTGTGTATATATATATATATATATATATATATATATATATATATATATATCTTTTCAAACAAATCACAAGAGCATTTTAAACAACAGAGATAAGATTCTTTACAGTTGTAGAGACCAGAAGTCTGAATTCAGTTTTGGCAGGAGGTTTCAGAGGAAGTCTAAACTCAGGGTGTTGGGGCAGCCTCAGTGGCTTAGCGGTTTAGTGCCACCTTTAGCCTAGGGCATGATCCTGGAGACCCAGGATTGAGTCCCATGTCGGGCTCCCTGCATGGAGCCTGCTTCTCCCTCTGCCTGTGTCTCTGCCTCTCTCTCTTTTTGTCTGTCATGAATAAATGAATAAAATCTTTTAAAAAAATAAATAAACTCAGGGTGTTACTTCTGAGGCTTCATGGGAAAATCATATGATTTTTCTCCTTTAACTTATTAGTCTGTTTGGTTACATTGGTATATTTTCAAATATTAAACCAGTCTTGCATACTTGGAAGAAATCTCACTTTGTTATGGTATATAATTATAATGGTTTATATAATATGGTATATAATATATATAATAATATATATAATGTTTTTTCATATATTTGTAAGTTCAGTTTTTAACACTTTACTGGGAATTTTTGTGTTTAAGTTCATGAGATACACTGGTATGTATTTATTTTTTATACTATCTTTGTATGATTTCAGCTTCATAAAATGAGTTGTAAAGTCTTTCTTATATTTTCTGGGAAAGATTGTATAGAATTGGTGTTACTTTCTCTTTAAATGTTTAGTAGAATTCTATGGTGAAACTATTTAAACCTGGAGATAGATAGGTACGTAGGTAGATGGATGGATAGATAGATGACAGATTTTTTTGTTCTTTCTTTTTTTCTTGATTTTAAATTATGAGGTTGATCTTTTTAAAGGTTAAAGAGATATTCAGATTATCTATTTTAACTAAGTTAAATTTTTGTATTTTGTGTTTCTTGAGGAATTGGTCCATTTCTTCTTAGTTTTTGAATTTGTGGGTGTAAAGTTATTGATAGTGTTCTTTTTTTTTTTTTTGATAGTGTTCTTTTTAAAAAATATTTTATTTATTTGAGAGAGAGAGAGAAGGAGAGTATGAGTTAAGGGGAGGGGCAAAAGGAGAGGATGAGAAGTAGGCTCCCCACTGAGCGTGGAGGCTAATGTGGAGCTCCATCCCAGAACCCTGAGATCATGACCTGAGCCAATGTCAGACACTTAACCAACTGAGCCACCTGGGTGCCCTGATAGTATTCTTTTACTATTTTTTTTAATGACTACAGTATCTTCAGTGAAATTCTGTATTTCATTCATGATCTTGGTAATTTGTATGTCTCTATTTGTATATTGTCAGTTTTGTTATAAGTTTGTCAGTTTTATTGATTCTTTCCAAAGAAAAACCTTCCCCCCAACCATTGTTTTTATTGTGTTTGTATTTTAATTTTGTTGATTTTTGCTCTGATCTTTATTATTTCCTTTCTTCAGCTCCATTTTGGTGTCCTTTGCTCATTATTGCTGGGTTTTTGAAGTAGGAATTTAGATTACTGATTTGAAAGTTTTCCTCTTGTCTAATGTCACATTTAGTGCTATGAAATTCCCCCTCAGTTCTGCTTCAGTTGCATCCTATGTATTTTGATATGTTGTATTTTTATTACCATTCAGCTCTATGTATTTTAAATTTTACTTTGAGGCTTCTTCCTTGACTCATGTATTATTTAGAAGTATGTTGTTTAGTTTTCATATGTTTTAGAGATTTTTCTCTTGTCTTCCTGTTACTGATTTATTTTATTCCATTATTGTGGTTGGAGAATATAGTCTGTATGATTTCCATTCTTTAACATTTGTTGAGGTTTGTTTTATGACTCAGAATATGGTCTCTTGGCAAATCTACAAGGGTTTGAAAACAAAGTGTATTTTGTTGTTGGCTGGAATGTTCTATATATGTGAATAAAATGTTTTTGGTCCAGGGTTGTTTAGTTTTTCTGTATCTTCAATGATTTTTATATCTAGTAGTTCTATTAGATGCTGGAAGGGGGTTGTTGAAGTCCCCAACTATAAGCATGGATTTGTCTATTTTTTCTTTTAGCTCTATTGTTTTTTTTTTTTTTTGCTGTTTTATTATTCCTTGTGTATACATTTAGAATTGTTATGTCTTTCCATTGAAGTAATACATTTATCATTATTTAATGACCTTCCTGGTCTCTACTAATTTTCTTTGTTCTTGTCTAGCTGAAATTAATATAACCACTTAATTTTTGTGTGGTGATATTTTTTCCTGTCATTCTACTTTCAGTCTTCCCATATTATTGACTTAGAAATGATTTTTTTGCAAATAGCATGTAGTTGGGTTAGTTTAAAATTTACTTAAAGTAGAACTTATATCTGGCACTTAAATTATTTATTTTCTGTTTATTTCTTCTGTTTCTAGTTTTTGTTTCTCTTCCTTTGACTTTCTTGAACTTTTTGGGGTTATAGCTTGATTGATTTATTTTTAGAATATTTGAGTATTCTCTTTGTATAATTTTTGTAGTGGTGGCTCTGAGAGTTACAATATATATTTTTGACTTAGTAGAGCTTAGTGAAGTGTGACAATCTCATTTCTATTGATATTTCTTTAACCTACTCTGTGTTTGACTATCATTATCTTGAGTATCAGATGATATTATAAATTTTGATTTAGTTATAAAATATGATTTATAAGACCCATGAAAAAAAAAAACTAGCCTGTTGTATGCACATGTTTCTACTCTATTGTTCCTTTTTCTGATACCTCAGAATTCTCTTTATAATTTCCTTTGTGCTTGAAGAACTTCTTTTAAGCAATATTTAAGGGTAAGTCTGCTAGTAAATTCTTTTAGTTTTCCTTCATTTAAGAGTATCCTTTATTTCCTTTTAATTCTTGAAGGATCGTTTCACTGGATATAGAATGTATAGTTGACAGTTCTTTTCTTCAATCTCTCAAAATATTATGTATCAGTTCTTCCTGGCCCTCATGGTTTCAGATAAGAAGTTTTCTGCCATTCAAATTGATGCTCCCTTATAGGTAATACATAATTGTCTGGATGCCCTCTCTCTCTCTCTCTCTCTCTCTCTATATATATATATATTTGGTCTAGTTTTCATAAGTTTATGGTGTGCCTTGATGTGGATCTCTTTGGGTTCATCCTGTTACCATGTTCCTGGGGTTTGCTCAGGTTTTTGAATCTACAGATTTGTGTCTTTTGGGTACAGGCATGTGTCTTTGCCAAATTTGGTGGATATTTCTGCTTTTATTTCATAAAATACTTTCTCAACCCTATCCTCATTCTTACCTTGGACTCCAATGACATGGATACTAGATTTTTAAATTTTATAATCCCACAGTTCTGAGGCTCTATCACTTTTTTTCCAATTTGTTTTCTCTCTATTGTTCAGATTGGGTGAATTCTATTGATCTATCTTCAAATTCACTGATTCTTTCCCCTGTCATCTCTACTCTACATTGAGTCCATACTATGAGGTTTTTTGTTAAAGATTTCTTTTAAAAATTACTTATTTATTGAGAGACACAGAGAGAGGCAGAGACATAGGCAGAGGGAGAAGCAGGCCTGATGCAGGACTTGATCCCAGGATCCTGGGATCACAACCAGAGCCAAAGGCAGACACAACCACTGAGCCACTCAGGTGCTCCAAAGATTCCTGTTACTGTATTTTTTAGTTCTATAATTTCCATGTGGTCCTTTAAAAAAATAAGCTCTGTTTCTCCACTTTGGTTTTCTTTTATTTTTTTAATTTTTTTTCAAGAGAATTCATAATTAAATATTGGGACATTTTAAGATGGGTTCTTTAAAACCTGTTTAGGTAACCCAGCATTTGATTTATCTCAATGTTGGTGTCAATTTGATTGTACTTTGTCATTCAAGCTGTTTATTATTGTTTTGTTTTGTTTTGGTTTGGTTTCTAATATGAGAGGTGACTCTTGGTTGTATCCTGAATATTTTATCCATTATTTTAGGGGAGTCTGAGTCATACCAAAATCTTTTATTTTAGCAGGCAGTTATGCTTTAAGTTTAGCCTTCAGGTTCTGGCCTATGGTCTATGGTTCCCATGAATTCAATTTTCAAAGAGGGGGTGGAAGGGATTTTCCCAGGTTGGGCTGCCTGGGTTTCTCTGTTGGGAAGGGGGAGTCTCAGGTCTATAGGAATGAAGAGGCCTCCTGAGTGGGTGTTTGTTATAGTGGGATCTGCTTTCCTGTGGGGACCTCAGAACATTTCTTGGGCCATGCACTGTGATAGGATACCTCTACCAGTGTCCCATAGCTGCTCTAGGTATCTCTTTGGCAGAGAAGGGGTTTCAGGCCTGGTGTTCAAAGGACTGAGATCCCAGCTTTGTGTTGTAGTGGCACCTTCTGTAGGATCTACATGCCTACGAGGTACTTCTCATCAGGGATGGACAGCTTTCCTGGCCACCTTTGTTGGCAGTGCTTGATAGTGTTTGTTAGGGGATCCCATTCTACCTGGAAGAGGAACAAGCCCACATGGCTGCTTTCTCTTGCTGTGTTTGTGGGGAGGGAGGGTCAGAAAAATGTTGGTTCTTGGTGATGGATTATGATAATGATTCTTCCTGTTCTGAGGTACCAAACCAGTTTGCTTTCATATCAGCACCTTTAAGAGTTCTCCTTTAGTTGTCTCTTGATTTATTTCCAGGGTTTATAGTTGTGCTTAGCAGATATGAGGAAGTGGAAGGGGGTCTGTACCATTCTGTTTGGACAGAAGTCTCCTGAAATTGCTCATTCATTTATTTTTAATCTCTGTCATTTTGTTTTTAGTTGGTTTCCAGTAAAGAACATATATTTGTTTGTATATAATTTTAAACTGCTCGCTGTTATGTCCTATATTTGATATATTGTTTTATTTCCTTGGTATTTCCTTTTCTGATCTATTGATGAAGTATATTGTTAAAACACATTTTTATCTATTTTCTCATGTATTTTGAAGCTATCGATATTTGTCTTCTCTTAATTATTGGCTTAAACATTAAAATACATAGCTAAGCCTATCTATTATCATAAGAATAAAATAAGAATTGGTTATTTTAGGGATTTGAGAGACATTAAGTAGATTTATTGACTTTTCAGGTGGTAAACTTTGGTTTGAGAATCTTGGAGATACTGCTTCCATTTTTGCCCTGTGATATTGAAGAGTTAGCTTTTAAATGCTTCTTAGATTTTTCTGGAAAACCTTTTGAACAGCAGATGTCCTTCTATACTGCTGCAAGTACCATTCATTTTCTTAGAATTTTGACAACAGTGACATTTGGGGTTTTCATAGCAGTGTGTTGTCCTTGTTGCACTTGAACTGAAATCCAAAGCCTCAACCATAGCTTATTAAACATGAATGATCTGGCTGCAGCTGCCACTCACACATCATTTTCCATCATGCATTCATTTGTTTACTGAATCCAGGACCCAATGGCCTCCTTATTAGGTGAAAGTGTATTTGTACTTGTCAGTTCTACCTGGGTGCTCCTCCTAAGCATGCTGCCAGCTGCTTAACAATGCCTGGCACATAATAGGCACTCAACAAATATTTGTCAAACAAATAAAGGGATGAATGGGACTGAGCAATGTGGACTATTGCTTTATGAGGAATTTACATTTATAAAATACTTATGTTTATAAATGAAACTTTGTGAGTATAATAGTCATTCACAATTATCACAGGTGCTGTGTGGAGAGTGGCTCTTGGCTGGATTCATCTAAGAAGATTTCTTATGGGGATATTTTCATCAGAATCTTAAACCAAGAAGGAAGAGGAAAAAATTGTAATCTTTAGGCAGTATTAGGAAGCTTTGGGGATTTCTTGGTTCCTAAGCAATGAGTTATCCTTTTAAAGCATATTCAAGCTTTGGGTCCATTTCCTTCCTTGGGTGTCCAGGATGTTTGGAAAGTCTTCCTGTGCATCTAAATTTTTGGTGTTTGGAAAGTCTTCCTGTGCATCTAAATTTTTTGGTGTCATTGGGACATCTTTAGCTATGCCAAAAGTCTGTCACTGAAAATAATGATAGCCCTAATAATAAGTGGGATAAGAGCTCTAATTTATAGATTTCATGTAATAATTTCATGTTAATAACTCATGCCAAATTCCAAAGCAAGCTCCACTGCAACATTCCAAGTTCTCTTTGCTATGCATCATTTTCTTGTATATAAGTTACTTTTTGGCATGTTACCTTTACTCATAAACCCTGAGGTTTATAATATAAAAGTCACATGTTTCTTATATCCTCAACTGTCTTAAGAAATGTTAAGATCAAATGAGAAATAATATAATGTGAATTAGTGAAAGAGTGTTCATTCACTGGAAAAATTAATTTTGAGGAGTGCTGGCAGAGATCACTGCTGCCTACACCTGAGGAGCAGAGATTGACCACCAACATATTCAGATTTACAAATTCAGAAATACCAATGGTTTATTCTTCTTGCCTTTGGGGAAAAAATAACAAATATTGAAACACTCCCTTAAAAAATAAAACTAAGCAAATGAAAACACAGGAAAACAGCACTATTACTACCAAAAATACTTAATAGAATTTTAAAATTTAATCTTATTCCTTTAGTTTAGTGTTTTTTCAATAAGAATTCAAGTTTCTTCTAATATATTTCTTCTGTGGAATATAAAAAGAGATTGAAGTTGTTTTTAAATTATAAATACCTTCAATAGACCTCTGATTCCAGTGTGAGAGAACAACATAAGAAGTTTATTTTTAGAGAATGAGTGGTTGTCTAGCTTTTCTGCCAGGCACCGAACACAAGGGTCATTTACAAACAAGATTATTAGTGAGTTCACTGGGAAGATACATGCATAATTCTGTGGAAAAATAGACACACAGGTATTTTCATTTTTGGATGTTTGCAGCAAAAAGGATTTACAATGAGTTCTTTATCAATTTCAATAATCTGTTTCTAACCTAATTGTGACATTCTCTAAAACATAGTGCTGTAATTTAAGTTCAGTTAAAATAACACCAATTATAATGTATTCCAAATGTTTATGAACATAGCTATCTCTCAGCTGTTACAGTGTCAAAACTTTCAGTATATTTTAGAGTTTTTAAAATCAGGATGTGTGTGTGTGTTTGTGTGTATGTGTGTGTGTTTGATCAGGTCAGATTTTGATGGAGATTATTTTAAAATAAGATAAGGTATCATGAAAAAGGAAAAAACAGCAGGGAAAGGTAGATAAGTGGGTATTTGATAAACACCAAAGAGCACATGACTTTTTTTTCTTTTTCTTTTTTTAATTGAAATTCGATTTGCCAACATATAGTATAACACCCAGTGCTCGTCCTGTCAAGTGCTCCCCTCAGTGCCCGGCACCCAGTCACCCCGTCCCCCTGCCCACCTCCCCTTCCGCAATGCTTCATTTTGTTTCCCAGAGTTAGTAGTCTTTCATGGGTTGTCACACTTTCTGATTTTTCCCACTCAGTTCCCCTCCTTTCCCCTATAATCCCTTTCACTATTTTTTATATTCCTTGTATGAGTAAAACCATATAATGTTTGTCCTTCTCTGATTGATTTACTTCACTCAGCATAATACCCTCCAGTCCCATCCACGAAGCAAATGGTGGGTATCCATCGTTTCTAATGGCTGAGTAATATTCCATTGTATATAGAGACCGCATCTTTATCCATTCATCGAATGACATTGAGGCTCCTTCCACAGTTTGGCTATTGTGGACATTGCTGCTATAAACATTGCGGTGCAGGTGTCTTGATCTTTCACTGCATCTGTATCTTTGGGGTAAATCCCCAGCAGTGCAATTGCTGAGTCATAGAGTAGTTCTATTTTTTAACTCTTTGAGGAACCTCCGCACAGTTTTCCAGAGGGGCTGCACCACTTCATATTCCCATCAACAGTGCAAGAGGGTTCCCCTTTCTCCACATCCTCTCCAACATTTGTTATTTCCTGTCTTGTTAATTTTCACTGTTCTCACTAGTGTGAGGTGGTATCTCATTGTTGTTTTGATTTGTATTTTCCTGATGGCAAGTGATGCGGAGCATTTTCTCAAAGCACATGACTTTCTGTATGACCTCTTGAATACTGATGTACTTGTACTTCCACCTTGGTACAACTGATGGTCATGGGACTTTTAAGCATTTCCTTCAAATCTTATAGGATTCAGTTTGACTTGCATCCTTCTCTCTTTATCCAGAGTTGCTGTGTGACTCACGTTGACCTCTGTTACCCTGCAGAGGGCTCTAGCTATGCCCCTGCCTATGTCCCTGGATGGTGATTATGGGTGCACAGATCAATTGCAGAGAATTTGGCAGAGGAGAAATAGCATATTTAATCTATTTTTAAATCTATAAGTTAGCTGAAGGAAGAGTATTTTAACTGAGTTACATACATAATACGAAAGAATATTGAATTCTAGTTCTTTTGGGGGGGTATAAACCTATTAACATTTATTCCTCTCTCTGATTACAACTGAAATTCGGGACAAAATACAAAAACTAAGTATACATGGACTCTGAAAAATAAACAAAACCAAGTAGATTGTAGAAAGGAGTTAATACTCTTGGAGAAGTGACCGTCTTGGTTTTTTTTTTTTTTTTTTTGTCTGATTTCCCTCCAGGACAGGTAGGCCTCATCATGGCATGGCATGGTGGCATAAATGCCTAGCACTCACATAGTATCCTCACCTTTGCACCCAGAGGAGCAGGGAAAGTAGCACCTGTGGGCTGGAGAATGAGGGAATTTCAAAAGAAAGAGCCAGGGAATCCCACACCTTAATTGCATGCATGAGCATGTACAATTATGAACGATGCATGTGTGGTACAGTCCCAGACCAGCCTAGTGAAGGCCTAGAGAACTATCTGAGATTAGAACCATTCATACAAGTCTCAAATTCCTGTATGCTGGACAGGCACAAACCAACATAGCAAGTTTAAAGAATTCAACAGAAACTTGAACCATCTGCACAAGTTTCCAAGTGCTGTGAAATCAGCATATGTGAGACCGAACGAAACTACCATGGGAAATATGAATTTGAAACACTACCCATGGATGGTAAGACGGAAACTGTGATCTGAACTTAACTTCTAACTGAAAAGGAGAAGAAAAGATTATCTCCAGAAGATTATAACAGGACCCAGAGTCTCCATATCTTAACATTGACAGTGTCCAGGAGATGGTATCAAAGAACTCAACATACAAGAAAGAGGAGAATGTAAACAATTCTCAAGGGGGGGAAAAAAAACAATAAATAGATCTTAATCCCAACATGATCCAGATATTGAAATGACCAAAGAATCTAAAGTAACTGTTATAACATTTAAATGAAGTAAAGAAAAATAAATTTGAAATGAGTGAACATAGGAATCTTTAGGAGAGAAACAAATTATAAAACAGAAGCAAATGCAAAGGTCAGGACTTAAAAACATAACACTTTCATTAAAAAAACTTTGTGGGTTGAATAGCAGAATGAATATGACAAAGGAAAAGGTCAGTGAATTGAAAATAGAACAATATATATCATCCAGTATGAAAGGTTTGGTAGAGTTAAGTGTTACATATTTATTTCATTTCCATATTATAAAGGAGTTCTTATTATATACTTCTATTTTAACTTTCATTTTTCAATGAAGAGATCAGATGCTTCGAACTGAGTTATTAGGTAGAGTGTTCAAGTATTTTCAATATTTTCCTTCATGTTGTCTTACACTGCATACCATATGCCTTGATATATGGGATAATTATATGACACTAAATATATAAATAGATAGTTTATAAGGACATATCAAGGTGTGGACATGGTACTGTGTACGTGTATGTCTGTATATGTACGTGTATGTATATACACATATATAATCATCTTTATTTGATATCCAGCAGGAAGTTTTAATCTGGTTTAGACCTGGCTTTTCTTTGAATCAATATATGAATCAATATTTCATTATAAAATGAAATAAAATAGTGACTACATTTATGTTTTGCAAATTAAAAATTTTATTTATTCATGGAATATTGTAAATTCAAAATGTGATTCTTATCAGGAGGTCGGGGCTGATTTTGTGGCATCATTGGCACTGCCTGGAGACATTTTCGGTTGTCACACTGGGGAGTAGAAGCCAGGGATGGTAAACTTCCCACAATGTATAGGACAGCCCCCACAATGAAGAATGATTCAGTCCCTAATGTCAACAATGCTGACTAGATTTGTGAACAGATGTATCTAAATAGACTTGTCCTTATGATTTTGTTGATATAATAGTAAACCTGGTTGCAAATTGTGATTAAAAAATTTGCATTCCACAGCCTTTAAACAAAGACTAACAAACAGCTGTACATGTGGATGGAGAAGTTGTAAACTTGTATTTAAACATGTAAAGCTGATGTTTTCGATATTTATAGTCAGTCAGCATGGTGACATCACAGTGAAAAGGCCATATTTGAGAGGTGCAAGACACCTGAGTCACATGCATGTCTGGTTCCCTCTTGGTACTTACTGTCCAGGATGCAGTGGGCAACAATTGATGCCTTCCCTCGCTGCGCCAGGGTGGCAGCCTGAGCGTAACAGCTCTTGCATTTACATCTCCTCCATCCAGTCTTCTTTCCTACCTTTTTATAGACATAATTTTTTCAATTACTGAGAAAAGTAATTTTTTTCTAGTACTGAGAAAAGAGTCACATGCTTCAGGTAAATAGACCTTTTCTTTTTTTCTTTGACAGTCATAAAAACCATACATTTTCTTTGATTTTTCTAAAACTCTGTGATGTTGAACTTCAAAAAAGAAATTTGAAATGCAAGTTATTTGAAAGATCTTCTATATGGAGTGACATTTCACTATATACAGTTGAACAGTGCTCCTATACACTGACCCTAAAGAGATGGCATTCCATTCAAATTTAAATTTAATGTGGACAGTAACACAAATCAATGAGAAATTCCTGCCTGTGGTATTGTGCTTCTCAGTGAATCTTCATTGTACCTATCTGATAGTAAATTATTTATAGACTGTATATTTGAGTCTGATCCTTTATAAGACATGAGAGCCTGGACCTGCTTTATGTTCACTTATTTTCATTTTATAGACCTGTTTTTTGAAAAAAAAAAAAAGCATATATTCTCAGTTTTAAACTGATTCTCATCATATATCCATTTCTTCTAGGCACTGGCACATCTCCACTTAATAGAATATGTCGGAGAACAGACTGCTTTGCTGATAAAGGTACATTAAATACTGCAACAGAATGTGCTTCAGCCACTGTTACTTTGATTTTGTAAAAAAAAAAAAAAAATCTGGTAAGAATAAGTCACAAATTATTTAAAAATTACAGCATGGAAACTTTTTTATCCTGTGTAGCCTAGAGATGAAGTGAGACTTTTTCCAAAGAATATACAATTGTAGATGCCTACAATTTTGCTATTAGCCTTTAGGAGAGTGGTAGACACCAGTGTTAGTAAATGAATGCACAGCCCCAGAGGGCTCTGTTGGGAGATCAGGTCCATGTAACCAGTATGTGCTGCCAGCAAGAATGGGACCATCTGGCTCCCCCCCCCCGCCCCCGCCCAGGAGCTAATTGGCTTGGGTATAGCTGGGAATCACTCTTCCCAGTTTCCTGGAGACCTAGCTGAGGCTCCTAGTATTAGCCAGGAAAGCCCAGGCTGGTCCTGTTTGCACATCTGGGACTGCCTTGGTCTTCTCCTTTGTGAAAGGAAGGACTGACAGCTCTGTGAGCCTCACATGTCCTACCATCACATCTGCAGTATGTGTGATTTATCAATGCCACTGTGATACATAGCACTGCTATTATCTGCTCCCTTCCAGATGGTCCCAGAGGATCGGCGCCTCGCAACTGCCATCATCCTGGTGGTCTGGGTGTCAGCCATTGCATCTTCCTTGATTGACAACATCCCATTCACTGCAACCATGGTGAGTTGCACTCTTCCTCCATGTTATGAGGACCTGACTTTCAGCCTGGACATGACCTGGGCTCACTCTTCCTTCCAGAGGAAGCAGAGAATGAACCTTGTCCCCTTGCTGCACTCATAGCTATGGTAGAAAGGTGGCAAAGCTTGGGTCCAGCTGGGCCAGGGGTGCTTAGTCCACACTGCAGGCTGGAATCCATGGGCCTGCAGTGGGCAGTATATCAATGCCACTGTGAGTCAAACTAGTTGTTTCAGGGTTAGTCAACTGAAAGCTACCATACCTCATGGAAAAGACCGTCTGTTTTTTTTTTTCTTTTTTAAAAAAAATTGTAAGACACCAAAGACAGGCTGGTTGAAGGCAAACATGAATTATTCCCCATGAATACAGAAGCCACCCATGTGTGGCTTCTTGCACTTGGCTTGGGCAGGATTTTGAGTTCTTTGTGTGGTCCTGACTGCAGCTGAGATTGGGATACACATTGAAGGCCTTATACAAGGCTGGCAAGCCCTGTTTCTGCTGTGTCTTCTGCCATCACTGATAGGTATTGGGCAGAATTGTGAATCCCTGGTGTGGCAATGTAAAGGCAGGAATGGGGGCTTGCATACAGGAACTGGGAGTCCTGTCATGAACACCTGAGGTCCCAGGTATGCTAAGCATGAGTGAACATTCCTCATGCTTAGACTTGGACAGGGGAATTTTCTCTGTTCTTGTGACCTTGACAGCCCAACCATACCCCTGCTCAACAGCCTGTGCAAGGAGGCTCCTGGCAGTGAGTAGGGCAATGCTCTCTCTCACAGGACCTTAGGCTGACCTCACACTCAATGTCACTCACTCATTGCTGGGATCACAGTGTCTGCAGGTTGACACTCAAGTTACCTAGCTATTATTCTTCCATGGCCTGGACTTGTTAATTTTGAGCTAATTCTGTGGCTGTTATTATTTTGTCATGAAGTACTGAATTAGAGAAGTTGTACAGAAGTTGTTGAATGTCCTGGTTTGTACTCAGCAGGCACTATCATGACTGTGACTGTGATTCTGTGGCCCCACAGAGCACCAAGGGCTGCAGCATTTCTCAAGCAGACTAAGGCAGCTCGGCCCTGGGCTTCTGACATGCCAATTCAGCTTGTATGTGCCTTCTATTCTCAGATGAGGTGGTCCCCAGAAGACACAGTTGTGTGCAAACCCATGAGGCCACACAGTGTGGCCACAGTAAACCTTGATCAGTCCCGAGGGGTCTGCATGTTCAGGAAGTTGCTACACCCTGCCTCCTGGGAGGCTTCTAGTTTCAGGACCCAGATCCTGTCTGGGAGTAGATGAGAGGGTACCTCTTGTTAGAAATTTTGGCTCCTCCATTTTCCAAAAATATGACATTTTCAATGTTTTCATTTTAACAATTAATTTTAACTTACCTAAAATTTAAATTTAAAAAATCGAGAGAATCACAGAGGATAATATAGTATCTGTATGCTCACCACCACAAAATGAGGAAGTTAAAACATTGTATTCTCTTTGCTTGGGTTTTCTTGTTTATTTTTAAGAAATAAAGTATTATATAGATGAACATGACATTCTCTGTTCCTTCCCTTAACCTCTAGGATTGTGTCCCTTCTTCCCTGTGCTGAGGGGACTACCCTAATGCATCTGGGGCATATCCATTCATGTGATAGCACACTAGGGAAGGTAACAAGGGAAAAATCTTGGTTTATGTGAATCAACATGGACAGACACCAAATGCTGAGAGACTGAAAATACAGCTATTGCACAAATTGGCGTGCAGCTTTCTAAAACTCCCAAATCTCTGTTCTATGACTCAGCAGGTATCCACAGTAGCTGCATCAGAGGAGAACATGGAGAGTCATCTAGGTTTTCACCTTAGTCTGGAGGGCCCAAACAGGTCTGGTTTCTGGGTTGGATTTTAGGTTTGTGAGATTCCCATATTCTCAGCTTTGCTGTTTTCCTGGAGGCTAACCAAGGAGACCTAAGAAAATTCTGTGGAAGTACTATTAGGTCAAAACAGGGGTAGAGATAGGTTTGCCTGCTTGTGGCCATTATATATGCAGTGAAAACATTGGAGCTGCAACCCATGTCCCCACTGCCTAGCATGCAGAGGACAGCCTGTGTTTCAGCCAAACTTCATTCTGCTGTGAGAACACACTCTGGCCAAAGTCATTCCCCAGGTCAACAGGATACATGTCCATGGAAATTTTAACATGTGTGAAAATGTAACTAAAAAGGGTCAGAAATGTGACAGATACATTCAGCATTTCCAATGACGAGGAATGCTGGTAGACGTGATAATGGGGAGACTGAGGTTGTGTCTGACAAGGCTGTGAGGCATCTACTCAAAGTTTCTTTAGAGAATTATGAGCATGATTCCAATATTTCAAGTCAGTGAGTTGGAGAGACAAAACAAAGTCCATCTTTTCCTGGGTGATGTCTTCTCCCCAGAGTGTGTCTTTGGGTTGGCAATCATTCCTCCAGTATTCATACTGTCAGCTGTGAGCTGAACTCAGCAAGTAGGAAACACTATTCACATTTGTTCGTGACATTTCTCTTCTTCCATCGGTCAGAGAGAACACCAAATAATTCAGGAAATGCAGAAGACTTAATTTCTAACAGGCAGGATCATGCTATTGAATTTTTACTAATCTCAAGTATACAGGGTCGAAAAAACTAGGTTGTAGATGGGCTCTTTAATTTGGATTTTTAATTTGTCTGGGTGGAGCTTCACTGAAAATTACAACAAAGCACAGCTGGGTTTTGAAGAGCACCCCAGGGTTTTTTTGGGATTAGCTTTGCTTCTTTAAATTTTCCTTATTCCATGGGCTCTCCCCTTCATTTTAACTTTTGCTTATTTTTAATGGTAATACTATTAAACAATATTTAACATTATTAGGTCAACTTAATATTGATACTGCATCATTATTTAGGGCAATCAGAATAGACATGGAGCCTCTGAAGGAGGAAGTGTGAAGCCCCCTCTCTCCTCTTACTCTGTGTCACTGTTACTTGCTTGGGGCAGAGTGGGACCCAAAGGGGAGGCACTGGGGTTGGATGGTGACTACCCATCAACTGGTTTGGAAATATTTCCTTTTTGTTTTGTCTTTAATTTTTAATTAATTAACTAATTAATTAATTGGTAAGTAGGCTCCACATCCAGCATGGAGCCCACTGTGGGGCTTGAACTTATGACTGTGAGAGGTAATACCTGAGCTGAGATCACGAGTCATATACACTTAATAGACTGAGCCAACCAGGAACCCCTTTAATTTTTATTTTTTTTAATTGAAGTATAGCAAACAGTGTTCTATTAGTTTATGCAATATAACGATTCAACAATTCCATACACATTATTCAGTGCTTATCACTTGAAGTGTATTCTCTCTCTCTCTTTTTTTTTTAGTATAGTTGACACACAATGTTACATTAGTTTCAGGTGTACAACATAGTGATTTGACAAGTTTACACATTATGCTGTGTTCACCACAAGTGTAACTACCATCAGTCCTAACATATTTCTGTTATTATATCACTAACTGTATCCTTTATGCTGTGCCTTCTATTTCAGTGATGTATTCATTCCATAACAATAGCCAGTATCTCTCACTCCCCTTCACCCATTTTGCCCAACCCCTCCTCCTCCCCTCTGGCAACCATCAGTTAATTCTCTGTATTTGTAAGTCTGATTCTACTTTTTGTCTTTTTTTCTTTTGTTGTTGTTTTTTTGGGGGGATTCCATTTATAGTGAAATCATATGGTATTGTCTTTCTTAGCCTTAATGAATATTTCCATACTATGTAATCCCATTGACATCTGTGCCTCACCTTTCTTCCCCTTCCTGTCTACTGTTGACAAGGAGCTGCGGGAGCCAAGGTGAACTCAGACCTGTTTTCATAGGCAGTTTTCTCAGGTCCCCAGTACGTTGTACTAGAGACTGTTGGAAACCTGCAATACATTGCTGATGACTGAGAATTCCCTGACAGCCTTTCTCCATTTAAATCTTTTCAGCCTCATTTGCTTGAACAGGAAGAATTCTTAGGCTATTTTCAAGTTAAAATGTGATTATTCTTGTCCTGGATGTTGATTTCAAAGGATGGTAATTTATGCACATAATTTTGTGGGTTGTCTCTGACTTCTTGGATCCTCATCATTATCTGTATTATCATTCAGGCTTGGTGTGGAAGTCAGTTTTTCATGGCTTGTTCTCATCTACCTTCTTCCTGTAGGTCTTTGTCATCTCCTCCTTGCTACCTGCTAGGACAGAGGGCAGACTGCCATAACCCTTGACAAAGAAAATGCTTTTTTGGGGGGGTAAAAGTCAGAAGCATTTCACATGTGCTTTTGTTGTTTATATAGCCTCATTTTGTTTTTGCTCATCCTGTCTTAAAACACCCAGGATCAAAATTATGTGCAGGGTTGAACCTCGTCCAGCAGATTGCAGTTAGGTTTAATAACATGAGCACTTAAAAAAAAAGAACATAAGCATTTGTAGCAATTAACAGTTCAGGTTCTGGAGAAGGTGGGTCTGGGCTTGAATCCCAGCTCTATCATTGTACAAGCTGAGACTGCACTGGGTTAGAGAAACAAAAGTGACAGCAGCAGAGAGATGCTGTTTCCCCTTTAGGTTGGCAGAGCTTCTGCAGTTTAATCACTGTGGTACTGGCAGGCTGTCAGGTTGCAAGTCAGCCCCTTGGGGTAGTGCCCAACTTCTTTGGGAGGGGCTCCCCTACTTCCTAAAGAGAATGGCCTTTGAGAGGCCCTGCAGTGCCCAGGCTGAGGGTCCTTCACCTTCCATGACTTGAAGACTGGCCACTACAGTGCCAGATCCTAGCTCCATGACACTGCACAAAAATCAAGTGGCACATGTGGGGCACCAATACCCTCAGAGAAGATTGATCACAGCATGTCCCAGAGACATAGGAAAACAAACAAGAAATTATAAGAACACTCAGGGAGGTTTTAAGCATTGAACAAAAAATACTTTCTGGAACTAAAACCTATGACTTTTTAAAAAATATTGAATAATTAATTGAAGAAAAGTCAGTGTTGGACCTGAGTGAGTGGATTTGAAGCCAAGTGAAAGTGCTAACTAAAAGTACAGAGCAAAAGTACAAAGGAATAGAATCATGAAAAAAGATAGGATTTGGTGAGACCCAGGAGACCTAGCATGGTAATGATAAGAGTTCCAGGAAGAAGAAAAGGAATGCATTACATTGACAATGTGCAACCTCTCCATCTCAAGTGGAGTCTGGGTGTCAGCAGCCTTGGAGCTTCTACAGATGCATGTCTTGGCTACCCAGACTACCAATTCAGAACCTGCACATGGACAAGATGTGACCACCTGCACATGTGCACTGGAGATGTGCTGGTCTGGTCCAAGGCCCCATCTGGGGGTGTTTCCCTACCACTATAAATATGAACCTGCCACTGCAGAACTACAATTCCACCCCCTCCATTCTCAGGATCTCCTGTGAAGATGCAAACTGTCCTTGGTATTTACCTGGGGCACTTGTTAAATTGCATACAAAAGGAATCCAGCCAGGAGTGGGTAATTCTTCAGAGGCCCAAGCACGTTCCCATCTAACAGAAATGGCTGGGACAAATCTCTAGATTGAGTGTCCAAATTTAATGTCTCACCTGGGGACAGTTGGCAGGTATCAGCAGCAAAATGAGAAATCAGCAAGAGTGCTAGCTGGGGATAAGTGAACACTGACCCCCAGTGGTGGTGGGTTTAAGGAAGGCAGGTGGTAGGTACAGGGAGGATTGGTGTGGTGAGTAGAGGGAGAGCAGGTGTGCTGGGCACAGGGAGTGGTAGATGCAGAAAGGGAACGTGATATGGGCTTAGAGAGAGGGCAAGGTACTCTGGGTCAGAGGGAGGGCAATACCTGTCTGGTTGTGATGCATCGTCTCCCTACAAGGAAGTAGGCTTAGTGTGTGAACTTACTTGATTAAAAAAAAAAAAAAGCAGGTATCACTATATTTCTCTGAAAAATTCTCAACTCTCGAATGTTGACAGTAAATTCAAATTTCAAAAATGATCCTGCTGGCTTCTGCTGTTTACATTCTTTCACAGAATAGCCTCTCCTCTTGGAGCCCACTGTGTGATATTACACAGGGATGTACTAGAGCAGCTGTCCACCTGAAAGTGCCATGCCTGCCCCTTTGCATTGCCTCATGTCCCAGGACAGCCCCTTGCCCTGTTGTTGGCTACCTGGGCCACCTCATGCCCTCTCTGAGCATCTTGTGCCATGCATTTTTTTCACCCCTGTAAGGGACAGCCTAGCCAGCCTCCCTTTGTTAATTCTCCTGCCACTCTGTCAGGAGCCATCCTTCCTAGGGTCCTGGATCAGAGGCCCATTGTAGGCGTTAAAGGTCAGGCAGCAAGGCATGTGTCCTGCTCAGATATATGAAAAAGAGCTTTATATGTGTTTTTGGATGAAGTAATATTGCAATATTTGAATATAAGTGTATAGACTTAAAAATGATGGAATGCTTTTGTTTAATAATGTCAACATATGCTAGCAATTACATTCTGGGGAACTACTTTTTTTTTAATTGGAGTTCAGTTTGCCAACATACAGCATAACACCAGTGCTCATCCTGCCAAGTGCCCCCCTCAGGGCCCATCCCCCAGTCACCCCAACCCCCCACCCACCTCCCTTTCCACTACCCCTTGTTTGTTTCCCAGAGTTAGGTGTCTCTCATGTTTTGTCATCTTGGGAACTATTTTAAATTAGGATGACAAACTTTACATATTAACTTAAAATATATGAGCTAGCCACTTCCCCCCCCCCCCAGAACTCCTTGTAGGCATAGCTGAGGTGAACAAGTCAGCAGTGGGCACTGAGCTGGTCTTTTTTGTACAGAGCCGTGTGTGGGGATGTTGCAAGTAACATTGCATGGGGTGAGGTGATGGCTGTCCTAGGATGACTCTGTAGCAATATCAAGAAGATAATTGTTTTTTGCAGACCCAAAACCAAACTAGAAGTCTCAGGGGAATGTAGAGCATCTTGGCTTGGCATACCAGGCAGTGTGTGTAGGCCTAGTAGGCATCCCAAATGGGCCCTGGAGTAGGCAGCAGTCCAACCTCACCTGCATTCCTTCCTGTGTAAAGGATCTCTGGGGCTCAGCTGGGAGCAGTCCAAGCAGAACCTTTCCCAACAACTGCATGATTTTCAATATCTACTGGGCCATGATCCAGGAACCATCCCTCCTCCCTCTCTTTGCATGGACCCTAGGACATCCATTATCTAGGACTGAAAGCAGCTCACTTTGACAATGTATGGAAGATCTGGAAATTGATTCCCTTAATACTACCCATGTGCTTTAGCTCCCTTAAAGTCTTTGTGTACCTGCAAAGGGAAATATAACTCAGTTCTGGACCCTGCCCTAGGGTTTGTTGTTGTTGATAACTTTGTTACTCAAGTCAACAGCCCTTCCAGCTGACCCACCCTCCTCTAGACTCTTTCCTCTTTAAACACCTACCTGTCATGGCTATTATTATTTCTGTGTATTAATTCTTATCTCCCTTGCCTCTATTTGGCTTCACGGTCATTGGCAAAGCACTACCCATGACCAGGTTAAGCCTGTCTCCTGCCTCCCCACCCTACATGCACAGACAATGGAGAGAGCAGCAAGCACCTGCATTGCCATCTTGCCTCCCAGCCACAGCACTTCCCTCATGATTCCTTACTGCTGCCAGCCACACAACTTCTCCCTGGGCCTCATCTGCCCATGACTCTTGACTCTAGAACACCTCTTTTCTCTTTTTGAGCCTCCAGCGCCCTGCCCTCCCCTTCCTTCCTCACAGTTGATGACCTTGCTTCCCCTTTGTGACAAGATAAAAGCAGTCATATGGGAGGTTTTACAAGTAATGACCACTGTGGCTGCCCAGTGCATCCTACCTTCCTTCCAGTTAAATGGAAGGGATTCCTAGTCTCAGTGGAGGCCACCCCTGCTACCTGGCCCCAAAGCCACAGTTCTTTCCTACATAATTTATTTCTCACTCTCCACTACATCATCCTCATCAGGTTCTAAACATGCTGCCATCTCTCCCTCAGTGAGCCATGCGTCTCTATGGCTCTCTTCCCTTTCCTCTACTTCCTTTAACAACCAACTCTGTGAAAGCACCGTCTATCCTTGCCACCCTCATCTTGTTGTAATCCCTCTTTATTTTTCTCTTGACCCCACTGCAAGACCTCATGATATTCACCCTTGTGAGAAATCCAAATGATGCTCCTGGTTCTCTTCTAACCTGGCCTGTCAGCAGCACTTGGTAGAGGCAGCCTCTCTTCCCCTTGTGATCCTTTTCCTGTTTGGCTCCTCAAGGTTCTCCTCCTACCCATGCAGCTGCTCCTCTTTGGTCTCCTTCCACAGGTCTTCTTCACCTTTCAGCTCCCAAATACTGGGCTCAGTTCTGACCACTTCATTCTCTAGACTCATTGCAAGTGGTCTCATACAAGCTCATGCTCTAAATTCCACTCTACTCCTTGGCTTCTCTGCAGATCCTGGGGTCAGGTATCCAATTGCCCCTCTCACCTCTCCACCTGATTCTGTGCTTCCCCAATCCTCCTCACTTCCATTAAAATTTCATTTTCTCAGTTTCTCAGGACCCCAAATCTTAGAACCAGACTGAGCCCTTGCATGTTTTTAACAGCATACAGCCAGCTGCCCTTTGAAGCTTCCTAATATGGCCAATTCCCATAGTCTTCACCACTGCCCCCGGATCCTAGCCAACATTCCCCACTTGTGTATTGCAGTCACCTCCAAATTGTTTTGTTTCTACTCTCGCTCCACCCTTAAGTGTCCATTCTTCCCTGAGGAGTCCCATTACACTCAACACAATTCAGTCTTGGAGTGCCTACAAGCTTTCCAATCTGATCACCATCACCTCTGATTTCACTTCCTATCATTCTTCCCTTTATCCACTTAGCTCCAGCTACACTGGCCTCCCTAGCTTTCCTTGGACGTGTCAAGCAAACTCCTGCCTTAGGGCTTTCGTACTTCCTATTCTTTCTGCCTGAGATTTTTTACACAGATCATTAGGAGCTTGGTCTTGCCCCCCTTTTATTAAGTTTTTAAAAAATATTGCCCAGTGCAAAAGTGATACCCCCTCATCTCCTTTTTGCTTTTTAATCCAAAGCACTTAATACCACCTAACATTGTGTATTTTACTTGTTTTGATCTGTTTAGTTGTTTAATATTTATTTTTAAATCAAATTATACATTCATATAGTTTAAAGTGCTAAATCAGTCTAGAATACTTATTTTAAAAATAGCCCTTTTGTATAACTTTTATCTCATTTCTTTCTTGTGGAAAACTTTATCATCATTTGCTGCTTTTTAATTTTATTTTTTGTTTCTTGAATGATACTATCTGTGTATCTGCTCCTTTTGTGGCTTTGTCTTCTTTTGCCAGAACCCTAGCATCTTTCCATGTGTATCATGTTTGGAGAGGCAATGGCTTCCTTAAGTTCAGGCATTTGGTGCCAGATTTCATAAAGGATATTGGTCTATAGTTTTCTTGTAACATCTTTGCCTGGCTTTGGTATCAAGGTAATGCTCACTTTATAGAATGTAAGGAAGTATTGCATTCACTTCAGGTTTGGGGATAGTTTGAGAAGGATTGGTGTTAATTTTTCAGTAAATATATCTTTTAGGGATCCCTGGGTGGCTCAGCAGTTGAGCGTCTGCCTTAGGCTCAGGATGTGATCCTGGGATCTGGAATCAAGTCCCACATCTGGCTCCTTGCAGGAAGCCTGCTTCTCCCTCTGCCTCTCTCTGTGTGTGTCTCTCATGAGTCCCACCTGATGCGGGACTCAATCCCAGGACCCTGGGATCAAGACCTGAGTCAAAGGCAAAGGCTCAACCACTGAGCCATCCAGGTACCCCTCATTAAATATTTTTAATTTAAAACATTAAAGCATTTCTTAAATGTTTTGTAAAATTCACCAATTTGGAAGTGTTCTCTTCCCTTCAGTATTTTGGCAGACTTTGAGAAGGATTAGCATTAATTCTTGAAATCTTTGGTAGAATTCACCAGTGAAACCATATGGTCTTGAGTTTTTTTCTTTTTGAAGACTTTTCTTTATTGATTCAATCTCCTTACTAAAGGGCAGCCAGTGTGGCTCAGCAGTTTAGCGCTGCCTTCAGCCCAGGGCCTGATCCTGGAGACTCGCGATCGAGTCCCATGTCAGGCTCCCTGGATGGGGTCTGCTTCTCCCTCTGCCTCTCTCTGTCTCTCTCTCTGTCTCTCATGAATAAATAAATAAACTCTTTAAAAAAATATCCTTACTAAATATGAGTCTATGCAGATTCTCTATTTCTTTGTGATTCAGTCTTGGCAGGTTGTATGTTTCAAGAAATTTATCCATGTCTTCTCGGTTGTCTAATTTGTTGTCATATAACTGTTCATGGTAGTCTCTTACGATCCTACGCACGTCTGTGGTTTCAGTCGTGATGTTTCCTTTTCTATTCTTATTTATTTGAATCTTATTTTTTCTAAGTCTAGTTAAAGGTTTGTCCATTTTATTTATCTTTTCAAAAAAGTGGATCTTAGTTTCATTGATATTATATATATATATACACATATATATACACACACATATTTAAATGTACCTATATCACAGTATACATCTTTTAATCTTGTGTATCCTTTAATAGATTGTTGTTGGTATAGTTATTTTTAATACTTTTGTCTTTTAACCTTTATACCAGAGTTAAGTGATTCACATTCCACCATTTATAGTATTAGAGTATTCTGAATTTGACTCTATACTTACATTTACCAGTGAGTTTTATACTTTCATTTGTGTTTGTGTTACTAATGAGTAACTTTTCAGCTTGAAGTACTTTCTTTGGCATTTCTTGCAAGGTGGGCTAATGGTGATGAACTTCCTTAGTGTCTGTTTGTCTGGGGAAATCTTTATTTTTTTCTTCATTTCGGAAGTACTGCTTTGCTGGCTGCTTTGCCAACATTCTTGGTTGGCAGTATTTTTCTTTCAACATTTTGAATATTCTTTTGTGGACTGCAAGTTTTCTGCTGAGAAATCCATTGATGGATTTCTTATAGGATTTCTTATAGGATTTCTTATAGGATTCCCTTGTATGAGAGAAATTATTTTCTCTTGCTGCTTTTTGAATTCTTTGTTTTGATTTTAGGCATTTTAATTATAATGTGTCTTAGAGAAGAATAGGTGGATTAAAATTTTTGGGTGATCTGTTAGTTTCATGAACTTGGGTATCCGGATCTCTCCCCAGCTTTAGGAAGTTCTTAGCGAATCTGAGAAACCACCAAGGAGCCCACACCGATGCAAGCGCAGAGGGTTTATTAGCAAGCTCAAGCTTGGGTCCTAGTATACCCGACACAGTGGGGCAGGAACTTGGACCCTGAGGCTAAGAGGCGTAACACCTTTATAGGGGCCAGTGGCCAATGGGATTGTAACATACGCAGAAAGTTGCACAGTCATGTCGGTCCACACACAGGTGGCCATTGAATTACATCTTACCCTATAGTATCCATTTGGGCTGGCCTATTATTTTGCTCAGAATTGGTGTGCAGTTTTGGCGGGCACAAGTCGGGGTTACATTGTTATGAGTCGATTTCTGATAAGGTTGTGCTCAGCGGATTGACTAGGGTGGGGCAGCGCCTTAAGCAATAAGCAGGTCCTGTGGGGGTCATACAGGAGGTGGCAGGTGCAGCACAGAATGGAGTTTGTCCTGCTCTGCTTGTCCAAGGGTACTGGATTTTTGTTAAATTTCCTGGGTCCCACAGCCACTCCTTTCTACCTCCCTTTTTCTGGGACTCCAAAGATACATAGATTGTTTCCCTTGATGGTATACCATAAGTTTCATAGGCTTTCTTCATTTCTTTTCATTCTTTTATTTTTTTCTCATCTGGGTGATTTAAAATGATTTGTCTTTGAGTACCATGATTATTTGTTCTGCTTGGTCCAGTTTGCTCTTAAAGATCTCTATTGAATTCTTCAGCTAAGTCATTGTACTCTCCAGCTCCAAAATTTCTATTTCATTCTTTTAATATTTTATTTCTCTTTGTTGAACTGTTTGTTCTAGTTTTGCTTTTCTGTTTTTGTTAAGTTGTTTGTTCCCTTATAGCCCTCTGAGCATTTTTAGAACAATTATTTTGAATTCTGTGTCATACAATTCCTGGATCTCTATTTCTTTGGCATCAGCTGCTGAAAATTTACCATGTTTCTTTGGAATTTTCAGATCCCTCTAGACTTGTGTAGGTTTGTGTGCATTTGAAAAAGCAGTCACTTCTTCCAGACTTAATGGACTGAGTAAGGAAAGACCTTTACCTACAGGTAGGGACAAGCTGGACTGTGCTACTATACCTGGGTATAGTGGTGGAGGGCATGAAGTGTGGGGTCAGTGGAAGCTCTGGTTCTGGAGTGTATGGTGAATTGTTGGTTCATTCAGCCTGCTGAAGTCCACAACATTGACACTATCACTGTGTGATTCTTGGTGACTACCGTGGGTGGTCTACAGAGGCTACAAATGCTTTTGTGGTCCTCAGCATTGCCTCTACGTTTTTGTGGCTAGGGGCCAGGGTTGGCAGAATTGGTGGTTGGAACTGATTATGTGCACACACTTTGTTGCAGGGGGCAGCTGCAGGTGCCTGTGTGGTGGCAAGGACTAGTTGCAAATACACACGTAGTGGTAGGGGTCAGGACCAGCAGTGAGGGGTGGGGCCAACTGAAGTTGCCCTGCTGTTATAGAGGCTCTGGTTGTCTGTGTGTGCTACCATGGCTGCTTGTTCTTGTCAGAGGTACACAACAGTAGAGGCTAGCTTTAGGAGGTGGGTAGGGGCATGCAGGTATATAGCTGGAAGGGCTACCTGCAGGTGAGCCCAGTGGTACAGGCCACTAACAGGAGATAGGACCAAATGTGGACTCACAAGAAGCTATGTGGGACCTTGGCTATTGGTATGCACTACTGTGGCTGCAGGATCTTGTCATGGGTGTGCACATGGCAGTGAAAGTCAGTGACACATGTCAGACTAACAATACAGAGTAGACAGCTGGAGGGGTTACTGAGCACATACACAGAGGTGAGGGTCAGCAGCAGGGGTCTAGGCTTGTGTCTTGCATTTGCACAACTGCAGCAGCCTGGGCTGGCTACTGATGCAGTTTCTGGGCTGTGGGTGAGGCTAGCATAGAGAAAGTGAGGAGGGATTCAGGTGGCTGGTGTCAGGAAACACAAATACCTAGGGGGCAAAAACTGATAAATCTGCAGAGGGTTTGCAGCAACCATGCTGGCCAGTGGTGTCTTCAGTGGTAAAAGCTACCAGGGTCATCTGCAGACCAGGTCACTGGGAACTGCTGTCTGTCCTGCTGTGTAGCTGATACTGGCAGGCCCTGGTTTTCTTCCTTGTTCATAGCCATGTCTGTAGATCTCAGGTTTGCCAGGTCTCTGGATGGGGTGAAACTGAAGTACGTCCTCATGTGGCGTCCAGAAATTCTAGGGAAGTAGGTTGCTCAACTGTTTGTCGAGAACTGAGCATTTTGAGTATTATCTTGTAATACCCTTTAGATTTAATTCTCCCACTCCTCAGGGATTGCTAAATCTTGCTCATTGAAAGGCTGGAGCCTTTCATTTCTGACTTTTCCTAACTTTTTTTTTTTTTTTTTTTTTTTGCTAAGTGTGCATTTCTTGTGAGTGGCCATTGACGTTTCTCTTCTGTTATCTCTACAATAAACCAGTATTTTGAAAAATAATTTCTTAAGTGTTTGGCTCACAAAGTTGGGCAGGGGGTGGGGGACCAAATAGTTTCATGAAATCTCCTGGAAACTGCTTAATCCCTCAGGGATTAAAACAGTGGCCAGTATCTGTGTCGATCTCTCAGGGTTTAAAAGCAGTAGTCGGTAATTAACACACATACCCAGTTTTTGGAGGACAAGATCCTTATTGTCTGCCTTGCTAGCAGGAAGTTACACATAAATGTGGTTTTCTGCCACAGGGCTGGGAGTATGGCGAATGATAACCAGTATAAGAAAGGCAAAATTAAACAGCTTCTTCTTAATCTCTTCCCTGGCTCCTGCAAGTGTTGGTTCACAATCCAGATTTCCAAAATAATTAAAGGCATACCTCAGAGACATTGTGGATTTGATTCTGGACCACACAACAAAGCAGATATTGAATCAAATGCATTTTTTGTTTTTTCAGTGCACATAAAAGTTATGTTTACCCCATTGTATATTGTAGCTTATTAAGTATGTGATAGCATTATCTCTAAAAAAAAAACAATGTACATTCCTTAATTTAAAAATACTTAGGGGGGGAGGGGCAAGATGGCGGAGGAGTAGGGTCTCCAGGTCACCTGGTCCTCAGCAAATTACCTAGAAAACCATCCAATCATCCTGAAAACCTACGAATTCGGCCTGAGATTTAAAGAGAGCCCAGCTGGAACGCTACAGTGAGAAGAGTTCGCGCTTCTATCAAGGTAGGAAGACGGGGAAAAAGAGATAAAGAAACAAAAGGCCTCCAAGGGGGAGGGGCCCCAAGGAGCCGGGCTGAGGCCGGGCGAGTGTCCCCAGGACAGGAGAGCCCCGTCCCGGAGGAGCAGGAGCTGCACCAACCTTCCCCGCGGAAAGGGGCTCCCCGGGAATTGGAGCAGGATCCCCAGAAAGGCGGGGACGCCCTCGGGCTCCCTGGGACAGTAACAGAGGAACTGCGCCCCGGAGAGTGCGCCGAGCTCCCTAAGGGCTGCAGCGCTCGGCGGGACCCGGAGCAGCTCGGAGGGGCTCGGGCGGCGGCTCCGCGGAGGGGGCTGCGGGGCTCCGGGAACAGCTCAGCGGCGGCGGCTCGGGAAGAGGAAGAAGCTCCGCGCGGAGGGGGCTGCGCGGCTCCGGGAACAGCTCGGAGGGGCTCGGGCGGCGGCTCCGCGGAGGGGGCTGCGGGCTCCGGGAACAGCTCAGCGGCGGCGGCTCGCGCAGAGGAAGAAGCTCCGTGCGGAGGGGGCTGCGCGGCTCCGGGAACAGCTCGGAGAGGCTCGGGCGGCGGCTCCGCGGAGGGGGCTGCGGGCTCCGGGAACAGCTCAGCGGCGGCGGCTCGCGCAGAGGAAGAAGCTCCGTGCGGAGGGGGAGGCGCGGCTCCGGGAACAGCTCGGAGGGGCTTGGGCGGCGGCTCCGCGGAGGGGACTGCACTGGGAGCGCGAATCCAACAGCGCAGGCCCCGGAGCACAGGGCGCCGGGACACAGCCCAGGATCCGGCCTCCCCCGGGACAGGCAGAGGCCGGGAGGGCCCAGGACAGCAAGGACGTTCCTGCCTGGAACTGAGCAGATCAGCGGCCCCGCCCCGGAGCCCCCAGGCCCTGCAGACGGAGAGCCCCGGAGCTACTGCGGGGGCTGGATCCAGGGTCCCAGAGCTGCCCCCGCCACTGTGGCTTCCTCCCGGGGCCTCACGGGGTCAACAACCCCCACCGAGCCCTGCACCAGGCAGGGGCAGAGCAGCTCCCCCAAGTGCCAACACCTGAGAATCAGCACAGCAGGCCCCTCCCCCAGAAGACCAGCGAGACGGACCAGTTCCAAGGGAAGTCAAGGGACTTAAACTACACAGAATCGGAAGATACTCCCCCGTGGTTTTTTTTGTTTTTTGTTTTTTTGTTTTTGTTTTTGTTTTTTTGTTTTGTTTTGTTTTGTTTTGTGCTTTTTTTTCTTTCTTCTTGATTTCTGATTGCTTCCCCCACCCCCCCTTTTTTCTTTTTTCTCCTTTCTTTCTTTTTCTTTCTTTTTCTTCTCTTTTTCCCCTATTTTTTTCTTCTTTCTCTTTTTTCTTTTTCTCTTTTCTTTCCTTCTCTCTCTTTTTCTCCTTTTCCCAATACAACTTGTTTTTGGCCACTCTGCACTGAGCAAAATGACTAGAAGGAAAACCCCTCAAAAAAAAGAATCAGAAACAGCCCACTCTCCCACAGAGTTACAAAATATGGATTACAATTCAATGTCAGAAAGCCAATTCAGAAGCACTATTTTACAGCTACTGGTGGCTCTAGAAAAAACCATAAAGGACTCAAGAGACTTCATGACTGCAGAATTTAGATCTAATCAGGCAGAAATTAAAAATCAATTAAATGAGATGCAATCCAAGCTAGAAGTCCTAACGACGAGGCTTGACGAGGTGGAAGAACGAGTGAGTGACATAGAAGACAAGTTGATGGCAAAGAGGGAAACTGAGGAAAAAAGAGACAGGCAATTAAAAGACCATGAGGATAGATTAAGGGAAATAAATGATAGCCTGAGGAAGAAAAACCTACGTTTAATTGGGGTTCCCGAGGGCGCAGAAAGAGACAGAGGGCCAGAATATGTATTTGAACAAATCCTAGCTGAAAACTTTCCGAATCTGGGAAGGGAAACAGGCATTCAGATCCAGGAAATAGAGAGATCCCCCCCTAAAATCAACAAAAACCGTTCAACACCTCGACATTTAATAGTGAAGCTTGCAAATTCCAAAGATAAGGAGAAGATCCTTAAAGCAGCAAGAGAAAAAAAGTCCCTGACTTTTATGGGGAGGAATATTAGGATAACAGCAGACCTCTCCACAGAGACCTGGCAGGCCAGAAAGGGCTGGCAGGATATATTCAGGGTCCTAAATGAAAAGAACATGCAACCAAGAATACTTTACCCCGCAAGGCTTTCATTCAAAATGGAAGGAGAGATAAAGAGCTTCCAAGACAGGCAGGAACTGAAAGAATATGTAACCTCCAAACCAGCTCTGCAAGAAATTTTAAGGGGGACTCTTAAAATTCCCCTTTAAGAAGAAGTTCAGTGGAACAATCCACAAAAACAAGGACTGAATAGATATGATGACACTAAACTCATATCTATCAATAGTAACTCTGAATGTGAACGGGCTTAATGACCCCATCAAAAGGCGCAGGGTTTCAGACTGGATAAAAAAGCAGGACCCATCTATTTGCTGTCTACAAGAGACTCATTTTAGACAGAAGGACACCTACAACCTGAAAATAAAAGGTTGGAGAACCATTTACCATTCAAATGGTCCTCAAAAGAAAGCAGGGGTTGCCATCCTTATATCAGATAAATTAAAATTTACCCCGAAGACTATAGTGAGAGATGAAGAGGGACACTATCTCATACTCAAAGGATCTATCCAACAAGAGGACTTAACACTCCTCAATATATATGCCCCGAATGTGGGAGCTGCCAAATATTTAAACCAATTAATAACCAAACTCAAGAAATACCTTGATAATAATACACTTATACTTGGTGACTTCAATCTAGCTCTTTCTACCCTGGATAGGTCTTCTAAGCACAACATCTCCAAAGAAACGAGAGCTTTAAATGATACACTGGACCAGATGGATTTCACAGATATCTACAGAACTTTACATCCAAACTCAACTGAATACACATTCTTCTCAAGTGCACATGGAACTTTCTCCAGAATAGACCACATACTGGGTCACAAATCGGGTCTGAACCGATACCAAAAGATCGGGATAGTCCCCTGTATATTCTCAGACCATAATGCCTTGAAATTAGAACTTAATCACAACAAGAAATATGGAAGGACCACAAACACGTGGAGGTTAAGGACCATCCTGCTAAAAGATGAAAAGGTCAACCAGGAAATTAAGGAAGAATTAAAAAGATTCATGGAAACTAATGAAAATGAAGATACAACCGTTCAAAATCTTTGGGATGCAGCAAAAGCAGTCCTGAGGGGGAAATACATCGCAATACAAGCATACATTCAAAAACTGGAAAGATCTCAAATTCAAAAGCTCACCTTACACATAAAGGAACTAGAGAAAAAGCAACAAATAGACCCCACCCCCAGCAGAAGAAGAGAGTTAATTAAAATTCGAGCAGAACTCAATGATATCGAGACCAAAAGAACTGTGGAACAGATCAACAGAACCAGGAGTTGGTTCTTTGAAAGAATTAATAAGATAGATAAACCATTAGCCAACCTTATTAAAAAGAAGAGAGAGAAGACTCAAATTAATAAAATCATGAATGAGAAAGGGGACATCACTACCAACACCAAGGAAATACAAACGATTTTAAAAACATATTATGAACAGCTGTACGCCAATAAATTAGGAAATCTAGAAGAAATGGACGCATTCCTGGAAAGCCACAAACTACCAAAACTGGAGCAGGAAGAAATAGAAAACCTGAACAGGCCAATAACCAGGGAGGAAATTGAAGCAGTCATCAAAAACCTCCCAAGACACAAGAGTCCAGGGCCAGATGGCTTCCCAGGGGAATTCTATCAAACGTTTAAAGAAGAAATCATACCTATTCTACTAAAGCTGTTTGGAAAGATAGAAAGAGATGGAGTACTTCCAAATTCGTTCTATGAGGCCAGCATCACCTTAATTCCGAAACCAGACAAAGACCCCACCAAAAAGGAGAATTACAGACCAATATCCCTGATGAACATGGATGCAAAAATTCTCAACAAGATACTAGCCAATAGGATCCAACAACACATTAAGAAAATTATTCACCATGACCAAGTAGGATTTATCCCTGGGACACAAGGCTGGTTCAACACTCGTAAAACCATCAATGTGATTCATCATATCAGCAAGAGAAAAACCAAGAACCATATGATACTCTCATTAGATGCAGAGAAAGCATTTGACAAAATACAGCATCCATTCCTGATCAAAACCCTTCAGAGTGTTGGGATAGAGGGAACTTTCCTCGACATCTTAAAAGCCATCTACGAAAAGCCCACAGCAAATATCATTCTCAATGGGGAAGCACTGGGAGCCTTTCCCCTAAGATCAGGAACAAGACAGGGATGTCCACTCTCACCACTGCTGTTCAACATAGTTCTGGAAGTCCTCGCCTCAGCAATCAGACAACAAAAAGACATTAAAGGCATTCAAATTGGCAAAGAAGAAGTCAAACTCTCCCTCTTCGCCGATGACATGATACTCTACATAGAAAACCCAAAAGCCTCCACCCCCAGATTGCTAGAACTCATACAGCAATTTGGTAGCGTGGCAGGATACAAAATCAATGCCCAGAAATCAATGGCATTTCTATACACTAACAATGAGACTGAAGAAAGAGAAATTAAGGAGTCAATCCCATTTACAATTGCACCCAAAAGCATAAGATACCTAGGAATAAACCTAACCAAAGAGGTAAAAGATCTATACCCTAAAAACTATAGAACACTTCTGAAAGAAATTGAGGAAGACACAAAGAGATGGAAAAATATTCCATGCTCATGGATTGGCAGAATTAATATTGTAAAAATGTCAATGTTACCCAGGGCAATTTATACGTTTAATGCAATCCCTATCAAAATACCATGGACTTTCTTCAGAGAGTTAGAACAAATTATTTTAAGATTTGTGTGGAATCAGAAAAGACCCCGAATAGCCAGGGGAATTTTAAAAAAGAAAACCTTAGCTGGGGGCATCACAATGCCAGATTTCAGGTTGTATTACAAAGCTGTGGTCATCAAGACAGTGTGGTACTGGCACAAAAACAGACACATAGATCAATGGAACAGAATAGAGAACCCAGAAGTGGACCCTGAAATGTACGGCTATCTAATATTCGATAAAGGAGGAAAGACTATCCATTGGAAGAAAGACAGTCTCTTCAATAAATGGTGCTGGGAAAATTGGACATCCACATGCAGAAGAATGAAACTGGACCACTCTCTTTCACCATACACAAAGATAAACTCAAAATGGATGAGAGATCTAAATGTGAGACAAGATTCCATCAAAATCCTAGAGGAGAACACAGGCAACACCCTTTTTGAACTTGGCCACAGTAACTTCTTGCAAGATACATCCACGAAGGCAAAAGAAACAAAAGCAAAAATGAACTATTGGGACTTCATCAAGATAAGAAGCTTTTGCACAGCAAAGGATACAGTCAACAAAACTAAAAGACAACCTACAGAATGGGAGAAGATATTTGCAAATGACATATCAGATAAAGGGCTAGTTTCCAAAATCTATAAAGAACTTATTAAACTCAACACCAAAGAAACAAACAATCCAATCATGAAATGGGCAAAAGACATGAAGAGAAATCTCACAGAGGAAGACATGGACATGGCCAACATGCACATGAGAAAATGCTCTGCATCACTTGCCATCAGGGAAATACAAATCAAAACCACAATGAGATACCACCTCACACCAGTGAGAATGGGGAAAATTAACAAGGCAGGAAACAACAAATGTTGGAGAGGATGCGGAGAAAAGGGAACCCTCTTACACTGTTGGTGGGAATGTGAACTGGTGCAGCCACTCTGGAAAACTGTGTGGAGGTTCCTCAAAGAGTTAAAAATAGACCTGCCCTACGACCCAGCAATTGCACTGTTGGGGATTTACCCCAAAGATTCAGATGCAATGAAACGTCGGGACACCTGCACCCCGATGTTTCTATCAGCAATGGCCACAATAGCCAAACTGTGGAAGGAGCCTCGGTGTCCATCGAAAGATGAATGGATAAAGAAGATGTGGTTTATGTATACAATGGAATATTACTCAGCCATTAGAAACGACAAATACCCACCATTTGCTTCAACATGGATGGAACTGGAGGGTATTATGCTGAGTGAAATAAGTCAATCGGAGAAGGACAAACAGTGTATGTTCTCATTCATTTGGGGAATATGAATAATAGTGAAAGGGAACATAAAGGAAGGGAAAAGAAATGTTGGGAAATATCAGGAAGGGAGACAGAACATAAAGACTCCTAACTCGGGGAAACGAACTAGGGGTGGTGGAAGGGGAGGAGGGCGGGTGTTGGAGGGGAATGGGTGACGGGCACTGAGGTGGACACTTGACGGGATGAGCACTGGGTGTTTTTCTGTATGTTGGTAAATTAAACACCAATAAAAGTTAATTAAAAAAAAAATAAAAAATAAAAAAATAAAAAATAAAAAAATAAAAAAAAAAAATAAAAAAAAAATAAAAATACTTAGGGACCCCTGGGTGACTCTGGAATTCCGGGATGAGTTCTGCATTGGGCTCCCTGTGGGGTGCTTGCTTCACTCTCTGCCTATGTCTCTTCCCCGGCCCCTCTGTGTGTCTTGTGAATAAATAAAATCTTTGTAAAAATACTTAATTACTAAAAATGCTAACCAGCATCTGAGCTTTCAGTGAGTCATAATCTTTTTTGCTGGTAGAGGGAATTACCTACATTTTGGTGGCTGCTGACTGATCAGGGTGATAGTTGCTGAACGTTGGGGCAGCTGTGGCAATTTCTTAAAACAAGAAATCAATGAAGTCTGACATATCAATGGACTTTTCCTTTCATGAACAATTTCTCTGTAGTGTGTGATGCTCTTTGATAGCATTTTAGCCACAGTAGAGCATCTTTCAAAATTGGAGTCAGTCCTCTCAAACTCTGCTGCTGCTTTATCAACTAAATGTATGTAATATTCTAAGTCCTTTGTTGTCATTTCAACACTCTTTACAACCTTTTCACTAGTAGATTCCATCTCTGGAAACCATTTACTCTGCTTATCAGTAAGAAATAATTTCTCATCTGTTTAAATTTCATCATGAGGTTGTAACAATTCAGTCACATCTTCTGATTTTAGTTCTCTTGCTGTCTCTACCCCATCTGCAGTTACTTCCTCTATTGAAGTCTTGAACCCCTCAAGATCCATAAGGGCTGGGACAGCTTCTTCCAAACTCCTGTTCATGTTGATATTTGGACCTCTTCCCATGAATCATGAATATTCTTAATGGCATCTGGAATGGTGAATCCTTTCCAGAAGGTTTTCAATTGACTTTGCTCAGAGCCATCAGAGTAATCACTATCTATGGCAGTTATGGTTTTAAAAGATGGTTTCTTAAACAGTAAGACTTAAAAGTTTTTCTGTATGTTGGTAAATTGAACACCAATAAAAATTAATTAAAAAAAAGATAAAAAAAAAAGTTGAAATGATTTATTGATCTATGGGCTACAGAATGGATGTTGTGTTAGTAGTCATATGTACAATATTAATCTCGTACATCTCCATCAGAGCTTTTGAGTGACCAGGTGCATTGTTCATGAACAGTAATATTTTGAAATAAATCTTTCATTTTCTGAGTAGTAGGTCTTGACATATTCACTAAATAATTTTGTAAACAAATGTGCTATCACCCAGGCTTTGCTATTCCATTTACAGAGCACAGGCAGAGTAGATTTAGCATAATTCTTAAGAGCCCTAGGATTTTTAGAATAGTAAATGAACATTGGCTTCAACTTAAAGTCAACAGATGCATTATGCTGTAGGAAGAGAGTTAGTCTGTCCTTTCAGCATTGAGTTTTCCTTTCTACCTATAAAAGTCCTAAATGGTGTCTTCGTCCAGTAGAAGGCTGTATTGTCTACATTAAAAATCTATTCCTTAGTGTATTCACCTTCATTAATTATCTGAGCCAAATTTTCTTTTTTTTTTTTTTTAAAGATTTTATTTATTCATGAGAGAGACACACAGAGAGAGAGAGGGGGACAGAGACACAGGCAGAGGGAGAAGCAGGCTCCATGCCCGGAGCCCGATGTGGGACTCGATCCTGAGACTCCAGGATGAAACCCTGGGCCAAAGGCAGGCGCTGAACCACTGAGCCAACCAGGGATCCCCTAGCTTTTGGTTTAAAGTGAGAGATGTGCAACTCTTCACTTGAACACTTAGAGGCCACTATAGGGTTATTATTTGACCTAATTTCAATATTATTCTGTCTTAAAAATTGGGGAGGCCTGAGGAAAAGGAGAGAGATGGGAGAATAGCTGGTTAGTGGAACAATCAGAACACACACAACATTTATCAATTAAGTGTACCATCTTATATGGATGTGGTAGGTCTTGGTGCCCCAAAGCAATTACAATAGTAACATCAGAAAGATCACTGACCACAGACCACCATAACACAAATAATAATGAAAAAGTTTGAAATATTGTGCAAATTACCAAAATGTGACACAGAGACCCAAGGTGAGCAAATAGTGTTGGAGAAATGGCCTGCCAATTGACTTACTCCATGCAGGGGTGTCACAGACCTTCAACTTATAAAAAAAAAATGCAGTATCTGTGAAGCACCATAAAATGCAATAAAGAAGGTTTGCCTGTATTGTTTTTTTTTAATTTTTATTTATTTATGATAGTCACAGAGAGAGAGAGGCAGAGACATAGGCAGAGGGAGAAGCAGGCTCCATGCACCGGGAGCCCCACGTGGGATTCGATCCCGGGTCTCCAGGATCGCGCCCTGGGCCAAAGGCAGGAGCCAAACCGCTGTACCACCCAGGGATCCCGGTTTGTCTGTATTGTAATGGATTGAATTGTATCTCCCCAAAAGTTAGGTTAAAGTCCTAATCCCAGGTTCCTGAAATTGTGACCTTATTTGGAAATTGAGTCTTTATAGAAATAGTGAAGTTAAAATTAGTTCATTAGGATGGACTCTAATACAATATGACTGGTGTTCTTATTAAAAGGGGGAATTTGGAAGCACAAGCAGGCATGCAAAGAAGGAAGAACATATGAAGACACATAAAGAGAATCTGGCCATGTCAACTGGAATGAGGCACCTATAAGCAAGGATTATTGGGAAGCACCAGAAACTACATGAGGCTGCAAGGATCTTCTAGAGTTGCCAGGGAAAGCATGGTCCTGCTAACAGGATTTCAGACTTCTGGTCTTTGTAACTGTGAGACAATGTGTTGCTGTTGTTTCAAGCTACTTGGTTATGGCAGCCCTAGGAAATTGATAATAGTTACTTCAGACAGTTGCTGACTTCAATAATTGTTTGGGTGGAATGGTGGATGGATTTCTGAAGCTTCCTACTCTGCCGTCCTCTATGACATCCTATTTATTTATTTATTTATTTATTTATTTATTTACTCTGATATAAGCTCTATGAGGACACAAAATTTTGTCTCTTATGTGAACTCTTATGTAGACATAGCATTAACAGACAAATACTGCAGCACTAACAGACAAATACTGAGACATTAACTCAGTCTGTTAATGCTGACTGAGTTTCCCAGTTAGATCTATTATGCTAAATCTATTGAATGCTTTAAGACACAAAGGAACGTGGACAAGTCAATATGGTCCCACCCTGGTGGAGAAGTGAGGTGTGTGTTAAATGTGATGATGGAAGTAAGTTCAGCATAATGTGATATAAAGCATCAGCCACTTTGGAAAAGCCAGGGGAGGTTCCAGAAGACAGATGGCCAGTGCTGTGTGAATTTGTGCTTTGTTTACTCCTCCAAAGAGCCAAAACTTCAAGTTTGAAACTCTCTGTGACAGCATTTGGGTTCATCATGAGACAACAAAAGCAAAGATTGAAACATGCAATGAATATTGCTCAGGGCCCCTGTGCCAGGAGTTTCTGTGTCTGCATCAGAGAGATTTCCCAGGATGTTTTCTCTTCCAATAAATATTAGGGGGGGGGGAACGTGAGCTTTTTAAAATGCTCCTTGTGACCCAACAAATATTAAGGGCTCTTTCTCAGACCTTATAAGGCAATTCTGGATACTTGTAAGCAGAGCTGGCAGAGCAACATGTGGAGAAGGCTGGTAGAGAGGAGTGTGTGCAGCAGGTGCATAGGTCTGCATGTTGCCTGCAGCCTGCCGGTCAGTCTCTGCTGGGGCAGATGGGATCTCCTCAATGTGTCCTTCCTCTGGGGCCCCCATAGGACAGCAGTATTTCCTAGGGCATACTTTTCTCATGGCCGAACCTGAAGCTCCAGAGTAGCTTGCAATAACATGGGATGCTTTCTTCTAGTCCACTTACCTTTCATTGGTCAAAGCCCAGTGTCAGTGGGGTGGGGAAGTGGATCCTTTTGCCCCATTGGGGCCACTGCAGAGGCATGCATGTGAAGTCCTACTGCAGGGATAAAGAACTAGGGACTGATCCAATTTTCCTAATTAAACAATTAGGCATTACTTTTTATGATGTCAAGTGACCTGCTCTCCAGCAGAGCATAGTTCTGCTGTCCTTTGATTCTCTATAGCAAATGAAATCATGTGTCATATATCTTCACATTGGTTTCGGCTTTCTGCTTTTGACTTTGGGAAATCCTTTCTGAATGGGTTACCATTGGAACCCTCCTCACCTGCTCTTTAGAGATGTACACACAAGGCCCTGGGGCAGCAGATTCAATGGTCCTTCCGTAACATCTTGTCTTGTGTGCTGCCCTGAGGAACCTAGCAGTGGCAATATGGACCAACATCCCCCCCAAGCCAGCTGGAAGCAGGCCTCATGGCTACATCCTCCCCCTGGCTACATTCTCCAACATTAGCAACATGATCCACAAGGGGACATGCTTTTGGAACACAAATTCCTTACAGAAACCTCACAGCTGCTGCATGTTTCTTTGATAACAATAATATGAAATTCATCTTTGTCAGAAAGGTACACTGGATCCTAGCATGATTTACTAGAGTACTACTTTCTAGTTATTGAATCTGATACCTATTATCATATGAACATCAGCAGGGTTGGGAAGACTGCACAGAGAGCAGTGCTGAGAAGTGGTTTAGCACATGGTTGCCATTGTGCAGTTTGGAATCAGAGAACTGTGCTCAGGTTCCAGTCTGATCACTTATAAGATATGTTTCTCTCCATACCTTGATTTCCCCATCTATCGATTGAAGGATGACAAATAGACCTGAGGGATGTTTGAGGATTAAATAACATGATATGTGCATGGAGTTAGTATAAGACTTGGTCCACTGCAAGGCTAAGAAATTTTGGTTAGATGGTAAGAGTCATGGTCTCAGCCACTAGAGGTTCTACAGGACTTTATGTCACTTAGGATCCACAACAGAAGTTAGGGCAGTTGAGGAAAACCAGGATTAGCTAGTTGGTCATATGGCTGGAAACAAAAACATCTCCATGGACTCAAACTCAAGGTTCTGTGGATTCTGAAGTTTACTTTGTTTTCCTGTTGAACATCCTATGCTTCTTACAGTTTGATGAAAAAGTGCTTTAGATTTTGTAAATCAGTCACATTAGGGAAACTCTTCTGGGTTTCCATGTATTTGACTGTAGTGTTCCTTTCCTTTACAGATTCCTGTGCTCCTGAACCTCATCCAAGACCCTGAGGTCAGCCTGCCTGCACCACCGCTCATATATGCTCTGGCCCTTGGAGCCTGCCTGGGAGGTAAGGGGGTGTGATGCATTCACAGAAGTTACCTCAAAGTGGTAGTTTATACATGGTGGTTTACATGAAGGTAAATTAAGGAGAGTTTGGATGATTTCCTGAGTCAAAAGCCATCTTCAGCTTTTACTGAAGCAATTCTAGAGCTCTTCTATTCCTCTGTAAGCTTGTCACTTCCCGCCCTCTGCAGAACTTCCCCTGACATTCTAAGACTGCAGCCTGAGGATGATCATTACTGAAATCTCAAAGTGAACGTGCTCCCACGTTGCACCCATACTTCACCCACACAGATGTGGCTTGTGTTTAGAAACAGATTTTGAATCAGAAACCATCTTCAGTGCAGTTTCTTATTTCCTCCATAAAGGGTTGGGGGGAAGATGAATCAGTAAATAAAAATCTAGAGACTCTAACTTAAGACTGAAAAAGGATGAAAGATTGTTCTTTTTTGGACAGGGGAATTGTCCTTTAGAGAATTTAAGAAGTAAATTAGTGAAAGTATCAAAAGAGACTAACCTCTGGTAAGCAAACAAGGGTTTTGATAATCTTTTGAGGGAGCTTGTGTTAGAGTCCTTCTCATATTTAGGAGGCATAATCACCTTAGGGAACACAAGAGGATTTTGGAGAATCTTAGATAAACACACCAGATACATTTAAAGTTTTTATTCTTATATCCAGGCATGCTTAGGTAATCCAGCTTGCTTCATTTTTTGATTACTCTCTGACTATGAAATCAATAACTCTCTGTTTAGTTTATCTCTTTGTTTATAAAGGGGGATTAATATAATTCAGTGAAGTTGCTATGATTTCTGGAGGGAGCTAATTCATTTAATTCAGCAACTTAGACTTCGATTACTTATGAGACTATAGATCTGGTAAAATGGCCCCCATTTAAGCATTAGCCCCAGGAGAAGCAATAACTGTATTCACAGCTACATTTAACATCAGTGATAGAAACAGAATCTAGGGGCACCTGGAAATATGTCTGTTATGTGGGACTTTGTTCATTAAACTTTACTGAGCATCTGCTGTAACCTGAATTCTGCTTTTGAGTGGGGAGATAGTGACCTAAGCTAAGGTTACACCTGAAACAGATGTGTCCTCTCATGGAGGAATGCAGAGTACTTAGAGGTCCCAGACAGAGCCTAGAGGGAATCTCAGGGAAAGTCCTCCAGAGAGGAAAGCCTTGAGCTGGGTCTCAAAAGGTGAGAAGCCTCTTGGGCTAGTGCTGATTCCCCAGAACATGTAGAATGAATGTGGGTGGGATTATCAAGGACAGTAGTTAACATAGACCATTTACATGACTAATAACCTAAAATACATATAAATGCCTTTTGACTGAGGCACCTTTGAAAGCAGGGATTCAGCTGTAATGAATAATAAATGTATTAAGGCTTTGAATCTTTTTAACCTAGTAACTCTGGTCATTGAGTGACACTTGTTCCTGGATTGCTGTGTGTGTGTGTGTGTGTGTATGTGCGTGCGCGTGCCCGTACATGTATATGCATATGCATTTGTGCATGTGCACGGGTTTCATTTCCTGGGTTGGGGCACAATTGTAGGCTGGGGCCACTAGACCTTGTGCCCCCCTTTGTACCCACCTCAATCTCAGACTGGCCTGCATCTTGAATGGTGCTGGCTCTGACCTGTCCCCTCCCTTGTTGTCCATGGCTCTTGAAGCTCTGGCCATCTGAATGGAACAGTAAAGTTCAGCTCCAGGTTTCTGCACTGTTCCTCTTGGAGCTGGAAGATTTCACATGAAGTTGTACAGAAACAGACAATGATGGATGGATGGATGACCAAGATTTTTGGCCCCTAGCTAGATTCCCTTCCTGCCACCTGGTAGTTACAGGGACAGCTGCTGATACCCTGCTCTTCACTAAATGGTACGCAGGGAGTGGGGGGGGGGTGGCAGAGGGTACACTGAGGGCTGGAAGGGGACAACAGCCACTGGGTGAGCCGTTAACGGTTTATACTATTGTTTACTCTTCTGTGATTAAAAGTGCTTCAACCCTCAAAAAAAAAAAAAAAAACCAGGGTCAACAGAGCCACCCGGGGCTCTGGGCAAGCCTGCCCAGTTGTGCTGAGTGTTAACTTTACACTTACTCTGTAAGGGATCCTCTTTCATCAACTCAGAGTTTGGAATTACTTTTTTAAAAATTGTGGTAAAATGTACATGGCACACAATGTACAATTTAACTATTTTTAAGGATGTACAACATAAGCAGCCATTGGAGAAATGTAAATTAAAACTACAGTAAGATATCATCACATATCTGTAAGAATGGCTAAAATAAAAAAATAGCAAAAACACCAAGTATTGACAAGGATGTGGGGAAACTGGGTCACTTATACACTTATCATTGGAGCTATAGAGTGGTCCCATCACTCTGGAGAACGGTTTGGCAGTGTTTTAAAAAACGTAACCTGCAACTACCATAAAACCCAGCAATTGTACAACTGGGCATTTATTCTAGAGAAATGAAAACTTATGTTAACTCAAAACCTACGTAAAAATGTTGATTTGTGATAGCCAAAAAGTAGAAATAAACCAGATGTCCTTCAATAGTAAATGACTAAAAAAACTGTGGTACATCCCTACCACGGAATGCCACTTGACAGTAAAAAGAAAGAACTAAAGGGTGTTGTGCTAACTGAAATAAGAGAAAGACAAATGCCATTTGATTTCACTCATATGTGGAATTTAAGAAATAAGACAGATGAGCAGGGGAAGGGAAGGAAAAATAAAATAAGATGAAAATGGAGAGGGAGCCAAACCATAAGAGATGCTGAACTCTGGAAATGAACTGAGGCTTTCTGGAGGGAAGGTGAATGAGGGGGATGAGGTAATTGGGTGATGGGTATTAAGGAGGGCACTTGGTGTAATGAGCACTGAGTGTCATATGCAACTGAAAATCACCAAATTCTGCCCCTGAAATTAAAAATATAGTATATGTTAATTAATTGAATTGAAATAAAGAATTTTTAAGAAAGAAACAGTAATCAGTGAGACTTAATAGGTAATAGGTACCACTTCCCAGGTTATGAGGTATTCAGGAGGCTGAATGACTTCCTGCAAAGGGGTGATTGAAAGGCAAATCTGGGGAAGGATCTCAGGCTATGAGGCCATATCCCAGTGCAGAAAAGGCTTTTGGAGGAATAGCAATCTCCATCGTGCCATCTGTGTTATATTCCTGAAAAGGTGGCTAGGAGTCAGATATACAAAAGCTGAACAACTGCCTTACTGAGCGAAGTCAGTCCAGCCCTTGCTCATTTCTCTGCCTCATATTTTTTCTAAGGAAAGATTTTGAGCCATGGGGCTCTTCACTCTACCCCTCTCTCCAGCCCTCTTCATCATGCAGCCAGAAGACCAAGATTCTATCCCTTTCCTTAGATCTTTGAAAATCTCCCATTCCATTTCCCGGATCCAGAAGTGCTCAGGAACAAATTTACCTACTGAGCCAGTGTCCCCTGGCAACAGGCAGGAAATAGAAAGGGGCTTTCTTTTTCTGACAAGTGGTCTGTTGCAGTTGAGGAATTCATACCAATTACAGTATGACAAGATACTATTGATCCAGGCAATAGGATTTTAACTAGAAATAAGGGGCTATTTTTTTCAATCATTAATCCCTAACAGGAGAAAAGAAAAGTGTTGCTTTTTAGTTTTAGAGTTCACACAGGTTGCTGAATGTACCCTGGGCCATGTGTTAAGCTCCATGCTATCCAGAAGCAGGGCTTACCATGTCAAGTTCTGGAGTATCAGTGCTTGGAGATTACAGGGAAAACACCACCCAGGCACTGAGGTACATGCTCTGCAATGGAGGCTGGCAGGACAGGACCATCTGAGGATCATGGGCATTCCTGTAGGGATAGCTTTGGCAGACTTTGGGAAATAATTGCAGGGAAGGATGGCTCACCAAGGTGTGGAACCTCATTAGCAGGTCTCCTTACTGATAGCAGGAGCCAGCTGGCTGGCAGGGTGAAGGGATGGATATGTTGGTGTGACAGAACCAAAAAGAGGCTGAGTGAGGCCATCATTGCTGTGGAATTTGTACATTACGACCTTCTTAAGACCTTCAGACGACCTGCATGACTGTCTACGGAAAGGCCTTGGGCCTATGTCATGCACATTGAGCTTTTCCCTCTCTGATCCTCCTCTGGAGTCAAAACAGCTGGCTCTAGTCCTGGGCTCATTACTTCCCAGCCCCAACATTTCACCATGTTGCCTTTCTGTGCCTTAGTTTCTTCATAGGGACACTGGGGATCCTAGGGGTCATGGGGAAGATGAGGTACCACACCTTTAGAATATTTTCCTGAGGAGACACTGAGCAGACATCTGGTCTTGTCATTCTTTTTTTTTTTTTTTTTTTTTTATTTTTTTTTTTGGTCTTGTCATTCTCAAATTGTTCTCTAGCAGAACTCACTCCACACTGAGGCCTGCATATGTCCCCTTGCCTTGTTGAAGCTGGCTGTGCCTTCTCATTCTCTTGGTCCCTCCTAAATCTCCTCTTCCTTGGGGAAGCCCTACTACCTGGCCATGGCCTGGTGACCCCAGCCCTCAGAGCATTTCTCTTGGCCTCTCTGATCTCATGCCTGCTATGCATCTCCTACCTCTCTAGGAAGTAGAGTCCCATGAGCCCCATGAGCCCCAAAGGATATGAGCTGATTTGTTCACAGAGAACAGCCTGCTGGGGTAGAAGGGAGAGCTGCCAAAGGTTGGGAAGTTAGCAAGAAATGAATGGAAATTAGGAAGGGGGTGGAGACAGATGTTAGAACTGAAATGAAAATATAGACTCAGCTCTAGCAGGTGTCTGAGACAGGAGGTCTCAAAATGGTCCTGGAATCCTAAAATCACCTGCATGACCTTTTCTATCATTACCATAACACATAGACAAACTTTATCTATTCTCTCATATTTCTTGTACTCCAGATAAGGGTAGCTCACTGGGTCTCTACTTGGTCTCATGAGGCCAAGATCAAGGTGTCCCCAGGCTCTGCTTCTTCTGGTAGCTCTGGGATGGGTCTGCTTCTGAGCTCACTCAGATTGTTGCCAGGATCCAGTTCCTTACAGTTCTAAGACTGCATCCCCATCCCTTGCTGGCTGACAGCTGGGCTGCCTTTGGCTCCTGAAGGCCTCTCTCGTCCTGGCACTTGGGCCTAAATCTCAGAGTTAGCAACACTGTGTAGAATCCTGCTCATGGTGGGAATACCTCCACTTCCCTTTGGGGTATCTCCTGGGATCCCTCTAGCCCTCTGGGATCTCTTGGACTCCCCACTCCATTTCTTCCACTGAAAAAAACAAAAACAAAAACAAAAACAAACCTAGTCTAAGTCTTCTTTGGAGGAAAAGCAGAGAGAATAAGATGAGGCTTGAGCTTGCCTTCATAAGCCTTTGCACAGGCAGTCTGGGCTGCGTGCCTGACAAGTGGTTGTGTTGCCAGCTGTGTGTTTCAAGGAGAGGGTAAAGACTGCGAGGAAGAAGGGGAGCAGGAGCATGTATTCAGCTGAGTGTCATTTGCACTGACAGATCTTCTACAAGATCCTCTCCTGGGGAATAGGCCCCAGTCTGTGTGTCTCTTCCAGTAGAGAAATCCAGAAGTCCATGTTACTCTGAGATTATTTATTCTGTACTTCTCTCCACACTCAGTGCTCCAGAAGACCCACAAATAATATGTTGCTGGGTTCTCAGAAAAGGCGGCACTTAGGGGCTCAGTGTATACAGCCTATATTTCACCCTTGGTCCTCCTCCTCCTGCTCTGTTCCTTATGTTGTCCAATTTCAGAGAGGCTGCTCCCTTGTGCCAATATGCAGTAGGCAGCTCCAGATTTGTGCCTCACAGCTCAACAGTCCTTAGGAAACAGAGTCTTTTCCTGAGTAGTTTATGCATACATGTCAAAACTGAGTAAAATAGGCTGAGCCTAAGTTATATGCCTATTCCTGAACCCTGATCTCTGTGATTGGGAGTTAGAAGATGCCGATTGTTTCACCAAGCAAATTCACCCTTCCCTGAATGAGTCACGTTGGTTGCTGGCCTTGGGCCACATCCCTCACCATAAGGCCTCACCAGTATGTATGCACATGCAGGTTACAATTCCCCACAGATCATGTACCCACTGTTAAAAAAGGCTCACACAGAGAGGCATTTTATTATCCTGGTTGTTTGCATACATCTTTCCATCCACAGACCGTGTTTACTGGTGGTTGTCTGGGCCTGGAGTCCTGAGGAAGGTGGTTTTTTTTTTTTTTTTTTTTTTTTAATTGATTTATTTATTTATGATAGTCACACACAGAGAGAGAGAGAGAGAGAGAGAGAGAGAGAGAGAGAGAGGCAGAGACACAGGCCGAGGGAGAAGCAGGCTCCATGCACTGGGAGCCCGATGTGGGATTCGATCCCGGGTCTCCAGGATCGCGCCCTGGGCCAAAGGCAGGCGCTAAACCACTGCGCCACCCAGGGATCCCCAGGAAGGTGGTTCTTATCTGAGATCCCATTCTACTGCTCTGAAAACATCTGTTCTCTCCTATGGTTGTTAGTCTGGCTTACATTTTCCTCTAAAAGATAGATGCCACTATGTGCCACAGTGATTTGCCAATTCTCCTTAGCATTTCCTGTTTTCTACCACATAAAGCAGTTGTAGTCTTATTTGTAAACGGATTACAGTATTTACAGTGAACTTATTTTCTGGTTGTCAGTGTTTTATTTCTAACAGATATTTGCAAAGTAATCACTTTGATAGTATATGTAATCATCAAATCAGAATCCTATGAGATGATACAAATATCACAGAACAAAAAAGAATAGAAGGCTACCACCAAGATAAACTGAGATTTATTTTACATTTAAAATTTTGATTCCAGGGAATGGGACACTGATTGGAGCATCAGCAAATGTTGTTTGTGCAGGAATTGCAGAGCAGCATGGATATGGATTCTCTTTCATGGAATTTTTCAGGTACTTTAAAACTCATTTTAAATTTCTCTTTGTTTAATCCCTAAACTCACTTAATTAAAAAAAATAGCAATGCAAACTGTTAAACACTAGGATAAGCAGGGTAAGCATATTTTTAGCAATTAGAGATATGTTAGTGTCGGTGAACTTAGCTAAAAAAACCACACACATTAAAAATTTATTGCTGGGATTAGCTTCATAACACAGAGCATGATTTAGATATTCTGAATAATTCAGATTGAGTCTAGGGGTCAAGAAATGGTTGTGGGCTTGCTGGATGGTTTATGTTGTTTCCTTGAAAATTCCAACAGTGATTTGTGCCTTTGACTATCTATGACTGTGGTGCTTACTGAGAGTCTGAAGATCCCCTACCAGACTGCCCAGTGAAAAAGCCTGTACTTGAAAGGACCCAGGAATATTGCAAATAGGGAACAGGCACTCATGTGTAGGCACCTATCAGGAGGGCATGCAGAGATGACGCCCAGCACGGGGAAGAGCCACCATTGCTTGCTCCTGCAAAAGAGAACGTGCTCCAAGAGAGCAGAGTCCTTGCTGGGGTCCTAACTCCCTGCATGCCTGTTTTCATATGACACCATTGTACTTTGGAAGCATATGAATGGACAGAATAGGTACTGGTGGGCCCCATAAAATGGTGCTGCTAAAATGAACTGACATTCATTTGGTGTTGAGCAAGATTTCTGTTGAAGTTCTTACACTGTCAACTCACAGATCAGGTATGCATAGCGATGATTCTCAGAACCAACCCTGCTTAAGATTTGGAATAGCAGCTCTACCTGAGGGGCAGCGTGACCTGTATCCTGTGGAAGCTATGACCTCAGGCTTCTGCAGGGCACTACTTGGCTGGGTTGGGCTTGAGGATAAAACCTCACTTGTCATACCCAGGTAAGAATCAACATCAGTCTTTACATATAGCACTGAATTTTGGCAGACTTATTATACTGACCATTTCTGTTGTTCACGAGTCACAAATAGTTCTTGACAATTTGATGGGACACTAAAATTAATTAATTGATACTCCTGGAAGACTTGGGCATGGGATGGAGGGACAAGGCTGGACAGTGAGCCATGGGATACTAACATGAATCTTTTGGGAGGACTCTGACACGTTGTTTACCCCACTGCTGAAACAGGATCTAAAACTTAGCAATTGACTGCCACTTCCTATTTAGGCATCATCAGTGTCTGCTAAGCATAAAAGGAGTAATCCTATCACTTAAGAGTTTTCTTTTTAAAAAAAAATATTTTATTTATTTATTTGAAAGAGAAAACACGAACAGGGAGGAGGGGCAGAGCAAGGAAAAGCAGACTCCTTGCTGAGCAGGGAGCCCAATGCAGGAACTCGATCCCAGGACCCGAGGATCATGACCCGAGTCAAAGGCAGACACCTAACCAACTGAGCCACTCAGGTCCTCCAGACAAAAGTTTTCTTAATGAGAACAGCATGCACTATAGCAAATACAGCAGTGGTCTTAGCAGTATAACTTATCATCTCATCTTTGCTGCAGAGGCAGTAAGGATTCATTCCTGGAGCACAGCTAGGAAAGCGGGCTCAGAGGCAAGCAACCTAAGAGGGACAGCAACAGGAGATATAAACTTGAATCCCCAAATTCCAGGGCTTCCTCATTTGGAATGGATTCCTAATTTCTGCTAAGTTGGAAGGCTGTCATTAACATATCCCTAGTCTCCTCTTTGGTTAGCCAAAGTCTTCTAACTGGACTCAACAATATACTCACATGGCCACTCAACACTGGTTGGTCTCACAAGGAGGCTTGAGAGGCCTCGTATTAATATCGTAAAAGATTAGAGGATTTTTAGGGCAACAATAAATGCTGGTCTGGGGCGCCTGGGTGGCTCAGTGGTTGAACGTCTGCCTTTGGCTCAGGTTGTGATCCCAGGGTCCTGGGATCAAGTCCCATATTGGTCTCCTGCAGGGAGCCTGATTCTCCTTCTGCCTATGTCTCTGCCTTTCTCTCTGTGTCTCTCATGAATAAATAAATAAAATCTTTAAAAAACAAAAAATAATACATGCTGGTCTGATATTTTCTTAACTTTGACATAATAACCAGGAATATGGAAAGAACCCATGTGTCTACCAACAGGTGAATGAATAAAGAAGATGTGGTGTGTATATAACAATGGAATATTATTCAGCCATTCAAAAGAAAGAAATCTTGCCATTTGCAATGACATGGCTAGAACTAGAGGGTATTATGCTAAGCAAAATAAGTCAGTCAAAGACAAATACCATATGATTTCATTCATATGTAGAATTTAAGAAATAAAACAGATGAACATAAGGGAAGGGAGGAAAAAATAAAATAGGACGAAAACAGAGGGGGAGGCAAACCATGAGACTTAACTCTAGAAAACAAACTGAGGGTTTCTGGAGGGGAAATGGGTGGAGAGATGGGTAATTGGGTGATGGGCATTAAGGAGAGCATTTGATATAATGAACACTGGGTGTTATATGCAACTGATGAATCCCTTAATTCTGCCCCTGGAACTAATAATAATAAAAATAATAATCAAGACATCTACCTGACTGAAAGGGTTAGTGTGCAGCCACTCAGATCATGCCCAGAGCTCAGAGTTCAGCTCCAGTGGGTGATATATTGCATGTACTGAACTTTCCAAGGTAGGCCTTATATTTCTATTCAATATGTGCATCTTGTGTGCAGAGTGACAGTGGCAAAAGCTAGGTACTGTGGAAGCCTCAGAAAGACTGGGGCAAGACTGAGAGCTCCTCCAAAATTACATTAGCTAGCAGCCTTAAGAATTGCATCCACCTTCTTAGATGGAGGGAAAATGTCTCTCTGGTGAGTAGTGTTTAAGAGCCATATCTTATTTCTGTATGGTTCCACCTCTGATCATTCTTCTTGTCAAGTCCTTGCTGTTCAGAAACCAAAGCAGTATGGTCATTAAGTGGTCATCTAACTGTTCAGTCCTTATTTGCATAAAATTCTTAGTTTGCAGTTGCAAATGCACTAAATTGACTTTAATCTACCTCATTTCAAAATTTCTTTCACAAAAGATGGCTTCCTGTGATATACAGTGCAAAATGTTGACTTACTATTTTGTTTTTTAAAAATTACTAATTTTTTGACTATATAAGTATATATTCCAAGGGGAATATAAAAGAAAAAGAATAAAATATAAAAGTAACTTGTGATTTTGCTGCCATGAAATAACCACTGAAATTTGTTGCATTTTCTTACATTTTCCCTTCCTCTCATGATACACATAAACTTGTTAAAATTTTTTATTTCATTGTGTCTTACCTTTTATTTTTCATAATATATTGTGAACATTTTACCAGGCCACTAGTTATTCTTTCCAAATGGAATATATTTATACCTATAACATGTAGATATATCACTATTTTAGTTTTGTTGGTCATGTAGATTGCTTCTTATTCCTTGTTATCATAATCAATTCTGTTTTGAATATCTTCGCAGATAAAACTTTGCTTCATTCTTGTTTATCAATGATAAATTTCCCGACATACAGTTGCAAGCCAAATGAATTTTTTAACTAAGTTTTTCATTTTAATTCCATTACAGTTAACATATGATGTTTTTAGTTTCAGGTATACAATATAGTGATTTAACAATTCTATACGTTATTCATTACTCCTCATGATAAGTGTACTCTTTAATCCTAAGCACCTATTTCACCTATCCCCCGACCCATCTCCCCTCTGGTAACATTCTCTTTTGTTTTGTAGTTTGTCTTTTTTCCCCTTTGTTCATTTGTTTTGATTCTTAAATTCCACATATAAGAGAAATCATATAGCATTTGTCTTCCTCTGACTGACTTATTTCACTAAGCATTATACTCCCTAGATTCATCCATGTCATTGCAAATAGTAAGATTTCATTCTTTTATGACTGAATAATATTTCATTGTATATGTATACCACATCTTCTTTATCCATCCATCTATTAATAGACACTTAAGCTTCTTCCATAATGTAGCTATTGTAAATAATGCTGCTATAAACATAGGGGTGCACATATCCTTTTGAATAGTGTTCTTGTATTCTTTGGGTAAATATTTAGTAGCATGATTACTGGATCGTATGTTAATTCTATTTTCAATTTTTTGAGACACCTCCATACTGTCTTCCCTAGGGGCTATGCCACTTTGCATTCCTACCAACAGTACACAAGGGTTCCTTTTTCTCCACATCCTCATCAACACTTGTTTTTTTGTGTATTTTTTTTCTTGTGTTTTTGATTTTAGCCATTCTGACAAATATGAGGTAATATCTCATTGTGGCTTTCATTTGCGTTTCCTTGATGTTGAGTGATGTTGAGCATCTTTTTATATGTGTTGGCCATCTGTATGTCTTTGGGAAAATTCTGTTTATGTCTTCTGCCCATTTTTTAACTGGATTGTTTGTTTTCTGGGTGTTGAGTTTTATAAGTTCTTCTTATATTTTGGATACTAATGCTTTATTGGATTTGTCCTTTGGCATTTACTAGGTTGTCTTTCAGTTTTGTTGGTTGTTTCCTTTGCTGTGTAGAAACTTTTTATTTTGATGCAGTCCCAGTAGTTTATTTTTGCTTTTGCTTCCCTTGCCTTTGGAGACAAATGTAGAAAAAGTTGTTATGGTTGATGTCAGAGAAATTACTGCCTGTGCTTTCTTCCAGGATTTTTATGGTTTTGTTTCTCACAGGTAGGCCTTTAACACATTTTTGAGTTTATTTTTGCATATGGTGTAAGAAAGTGATTCAGTTTCATTCTTTTTTGTGTAGATGTCCAGTTTTCCCAACACAAACTGGTGAAGAGACTTACCTTTTTCCCATTGCATATTCTTGCTTCCTTCATTGAAAATTAATTGACCATATAATCTTAGGGTTTTGTCCTGGCTTTCTATTATATTCCATTGAGTACCATACAATTTTTGTTACTACAACTTTGTAATATAACTTGAAATTTGGAATTATTATACCTCCAGCTTTTTTTTTCAAGATTACTTTGGCTATTCAGGGTCTTTTGTGGTTCTATCTAAATTTTTTTTTTTTGGTTCTATCTAAATTTTAGGATTGTTTGTTCTAGCTCTGTGGAAAATGATGGGGATTGCATTAAATCTACAGATTTCTTTGGGTAGTATGGACATTTTGACAATATGTGTTCTCTATTACATGAGCAGGGGATATCTATCTTTCCAATTGTTTGTGTCATCTTCAATTTCTTTCATCAATGTCTTATAGTCTTCAGAATACATGTCTTTCACCACCGTGGTTAAGTTTATTCCTAGGTATTTTTATTTTTTAATGTAATTATAAATGGGATTATTTTCTTAAAATGTCTTTCTGGGGCCTTACTATTACTGTATAGAAATGCAGCAGATTTCTGTGTATCCTGTGACTTCATTGAATTCATTTATCAGTTCTAGTCAGTTTTTGGTAGTGTTTTTAGAGTTTTCTATATAAGAGTATTGTGTCCTTGCAAATAGTGAAAGTTTTCCTTCTTCCTTACCAATTTGGATGCTTTTATTCTTGTCTGATTGCTGTGGCTAGGACTTCCAGTACTATGTTGAATAAAAATAGTAAGGTGGACATCTTTTTCTTGTTCCTGATCTTAGGAGGAAAGCTCTCAGTGTTTCCCTATTGAGGGTGATGTTCACTGTCAGTTTTTCATGTGTGGCCTTTATTATGTTGTGATAGGTTCCCTCTAAACCTACTTTGTTGAGGGATCTTATCATGGAAGGATGTTGTACTTTGTCAAATGCTTTTTCTGTGTCTATTTAAATGATCAGTTTTAAAATCCTTTCTCTTATAGATGTGACCATATTGTGATGTAGCACATTGATTCATTGATTGCTTTGTGAATATTGAACCACTCTTGCAACCTAGGGATAAATCCTACTTGATTGTGGTGAATGATTTTTTTGTAATGTATTGTTGGATTCACTTTGCTAGTATTTTGTGGAGGATTTTTGCAAGTATGTTCATCAGAGATATTGACCTGTAATTTTCTTTCTAATGTCTTTATCTGGTTTTGGTATCAGGGTAATGCTGGCCTCAGAGAATGAATTTGGAAATTTTCCTTCCTCTTCTATTTTTTGAAGTAGTTTGCAAAGTATAGGTATTGATGCTTCTTTAAATGTTTGGTAGAATTCACCTGTGAAGCTATCTGGTCCTGGACTTTATTTTCTTGGGAGTTCTTTTTATTGCTGACTCAATTTCATTGCTGATAATCAGTCTGTTTAAATTTTCTGTGTCTTCCTGATTTGGTTTTGGGAAGTCATATGTTTCTAGGAACTTCTCCATTTCTTCTAGGTTGTTCAATTTGTTTATATATAATTTTTCATAATATTCTCTAACAGTCCCCTGTATTTCTGTGGTGTCTGTTGTTAATTCTCCTCTTTCAGTACTGATTTTGTTTTTTGGAGTCTCCTGTCAGTTTTTTTTTTTTAATGAGTCTAGCTAAAGGTTTACCAATTTTGTTGATTTTTTCCACACCCAGCTCCTGATTTCATTGATCTGTTCTATTTTATTTTTAGTTTCTATTTCATTTTTTTCTGCTCTAATCTTTATTGTTTCCTTGTTTCTACTATTTCAGCATTTTGTTTGTTGTTCTTTTCCTAGATCCTTTAGGTATAAGTTAGTTTGTTTGAAAAATTTCTTGCTTCTTGAGGTATGCCTATATGGCCATAAACTTCCATCATAGAACCCTCTTCGAATTTTCCTGCTTTTGCTGCATCCCAAAGATTTGGACTGTTATGTTTTCATTTTCATTTTTCTCCATGTATTTTAAAAATTTCCTCTTTTATTTCTTATTTGACACATTTGTTATTTAGTAGCATCTTATTTAACCTCCATATATGTGTGCTCTTCAGATTTTTTCTTGTGGTTTGTAGTTTCATAGCATTGTGGTCAGAAAAGGTGCATGGTATGACTTTGATCTTTTTTTTAATTCGTTGAGACTTGTTTTGTGGCCTAATATGTGATATCTATTCTGGAGAATGTTCAATGTGCGCTTGAAAAGAATGTGTATTCTGTTGTTTTAGATTGGAATGTTCTGAATATAACTTAAATCCAGCGCCCAGTGGTCCAGTGTCATTCAAAGCCACTGTTTCCTTGTGGATTTTCTGTGTTGATGATTTATCTGTTGATGTAAGTGAGGTATTACAGTCCCTTTTTTTAATTATATTACCATCGGTTACTTCCTTTATGTTTTTTATTAACTGCTTTATGTATATTGGTGCACCTATGTTGGGTGTACAAGTATTTACAATTGTTGTATCTTCTTGTTGGATTGTCACTTTATTATTATGTAGTGCCCTTCTTTTTCTTTTTTATAGTCTTTGTTTTAAAGTCTATTTTGTCTGATATAAGTATTGCTACTCTGGCTTTCTTTTGTCTTCCATTTGTATGATAAATGTTTCTCCATCCTCTCACTTTCAATCTGCAGGTAGCTTTACGTATGAAATAAATCTCTTGTAGACAGTATTGTAGGTGGGTCTTGCTTTTTTATTTTTTCATCACCCTATGTCTTTGATTGGCATGGACCACTTACATTCAAAGTAATTATTGAAAGATATATCGCCATTTTGTCACTTGTTTAATGGTTGTTTTCATAGTTCTTCTCTGTTCCTTTCTTCTCTCGCCCCTTTTTCTCACAACAAGCTGGCTTTCTTAGTGATATACCTGGATTCCTTTGTCTTTATTTTTGCAGATCTATTTCTGGTTCTTGACTTGTGGTTACCATTAGGTTTGCAAATAGTAGTCTTCTGCATATAGCAGTCTATATTAAGTTGATGGTCATTTAAATTTGAACCCATTCTTTGAATTCTTCACCCTGGCACATTATAGGTATATGATACCATATTTTGTGAGTCCCTTCACTGATTTTTGCAGATATACTTATTTTTCTGCTTTTGTGCTTTCTACTTTTGTTACTCTTACGCATGGTCTTCCTTTCCATCCAAAGAGTTCCCTTTAACATTTCTTATAGGGCTGGCTTAGTGGTTATAAACTCCTTTAGTTTTTGTTTCTCTGGGAAACTATTTTTCTCTCCTTCTATTTGGAATGATAGCCTTGCTAGATAGAGTATTCTTGGCTGCAGATTTTTTCCTTTCAGTACTTTGAATATATCATGCCACTCCCTTCTGGCCTGCAAAGCTTCTGCTGAGAAATCTGCTGATTGCCTTATGAGGTTTCCCTTGTAGTTAACTCTTTTATTTTCTCCTGCTCCTTTTAAAATTATCTCTTTATCACTACTTTTAAAAATTATTATATGTCTTGGTGTGGACCTCTTTGGGTTAATTTTGTTGGGGACATTCTGTGCCTCCTGGATCTGGATTTCTGTTTTCCTTACCCACATTTAGGAAGTATTTAAACTATCATTTCTTCCAGCAAATTATCTTCTCCCATTTCTCTCTCTTTTTCTGGGGTCCTATAATGCAAATGTTTTTACACCTGATGGTGTTGCTGAGTTCTTTAAGTATATTCTCATTTTTCACAATTTTCTTTCTTCTCACCTGCTCAGCTTACTTCCCATTCTCTGTCCTCCAGGTCACTGAGTTGTCTTCTATTTCCTTTAGTCTGCTATTTATTACAGTTAACATATTTTTAAATGCATTTATTGTGTTCTTCATCTCTGATTGCTTCCTTTTTATCTCTTTGTTAAAGGTCTCACTGATATCTTCCACTCTTTTTTTAAGTCCAGTGTGTATCTTTATGATGAATATTTTAATTCTCTATCAGGCATATTGCTTATTTCCATTTCTCTCTTGCAGTGATTTTGTTGTTTTCTTTCATTTGGGACATATTCCCCGGTCTCCTCATTTTGTCTAAGTCTCTTTGTTTCTCTGTGTTAGGAAAGTCAGCTGTGTTTTCTGCTCTTAAAAGTGCTGTCCTGAGGTTCCAGGGTGGCTCACTTGGTTTGGTAGCCATCTTGATTTTGGCTCAGGTCTTGATCTTGAAGTCTTGGGATCAAGTCCCACACTGGGCTCTATGCTAAGTCTACTTGAGAATTCTCTCTCTCTCTCTCCCTCTCTCTCTAACCCTCTCCCTGATTGCATGCTCTCTCTTTCTCTCTAAAGTAAATAAATAAACCTTTTATTTTAAGTGGGGTCCTTATGAAAAGAGGTCTGTAGTGCCCTGTGGTGCAATATCCTCTATTTACTGCAACCTGGTGCTTGGGGGTATGTCCTGTGTGTGTTGTATGAATCCTGCTATTATGGCTTAGCTTTTTCCTTCAGCCAAGTTGTCTGCAGTAACTCTTTGCCCTTGATGGGCAGTGTTTGATGCCTGTGGTGATAATGAGCCAGTCTGGGGCCACCATGGGCTTGAGTTGACTCAGCCCAGGTGCTTGCCAGATATGTAGTAGCGCCAAACTGCTTGGTGCTTTCCCTATGTTGTCCTGAGAAGCTTTTGTTGGTGGGCAGGGCTGCAGTCTAGGGCTGCAGTCTGACTTGTGTGTGTTTATCTTTCCCTCTCCTTGGGGCAGAAGTCACTTTGGAAGGTTCTGGCCCCTGTTGGGACTTCTTGCATAGTGCTAGGTTTGTATCACTGCTTTGGATGGGCTCCAGGCAAGAGTTTATTGGTTGGTGGAGATCTGCACATGTGTGGCATGCAGTGTTAGCAAGGTTTTCCTGCTGGTCCTCTGTGAAAGGACTAGGACCAAGGCCAGCCATATTGGAAGGGGTAGATCCACATGTGCAGAGGCAGAGCATGCAGTTTTAGCAAGGTTTGCCTGGTCCTCTAGGGGAGAAGACCTATAGTGCCAGGACTGAGGCAGGCCTGACTGGAGAGGGCAGATCTACTGAAGCAATGGGGAGGGGGCATAAGCAAGTTAGTTAGCAAATGCTGGTGCTATACTAGTTCCCACAGGTGGCTTGTGTTTATGCTGGAGAATGGGGTTAGGGAAATGGCAGCTGCTGGCTCCTTTTTTCCTGGAGGAGTCTCTCAATGGTCTCTGTCCTAGACATGCTCTGAGATGAGTAACTCTGCCTCCCATATGTTACAGATGTTTTTCAAGCTACTCTGTGGGCCATTTGTTGTGCTGTATCTTTAAGAGCAGGGACTCAGTTTCCTATAGCCTTTCAGGCTTTCCTGGATCTCAGCTCGCTGGTTTTTTAACTTCCAAGTTTTAAGTCCCGCTGGTTGTAAGAACTCATGAAATTCATTCAGCCCTTCTGGTTTTCAAAGCCAAATGTTATGGGGATTCATCTTCCCCATGTAGGCTCCCAGTGTAATAGTTTATTTCTCTCCCTATTCTGTACCCAGGGCATCTCCCTCTGGCAGATGGCCTGCTTGCTATCTGTTTAGCTCCCCACCACATCTCTGCCCTTCTGACCCTCTTTGATGTGGCCTCTTCTCTTCCTTTTGTTCTAGAGGGGTTTGTTCTGCCAGTCTGGGTGGTTCTCTGACTGATTTGTTATCTAGCTACATCTGTGGGAGGAGGTGAGGTTAGAGTCTTCCTACACTACTTACTTCCCAGCCTCTCCAAACTTTTTCTTTCTTAATGGCAAATTATGAAGTGTTTCACAGTCTTTGATTTGATGCAATATAGTACAGTTTTTCAGTCTAAGCACATTTAAAATAAATATGACTGGAAGGAAAAGTACCAGGTAGGCAGTCAGGAGCTCCTGTACTGATCAATGAATTAAATGGTCATGTCATTTCCTTCACTAGGATTTCACCTTCTCTTCTGGGAAGACAGGATGAAAGACAGCCTTGGGGTCTCAGTGTCTGTGGCTCCTCCTCTGGCTGTTGCCTGGCTTGTAGATAACACTTGCTACCAGGATGCTCTCTCTGTGAGATCTGGCTGCAAGTGCAGCGTGTGAGGAGCTGAGGCTGAAGTGCCTTTAATTTTACTAAGATATGCTCTGGATTTGCCTGTTCATATTAATTTTCTCAGGTATCTCATGGGCCCTTCTTGCATGTAGAAGCAAGTCTGTTTTTTTCTTTTTTTAGTTTCAGAAAGTTTTGGATCAGTTTTAAGTGTTAATATTAATTGTTTCATAGATATGTTCTTGTTGGATATACTTGACTTGTCTTCCATTTCAACTGCCTTCCCTTGAACTGATCTTATACTTAATTTATTTTTACTCCTTTGTTTGCTTTCCTTCTTTCTTCAATGTCCCTTATTAAATTTTCACTTGATTGTATTTTTCTGGGACACTTTATAATTTAATCTTCATTTCTGATGCAATTTGGTCTTTTGCTTTATCATTTTATTTCTTCGTGTTTTTGCCTATTTCTGGTTTTAGCACTTAGGTTTTGATTTAAGGTGTTCTTTTTGTTGCTTCCCCCCCCCCCCAGATATTTCTATGTGCTTATTTAATATATATAATTCATTATAGATTGTAATGCAGGGGTTTTTTTTCTAGTTCATGTTTAGCCTTTTGGAGAAATTTTTATCAGTTTCAGTATTTAGGTTTACATGTTCTGTTGTTTTCTTATGAAAGCCTTATGTAGGTGAAATCTGCTTTCATCCACACACTTTCATGGATGGATTTGGCCATTGGAGTCAGTTTGAAGATTCTTAGTTCAAGACTACCCTCTGTGGTCAGTGCCATGGACTGTAGTTTTTTAAAGAATGATTTTATTTTGTTTATTTTTTTTGAAGGTGAAGGGATGTCTATCAATTTTTGGTTCTTTTTATCTTATAAGATTATTTCCTCTTGCTACCTTTCCTCTTCTCCTCCCAAACTCCAATGAGTAATCCTGCCTTCCTCTCTGCTGTCTTCTCTCCTAGCCAGGATATGTGCCAAGGCCATACCTGTTACCCTGTGCATGTTTGCATTCTTTCTCCATTGTCTCTACTGTGATTGAGTGGGGTTATTTTTCAGTATTTTAACATTTAGGTTGGACTTTCTTTTTATGGTTGTTGTTACTCACTCAATACTAGGAATTTATTGCTTCTTTTCTTTTTTGTGAAGTTTTCTGATTCCTCCAGCAATTTGTAGAGACCTAGGGCAGGGGTTTGAGATCCAATTTTGCTGGAAATTGGTGTTCATTTCTTTGCTGACAAGTAATATAAAGATTATGGTGCTCTCTGTCTTCTAGTTATGTTGAAAGTGTGGTGTCTATGTGGTTTTATTTGTACTTCTTACCGATCTGTAGAATTTATTGTAAGCTGTGTGGAGAGCTTAGGATTTTGGTGGCTGTTGTCACACTGGCCACCAGAAGCCCTCCACTCTTCTTGAAGATAGTGGTATCACTCATTTCTCCCTTGTGATCTTCTGTAATGACTGCAGAGGGTACAATAGAATTTTATCTTGTTCTCTTTGGAGGGGATTATTTTATGAATGATGATTATGCTCATGTTGGATTCTCTCACTGAGCAGGAACATAGGCTCCATGGGACACTCCTCCATGGGACACCCCTCCATGGGATGACCCTCCTTGGGGTGACCTTCCATGGAGCACCTCTCCATAAGGCAACCTTCCTTGGAGCACCCTTTCATAGAACACTCTTCCATAGGTATTCCTCCATGGAACACTACTAGACAATATACATGGATAAACTAAAAGTTATTTCATCAATTGATGATGCAGATTTTTACTATTTCTTTGAATTTAGAGACACAAGAGGATTAATTTTATTGTGGAAATTAGCCTTGATATGTGTTTTAAATCATTTGCTCTTTTGTTTGCTTTTGAGGTTTATTGGAATACAGCTAACTATTGTGAGACTTTTTTTTTAAATGAATAAGTTGGAGAAAAAAATGAACAAATTAGTAAATTAAATGAAAGAGAAAAAATATCCAGAGAATAAACTATTTAGAAACTAGTATTCTAAAAGCAACACTTGAAAATATCTTGGCTTTGTTTAGTGTGACTCAGAAGGATCAAAAACATTGATTACTATTAAATTAGCACAAAGTTTTTTGGCCACCATATTTTATAAAGTGCTAATTCTACATCTTTTTTGAGGTTTATACAGGTAGAAATTTATATTTTATCAAAGGTCAAAACTGGTACTAACTTAATATTATATTTTTAGGTTAATATCTATGTTAATTGTAATGCTATAAACTCACTGAACTAGAATTCAAATAATTTCTTTCCTTGTGAGAGTTAAAATCATGAACGTGAGATCAGTATTTTTCTGAATGTAAATTACAAGTCAGTCTCATCCATACATTTAGTTTGTTAAAAAAAAAAAAAAGGAATTATTTTCATGTAGCTCTCTCCTGTTTAGAGCAGAAATGGCCCTCAGATTTCTCTGCTCAGGTGGATCCTTTTTGTGTCTAAATGCCCCCAACCCCTCACTCTCCTACTCTTATACAAACATTAGGAACCTCTTCTCCTGTTTTTTTCCTAAGACATAAGACATAAAATCTTCAGCCTTAGCATGAAACCAGCTGAGTAGATTAGCATGTTCTCAAACACTTCGAAGCAGTGATCCTGAGTATGGCTACTATAAGGGGGCAGGAGTTGGGCAGGTTCAGAGTGTTAGAGGGCTGTTTGAGACCTTTGAAGATAAAAGAGTTCCACAAAGGTCAAGAACCCACAAGAGCCCAAGATATATAGTCAGAGGATGCCATGAAAGGTGGGGCAAAAAAGGTTCTACTAAGCATTTATTGATTTTACTTTCCAGTTTTATGGAAGCAATGGCCCAGTTTTTTTTTTATTTATTTTTATTTTTATTTATTTATGATAGTCACAGAGAGAGAGAGAGAGAGAGAGAGGCAGAGACACAGGCGGAGGGAGAAGCAGGCTCCATGCACAGGGAGCCTGATGTGGGATTCGATCCCGGGTCTCCAGGATCGCGCCCTGGGCCAAAGGCAGGCGCCAAACCGCTGCGCCACCCAGGGATCCCGCAATGGCCCAGTTTTGATTTGGAGTAACCACCGTTCCCCCACTAATGCACTTTCCAGGAAGGCATGCCCCAGAGTTGGAGGAGGGATACAAGGCAACAAAGGAACAATTGAGGAGTGGCATACAACTTAAGTCAGATTGATCAGCCCCCCAAGTGGTCGAGTTGTTGGAGAAGGGAAGTTCCTTCCACTAGATGCTGGTAATGTGGAAAGTCCAAAGATGTATCGCGATTCCTAGAAGCCCAAGACTGGGCTCTGAGCCTAGAGGAACCAGATCCAGCGCAAGGATCTTGATAACATCATCTATTCCTGTCATTATGGCTGTATAACAAGTTATCCCAAAATGTAGTGGCTTCAGGCAATAGCAATAATTATTTTGTCCTTTGTGACCATTTTTGCAGGATTTGAAAGAGCCAGCTTGTTTCTGCTCCCCTCAGAATCATCAGGGGCTGCTCAAAGGCCAGAGACTAGAATCATGTGAGGCTTGCTTACTTACATGTCTGATGGCTGGGCTGTGGAGAACCAAGGACTTAGGGGCTGAAATGGCTGAGGTGTCCTAGGCATTTGTCTGTAACTGTATGTCACAGGCCCTGCCGAATTCGGAGGAAGGAACCTTCTAATAAAGGAGTAACCATGTCACATGGTAAGAGGAACATGTGGGATCGACCATGTTGGTGCAGCCAGATTTGGACAATACAAGGTGCCATGTCATTTTATCTACCCCCAGTCTTGTAGTTCATAACATCTCATAACTCACTTTTTGTTCTAGCCATTCTGCTTTAGATTTTCTATCACTTGTAACTATAAGAGTCCTAACCGGTACAGAGGCCTAAAGATATGTCACCACTTTGTGATCATTTTCAAGAATTCATACTAGTATAGTTGTTTGAATCAGGTGAGTGATTTGATCACAAATTTGTCCCTTGCTTTCTGTATTCCATTATCTATATAAGGTTCAAGTTCTTGTTGAAGATGCTTTATCAAGAGCCAGGCATTTCTGCCATTGAACCTTCTAGATTTGTGACAATGAGTTGCCCATTTTGGCTTATTGCATGGTTCACTTTCTGGGGCTGATGGCCAAGTCATGTAGGACTGGTATTTCTCAGAACAATGTGCTGTGCAATACTTTGTCTCTACTATGACTGTACTTCTGACCCTTACCAGGAGCCACTGGTTACTATAGAAGGCAGATTGAGAAGCTGATTCAGCAAAATTCTGCTGCCACAGTGAATGTTTTTTTTTTTGTCCTCACACCAATCAGTTCTCAACTCTCTGACACCAGCTGGGTATTCTATAATTCAGTTCTTTCTAACTATCTGGAGTTAACACAGACTCACAGGTTTTAGGGCCCAATATACAAGGCTGCCTCTACTTCAGATACCACTTGCAGATATCAGGTCCCCAGGTTACCCACACTTCTACAAAGTTGGAGGTTTCTACAATCTCCCTCTCAGGTTCAATAATTTGCTACAGTAGCCCACAGAACTCAGGAAAGCACTTTAATTACATTCACCAGTTTAAAGGATACAAATGATCAACCAGATGAAGAGGTATATAGGGCAAAGTCTGGAGGAGTCCCCAGTCCTGGTGCTTCTGTTCCTGTGCCATGGGGGGGTATGCCATCCTCCTAGTGCATAGATGTGTTTACCCACAGTAGTTCCCAGAGTCCTGTTGTTTAGGGTTTTGTTTTGTTTTGTTTTGTTTTTAAGATTTTATTTATTCATGAGAGACACAGAGAGGCAGAGACATAAGCAGAGGGAGAAGCAGGCTCCTCACAGGGAGCCTGATGTGGGACTTGATCTTAGGACCCAGGATCATGACCTGAGCCTAAGGCAGACTCTCAAACACTGAGCCACCCAGGTGTCCCTGTTTAGGGGATTTAATGGGACTTTTATTATGTGGACATGATTGAGGCCATTGGTGATTAACTCAGTCTTCAGCTCCTCTCCCCTCCCTGAAGGTTGGGGAGTGTGGCTGAAATTTCTAGTTTCAAATCAAACCTTAGTCTGTCTTTCTTTTTTTTTAGCTTTAGTCTTTCTGGTGATCAGCTCCCATCCTGAAACTATCCAGAGGCCTACAGAATGCCTCATTAGAACAGAGACACTTCTATCATCTTTATCATTTGTGAAATTCCAGGGTATTTAGGAGCTGTGTGCCAGGAACTGGGGAAAGAGACCAAATATCTTTCTAACTATTCATTATTAGGAAAAGGGCGTGGAATGTGCCTGCTGTGTGCAATGGTACATTAGCTGGTTGTTCACAGAGACAATGCAGTTTTGTATAGATTGTCCACCAAGGCAGGGATGAAATGTCTGCTAAGAAAGCCATTCATTGTCAGTGTTTCTTTATATGCTAAACTTTATTCTCTAAAATATAAAATTGAAAAATGATATCATGGAGTTTCCATGAGTTGTCTAATGGAAAACTTCCCTTTGTCTTTGCATTGATCAAATTTCCTACAGCTGAAAAGAAATCAAATGGGACTACTTGTAGCCTAAATGATTATATTAAAGCAACTTGTCTTCAATATATTATTAATTGAATTCCAACCATTACGCAATTCAGAAATACTGAGCAAATTAAAATAATTTAAAATGACTAAAAAAAGCATGAGACTTAAAAGGATGAACAAATAAATGTCTTGGTAGAATGGAATAAGGTGAGTTAGGGGTGGGGCAGACTAGTCCCAAGACAGCTTTAGTCATTTTCTAAAACAGTCTCCATAAACAAAATGCCTATTTTGTAACTTCCTGGAAACAACAATGGAGTGCAGTTCAGTGCTTATGGATGGCAGAAATGCTGTCCATTCCTCATGTATCCTTTCATGACAGCTCATTTATTGGTTAAATTTTTGAAGTAAAAGGGCGCTTGCTCTAAACTTCCCCTCTTAGAATATGCTATTTGGAAAGTAATAAAATAAAAACTTTTAATTATGAATTTAGACATTCATATTAACATAGATTCACATTCTTTACTTATAAAATGATGTACTTATGGACAACTAAAGAATTTATCTAATATTTAATCAGGCTATATTTCATGAATATTCATTGCATAAAGAACATAACATTAATTTATGTTTATCTGTTCAGTCAACACATTTATAACTACCAAGAAGTAGTCTCAAGTGGTGCGTAGGTAAAGCAGACAGCTATGGTCCTAGTGAGCTTTGAGTCTGTCCAGGTGAGGAGCAATACATACAACCAGGCATAGACTACTGAACTATCCACAATTTGATCAAATGCTGCTATGCTAAAAATACTGATTTTATGAGATAAGAAATAGCCCCAAGAAGGCAAATTGTGTATCTTCCCTGAGAAAGTGAAGCAACTACGATCACTTTGGTGCAGGGGGCTATAGGGAAAGTCCTTAAAGAGGCTGCTACTTGCCACATAGACTCAATGGAGAGAGACTAGGTTTATTCCAAGTGTGGTGGGAACGTACAGAGGGCTTTAAACAAGAAAGCAATGTGATGTGACTTTTATTTTGTAAAGACCACTTTTCACTGCAGTAAAGTGAACAGATTGGAGGAGTCAAGAGTAGCAACATTTCGAGACCATTTCGAGATGGGGTGGGGCAAAGTGTTTACCTTAGAATGGGAAGGTGGGGAAAGGGAGCAGGTTTGAGGTACAGTTCAGAAGTGGAATCAGCAAGCTTCATGATGACAAGAAGACATCTAACTGGCAGTGAGAAGTCTTGCAAAAACCTTAGGGGTGGGCTTTTAACATCAGTCATGGATGCTGTGGGAGGAAAAGAAAGAATGCAGAATGCACTGCTAATGCAGGACTCTTCATCAGATTAGGTTGGGCAAGAGGGAGAACAGAACAGCAAGCTACCAACACTGGATGGGCAATATCTGGGACCTCAGAGACAATAGGAGTCAGTGCTCCCCGACTTTCATCACTTTTTCATTCAGTGTGGGGCTTCTTTCATATGCTAGGGAATGGCCATCTACAGCTCCAGAGATGAAATGAAATAGGCTCCCTCTAACATCCTTTCCAAAATTCCCAGGGAAGGGCTCTAGATGATCTAACTTAGGTTAGGTGACACTCTTGGACCAAGGGCTGTGGCACCCAGGCCCAACTGTTTTCAGGGTGTATCTAGTGCTTGTTGCCTAGGCCAGTCACTGTGGTGACACATTCACCATGGGGGAGCAGGTGTGCCTCCCAGAAGAGGGGAGTGGATGCTGTTTGGGGAGTCACAACTGTAGGCATCCACCGCATGGGAGATGAGAAGGGCACTGGGAAAGTCCCTATCTGCCCCTTAGCATCAGACTCCCCAGGCACTGACACTGCTAATGCTTTTTACTATTGGTATTCCCTGGAAGAATCTTACAGCTCTCTACTGGGGCTTCCTGGCCTTACCAGAAGGGTAGACCCTCACTTTGATACAGCCTGCTTCCCTGAGCACCCTACAGTAAACAAACTTTCTTTTCCCATGGGGACACAGTGCCACCCTTTGATATAATAAGCTCCAATCTCTATTTGGATCCATTGCTATTTTGGTGATTTGACTGAGTCCTAGAGCCAGTACCATCTCTCTCTCTCTCTCTCTCTCTCTCTCTATCTCTATCTCTATCTCTATCTATGTATCTTTATTTAAAGACGGCTTTATAATAATTTTAAAATATTTTAAGACAAGTTACTATTTTTTAAAAATAATTGTTCATTCTGGATCATTCACTTTTCAAAGAAACTTCTGTTATTTAACTTATATTAAAAATTGAGATTCGATGGCTCAGCGGTTTAGCACCCGACTTCAACCCAGGGTGTGATCCTGGAAACCCGGGATGGAGTCCCATGTCGGGCTCCCTAAATAGAGCCTGCTTCTTCCTCTGCCTGTGTCTCTGCTTCTCTGTGTGTGTGTGTCTCTCTCATGAATAAATAAATAAAATCTTTAAAAAAATAAAGTAAAAATTGAGATTCTGATTAAAAATGACATTATACTAATAGAACATCCTTACTTTTGGAAACTTGATTTATTTTTCTATTTTATTCAGCTCTTGTTTTAATAAGATATTTTATCTTCCTTTAATAAGGTTTTGTTGTTCCTTCATATAGGTTTTGGACTCTTATGACTTTTTCCTAAATATTTTATTTTTTGTTTGGCTGTTGTAAATTTGGTTGTTTTAATTCATGTCTTTTGTTTACTCTTTATTCACAGCCTTGCAAAAACTGATGGCTTTGTGTTTATCTTGAATCTGGCTGATATTTTTGATTCTCTGATTTTTTTTAAAAACTAAGTTTTCTTGTATTTTCTTAGGAACACAGTCATATCATTTGTAAATGTGACTTTTCCTTTCTTCTTCAGAATTTATACTTTTTAAAAAAAGAATATTATTTTCATATTTTACTTATCAGAATCTTGAAAAGTAGTGTGCCAAAATAGTAGTTATTGCAAAATCCTTATTTTCCTGCTTTTAATGGAAATTGTGCATTTTACTGTTTAATTTGCTGCTGGTTTTTGCTAGTTTGTCAGTAGGTTTAGTCATCTTATACTTTTATTGTCATTTATTACCGAATTTTATTACACACTATTTGTGAATCTGTTGATATAATTATGTGATTATTTTCTTCCTTTAATTTATTTATGTAATGAATCATGTTTTAGATTTTCTAATATCAGAAAATATAATATAATATCTAATAATTCTTGTATTTCTGGAGTAAGTCTTATTTAGTACATTCCTTTTGCTTTTGAATGATTTTTTAAAATCAGAATTGTTGTATCTATATTCATAAGTAAATTTTGTCACAGCTTTTCTTTTTGAACTTTATTAGGTTTTTACAGTTTTACTAGCTTCATCAAATGAATCAGAGAGCTTTCCATATTTAATTGAACAGTGGAATTGTAAATTCATTTGAATGTGATGTCTTATATTTTGCTAGGAAATAACTTGAAACTCTATAGTCCTTATATCTATGGTCATGTCTCCCTTCTCTGCTGAAACACACACATAAACACCTCTTATAATTTTAAAATATTCTAGGACATTATTATATATATATATATGCATGTATTCTTTTTATTTTTCTCTTTACTGAAACTTCTCAGGAGTTTGTATTTGAGATTTCAGAAAATAGATTTTTGGCCTTTTACACTTTACATAGTTTGTTTTTATTTCTGTATTACATTGTTTTCTATTTTTATCCTAATTCACCCCTCATTTTAATTTAAATAATATTTATTGTGTTCTTTTGTTATCTTATAATGTTAAATATTTAATTTTCAGTCCTTTACAGGTAAAAGTAATGAAAAGGTCTGTATATGTCACTTTATAGGCCTTTTCTGTGTCCTATGAAGTATATTAAATGTTTTTCACTTTATCACTTTCTATATTATTTGCCATTCATTTTGATTTTTTTAAATTTAGGGGTTATTTAGAAGATTATTAATTAATTTTGTGATTTTAATCAATTTATTGCTATTTTCCTTTTTAATGTTATATAGGTAATACATTCAGATGGTTAAATAAATTAGAATAAGTAGTACATTGAGAAGTCTGATTCTCAGCCTATCACCATTTACTTCACTGTCTCCCAGCTCCCTTATGTCTACTTTAATTACTTTCTTATGTACTTTTTTCAGTCTACCTTTCTGCAGATATAGGAAACTCAAAACGTATATCCTTATTTCATCCCACTTTATTACACATAAGTTAGCACATGACGTGCTGCTCTGCATCTTGCTTTTTCCTCTTATTATTATATTGTAAGACCTCTCCATAGAGAATTTCCTCATTTTTTTGTGTATTTGTTTTAAGAGCTATACAGTAATACATGGTATATAGAACATAATTTATTTAAATAATTTTCTAGTGAGGAGTTAGGGGACACCTGAGTGGCTCAGCGTTGAGCATCTGCCTTTGCCTCAGGGTGTGATCATGGGGTCCAGGATGGAGAGAATCAGGTCCCTGAGAGGAGCCTGCTTCTCTCCCTCTGCCTGTGTCTGTGCCTCTCTCTCTGTGTCTCTTGTTTATAAAGAAATGAAATGTTTTTTGAAAAGGGAGTTAGGATAGTGGAGGAGTAGGGAGACCCTAAGCTTGTTTCATCTTTCAAGCACAGCTAGATAGTTATCAAATCATTCTGAACACCAAAGAAATCAATTGGAGTTCTGAGAGAACAAAAACTGCAAGTCTAAGAGTAGAAAAGCAACCACCTTTTGGAAGGTAAGAGGTATAGAAAGTTGACTTGGGGGAGATATAGTTGTGGATACTGGGGCAGGGAGGGAGCCAGCTTACAGAAGCTATCACAAAGTATTATAAACAGGAGAGTGCAAAATCTGAACTTTTACATCTGCTACCAAGTGGAAGTGCCTGGCTTGAAGGTGCTCAGGTAGTGAAGTAAAGCAGAATCCCAGGAGTCACAGTGTGGTCTGAGGATCCCCTGGGTAGCAAGAAGAATGGGTGGCACCAATCTGCTGTATACTTCCTAGGGATAATAGCAAAGAAGCCAGCTGAAAGCAGTGAGGTTTGTTGCCAGTTTTTTGTTCTGTTTTGCCATAAACTGCATACTGTGTGACCACTTTCCTAGGACCTGCTGGAAAATGGCAAAAGTGTTCCTCCTAGAAGAACAGCACAGGTCCATGCTACAGGAATCCCTAAAATTTGGAGTTTTGAAACTCAGTGGCATGCCTGAGAAAAAAAGCGCAGGCACAGGCAAGGTGAATGCAGGGTTCAGATGGAAACTGGAGACACAGCGAGGGTGATTGATTGCTCTTGTATGAGGGCTCACTGAAGCGTGAGGTGTGCAAACTTTCAACTCTGGGGCTAGAGAACAGGGGCCACCATGTTAATCCGGCCCATCAGCACTGAAAGATTCAGGAAGCAAAGTAGCACCACCAAGTGGAGGCTGGAGCCGCTTACACTAAGCCCCTGCATGCTGGAGGCACATTTCCACTGAAAGAAGTCAGCCTGAGAATCAACCCAGCAGGCCCTTTCCCCAGAAGATCAGCACAAACAACTCTGATCATAGAGTTCTGCAAAGCTTCAGCTATAGGGAAAATAGGATCTAGTTTCCTCTTTCCTTTTATTGTTTATGTTTTTATTATTATTTTTTCACTTTTTTCCTTATTCAATTCCCTTTTTAAATTTTTATTAACTTTTTAGTTTTTATTTTTATATACTACATCTATATATATTATTTTTTGTTTATTTTTGGGTTTCTTTTCTTTTTTATTTTGGGATCTAGATTCTTTTAATAAGCAGACCAGAACACACCCAGGATCTAGGTTTTCTGTCTTTTGTGTTTTTTTACCTTTTTTTTTTGTTGTTGTTGTTGTTGTTGTTTTTGTTTTTTCTTTCTTCTTTTCTTTTCTGGACTAAGTGATGAGATGGAGAAATTCACCCCAAAAGAAAGAACAAGAGTTAGAACTCATGGCCAGGGATTTAATGAATACAGATATAAGTAAGATGTCTAAACTAGAACTTAAAATAATGATTGTAGAGATTGAAAAAAAGCATAGAAGACAAAGAGCCCCTTATTGTGGAGTTAAAAGAACTAAAATCTAGTCAGGCTAAAATTAAAAATGCTTTAACTGAGATACAATCCCAAATGGAGGCCATAAAATCGAGAATGTACAAAACAGAGGAATGAATCAGTGATAAAGAAAATAAAATTATGGGGAAAATAAAGCTGAAAATAAAAGGTAAAGAAAGGTAATGGACCACGAAGGTAGACTTAGGGAACTCAGTGATTTATTAAAATACAATAACATTCATATCCTAGGAGTCCCAGAAGATGAAGAGAGATAAAAGGAGCATACAGTTTATTTGAATAAATTATAGCTGAAAACTTCCCTAACTGGAGAAGGACACAGTTATGAAAATCTAAGAGGCACAGGAACTCCCACTAAACTAAAAAAAAAAAAAAAAAAAAAAAAAAAAAAAAAAAAAAAAAAAAAGCTGACCATTGCCAAGGAATATCATGGTCAAATTCATAAAATACACAGACAAGGAAAGAATCCTGAAAGCAGAAAAGGAAAAAAAAAAAGTCCATAACCTATGGGGGAAAAGCAGGTCAGATTCACAGCAGATCTATCTACAGAAATGTGGCAAGCCAGAGAAAAATGCAGGAAATATTCAATGTGCTGAATGGAAAAAATATGCAGCAAAGAATTCTATATTCAGCAGTTGTCATTCAGAATAGAAGGAGAGATAAAACATTTCCCAGACAAAAACTAAAGGAGTTTGTGACCACTAAACCAGGCCTGCAAGAAATTTTAAGGGGTCTCTCTGACTGGAGGAAAAAGAATACCAAAAGCAACAATGGTTAGTAATGACCAGAGAACATCACTAGAAACATCAACTCTACAGGTAACATAATAGCACTAAATTCATATCTTTCAATAATCATTCTGAATGTAAATGGAATAAATCCTCCAATCAAAAAGATGTAGTATATCAGAATGGATAAAAAGCAAGATCCAAAAAAAAAAAAAAAAAGCAAGATCCATTTATATAATGCCTATAAGAAACTCATTTTAGACCTAAAGACACCTGCAGATTGAAGGTGAGGAGATGGAGAACCGTCAAAAGAAAGCCAGGGTAGCCATACTTACATCAGGCAAACTAAATTTTAAAACAAAGGTTGTAACAAGTACAGCACACAAGAGATGAAGAAGGGTTTTATATCATAATTAAGGAGTCTATCCATAAAAAAGATCTAACAATTATAAATATGCCTCCATCTTGGGAGCACCCAAATATAAAAATCAATTAATAATAAACATAAAGAAACTCATTGACAATAATACAATAATAGTAGGGGACTTTAACCTCTCCATTCACAGCAATGAACAGATCATCTAAACTGAATATTGACAAGGAAACAAGGGCTTTGAATAACACACTGGAGCAGTTCGACTTAACAGATATATTCACAACATTTCATCCTAAAGCAGCAGAATACATATTCTTTTTGAGTGCACATGGAATATTCTCCAGGGTGGATCACATATTGTGTCACAAGTCAGCCCTCAGAAAGTACAAAAATATTGATATCATACCATGCATATTTTCAGACCACAAGGCTATGAAATTTGAAGTCAACCACAAGAAAAAAATTTGGAAAGACCTCAAATACATGGAAGTTAAAAAACATCCTACTAAAGAATGAATGGATTAACCAGGAAATTAAAAATAAATTCAAAAAAAAAAATACATGGGAAGATGAAAACACAACAGTCCAAAAACCTTTGGGATGCTGCAAAGGCAATCCTAAGAGGGAAGTATATAGGAATACAGGCCCACCTCCAGAAGCAAGAAAAGTCTCAAATACACAGCCTAGCCTTATATCTGAAAGAGCTAGAAAAGGAACAGCAAATAAAGCATAAAGCCAGCAGAAGAAAGGATATAATAAAGAATAGGGCCAAAATAAATGGTATAGAAACAAACAAAAAACAACAGTAGAACTGATTAACAAAACTGAGAGCTGATTCTTCAAAAGAATTGATAAAATTTATAAACCCATAGACAGACTTTATCAAAAAGAAAGCGAAAGGACCCAAATAGATAAAATCACAAATGATAGAGGAGAGATCACAACCAACACCAAAGAAATACAAACAATTAGAAGAGAATATTGTGAAAAATTATATGCCAACAAACTGGGCAACCTAAAAGAAATAGGAAAATTCCTAGAAACCTGCCAAGCACCAAAACTGAAACAGGAAGAAATCAAAAACCTCAACAGACCCATAAGCAGCAAAAAAATGGAATCAGTAATCAAAAATCCCCCAACAAACAAAAGTTCAGAGCCAGATGTCCTCCCAGACTATTTAAAGAGTTAATACCTATTCTGAAGCTGTTTTCAAAAATAGAATAGAAGGAAAACTTCCAAACTCATTCTACAAAGTGAGCATTAACTTGATTTCAAAGACCCAACTACAAAACAAAATAACAGGCCAATATCCCTGATGAACATGGATGCAAAAATTGTCAATAAAAACTAGCAAATCAAATTCAACAGTTCATTAAAAGGGTTATTCACCATGACAGAGTGAGATTTATTCCTAGGCTGCAGGAGTATTTCAATATCTGCAAATCAATCAATGTGATACACCACATTGATGAAAAAAAAGGGGGGCGGGTAAGAAACATACTATCCAGTCAATAGATTTCAAAAAAAGCATTTGACAAAATACAGCATCCATTCTTGATAAAAACCCTCAACAAAGTAGGGATAGAGGGAACATACCTCAACATCATAAAGGCTATATACTAAAGACTGACAGCAAATATCATCCTCTGGGGAAAATCTGAGAGCATTTCCCTATAGTCAGGAACAAGACAAGGATTTCTACTCTATCATTATTATTTAACCTAGTACTGAAAGTCTTAGCCTCAGCAATGAAACAATGAGAACAAATAAAAAGCATGCAAATTGGTAAGGAAGAAGTCAAATTTCCACTACTTGCAGACAACATGATACTTTATGTAGAAAACCTGAAAGACTCCACCAAAAAATTGCTGAAACTAATACATGAATTCAGCCAAGTTGCAGAATATAAAATGTGCAGAAATCTGCTGCATTTCTATACACCAATAATGAAGTAGCAGAAAAAGAAGTCAAGGAATCAATCCCATTTGCAATTGCACCAAAAACCAGGAGTAAACCTATTACCTAACTACGTAAAAGATCTGTACTTTGAAAACTATAGAACACTTATGAAAGAAACTGATGAGAACACAAAGAAATAGAAAAACATTCCATGCTCAGAGATCGGAAGAACACTCATTGTTAAAATGTCTATGCCACCCAGAGCATTCTACACATTTAATGCCATCCTTATCAAAATGCCACCAGCATTTTTCATAGAACTAGAACAAATGATACTAAAATTTGTATGGAAACACAAAAGATCCTGACTAGCCAAAACAATTCTGAGAAAGGAAAACAAACCTAGACACATCATGATTCCAGATTTCAAGCTATATTACAGAGTTGTTGTCATGAATATGATTATGGTAAATTTATTCCAAAGTATATTTGTCCATGTAATATCAACGGTAAATGGCATTATATTTTCCATTATATCTTCTAACTGCTTGTGATTCCATATTTTAAAGCTTTTGATTTTTGGCTATTAATTTTACATACATTAGTATTTTATTAAATTAATGTTTTTACATTTAATTTTCTGGTGATAGTTCTACCTACTACTTCTAGTTTTAATATTTTCCTTTTTTTTTCTTTCCATCTAATTGCATTAGTTAGTTGCTAAAGTACAAGTTTAAAATAGCAATGATGTTAGTAGATACCTTTGTCATTTGGTAATGGCATATTTTTTAGTGTGATCTGGATTCAGTCTACTAATATTTCATATAGGAGCTTTATACTGATATTTGTAAGTGAGTTAATATAGTTTTCATTGTATACTCTGCTAGATTTTGGATTTAATGTTGTATTTCACAAAATTGAGAATTTTCTTTTTTTAGTTATTCTATGGAACAATTTGAATTGCATTGGACTTATCTGTTTTTCAAAGATTTGGTACAGTTTTCCCTGTGAAATTATTTGAACCTGATACTTTTATTTTTGGGGAGAAGTCATCTGTCTTACAATTTCTTTTCCCATACCTTCTTTGGAAATTAGTTTCTTTAGATTTTTAATCTCTTCCTTAGTCAGTTTTGTTAAATTATATTTCTATTCATGTTTTCAAATATATTTGTAGATAGTTGTGCAAATTAGTTTCATATGATTTTAAAAAGTTCTGATTCTCTTCTACCCTCCTCAGAGGTCGCCTTTGGGATCATCTGGCAAGCAGGTAAACATAGCCACCCCAAAATGGTATATATTTCCTTCAAAACCATGTATGCTATACCAACTGTTGTACCACCTTTTTAGAATGTAGGGAAGTAAAGTACATTCACTGGTACTGTGCATGCCCATGCTCACTCTCCCACACATAGAAGCTTTATTTTCTGTACATTTATGAGATTTATCCACAAATATCCATTTGCCCATCACCTGTTATGCTTGTGTCTTATCAAAGCATTTAAGGCACCTGCTACTTTATGCTCTGTAGGTCTTTAAAAGCTAGAGGTCTTGTGGAGTTGTGTTGGTCAAATTCTCTGAGGATTAAATTGTGGCATGGCTGAGATGCTTACTTTTTTTTCTTAAGGGTGTGAGAGTTATGTGTTTCCCCTGCTTCTGATAGAAAAACACCTTTGCAGACTCAAATACTGTGTGCTGTTTCCGAGAGACTATCAATTTTTTTTTCCAGTACGAAAATCTCATATAGAAGAGCAGCTCAATTAGATTCACCCTTTGGTTAAGATATTCATAATATACTATCTGTTTTCAGGAATTATCCATCTTCTGCACAAGCCAAAATGGAGAGCTAAGTGGAGATGTGATAGGCAAGTGCTTTTAGTGCCTATTATCTATAGATTAGAGATGCTAATGGAAGATGCTACCATTGATATTGGCTCTCTGATTTCAATAGGGATGATGCTGGGGATGTAGTACAGGTACAAAGACAGTATGGCCATATGAATATGGCCATATCCATAGTTCACATCTTCCGTCTGCCTCTGGACACTCCATGTTGCTTCTGCTGTAGATGCTGAGACCAGCCCCCAAAATAGATCCTTTTGGCCTCTGCCTCTGTGTATAGAGCTCAAGGTTTTGGGCAGGTCATTTAATGAGCAAGGCTTAGGCCATATGCTTTGTTTCAGTTGCGAGGGAGTCTGTGAAGTGAGCATCTGGACTCTAAATTCTAGGTGACCAGGTCCTTGGGTATGTGTTCCAATTATTTGCATTCCAAAAAGTGCCTTTCCTTTGTCCTGGTTTGTCTTTTTATCTATCTGTTCTAATGTCCCCTTTGTTACAGGTCTTATTCTTCCTTTACTTTAAATCAGTGGGAGATGCCCATTCACATGCTGTGTTGGTTGTTCTTCTAGGCTACCGCCTTCTCACATGAGTGCTGCAGTTCCTTTTGGGCCATGCCCAGCTCTGTGTTCTGTTAGTAATCTTACCAGCAGGACAGATTTGTCTTCAAGATAACGAAGCGGGGCAAGATGGCAGAAGAGTAGGGTCCCCAGGTCACCTGTCCCCACCAACTTACCTAGATAACTTTCAAATCATCCTGAAAACCTACGAATTTGGTCTGAAATTTAAAGAGAGAACAGCTGGAATGCTAGAGTGAGAAGACTTTGCGCTTCTATCAAGGTAGGAAGACGGGAAAAATAAAGAAATAAAAAAGCATCCAAGGGGGAGGGGCCCCGCGACGAGCCGGGCTAAGGCCGGGGCGACTGTCCCTAGGACAGGAGAGCCCAGGCCCGGAGATGCAGGAGTTTCACCAATCTTTCCCGACGGAAAGGGGCTCGCAGGGAGCTCGGGCAGGATCCCAGGAGGGCGGGGATGCCCTCAGGCTCCCGGGGACACTAACAGGCACCTGCGCCCCGGGGAGAGCCCGCCGAGCTCCCTAAAGGGCTGCCGTGCACACAGCGGGACCCGGGAGCAGCTCGGAGGGGCTCGAGCTGCGGCTCTGTGGAGGGGGCTGTGCGGCCGGGAGCACAGGGCGCCGGGGACACAGCCCAGGATCCGGCGTTCCCCACCTCCGGACAGGCAGAGGCTGGGAGGGCACAGGACAGCAAGGACGCTCCTGCCGCTGGGCGGCCCTGAGCTGTGCAGATCAGCACCCTCCATCCCCGGAGCATCCAGGCCCCTGCGGACTGGGAGCTGCAATAGTTACTGTGGGAGCTGACTCCAGAGTTGGAGAGGTGGCCGCCGCCACTGTTGTTGTTCCTCCTGGTGTCACCTTGTACCTGGGACTGAGCAGGGGCCTCACAGGATAAACACCTCCCACGGAGCCGTGCACCTGGCAGGGGGCTGGACAGCTCCCCCAGGTGCACACACCTAAGAATCAGCACAGCAGGCCCCTCCCCCAGAACACCAGCTAAGACAGGGGAAAAGCAAGTTATTGACCAAGCAGCACTGGAAAGTTCCAGGGGAAGTCAGGATTTACAGTATATAGAATCAGAGGATACTCCCCCTTGTTTTTTGTTTTCTGTTTGTTCCCCCCCCCTTTTTATTTTCCTTTTTTTTTTTTTCTCTTTTTCTCCTTTTTCCAGTACAACTTGGTTTTGGCCACTCTGCACTGAGCAAAATGACTAGAAGTAAAAACTCACCACAAAAGAAAGAATCAGAAACAGTCCTCTCTCCCACAGAGTTACAAAATTTGGATTACAATTCAGTGTCAGAAAGTCAATTCAGAAGCACAGTTATAAAGCTACTGGTGGCTCTAGAAAAAAGCATAAAGGACTCAAGAGACTTCATGACTGCAGAATTTAGATCTAATCGGGCAGAAATTAAAAATCAATTAAATGAGATGCAATCCAAACTAGAGGTCCTACCAACTAGGGTTAACGAGGTGCAAGAATGAGTGAGTGACATAGAAGACAGGTTGATGGCAAGGAAGGAAACTGAGGAGAAAAGAGAAAAACAATTAAAAGATCATGAGGATAGGTTAAGGGAAATGACAGCTTCAGAAGGAAAAATCTACATTTAATTGGGGTTCCCGAGGGTGCTGAAGGGAACAGAGGTCCAGAAACTGTATTTGAACAAATTATAGCTGAGAACTTCCCTAACTTGGGAAGGGAAACAGGCGTTCAGGTCCAGGAGATAGAGAGATCCCCCCCCCCGCCAAATCAGTAAAAACTACTCAACACCTTGACATTTAATAGTGAAACTTGTCTTCAAGATAACACTTAGCAAGTGAGCCAGTGTAGCCCTTCTCTAATTTATACATCTTGAGGGCTCTTCCAGCACCCTTAGTGTGTGGCAGACCATCAGCATTTGGCTTTTGCTATTATCTGATGCTAATCACAATCCCTGGCTCTGTCCGCATTTTGTGGAAGGTGGTATCCTTCTGAATTTGCTTTGACTTTAGTAAACTCACACCTACTTGAGTATGAGGTGGGTCTTCCTTCCAAAATGCAACTTAATAACAACCTTTGATAATTAATTACAAGATTTCTTACCATTTAATTTTTTAAAAAAATTAAATCAAAGCTTGATTTGTCACCTTCTTCAGCATTGTGTGGTTTCTGCTTTGCTGGCTCCTTTCAATTTCTAGGTTTATGTACTTGTCAGATGTGACAAGCTTATTGTCTTATTATATGTTTCAACATCCAGAAAGAATAGAGCTCAGTCTGATCTACTGATAAACTTGCTGTGAGATGGCCCTTATTCTCCCAGGGCTGGTTTGGGTTCTGTACAACTGTCCAATCACGTGCAGCAGGCCTCTCTCCTTGAGGATGTGAATCACATGATGGGAGAAGCACATTCCACACAGGGCTTCCTACTGAAAGTTCAGCTGAATTCTCCTATAAGATGTTTGTTAATGGAAAAGTCACAGAGTGAGTGTCTTATGTTTAAGTTTGGGACCCATCTGGTTAAATTTAAACACTTTCTTGCTACAAAGCGTCTCAGTTTTTAATATGCTAATACAGCTTGTGAGCTTAAGGGGACACTTAACTATACAGAATGTCCCAGGGTGCATCTTTTTTTTAATAATAAATTTATTATTTATTGGTGTTCAATTTACCAACATACAGAATAACACCCAGTGCCCCCCTCAGTGCCCGTCACCCATTCACCCCCACCCCCACCCTCCTCCCCTTCCACCACCCCTAGTTCGTTTCCCAGTCTTTATGTTCTGTCTCCCTTTCTGATATTTCCCACACATTTCTTCTCCCTTCCCTTATATTCCCTTTCAGTATTATTTATATTCCCCAAATGAATGAGAACATATAATGTTTGTCCTTCTCCAATTGACTTACTTCACTCAGCATAATACCCTCCAGTTCCATCCACGCTGAAGCAAATGGTGGGTATTTGTCATTTCTAATGGCTGAGTAATATTCCATTGTATACATAAACCACATCTTCTTTATCCATTCATCTTTCGATGGACACCGAGGCTCCTTCCACAGTTTGGCGATTGTGGACATTGCTGCTAGAAACATCGGGGTGCAGGTGTCTCGGCGTTTCATTGCATCTGTATCTTTGGGGTAAATCGCCAACAGTGCAACTGCTGGGTCATAGGGCAGATCTATTTTTAACTCTTTGAGGAACCTCCACACAGTTTTCCAGAGTGGCTGCACCATTTCACATTCCCACCAACAGTGTCAGAGGGTTCCCTTTTCTCTGCATCCTCTCCAGCATTTGTGGTTTCCTGCCTTGTTAATTTTCCCCATTCTCACTGGTGTGAGGTGGTATCTCATTGTGGTTTTGATTTGTATTTCCGTGATGGCAAGTGATGCAGAGCATTTTCTCATGTGCATGTTGGCCATGTCTATGTCTTCCTCTGTGAGATTTCTGTTCATGTCTTTTGCCCATTTCATGATTGGATTGTTTCTTTGGTGTTGAGTTTCATAAGTTCTTTATAGATCTTGGAAACTAGCCCTTTATCTGATACGTCATTTGCAAATATCTTCTCCCATTCTGTAGGTTGTCTTTTAGTTTTGTTGACTGTATCCTTTGCTGTGCAAAAGCTTCTTATCTTGATGAAGTCCCAATAGTTCATTTTTGCTTTTGTTTCTTTTGCCTTCGTGGATGTATCTTGCAAGAAGTTACTGTGGCTGAGTTCAAAAAGGGTGTTGCCTGTGTTCTCCTCTAGGATTTTGATGGAATCTTGTCTCACATTTAGATCTTTGATCCATTTTGAGTTTATCTTTGTGTATGGTGCAAGAGAGTGGTCTAGTTTCATTCTTCTGCATGTGGATGTCCAATTTTCCCAGCACCATTTATTGAAGAGACTGTCTTTCTTCCAATGGATAGTCTTTCCTCCTTTATTGAATATGCTGGGAGCCTTTCCCCTAAGATCAGGAACAAGACAGGGATGTCCACTCTCACCACCCCTATTCAACATAGTACTGGAAGTCCTAGCCTCAGCAATCAGGCAACAAAAAGACATTGAAGGCATTCGAATTGGCAAAGAAGAAGTCAAACTCTCCCTCTTGGCCGATGACATGATACTCTACATAGAAAACCCAAAAGACTCCACCCCAAGATTGCTAGACTCATACAGCAATTCAGCAGTGTGGCAGGATACAAAATCAATGCCCAGAAATCAATGGCATTTCTATACACTAACAATGAGACTGAAGAAAGAGAAATTAAGGAGTCAATCCCATTTACAATTGCACCCAAAGCATAAGATACCTAGGAATAAACCTAACCAAAGAGGTAAAGGATCTATACCCTAAAAACTACAGAACACTTCTGAAAGAAATTGAGGAAGACACAAAAAGATGGAAAAATATTCCATGCTCATGGATTGGCAGAATTAATATTGTGAAAATGTCAATGTTACCCAGGGCAATTTACACGTTTAATGCAATCCCTATCAAAATACCATGGACTGTCTTCAGAGAGTTAGAACAAATTATTTTAAGATTTGTGTGGAATCAGAAAAGACCCCGAATAGCCAGGAGAATTTTAAAAAGGAAAACCGTATCTGGGGGCATCACAATGCCAGATTTCAGGTTGTACTACAAAGCTGTGGTCATCAAGACGGTGTGGTACTGGCACAAAAGCAGACACAGAGATCAATGGAACAGAATAGAGAACCCAGAAGTGGATCAAGTGCCTTCCTTAATGCCCATCACCTAATTACCTCATCTCCCCACACCCACTTCCCCTCCAGCAACCCCTTAGTTTGTTTCCTGTAATTAAGAGTCTCTCATAGTTTGCCTCCCTCTCTTTTTGTATCTTATTTTGTCCTTCCCTTCCCTTCCACTATCTGTTTTGTTTCTTAAATTCCACAAATGAGTGAAATCATATGGTGTTTGTCTCTCTGTGACGACTTATCTCACTTAGCATAATACCCTCTATCTAGTTCCATCCACATGATTGGATGGCAAGATTTCATTCTTTTTAATGGCTGAGTAAAATTCCATTATCTATATGTATGTGTACACACACTACTGCATGCATATATATATTATATATATAATATATATTTATTATATATATATATATATATATATATATATATATATATATATATCTTGGTTCTGCCTTTGAATTATCTGGAACACTCATCCACTTCTCGTATCTCTTCCTCTCTTCCTTACAGCTGTGCCCAAAGCTCCTCTTTTTATACCCTACTTGTGGAAGTAATTGCTAGTCTACTCTTGCCCCCTTGTCCTCATTATATACACAATATTTTCAAAATGTCAATTTAAAAAATAGCTTTGCGTTGTATTAAGTACCATGCTTTGCATGAACATGACTACTCCTCATATATCTGTGCCTTGGTGCTGGTACTTCCTATGCAGAGCTCCTACCCTCACCGTATTTAGGCACCTCAGCCCAGGCCAGCCATCCCCACTCTCACACATCTCCTAACATCTCTCAATCCTGACCATGTTCCCAAGGCAGTGCTTCCAGATAGGTGCTTCTTCATGACATTGATGACAGGTGCAATTAAATAACTGTACAGAGTTGTTAAATGTTTGTGTGTCTTGCTAGAATACAAATTCAGTGAGATTTTGGGTCATGATCATGGTCACAGGAGAACTTAACATAGGGCTTTGTATATCCTGGATGGTAAGTAAATATCGCTGGAAGGAAGGAAGGAAGGAAGGAAGGAAGGAAGGAAGGAAGGAAGGAAAGAAAGAAGGCAGGAAGAAAGGAAGGAAGGAAGTGACTCTTTTAAGGAAATAGCCTAGTTCTAGCAATGATGTTTGGGATATTAGGTTCTAGGACACTAATGATTCCAAGGGTGATTTGTTGTCTTTCTTTGCCAAGGGAAGGACAGCCTTGGGCCCCTCCCCTTTCTGGTCTTCTCTCTGGGATTTTCTCAGGCATTTCCCCATATTTCCTGGGTTTCAGTTCACTCACCCAAGAAAGAAGAGGTTGAACCAGATGGTTTCTGAAGTCCTTTGTGGTGCTAGCATTTTACGATTCTATTTTTGTCAAAGCCCCTCAGGAAATAAAACTGCAGTGTAATAATGAAAATAAAAAAGAACATTCTATTTGAAAGTGCTGTAGGCAATTCCTTTTTTTATATTCCTAAGAAATGGTTCTATTTCCATCCACATGAAATTGGGCCATTCTGGCTCTCTACTTCACAAAGTCAAACTGGGTGACTTTTCTCCTTTAAGTTTCAAGAACACAATTTAGTAAGTACAAGGAATCTGATATTTTTAATATGGTTGATTTTTCATTCCTTATGTGCAAATGTTGCTTAAGTGTGGCTTGGGTTAAAATTCAGAATCAGTGAGCAAAATCGCAATGTTCAGCTTTCCAGACTTGATAGTAGATGAAGAAGGAGCATAGGAGTTTACCATTCTTCTAACAATTTCTGGGTGAAGATTGTATCTGAATTTGTTGGTGAATTCTTTAAGAAAAACTTATTAATTGCTACAGCTTTGAACATTTTGTTATATTCTGCCATAGTCTATTTTTACTTTTTAAAAATAGCTTTATTGAAATATAATTGATATACAATAAACCACAAATGTTTACACTATAAAATTTAAGTTCTAACATATTTACATCTGTGAAACTTCCCCAGTAGTTATGGTTAATACACCATCATATTTCCCCCAGACATTTCCTGCCTCTGCCCCCCCCATACTCAAAGAACTGCTAATGGGTCATGATCATGGTCAAAGGAGAACTTAACATAGGGCTTTGTATATCCTGGATGCTAAGTAAATATGGCTGGAAGGAAGGAAGGAAGGGAGGAAGGAAGGAAGGAAGGAAGGAAGGAAGGAAGGAAGGAAGGAAGAAAGGAAGGAAGGAAGTGACTCTTTTAAGGAAATAGCCTAGTTCTAGCAATGATGTTTGGAATGTTAGGTTCTAGGACACTAATGATTCCAAGGGTACTGGTGATTTGTTGTCTTTCAATAACAAAGTTTACTTTGCACTTTCTAGTTTTGTGTAAACGGAATTATACAGCATGTATTATTCATTTGCCTTGTTTCTTACACTAAACAAAATTGAGATTCATATATGTTGTCATGTGGATCATTGATTCTTCCCTTTAATTGATGAGTAGTATTACAGTCTAAGGATTTTTCACAGCTTATTATTCTTTTGAAAATTGTTATTATTTCCTGTATTTGGCTATTACAAAAAGTTGCTAAGAATATTCAGGTACAAGTTTTTGTATGGACTTATCTGTTCTTTGAATAAATACCTAAGAGTGAAATGATTGGATCATACTGTAGGTGTGTGTTTACATTTTTAAGTAATCACCAACCTGTTTCTCAAAATGGCTACATCATTTTTACATTCCCACCAGCAGTGTATAAGAATTCCCATTTCTTTTCATACCATACCATACATGTGTTATTGCCTGTTTTACTTATTACAGCCATTGAATGGGTATAAAATGCAATTTGTGTGGTTTTTTTTAGTTGTAGTAAAATACACTTAGCATAAAATTTACCAGCTTAACCATTTTTAAATGTATAGCTCAGTGACATTAAGTACATTCACATTGTTGTGCAACTATCACTGTCATGTATCTTCTGTGCTCTTCTCATTTTGCAAAACTGAAATGGTACCCCTTAAAAACCAGCTCACTATTCCCCTCCCTCAACCTCAGGAATTTCTATCTCTATTAATTTGACCACTCTAGGTGCCTCAATAAAGTGGAATCATACAACATTTGTCATTTTGTGGTTATCATTTCATGATGTGAATATATAATGTCCTCAATATTTTTAAAAAATATTTTATTTATGTATTCATGAGAGACCCAGAGAGAGAAGCAGAAACATTGGCAGAAGGAGCAGCAGGCTCCTCGTGGGGGAGCCTGATGTGGGACTCAGTCCTGGGACTCCAGGATCATGCCCTGAGCTGAAGAAAGATGCTCAACCACTGAGACACCCAGGTGTCCCAATGTCCTCAAGATTTATAGCATTGTTGTAGCATGTTTCAGAATTTCCTTATTTTTTAAGATTGAATGACATTCCATTGTATTTATATATCACATTTTGAATGATATTCCATTGTATTTATATATCACATATCACTCATCCATCAGTGGATCCTTGGGTGTCTCCACCTTTTGGGGAGTGATTATTGAATACAGGTAGTATTATTTCTCCATCTTTGTTGTTCTTTTGTTAGCATTGTTTGGGTTATTCTAAGTTATTTGCATTTCCATGTGAATTATAAAATCCGTTTGTCAACTTCTACAAAAAGCCTTGTGAGAGTTTTATTAGGATTGAGTTGAATTGATAGAAAAATTTGTAGAGAATTAATTTCCTGACCTATGAATTTTTCCAATCTCGGCCAAGGTACATCTTTTTATTTAGTCTTTTTTATTTCTCTCAGAAATATTGTGTAGTTTTTTAGTATACAAGTGTTTTATGTCTTTTATCAGGTTTATTGCAAAATATTTCATATTTTTGATGCTATTATAAAGGTTTATTTAAATTTTAATTTCTGATTGATAAAGTTATTTATTAACTGTAGTACTCCTTTTGTAGATTTCATCAAATTTATTATGTAGATGATCAAGTAAACACAATTTTACTTGTTCCTTTTCAATTTGTATTCCTTTTCCTTCTTTTTCTTGATTGGTTGCATTTACTGGATTACCTCCAGTAAAATTTTGAATAGATGTGGTGAGAGAGGATGTTGTCTTGTTCCTGATCTTTTTTTAAAAAAATATTTTATTTATTTATTTGAGAGAGAGAGAGTGAGCAAGGGAAAGAGTTAGGGCAAACAGGAGGAAGGGCAGAGGGAAAGGGAGAAGCAGACCCCACCAAGCAGGGAGCCTGATGCAGATGTTTAACTGACTGAGTCACCCAGGTGGCTGCATTGTTCCTGGTCTTACTGGGGAGTCACTTAAACATTCACCATTAAGTATGAGGTTGGCGGTGTGTGCGGGTATTTAGATGCAGTTTGTCAGTTTGAGGGATTTACCTTCTATGCTTGGTTCCTGAGAGTTTTTATTAAAAGGGCATGTTGGTCAAATGCTTCTCTGTGTCAGTTGAGATGACTCAGTATATATTTTCAGGTTGTTAATGTAGTGAATTATACTGATTTATTTTATTTTTTTTTATAAATATATTTTTTATTGTTGTTCAATTTGTCAGCATACAGAATAACACCCAGTGCTCATCCCATCAAGTGCCCACCTCAATGCCTGCCACCCAGTCACCCCCACCCCCCAGCCCACCTCTCCTTCCACCACCCCTAGTTCGTTTCCAAGACTTAGGAGTCTTTCATGTTCTGTCTCCCTTTCTGATATTTCCCTCCCATTCTGTAGGTTGTCTTTTAGTTTTGTTGACTGTATCCTTTGCTGTGCAAAAGCTTCTTATCTTGATGAAGTCGCAATAGTTCATTTTTGCTTTTGTTTCTTTTGCCTTCGTGGATGTATCTTGCAAGAAGTTACTGTGGCCGAGTTCAAAAAGGGTGTTGCCTGTGTTCTCCTCTAGGATTTTGATGGAATCTTGTCTCACATTTAGATCTCTCATCCATTTTGAGGTTATCTTTGTGTATGGTGCAAGAGAGTGGTCTAGTTTCATTCTTCTGCATGTGGGTGTCCAGTTTTCCCAGCACCATTTATTGAAGAGACTGTCTTTTTTCCAGTGGATAGTCTTTCCTCCTTTGTCGAATATTATACAGTCAACAAAACTAAAAGACAACCTACAGAATAGGAGAAGATATTTGCAAATGACGTATCAGATAAAGGGCTAGTTTCCAAGATCTATAAAGAACTTCTTAAACTCAACACCAAAAAAACAAACAATCCAATTATGAAATGGGCAAAAGACATGAACAGAAATTTCACAGAGGAAGACATAGACATGGCCAACAAGCACATGAGAAAATGCTCTGCATCACTTGCCATCAGGGAAATACAAATCAAAACCACAATGATATACTGATTTATTTTAAAATTTTAAACTATTCTTGCATCCTAGATAAATTCCACTTGGTCATGATATATTTCCTTTGAATATATTTTTGATTAGATTTGCAAAAATTTTGTTAAGAAATTTTTCCTGATTTCCTTTATTGTTTTTCTGTTTTCTAGTTCACTAATTTCTGCCCTAATCTTTGTTATCTTCTTTCTTCTGCCAAGTTTGTCTTATTTTTTTTCCTTCATCTTTTTCTGGTTTCTTAATGCAGAAGCTGATGTGATTGATTTGAGACTTTCCTAATTTAAGTGTTTTAGTGTTATAAATTTCCTCCTTAGGACTGCTTTATAGTCTGATAAATTCTGATATATTGTGTTTTCATTTTCATTCACTTCAAAGTACAGTACTTTCTATTTCTCTTTTAATTTCTTCTTTAACACAGGTTATTTGGAAATGAACTATTTAGTTATTAGACACTTGGGCATTTTCCAAGGATTTTCCTGTCATTGATATCTAATTTAATTTCATGTGGTCAGATAATATACTTTATATTCTCTTATACAAACCAGTGAGGTCTCATGGGGTCTGGCCCCTGCTGTCCAACCATATCTTCTACTATTTTTCCTCTCCTCACTCTAGTCTTTTTAAACTGTGTTTTGAACATCCTAAATCCATGGCTCCTGGAGGTCTTTGTCTCTGGGATTTTTGTCTACCATTCAGTCACACAACTGACTCCTCAGTTTTCTTAGTGTTCTGCTCAGTGTCACCTTAGCAAAAAGGCCATTTACCACTCAAATTACAATAGGAGCCCCTACACTTTCCCTGCCCTGTTTTGATCCGTAGCAATTTATACTTTTTGAAGTGCAGTACATATGTATTTGTTTGTTGTCTCTCTCCCCTAACTGGAATAAAAGGGCACTGAGAACAGGTATCCTCAAGTGCTCGCTGTTAGGCACCAAGGGTAGGAATAGAATGGAATGCTTACAGTAGGTGTTTAATACATATTGAGTGAATGAATGAATGTTGTCCACGGAGCCCCAGGGGTTGCTCTAGATTTAGCTCAGCCTGGTCCTTCTCTGTAAATGTACCCCTCTACCTCACCCATAGAATTTCCCTGACAACTACAAAGAGAATGCCTTCCATTTGGTACAATAATGAGAAATAGTCATGGTTTTTAAAGCTGCTTATAAAGAGCTTGTCTTGTTAAACAGTGTTTGGTTTTCTTAATATCCAATTGTAATACAGATCTGACCATACATGCAGCTGGTCTGTCTCTTTATCTAAAAGCCCATCTGGGTTCTTCTTAAGAAAACTATATTCCAAATGGAATTCTTTAAAGCTGCAGACTCCTTTAAAATTTTATTTATTTATTTTTTAAATCAAGTGGTTACATAGCTACATTGTGACTCAGTACTTACTGGTCTTTGTTAAATGCTTTGTAAATCCAAAGACTTACAAATTTTAAAGAAGAGCACAAAACCCTCTAACCAATCAATGTTATTTTAAATGTTGGAATCTGGGGTATCTGAGTAGTGCAGTTGGTTAAGCATCTGACTCTTGGCTTTGGCTTAGGTCAATATCTCAGCTCAGGTAGAGATCTCAGGGTCATGGGATGGAGCACCACCTTGGGCTCTGTGCTCAGCTCAGGTCTGCTTCAGCTTCTCTCTCCCTCTTCCTCTGTCCCCAGTCCAGATTGTGCTCTCTCTCACATAAGTAAATCTTTTATTTATTTATTTATTTATTTATTTATTTATTTATTTATTATAGTCACACACACACACACAGAGAGAGAGAGAGAGAGAGAGAGAGAGAGAGGCAGAGACACAGGCAGAAGGAGAAGCAGGCTCCATGCATCGGGAGCCCAACATGGGATTCGATCCCGGGTCTCCAGGATCGCGCCCTGAGTCAAAGGCAGGCACCAAACTGCTGTGCCACCCGGGGATCCCATAAATAAATCTTTTTAAAAAAATGTTGGCATTGGCATCCAGATGCACTGTTTGTGTAGTGATTACTAAAGACATCTTGAATCATCTTGAATGGGCCTACTGCTTTTTGTATGTTTATTTTGATGCCCAAAGATTTTTTTTCTTCGAATCAGTAAGACAGGATCAGAAAGACTTCCCTAATTTGAAGAGGGATAGAGAGATTACTTTACAGTCTTTCCTCCCTCACTGAGGACATCTCAGTCTTCGGTGTTCATTTCTCTGTCATAACTTCCTGCAACATAAAGGTTCTTTTAAGTCATGGTCACACAGAAAATTTTAGATAGAAGGCCAAATTGAGGATAAGGTCATATTACATTAAAAAACAAAAACATCTCTCCTACTGTCAAACTTTGTTGTACCATGGAGGAGAAAATATCACCCCAGATTGGGCATTTGTTATTGCACATGGGTCTTGGTATCAGGATGGAGCTCATCAAAGCCCCTTGTCAGCCTGTTGTGAACCGAACTGCTGGCCACAGCTTGGCCTTTCATCTTCTCCGAAGTCCTCTTCTCTGGCCTAGGCTCCCATCTCAAAAGACTTTTGCATCTTTTTTTCTTACCCAGTTAGTCATTAATTTAAACAAAACTTTTTTAAATTTTTGCTTTTTAATGCTTGCTCTGGCAATGGGGGATGTCTATAGTCCTGTCTTCCACCACTACACACCCCCAGGTCTGCACACCCCCTGTGGGCTAGCATGCCCTCCCTGTCCTTCAGTAGGCTGCCATCCTCAAGGAAACTTCCAGGCGGAGAGCTCACTCTGGCTGGCCTCCCCGCAGGGTGCCATTTCAGTCAGGCCTGGGCAAGAGAGTCAGGAACTAATCTAGCCTCTGAGTATTTCTGATGGACACCTGGGACACTCCTAGGAGAGCCCTTGTGTTCTGGTCACCCCTCAGTCTATCACTGTTGTCTCTTCATCCTACTTTTCAGCTGCTTTTTTATCAGGTTTATCATAGGCTGATTCCCTCTTATTCTGAAAAATATTTTTTTTCACTGAAGGTTAATCTCATCTTGAATATTATTACCCACTCCCAAACCAAACATAACAAATGAAACTTGAACCATTTCATTTTTGTACCAGAAACTTAAACTAAAACTTCATCATCCAAGGTGATGAAGGTGAATATTAGATTCCTTCCAAAGGGTGAGAATATTCTCAATAAGTATGAATGGTTTCTCTGTCTGGTTTCAGTTTCTGAAAGTACATAACACTCATGTCCTAGAAGAGAACCTAGATGCCCAGCTAGAAGACAGGACAATTTCAGGGGATCTCTGAGAGTTCTGATGTCCAAATACCATAGCTCTGAATTGCTGTTGATCCACATGAACTAAAGGTTGAAATTCCATCGTTAGAGTTATCCCTTAGATCAAAGCTATTCTACATTAGGGTAATATGAATAGATAAAATGAAGAGGCACACAATGTTTCACACACAGCTGATACTCAGCAAATATTTGCTGAATGACTAAAGAGAAATAATAATAGAGCTAATAATTATTGAGTGTGAAGTGGATTTTCCCCCTGGTTCCTCCTTGTGAAAGTAGGAGAATCCTCCCCATTCCCTGAGGAAAACAACCAGAGAAGGGTGTTGGGCCCTGATCAGTGGGGTCACTGGGCCCAGCACTCTGGCCCTAACACTTGAAATTAGGTCATGCAGAAGCAGGGGGAGATCGGAAACTTTGATGAGGAGTAGGGGAAGCATGGGGGATCCAGGACTGCTTTGCCTGGCATTTGCTCTTTGAGGCATTTTTTTATACAGTTTGGTACTACTAGTTGTTGCTTCCAAAGTGAGGTTAAGAAATGTCTGCAATAGAAAAAAAAATGTCTACAATAGTTGAGAAAGGGATATGATGTTGACAGATGATGCTTTTTCACATGACTCTTCTTTTAGCTCTATTAAAAATGTTGGGGGAAACTGATACTCAGGAGGATCTGCCCCACCTGGCACTATAGCAAGTGCCCAGAATGGCTACTTCCAAAAATCCCCAGACATCACAATGGCCCATTGTCAGATGAGGAAGCCGATACTCACAGTGGATAGAACTTGTTCATGGCCTTTCAGTGGCAAATGGCAGGGCTGGGATCTTCATAGCTCTGTCTGCCTCAAGTCCAAACTCTTTCTGCCACACTGTGCATCTTCCCATAGATGCTTTGGAAACACATGTATTAGTGGAAAATAATTAGTATGGATGTTCACGACTTGGTGATGTTCCAATAAATTTGATAGCAACTGTTGCCCATTCTTCAACCCAGGATGCAGATAGATGTGTGCATCAGCAGAGCACACACAATGGTCCTGTGGAACCATTGATGGCTTGGAGTATCTTTGTCCTTTCTGCCAGTACATAATCAGGTTAAGGATAGTATACAAGCAGTAAAGATTAAAGAACTCAATTAAAATACTGGAGAAGGCACAAAAAATGCATCTTTAGGGCAAGTACTGATTTTTTTTCTTAAATAGGAAAATGCAAGTGGTTTGAAGTTCATTCTACAGTGTTATAAATTTTATAAGTGAAACTCTCCTAAAGGCTATATCCCTGTCATTTCTGAAGTTCCTCTTCTAGTTTAAGCAGTGATGTATATGGAGATGTTGCTGCCAAGAGTAGCAACAAGAGCATGCAATGTTGGAGCCCTGTGGACAGTTTAACAAAGAGGCAATGCTTCCAGGCAGAGGTCTGCTTTCAGCAACCACTCTTCTCTCAGATCTGGGAAACTAGACCTGGTTCAAATTTCTAAAAGATCTCCTTGAAGGCCATGGGAAAGCAGAGAGACAGTTGTTGAAGAGATGAGACTGGTCCAGGGTGGAGTATTAGCTGAAAGACAGCAATGGTGAGGGATAGGCAGCCAACTACCTTGTGATGAATTAGTGATGTGGACAAAGGAGGGGGAAGAAGAGAACATTCAAAGAGGCTTCTGAGTTTGTAGCTTGAGAAACTGGGTCAATAGCAGTGTCATTTATTGAGACAGGAGAGCTCTAATGGTAGATAAATGACTTTAAATGGCTTGAAAGTTCAGCCAAAAATAAACACATAAGAATTTGTCCAAAACAGTTATTGTCAAAGGCTAGTCCACTCTGAAGAATGTTGTCTCTGTAAATTACGTAAAATACCACGTCAGATGAGGGCTCGGTGCTATGTGGAGCACAACAGTCTGAGGTAATGGAAATGTCTTAATTTAAACTCATTTTTCCCAGAGTGAAGTTTTTCCTAGGCACCAGTAAATCCAATGGGAGGTGGCCTTATCTTGCATTAGGTTAAAGTTCAGTCACTCTCCTGAATAAAATGAAAGGAAGCACCTCAATAGTTAACAAGCTAGAAACTAACTCCCCTGTGCAACATTTCCATCTGTTTTCCAATGCCATAGAAATGGTCTGCTCTGCTCTCTTTCTCAAAACAGTATATGAACTGCCTGAAAAAGTTGTTTTCAAGCTATATAATCTGAAAAGAATTAGCAATTGAAGAGACAAAACTACTAAAGTAGGCAGTTGTGCTGAGAACAAAGAACACATTTATGTTTTCATTGATCTTCTGAAATATGTCCTTCTGTGTGGAACTCAAGGTAAAATTGGCACTTCAAGGATGTAGGCACTTCAACAAGAATGGAGTCTTAGGACCATATTATTTATAAATGCATTTTCTACATCATCACTTGGAAGTGACAATATATATTTAAACATATCCCTGTGTATAGTTTCCTTTTAAGTTCCTGGCTCTATAGCACACTTTCTTTTACATAACATTCAGGGTGATATGGTGATGGACGCACTTTTCCTGAACTGAACCTGAACAGAATGAGGAAGAACCATGTGTAAAAGTTCACCTCTAAATTTCCAGCTCCAGAACTCACTGTTCTGGAACCCTCACATTTAGTCCCCCAGAGCTTTCTCAATCTGAGTATGGTTTCCTCATATGCCTCTTGGGTGAATGAGCTGCATGCCTTCCACATGGTGGAGCAGTGGATTCTCCTCCAGACACTTACAGGTCTGACAAGTGCAAACACCAGGAGACAGAACTACCCCAAGCTGCTGGACTCACATTCATGGAATTTCTTGGAGGAACACAGAAACTTAGGTACCTGGTACAAAGTATGTGCAGGAACTGGCTTGTGAGAGCTGATTGTTAAATTTTCAGGATTTTTGCCACCCACTTGTTAAACATAGTTGTTATTAAAAATTGAGTTATGTAAACTTAGGTTAAGTATACTAAAACAAAAGTAATAAATATTCAAAAAGCATATCTTCTAATTAGTTTACTACATTTTGCTATTTCTTTGTCCTTGAGGTTATTTATATTGTTTGATCTGTATGGTAGAAATATTATATAACAGTGCTGCAGTGATCCCTTCCCAGCTCCATGTTTAGTGACATCACATTTGTGCTTGAAATTACTCATGGTGGGAGTATTAACACCACTTATTTTTATCAGTACTCTTAGTGTATAAGGAGAATATTTTCTCTCTTGAAAAGCTTGGTGTATAAATCCTTATGCACTAAAAATCATGCTTTGTCATTTTAAAGTGCAGTACTAACTTCTAATCTAATTTCTAGTATTAAAAACATCTACCATTTTCTGAGTGGCTGCTTTGCTCCAGGCTCTGTATCAGGCACTGACCTGCATTATCTCATTTTTTACCTGTTACAATGGAAACCTGGATCCCTTCATTTAGATATTAAAGGTCCCTTCCGGGGGACCCTTGGAAGGGGAAGTGGGCGGGGGGTGGGGGGTGACTGGGTGACATGCACTGAGGGGGGTACTTAATGGGATGAGCACTGGATGCTATTCTATGTGTTGGCAAATTGAACACCAATAAAAAATAAATTTATATATATATAAAAAATAAAGGTCCCTTCCATCCATTTGCTTGCTATAAAATTCCTTTTAGTTCTCTATTTCTTTCAGACTTAACCCTCAGTCTGTATGTTAAAATGCAACAAAGCTAAAGGTCCAGAAATGGTGGTGGCCTTGTGACTCTTGCTGCACCTCCTTTGATATTGCAGTCACACCATGCTGTGCTCCTCCACTGTCCCGTGGAGGAGACCTTATGGAAAATAGCTTAGAAATGAATGGCAAGGCAGGAGATGCAGCTTCAAGCAGCGAGGGTCAAGGGAAATCTGACCTTGAGAGACTTTCACATTTGTTGAAGTTGGCATGGACCCCACCATTTCCAAGACAGGGTAGATGAAGCTACTAAGTCAATACTTCAAACAATTGGCCATATTTTGTTTATGTTTCTGGTATTTAAACATGGCAGCAATAGCCCCATTCTTGAATCAGCATGGAGATGAGGAAAATGTGTGGAATTCTAAATTGTTTTCTTAACCTACAAAAGGATAGGTGCTGTCAGTGCAACTAGAGCATGAAGAATGGTATGTCTGCTCAGCAAAGGAGATTGGTTTTGTGATTCCCTCTCAACACCAAATGGGTACATGAGGCTGGGCAGGGTGTAACTATAGTACTTTCTTTGGATTCTGTGTAAATAAGTGGTTGTTAGGCTGTTCTGTGTGAGTTTCAGATGTCCCAGCACAGCATGCCCAGGGCATCCCAAGGGTGGGCCAACCCTGGCCAGCAGAGACTGCTTTGTGAGCAAGGGTGGTTTCCTGGAAGCTGATGGAGGTTTAACCAGTACTTGCTGACACATACAGGGATGGGAAGTTGTCCTTTTATCTCCACTTTCATTAATACTGAATGAAAAAGGGAGCTCTCCTGTTATATTGGTGTACACAAGCATCAAGTCTAAGGTGCCAGCGTGTGTTCTGGGTAGAGCTATCTAGTTGTCAGGATGCTGAGGCAAATCTGCTCTCTTAACCAGCTACACTCCAAAGCAGATGGTTTCCCATAGGAAGAATATAGTTTGGAGATCATGTTATCCAATATAAAACAAGTCATAGTTCATATGTCATAGGTTGAAGATAACAAAAGTGTAAGCTTCTATAGGAATTTAAGGTAGTAAAAGGGGAAAAAAAGGCAGAATGCATGTGCCCCAGAGAGAGGCAGCTGGTGTGGACCTCCCCACAGCACCCTCTGGTTTGGTAATTGCCCAGGACCTGTCCTGAGGCAGGCTGTCATCATAGCAGTGGCCTCTGCTCAAACACAATGCCCGTGGTCCACACTGCGACTCAGGATGGCGGCTGGCCATGCCTCTAAAAGGTGACCAGCCACCTGGTGTCTTTCTGGTTTTCAGAGGGTTCCCAGTGCAGAGCTTCTGTGTCCAGGGGGGCATGAGTTCTCTGAGCTTTCCGCACACGTGGCTTTTGTTCCTCCTCCTGCAAGCAGGCTTTTTTGAAGGTCTGACCTACTAAGCAAAGATCTTCCTTCCTTGGGGAGGAATTTCTCTAGAAAACTAGCAGAGTCCTGGCCCCCAGAACCCCCTTATTTTATTGATGAATCCCCAAGGCCCACCTGATATACTTGTATGTGACTAACCTTCAGCTTTCATGGCCACTTCTGAGTTCTTTTTCCAGGAACTCTCCAGCCCCACAAAACCAATGAAAGAAAATGGGCATGGAAGGCATGTGGGAGGCCCAGACTGAGGGTACTTCCCCAGCTCACTCACCCATGGCCTTTTCAGCTCTACTAGAAAGCCCGGTTCCATGATAAGTAGTAAGCACACACTGCCCCTTTCACCTGCCCCTTTAGTATTTAGAAGGACAACAGATGTATATTATTCAATGTTGTATATATTTCTGGGAGTTTAAGCCAAGGCTTTCTGTTGCTTTTTCTGGATGCATATAGTGTAATCATATAATCCATTGAGCTCAGAGGCACAGCCCTGCTGGGAGCTGTGGCCCTGACTAGGCTTTTCCTTGACATTGTTTTCAATAATGACATTGACTGAATCATTAGATAATGATATGAACTCAAAAAAACACATCTGGCACATAGTAGGCATTATGCGAGAAATGTGTAATTCTTAGAGCTGGAACACTGAGAATCAAAGGTCAGATAATCCGCACAAACAAGAGGCTTATCTCATGCTTGTTTTGCTTCCTGCTACCCTCCTCAAGGCACTCATAGACAGCCCTAAGAGAAACAGTGCATGGAAAGGGAGTATAATCACACCTCAATGATGGAGCCTCATCCTTGCCAGGTCCCTCTCTCTCTACATTCAGTGTATTCCACAGACCCACCATGTATGGTGTGGGGTGCCAGAAGGGCTTACTCACCAAGTGTGTGGCAGTGATGAAATGTGGCAGTGTTTCTTCTTTCTTGAGTGCTGCAGAGGGTATCAGAGCCTATGGGTGGGTACATCCACTCATGCAGCCCACGAGAGCCCTTTCAACAATAATGCCACAGTCTATAAGAAAGGATACACAAAGGATGAGGCTCTCTTAGAATGAGCCAGAACTTCTGCTATGTAGGGTTGCCTCTCAGGGTTGCCTCTACAGACCCGTCCATCCTGTAAAATGATGTAGAAATGTACAGATTCAGCTATTCCTGTTCTTACCACCTTTGATTTCAGGATGCTGTGCTTCAGTGAAACTTGTCTGTTCTGGAGCATTTCAGGGTCTTCCTTTCCTGGAGGTGTAACAGTCACTGCTGAGTTGAAGGTGTATCTGTGTAGTGAAACCATCTCGTCCACTATGGAGGAACTCTACTGGTGTCAGAATCACAGGAACAGGAAGATCTGAGGGAATGTTTTGCTGAAAAGTGAGATGGGAACATGGGGAGGACTTTTTCACAGTGTAGGCACAGAGTTCTGCCTCCACACCAAATCTGCTAACTTGACTGTGTTCCTGGCTTTCCATCTTTTTATGTAGTTCTTCTTTCCCAGGACACAGAGGACTGACAGGTTACAGTAAACCATGAAAGCTCTTTGAGTGAATGAACAAATGAGTTAATGAGCACATGAGCATGAAGGACTGAATGATACAGTATCTGAGGTGATTTCCTGCTCTCAAATTCTATGATTCTATGCATGGAAGAATTAAAGCAAGGACTCATAACAAATCTTCATAGCTAAATAAAAATCTCATAAAAGTTATTTCAGTAAAAAAGCAGCAATTGAATTGGGATTTTATTTTTAAAACCAAATCTTGACCATCTTGACAGGAGAAAATCTCCAGCTAAGATTCATCTGCAATTATTTTTTTTTAAATGATGGAAAACTGTTTTCACATTATTTTTTTTTTTTTGCTAGGTCAGCTCATCGTTCTTACTAGTTGGGCATTGTAAACATCCCTGGTATAGATAACATTGTCGTTGTCAGATTTTAGCAGTAGTTTACTGAACACTCATAAGATATCACATAGATAATTTGCTATTAGCTTTATACTTTCAAAACCTGGCTGAGTTATACACAGTCTTAAATTTTTGGTCCCATTGGAAGAATGGTTCCACATTACAGGATGCCAGCTTTGAGTATCAGAGCCCACTGATCTGTGCTATATTAGTCAGTCCATTAGTTCTATCATGGTTCAGAGCCCACTGATCTGTGCTATATTAGTCAGTCCATTAGTTCTATCATGGTTCTGCTTCACTCAAAGCTGGTTAGATAAGAGATAAAGCAGCATTGTCAGTGATTATAAGAATGAGATTTACAGTTTTGTAAATAGTCCTGGGGAGCTGTCAGACCTGCAGATACCAGGACTGCCAAATGCCCTGGAAGCTCCTCCTGACACCAGTGCACTCAGCCAAAGAGCCACCTGGGACTTCAGTGTGAACATAAGCCAGCACAGGGCACCTCTCTTCTGCTCTGCCATCCTCTCCAGCCTTTAGTCGGCAGAGCAGACTCTACTCCTCTTCTGAATTTAGAGGAACCCAGCCAAGTTTTATTGGGCCACTGGAGATTCAGAAATAAATTAGTTTCTTTCCTTGGTGTACAGGGACTTGCACTATAATAAAGAAAGACAGGTAGACTCCAGTGTGATTACATACCAGCGTACAATAGAGATCTGCAGAGTTCAATGAGTTTGGACAAATATATATAGTCATGTAACTACCATCTTAGTTGAGACAATATTTCTCCCCAAGGTTCCCTGGCACCCCTTTATTTTCTTTTTTTAAATAAATTTATTTGTTATTGGTGTTCAATTTGCCAACATATAGAATAACACCCAGTGCTCATCCCGTCAAGTGCCCACCTCAGTGCCCATCACCCACTCACCCCCACCCCCGCCCACCTCCCCTTCCACCACCCCTAGTTCGTTTCCCAGAGTTAGGAGTCTTTCATATTCTGTCTCCCTTTGTGATATTTTCCACTCATTTTTTCTCCTTTCCCCTTTATTCCCTTTCCTATTTTTTATATTCCCCAAATGAATGAGACCATATAATGTTTGTCCTTCTCCGATTGACTTATTTCACTCAGCATAATACCCTCCAGTTCCATCCACGTCAAGGCAAATGGTGGGTATTTGTCATTTCTAATGGGGGACAATGGAATATTACCCCTTTATTTTCAATTCCTTCTCCCCTCTACTGGTAAGAACTCATCTGATTTCTGTCCCCATAGTGTTTCATTGTTTTGAGTTTTTGTTTTTGCTTGTTTCAGCTTAGAAGTATAAACATTTTTTAAATATTTATTTTAGAGTTGTTTTAGGTTCACATCAAAATTGAGAGGAATGTCTTCACTCAAGCACAGCTTCCCCCATTATTAAAACCCCTCACCAGAGCAGTGCATTTGTTATATTGATGAACCTGCATTGATACATCATTATCACCCAAAGTTCATAGTCTACCTTAAGGGCTACTCTTGTTATTGTACATTGTATGAGTTTAGACAAATTTATGTGTCATATGTCCATCATTATATTATAGTATTAGACAGAGTATTTTTCACTGCCCTAAAAAATCTCTATCATTGCCTCACCCCAATCCCTGGCAACAACCGATCTTTTTACTGTGCATAGTGTTCCTTTTCCCAGAATGTACTATAGTAGGAATCACACAGCATGCAGCTTTTTCAGTTTGGCTTCTTTCATTTGTAATAAGCATTTAAGTTTCTTCCATGTCTTTTCATGGCTTGATAGCTCATTTCTTTTTAACACTGAATAATATTACATTGTCTGGAGGTACCACAGCTTGTTTAGCCATTCACCTACTGAGAGACATCTTCCAGGTTTTGACAAGTATGAATAAAGCTGCTGTAAACATCCATGTGCACATTTTTGTGTGGATGTAAGTTTTCAGTTCCTTTGGGTAAATAACCAAGGAGGGCAATGGCTAGATTTTATGGTAACAGTATGTCTGGCTTTGTAAGAAGTTGCTAAACTATCTTTCAAAGTGGCTGCACTGTTTTGCATTTCCACCAACAGTGAATGAGAGTTTCTGTTGTTCCACACCCTCACCAGCATTTGGTGTTGTCATGTGTTGGATTTTAGTCGAACAGGTGTGTAGTGGTATGTCATATTTGCTTTAATTTGCATTTCCCTAATGACATCTGATGTGGAGCATAGTTTTATATGCTTATTTGCCATCTGCATATCTTCTTTGGTGAGGTGTTGCACCTCACAATTTTACTTTTTTCAGAATCTTAAAGAAATGGAATCTAGATCCTTCACTTCACATAATGCTTTTGAGATTCAACCATGTTCTTGCACTTATCAGTAGTTAAGTGTCTTTTAACTACTGAGTAGTAGTCCATTACATAGATGTACAGTTAGCTCAGAGGTGTTTCTGTGCATGTATGTTTTCATTTCTCTTGGAAAAATACTTAGCAATAGAATTGCATGGCCATGTGGTTTGCATACATTTAACTTTTTGGAATTGCTATATAATTTTGAATTCTGCCATTAATATATGAGAGTCCTAAATAGATTTGATTTTTAGCCATTCTGACATATGTGTAGTGGTAGGTGATTTGAATTTACATTTCACTAATGATTAATGATGTTGAACATGTTTTTTATCTGTTTATGTTCTTTGGTGAAGTATCTATTAAGATACTTTTAAAAATTGGATTATTTTCCTATTGTTAAGTTTTGAGAGGTTTTTATATTCTTAAGATGCAAGTTATTTTTCACATATGTGACATGCTAAATTTTCTTATCTTTTCATTTTCATAGTAGCATCTTTCCCAGACAAAAGTTTTAAATTCTGATAAAGTCCAATTTATGAATTTTTTTTTGTGGGTCATGCTTTTTGTGTTATATCTTAAAAATCTCTGCTTAGCACAAGGTCACAGATTTTTTTCTCTTAGATGTCCTTCAATAAGTTTTACATTTTATCTCTGGGCCTATGATCCATTTTGAGTTTGTTTTTGTGTATGGTATGATGAATGAGTAAATATTCATTTTTGTGACATATACAGCATCATTTTATTGAAAACACAATAATTTTTACACTAAGTCACTTTGGCACTTTTGCTAAAAATAAAACAAAAAAGACTATCCGTACATTTAATATGTGATCCAAGAAATATGACAGCCAGAGTAGGTTTTGATAAGCTTCTATGTATATTTTAAGGAACCACCATACTATTTTACATAACAACTGCACTGTTCATTTTACATTCCCACCTACAGTGCATAAAGGTTCCAATTTCTTTACATCCTTGCCAGCACTTGCTATTTTCTTGTTGCTAATTTATTTATTTTTGATAGTGATCATCTTTATACATGTGAGGTGATTGTCTTGTGATTTTGATTTACATTTCAATGATTATTGATGATGTTGAGCATCATTTTATTTTATTTTTTTTTGAGCATCATTTTATATGCTTGTTGGCCATTCATATATTTTCTTTGGAAAAATGTCTAAGTTTTTAGTGTATTCTTAAATATGGGTGTTTGTCTTTTTGTTGTTAGTTTGTAGTAGTTATTTATATTCTGTATATTCATCCTTGATCAGATATATGGTTAGAAGATATTTTCTGTTCTGTAGTTTGTCCATTTTTGCTTTTGTTACCTGTGCTTTTGATGTCATTTGCAATAAATGATTACAAAACCTAACATCATAAAGTTTTTTCCCTGCTTTTTTTTTCTAGGAGTTATATAGTTTTAGGTCTTACATATAAGTCTTTAATTTGATATAACTTTTGTATATGGTGTGAAGGGTCCAAATTCGTTCCTTTGCAATTGGATGTCTAGTTTTCTAAGCACCATTTGTTGAAGAGACTATCCTTTCCCCATTATGTAGCCTTTGGACTATTTCCAAAGATCATTTGATCAGAGGCTTATTTTTGGTCTCTTTATTCTTTAGTCTATTCATTGGTCTATATGTCTGTCTTTATGCCAATGCCAACATTGTTTTGATTAATTACTGTGGCTTTGTAGTATGTCTTAAAATCAAGATGTGTTAGTCCTTTTTCTTTTCTTTCTCAAAATTATTTTGGCTCTGAGATTCCATATGAATTTCAGGGTATTTTTTCCTATTTTAAAAAAAAATGCCATTAGGCTTTTGATAGAGATTGCATTGAATTTGTAGACCACTTTTGGTAGTCTGGACATTTTCACAACATTAATTGTAGCCCAGGAACACCAGATTTCTTTCCACTTATTTGTATCTTCTTTATTTCCACATTATTTTGTAGTTTTCTGTGTACAAATCTTTCACCTTCTTGGATAAGTGTATTTCTTCTGATGCTATTGTAAGTGAAATTGGGGAATTGATTTCATAATTTCCTTTCCTGATTGCTCATTAATAGTGTATAGAAATGCAAGTGATTTTTTTTTATATAGTACAAAGTTAGGGATCTTTATTCAGACAGTAAAGCACAGCAAAGTGGGAGGACTATGCTGTCTCCATGACAACAGAAAGTCTCCACTAAATGTAAGGGCCATAAATATAAGGCCCTTGGCTTTTATCAGGCAGACTCTTGCTGGTTCAGGAGAAACGTATTTTAACTTGATGAGAACAAAACTAGGCAGCCTGGCTATAGTGTAGAAGGGTGGCTGGCTGTTTGGTCAGTTCTTCTGGAAGTGCTTAGTGAGTATGTCCAGCAGCTCCTGCTTCTTCAACCCGCCCTTCAGCCCATACACCCTGCAGGCTTCCTTCAGCATGGGCACAGTGAGCTTACCCAGTGTGCCCTTGTTGACATGGGCCCTTAGCTCCTCTTCAGATAACTCCATCTTGGGCCTTTTGCTTCCACCTTCATCATCTTGTTTCTGCTTGGGAGCTTTTCCTTCAGGACTGTAATCTGGTGGGTAGACAAGCTCCTTAAACTCATTCACCAGGGAGCCGTCTTTTATCTATTGCTTCAATCTTAGGCAGTGTCAGATCCTCCACCTGCTCGGGGTCCGTCAAATCCAAAGCCAACACCTCCAGGTTCCTGAAGTGTTGCTGCAGCACTGGGTTCTCAAAGCTGTCACTTCTGTATTGAATCAGAGCTTCTGAACAATAGCCTTCATCTTGTCTATCTGCTCTGGGTTCACCATGACTTTTTCAGTAATGGGCACCTTGCGTTTATTGTCAGCATGGGGTAAGAAGACAAGCTGAAAGCCTGGGGGTGTCACATGAATTTTCTGGTCATCCAGCTCCTCTTCTTATGGCAACAAGGCCACAAAATAAGGAGGGATGTTCCGACGGGGTGTGGGGGGATGTATCTGCACACTGCCCTGACCTTATCCAGACACTTGGTGAGCAGAGCAATAAACAGGGTTGAGCTCCCATTCACCAACTACTCTTCAGGGTACACGAACAGGGAGGGCCTCAGGTAATGGTGCTTCTTCAGCATTATCAAGGGCTTGAAACTGTTGAGAATCAAACCTGATTCATCAAAGCGTTTCAGCCCTTCCGTTTCCTCTTTCTCTAGTACAATCTGACGATTCCCATAGTTCTGAGACCTCTTGGTGTCACTAGGCAGAAGCAAACTGCCCGTATTTACATTAAATGTCCGGGTTTTGGATTTCACTGGTTCATTGGTCTCCTGGTAAAGCCTCACTGGAGGAGGTCTGACAGCCTTCTGGACCATATTATAAATGCCGACAGTGAGTGCAGTATCTTTGCTGAGCTTAAGCTTCAACCTGCAGAGAACACGCTTCCGGGTCTCCTTGGCATGAACCTTCCTCAACAGGTCTTCTAGCTTGCTCAGTTTGTCAAAGTGAACCCCTAGGTCCTCATCCTCTGCTATGATGATGATATCTCGGTAGAATAAGGATATGTCAAAGCCCCCACATTTCTTCAAGTGCATCAAATCCAAGAAGATACCTGTGTCATGGAGATCCCCAGCTTTGATCCTCGCCCTGCTAGCTTTGGCACTGTCATTGCCATGGGGGTCATCTTCATTGGTGAACATCATGATCCTCTTATGGCTTATCTTGACCTGGACATCGCTAAAGAGGTTGGCACAGACACAGCACTTCACTTAGTGAGTAGTCAGATCCATGGCCAATTAGGTCTTGGAAATGTTTCCCCGCCTCCCCCTTAAACTGGTCAAGCTCAAGCACTCGTTTAGCACCTGGATTATCCATCTCCTGTAAGATGTAAATATTTTTGAAATTCACTGAATTTCTATCCTTCTCAGTACCATGGAACACCACTGCCAAGAGATCTTGATTACTGCTTATGATCTTACTGGTATACACACTCTGGGTACACTGGATGCTTATGTCAAAAGGAGTCAGTTCAACTTCACCCTGAGATTCAAACATGGCCCTAGAACCATCAACCAAAAAAAATCAAACTATCTCTTCCTGAATATGTATATTCTCCACTGGCTTCAAGGCCCTCTTCTTGCTCTTCTTCTTCATTGCTCTCGTTTTTTAAATAAGACTCCCAGCCTGACATATTGTTTATTGCTCACTGAGGCACAAGGAAGAGATAAATTTCTGCAAGCGACTTTCGCATGTGGATTTTGTATCCTGCAACTTTCCTGAATTCATTTATTAATTCTAACAGGTGTGTGTGTGTGTGTGTGTGTGTGTGTGTGTGTGTGTGAGTGTAGACTTGTAGACTTTAGAGTTCTTTATGTATACAATTATGTCATCATGATAATCATGACATCATCCTGAACAGAGATAATTTCACTTCTTGCTTTCCAACTTAGATGCCTTTTATTCCTTTTCTTGCATAATTACTTTGTCTAGGAGGAATTCTAGTACTATGTTGAATATAAGTGCTTAAAGAAAGGATCTTTGTTTGATTCCTGATCTTAAAGGGAAAGTCTTTAGTTTTTCAGCATTGATTATGATGTTAACTGTGGACTTCTTATATATGGCCATTATTATGCTGAGGTAATTTTCTTCTATTCTTAATCAGTTGAAAATCTTTATCATGAAAGAGTATTGAATTTTGTCAAATGCTTTTTCTGCATCAGCTGAGATGATAGTGTTTTTTCCCCTCTATTCTATTAATGTAGTATATTACATTGATTATAATGTAATTTTTGTATACTAAACAATCCTTACATTCCAGGAATAAATCCCATTAGTTATGGTGTAAAATGCTATTACTGTGTTGCTGAATTTGGTTTGCTAACATTTTATGGAGAATTTTTGTATCAATATTTACCAGGGCTAATTGGTCTCCTGTTTTCTTTTCTTGTAATATTTTCATTTGATTTTGGTATCAGGTTAATTCTGGGCCTCCCAAAGTTGGTTTGGTAATGTTCCCTCTTCTTCAATTTTTTTTTTTTTTGGAAGAGTTGACCAGTATTGATGTTAATTCTTCCTTAAATGTTCAGTAGAATTCTCCAGCAAAACCATCAGGCCAAGGGCTTTGTTGGAAGGTTTTTGATTAATGATTCAATCTACTTTCTAGTGATAGATCTCTTCAATTTTTGTCTTCATTATTTAGTCTTTAGATTGTATGTTTATATAAATTTAATCAGTTTTTCTAGGTTATCTAATTTGTTGGTTTATAAATATCTTTGGTAGTTTCTTATCCTTTTAATTATTGTAGGATCGATTTTAATGTGTCGTCTTTCATTTCTGATCTTTAAAATTTGAATCTTCTCTCTTTTTAATCTTACTTTTTGATATATTCCTTTATTGGACTTCAATTTGCCAACATATAGTATAACACCCAGTGCTCATCCAATCAAGTACCCTCCTCACTACCCATCACCCAGTTACTTCAACCCCCACCCAAATCCCCTTTTGCAACCTTTTGTTCATTTCCCAGAGTTAGGAGTCTCTCATGGTTTGCTCTAATTTTTCCCAATCAGCTCCCCTCCTTTCCCTTAAAATCCCTTCAGCTATTTCTTATATTCCCCGTATGAATGAAACCATATAATGTATGTCCTTCTCTGATTGACTTACTTCACTCAGCATAATACCTTCCAGTTCCATCCACGTTGAAGCAAATGATGTGTATTCATCATTTCTAATGGCTGAGTAATATTCCATTGTGTGTGTGTGTGTGTGTGTGTGTGTGTGTGTGTATTCATTTATCTTTTGATGGACACCGAGACTCCTTCCACAGTTTGGCTATTGTGGACATTGCAGCTATAAACATTGGGGTGCAGGTGTCTCGGCTCTTCACTGCATCTGTATCTTTGGACTAAATCCCCAGTAGTGCAATTTCTGGGTTGTAGGGCAGTATTTTTAACTCTGAGGAACCTCCACACAGTTTTCCAGAGTGGCTGCACCAGTTCACATTCCCACCAACAGTGCAAGAGGGTTCCCCTTTCTCCACATCCTCTCCAACATTTGTTAATTCCTGTCTTGTGAATTTTCCCCATTCTCACTGGTGTGAGGTGGTATCTCATTATGGTTTTGGTTTGTATTTCCCTGATGGCAAGGGATGCGGAGCATTTTCTCATGTACTTGTTGACCATGTGTATGTCTTCCTCAGTGAAATTTCTGTTCATGTCTTTTGCCCATTTCATGATTGGATTGTTTGGTTCTTTGCTGTTGAGTTTAATAAGTTCTTTATAGATCTTGGATACTAGCCATTTATCTTATAGGTCATTTGCAAATATCTTCTCCCATTCTGTAGGTTGCCTTTTAGTTTGGTTGACTGTTTCTTTTGCTGTGCAGAAACTTTTTACCTTGATGAAGTCCCAATAGTTCATTTTTGCTTTTGTTTCCCTTGCCTTCATAGATGTATCTTGCAAGAAGTTGCTGTGGCCAAGTTCAAAAAGGGTGTTGCCTGTGTTCTCCTCTAGGATTTTGATGGATTGTTGTCTCACATTTAGATCTTTCACCCATTATGAGTTTATCTTTGTGTCTGGTGTAAGAGAATGGTCCAGTTTCATTCTTCTGCATGTGGATGTCCAATTTTCCCAGCACCATTTTTTGAAGAGACTGTCCTTTCTCCAGTGGATAGTCTTTCTTGCTTTGTCAAATATTAGTTGACCATAGAGTTGAGGGGCCATTTCTGGGTTCTCTATGCTGTTCCACTGATCTATGGATTCATTTTTTGTGCCAGTACCATACTGTCTTGATGATCACAGCTCTGTAATACAACTTGAAGTCTGGATTTGTGATGCCCCTGGCTCTGGTTTTCTTTTTCAATATTCCCCTGGCTATTCGGGGTCTTTTCTGATTCCACACAAATCTTAAGATGATTTGTTCCAACTCTCTGAAGAAAGTCCATGGTATTTTGATAGGGATTGCATTGAACATGTAAATTGCCCTGGGTAACATTGACATTTTCACAGTATTAACTCTTCCAATCCATGAGCATGGAATATTTTTCCATCTCTTTGTGTCTTCCTCAATTTCTTTCAGAAGTGTTCTGTAGTTTTTAGGGTACAGATCCTTTACCTCGTTGGTTAGCTTTATTCCTAAGTATCTTATGCTTTTAGGTGCAATTGTAAATGGGATTGACTCCTTAATTTCTCTTTCTTCAGTTTCATTATTAAGTGTTTAGAAATGCCACTGATTTCTGGGCATTGATTTTGTGTCCAGCCACATTGCCAAATTGCTGTATGAGTTCTAGCAATCTTGGTGTGGAGTCTTTTGGGTTTTCTATGTATCATGTCATCTGTGAAGAGGGAGAATTTGACTTCATGTTTGCTAATTTGAATGCCTTTTATTTCTTTTCGTTTCCTGATTGCTGAGGCTAGGACTTCCAGTACTATGTTGAATAGCAGTGGTAAGAGTGGACATCCCTGTCGTGTTTCTGATCTTAGGGGAAAGGCTCTCAGTTTTTCCCCATTGAAAATGGAACTGTGGACTGATCTATTTTTAATCTTAGTTGAGCTAAGGGTTGTCAGTTCTGTTGATCTTGTAAAAAGTTTGCTCTTAGTTTTATTGATTTTTTTCTTTTTTTTTTCTCTGTTTCTCTTTTCTGTTTTTTTTTGTCTTTGTTTTTCTCTTTATTTCATTTGTTTGTGATTTAATTTTATTATTTTCTTCTTTCTGCTATTTATGTTTGTTCTTCTTTTTTCTAGTTCCATGAGGTGTAAAATCTATTTGTTAATTTAAGATCTTTGTTCTATTTTAATGTACTTTAAACTGCCTTCTTAGTGCTTTTATTACATCCCATAAGTTTTGGTGTATTGCATTTTCATATTCATTGTTTTAACACATTTTCTTTTTTTGTGTGTGTAGCCAGCCACATTTTTAAAAATTGTAGTCTAAGTAATATACAATGTTATGTTAGCTTCAGATGTACAACATACTGATTCAGCAATTCTATACATTTCTCTGCTCATCAAGATAAGTATACTCTTGATCCTTTTATCTATTTTACCCTTCCTCCCACCCATATTCCCTCTGGCAACTATCTGTTCTCTCTATTTAAGAGTCTGTTTATTCTTTTATCTCTTTTTTCTTTGTATGTTTTGTTTCTTAAATTCCACATGAGTGAAATCATATATTTGTCTGACTTTCTCTGACTGACTTACTTCACTTAATGTTATATACATTCCAGTTCCATCCATGTTGTTGCAATTGGCAAGATTTCATTCTTTATTACCGCTGAATAATACTCCATTGTATATATGTACCAACTCTTCTTTATCCATTTATCTATGGATAGCCATATCTTGGCTATTATAAATAATATAGCAATAAACATAAAAATAAAGACATATGTGCATATGTCTTTTTGAATTAGTGTTTTCATTTTTAGGGGGTGAACACCCAGTAGTGGAATTACTGGATCATATGGTATTTCTATTTTTAATTATTTGAGGAGCCTCCATACTATTTTCTACAGTGACTACACCAATTTGCATTCCAACCAACAGTGAACAAGGGTTAATTTTTCACCACATATTAGCAAACACTTATTTCTTCTGTTTTTTATTTTAGCCATTCTGACAAGTGTAAGGTATATATCATTGTAGTTTTAATTTGCATTTCTCTAATCATTTGTGATGTTGAGCATCTTTTCTTATGTCTGTTGGCCATCTGAATGTTTTCTTTGGAATAATGTCTATTCAGGTCCTCTGCCCATTTTTTAACAAATGATGCTGGGAAAACTGGATAGTAACATGCAACACTGGGCCACTTTCTTATGCCACACACAAAAATAAACCCTAAGTGAATTAAAGATGTAATATGAGATCTGAAATTATAAAACTTCTAGAAGAAAACATAGGCAGTAATTTCTTTGACATTAAGTATAGAAATATTTTTCTAGATATGTCTCCTCAGGCAAGCGAAACAAATGCAAAATTACTCTATTGGGGGCACCTGGATGACTCAGTGATTAAGCGTCTGCCTTTGGCTCAGGTCCTGATCTCGGAGTCGTGGGGTGGGATAGAGTCCCGCATCATGCTCCCTTCAGGGAACCTGCTTCTCACTCTGCCTGTTTCTGCCTCTCCTTGTGTGTCTCAAATGAATGAATGAATGAATGAATGAATGAATGAATGAATAAAATCTTTTTTTAAAAATTACTCTATTTTAACTACATCAAAATCAAGCTGAGTAGGGGAAGATACTTGCAAATATATTTGCCGAGGGGTGAATATAGAGAATATATAAAGAACTTACATAATTCAACACCAAAAAATAAATAATTTGATTTAAAAGTATCAGTGCATTTTCTAATTTTCCCTGTTATTTCTTTTTTGACCTGTTGGTTGTTCAAGAATATGTTGTTAATTTTCATATGCTTATGTATTTCTATGCTATTGATATTTCATTTCATTCTATTGTAGTCAGAAAAAATCTTTGATATTATCCAATGTCTTCTTAAATTTTTAAGACTTGTGACCTAACATGTGATCTCTCCTGGAGAATGTTCCATGTCACTTGAGAATGATGTCTATTCTCCTTTTATTGGGCAAAGTGTTCTGCATATATCTATTAGGTACAATTGGTCAGTAGTGTTAAGTCCTCTCTTTCCTTATTGCTCTTCTGTGTGGTTGATCTATTACTAAAAATGAGATATTGAAATATCCTATCATTATGTTGTTACTTTTATTTCTCCCTTTAATTTTGTCAATGTTTACTTCATATATTAGGGTGCTCTGCTGTTAAGTGCATATATAATTGTTACATTTTCTTGGCTAATTGATCTTATAGCATTTTACAGTGTTCTTATTTGTTTTGACAGTTTTTCAGCCTAAAATATTTTTAAAATTGAAGTGAAATAAAAGTTAACCATTTTAAAGTATACAATTGAGCAGCTTTAAGTACATTCATGATATTGTACAAGCATTAACTCTAATTCCAAAATATTTTCATCATCCCAAAATAAAACCTCATTCTCTTCAAGCATCTGTTCCCCATTTCCCTATTCTCCAAGCCTCTGGCAATCACTAATTTACATTGTCTCTATAGATTTAGGATGTAGGATTCTAGACATTTCCTATGAACAGAATCATACAACATGTGACCTCTTATGTCTGACTTCTTTCACTTAGTGTAATGTTTTTGAGGTGCATCCACATTATACCATATATCAGTACCTCACTTCTTTTTTATGACACATATTCCGCTGTATGTATGTACACAGTTTGTTTATTCATTCATCTATCTATGGACCCTTGTTTCTACAATTTTACTACTGTGAATAATGCTGCTGTAAATATTAGTGTACAAGTATCTGTTCAAGTTTGTGCTTTCAGTTCTTTTGGGTATATGCTCAGAAGTAGAATTACTGGATCATTTGGTAATTCTATATTTAGTTTTTGAAGATCTGTCATTGTTATCTATAGTGGCTGTACAATATTACATTCTCCCTAGTAGCATTCAAAGGTCCCAATTTCTCTATATCCTCTCTAATACTACATCTTTTTTTTTAAATATAAGAGAATATACATAATGAGTGTGAAGTGGTATCTCGTTGTTTTGATTTGCACTTCTCTAATAATGAGTCATGTTGAATATCTTTACATATGTTTATTGGCCATTTGTATGTATTCTGGGACCAAATGTTCATTCAAGTCCTTTGCCCGTATTGTATTAGAGGTGTTCATCGTTTCTTCGTGGAGCTGTAGGAATTTTTTATATATTTTGGTTATTAATCTCTTATGAGATATATGACTTACAAATATTTTTTTCCAATCCACAGGTTGCCTTTCACTCTATTCATTGTGCCATTTGATGCACAGGCATTTTAAATTTTGAAGAAGTCTTATTTGTTTATTTTTTTCTTTGTTGCCTATGCTTTCGGGGTCATATCTAAGAAACTATTGCCAAGTCCAGTTACTCCCAATGTTTTGTTTTGTTTTTTTTTCTAATTGGCTTATATTTTTAGATCATATATTTAGGCCTCTATTCCACTTTTGGTTAATTTTTAGTATATGGTGTAAGGTATTCTTTTGCATGAGAATATCCAGTTTATTCAACATCATGTTGTTAAAAGATTTTTATTTTCCCACTCAATGGTCTTCATGCCTTTGCTGAAATCATTTGACCATATATGTAAGGGTTTATTTCTGGGTTCTGTTTCTTTATATACTTTGTGATCTGAAAATTGAATATGTGAGAAGACAGCCACCTCTCCTAGGGTTTGTTGACTGACTCCATGCCAGGATAAACCTTCACTAATCAGTCTGACTTGGAGGCTTACTGTCTTCTAAGGCCATTCTGGGCATGCATCACCCCCTGGTTCTGTGTGTATGCTTTTTAAAAATTCTCCCCAACAGAAGGCCACTTTGAAATGCTTCGACTCCCTTGGAGTCTCACCTTTGCTTTTTCTTGGGTCCTAAGCTGTTCAGTTGTATTCCTCTATCAGTAATCTCTTATCCCATGTGTCTTAGAGTCTGTAGTCCCTTGTGGCTTTTAGGAGTTGAGTTGCTATTTCCTGCCATTTTCCCTAGCTTGAGACCTGAGCTGTGCCACTTTTAACAACTTGAATTTCAAGGTAGGTGTCATGGAGACCAATCCCTCAGGTAACTCCTAGACATGTTACAAGTTTCATCCTCTCTACTCTCTCAGATTCATGGAAGGGATCTCCCAAAATATATGACACCAGGGAGGCTGTGGAGCAAGTGTGAGTAAAAACACCATAACATTATTTACTGTTTTGAATGTGGCTTTTCCTTGATTGGTTGTTTGCTTTGTTGCCGTAGATCTTTGGCTGACTTCCAAAACTCCTATAAAGTTATTTTGCTTAGGTTTTAGTTCTTTATTCAGTGTTGCTGTGGGAGAACAAGGGCCCATAGCTTCCTAGTGCACCATTTTGCTCTACTTCATTCTTTGTTTAATGGTACAGTGACATTCTATTGTATAGATATACCAAATTTTTATTTATCTATTCATGCACTGATGGACATTTTTGTTGTTCCTGTTCCTGTTCCAAGAATTGCTATTATGAATAGTGCTACTGTGATCATGTGTGAATATACATGGGATTTGTTTGAATACCTGTTTTTTGTGTATTAATTCTTTTGTGTACATTCCTAGTTGTGGAATTTCCGATCTCCCTTATTTTTGAAATATATTTTTTGCTTGCTATAAAATTTTATGTGAATCTACTATAAAATTTTATGTGAACATGTTTTTCTTTCCAGTACTCTAAAGATGCTTCCCATCACCTTTGTGTTTGCATAGTCTGGCAAGAATTCTGCCATAATTTTTGTTTTGTTTTGTTTTTCAGTATATTATGTGGTTGTTTTGTCTGGCTACCTTAAAATATTTCTCTGTTTTTGGTTTTCAGCAGTTTGAATATGATACACGTAAGGTTTGATTTTGGTTGGTTTGTTTTTTAGCATTTATCCAGCACAGTGTTTTCCATGCTCTTTAGATTTATGGTTTGGTATTATTAGTTTGAGATTCTTGGATACTATTGTTTTCTGCCCCATTCTCTTCCCCCGCCCCTACTTCTAGGATTCTAGTTATATACATTAGATGACTTGGTATTGTCCTCTAATACTTGGATGCTGGTTATTATTTTGTTTTTTCTCTTCATGTTTCAGTGTGGATAATTTTTATTTGTTCAGTCTTCAAATTCACTAATTATTTTCTCATATTTGTCAAGTCTGCTGGTGAGCCTGTCAAAGCATTTGCATTGGATTCTTTCTCATAATTTCTATCTCTCCTCTCAAATTACCCATTGCTATTGTATGTTCACATTTTCCATTAGACTCCTTATCATGTTAATCTCAGTTATCTAAAATTTCTAATCTGAAAATGTCATGCCTGAGTCTGGCTTCATTAATTGCATCATCTCTTGAGAATGTGTTGGTTTTAGTATAGCTTATTCATATGCTTCAAATTTTTTTGTTGAAAGGTGGATGATAGAAACTAAGGCAAATATTCATTTATGCGGGAAATGAATGCACCTTTTCTGCTGTTAGGCCTTTTGTGTAAATATTTGATTTGATCTAGTCACTACTTGGCTTGGTGTATATCTTCTTGTTGCTTGATCACCTTCAGGCCCCATAATCCCCAATCCTCTAGTATTATCTTGTGTGTAAGGAGAATTTGATTTGTCAAAGTTTTTTTCAATGTCTTTTCAATCCTCATTTTTAGGTCTTTCCTGTAAACTGAGCTACAGAGAATCTCTCTCCATGGTCTTAATGTACAATACTATTATTCGTAACTCAACACTTATTCACCAGGTAGGAGTATGGTGGGGGTCTTCTTTGTTATTTGCATTAAGCTTTTATTCCTCAAGTAGACATTATGTCTCTGAGACTTAACTGTGTGGCCTTTTAGATTCCTTCCCCTCCCAAGCTGTGCTTCTCAGTCCATTCACTGTTCTTGCCTCACCTCCTGGGTTTATGGCTTTATGTCTGTTCCTTTCCCCTGGTTGAAATGAATTTTCCTTGGTGCCATAGGAGTATTGGTTTCATTTTGCCCAGCAGTTGTAGGTTTTGGTCACTGAGGAGATCATGGAGAAAGATCTGGGCCAGGTTTCATTCCTTCCAGCAGGAAGTGCTGATGTCTCTGCTAGGTCAGCACCACAAGGGGTGTTTTCTCAGGACTTGGCCCGTCTTCTTCTGTGAGCACTGGTTGAAGTCCATGGTGAAGAAGCTGCAAGTGAGTACAAAATCCTCTTCAGTCTGAAGTCCCCAATATTTCTATATCTTATTGTTATTTCGCATTCTGCTTTTGCCAATTTGTTGAAAGATGTTGACTGAGTTGTTTGTAGTAGTGGCTGGCCTTTGTCTGCAAGTGATCACACTCCATCTCTCCTTGCATGTGCATACCTTTCCTTAGGCTTCAGGTTGGTTAGCTGCTCCAACATCTCAGCTCTATGGAGGTTTGAGAAGTTTAGATTTCAGCTTGTCTGGATCTTTTTTGCTATAAGATTGGGAATGATGCTCTTTTTGCTTTCTTCTAACTGGAAGTCTTTTTTAAAAATTTTATTTATTTATTCATGAGAGATACAGAGAGAGAGAGAGAGAGAGAGAGAGAGAAGCAGAGACACAGGCAGAGGGAGAAGCAGGCTCCATGCAGGGAGCCCGATCTGGGACTCGATCCCAGGACTCCAGGATCACGCCCCGGGCTGAAGGCAGGTGCTAAATCACTGAGCCACCCAGGGTTTCCCTAATTGGAAGTCTTGGCATGGAAATTTAACTTTCCAGGATCGGAGTCACTTTGATATATTCATTAAATCAAAGTATACAGTATGGGGAAACACATTCCAAAAAATGACTAAATCCTCTCTTTATAACATTCCAGTAATTCATCTTCACATATATTTTCCAGAATGACTTTCACTTTTGGGTCCTGTTTTCATACTGTGCTTCTCACCTAGAATGCTCACCCATATCCTCCCAGAACACCAGTAACAGCTCATTGTTTAAAGTCCAGTTTGAAAAACACCTTCTTAATAAAATATTCATAGCTCATCACAGCAGAGTTTATTTTCTAACTGGCTGCATTTAAGGCATGATTATTAATGCCTCATACTACCCAGAACACTGTGTACATTTTTCTATAATCCCATAGACCTAGCCTAGGCCCTAGCATAATAAAACTCTAAGTGGGGATCCCTGGGTGGCGCAGAGGTTTGGCGCCTGCCTTTGGCCCAGGGCGCGATCCTGGAGACCCGGGATCGAATCCCACGTCGGGCTCCCGGTGCATGGAGCCTGCTTCTCCCTCTGCCTGTGTCTCTGCCTCTCTCTCTCTCTGTGTGACTATCATAAATAAATAAAAATTAAAAAAAAATAAAATAAAACTCTAAGTGATTTAATGAAAAAGGCTCAGTCAGAACCAGTTAAGAATAATTTTACGCATTGCATTGTGTTATTGTAGTTGTTTATGGATCCGTCTTCTTTATAAATTTATGAGATACTGAAGGCAAAATTTGTCTTATTTACAGCCCCTTATGGGGATAGTAGGCTTTCAATGTATGCTATTAAATGGACAGATAAAAACCTTCAAAAATGGGTAGTCAGTGGCATTTTCAAGGGACATAATGAGAAAAGGGAATGAGGAAGGATGTTGAATTAGGTGCCATGAAGCCTACCAGGGTCAACCATTTCCCAGTCCCAATTCTGCTAAGCATGACTCTTCAACACAGTGTCTACAAATCAATTTGTGGGAGGTTTTCTTTGCATATTATGTGGAATAGCTGGCTACCAGTACAACAAGAAAAGATGTGTAAAGAATTGATTATTTTTAGAAATGTCAACTTCTATGTGAGTTGATATTTTACTGTGGTTTTCAATTCTAACAACAAAATATAAAAGTTCTGGTATGTTCCTGATAACTGAATTTGTGATAGATTGCTTCTCAACTTGCATTAGAAAATAACCTTAGAGATGTTCTATTGGATACTTCACACACATATTTTCTTCTTTTGACAGCTGTATTCTGTTACAGAAGCATATACTCAAGAAGATCATACTATCTTTTTTTTTCTTCCATTTCATCTCATTGAAATTGCCCCACCAGTCTCAGTTCTAGATACAGACTTTCCAACTATAGCCCTAACTCACTCTCCTCAAGTGAGGAATGTAGACTCACTTGAGCACAGCCAACCTCAAGGGAGTGGTATTTTTGCCTGAAGTCTGTGGAAGGTGGCTCATCTCTGCAGACAAAGCATCATTTCCTAACTAGATATGAATTGACAAGACTTAGAGGCAAGGGTTAGATGGCCATAAAATAGGTTACTTGGAAAGCTGGGGGTAAGGGAATGGCAAATGTTGGATTTGGGACCTGTTGGAAATAATTCAGCTTTAATTTAAATATAAATGTTCTTTTTTTTAAGATTTTTTATTCATGAGAGACACAGTGAGCGAGAGAGAGAGACAGAGACAGAGAGACAGAGACAGACAGAGACACAGGTAGAGGGAGAAACAGATTCCCTGCAGGGAGCCCAATGTGGGACTCAATCCTGGATCCCAGGATCATGCACTGAGCCGAAGGCAGATAGATGCTCAACTGCTGAGCCACCCCAGCTCAGTTTTGGACATTATATATATGAAAATTTTATGGAGTATCTTGATATTAAAAAGGATAGGAGAGAGAGAGAAATACTGAGTAAGAGAAAGAATTGGGTACAATTCTCAATTCTTTGTCAAAATAGAATGTAAGTCACAATGGAGCAGAGACTTTTGTTTCCCCCCTCCTGAAAATGTATCTCTAGTACATGGAATAGTGTTGAGCATATTACGTAAATGCTCAAAAACATGTATTAAAATCATCAACTATAGAAAATCCCTTTATTACTCAGGCTTTAGTTTCTTCATGTGTACAATGAAGTTTTAGACAAGATCACCTCCAAAGTTATTTTTTAACTTTGCAATTCTAAGAAATTTATTAAAATTTAACATCCAATAACTTATTTTTAAGGTTTTAAAAATTGTCTTATTCTCTGATATGACATACAAGAAAGGATGAAGCAGTTATTTAAGATGGTAAAGTACACAAAATAAATAGATTTGAAGATCATAGGCTAGATCTCCTCACATTTGAAGATATCAGGAAATCAATACTAAGTAATGGCAAAATGGAAGTAAAAAATTATTGTAATCTTTGAGTGACAAAATGGTAGTGAAGCCAACTCTCTAAAGTGGGTACTCTACATATGTGGTCCAAGGACAGTCTGCTTTAAATATCTGAGGTAGAAAAGAGAATATGAAGGGGCTTGATATGTGCTGAGGGAAATATTTCCATATTGCTACAGGGAATAGAAATGGGACCTATGAGTACAAGGGGGATTTTTGACTCAATGAAGGGGAGGACTTTTAACAAACAGAGCTCACAATGGAATATTTTAGAAGGCAGCTAACTCTTGACTTCTGTACATGTAAGTTTGAGATTTGAGCACTGATGAAATGATGGAGGTGTGTTTGATGGACACAATCTGGTATTTCTTGAGTGAAATTTCTGAGAGGAGACACTTATCTTAAAATGGTGTAGAGAAGGTACTTTGATATAATGTCAGAATAATTCTAAATTAGACCAGAGCTTAAGCCCTTTTCCTCATGCTTTTGTACAAAGACACATATATGAATCATGGCCTCTTGGTCTTTCTTTCTTTCTTTCTTTCTTTCTTTCTTTCTTTCTTTCTTTCTTTCTTTTCTTTTTTTTTTTTTTTTTTGTAACTAAAGTGGCTAAAAATAGGTTTTGGCTCTTGATATTTCTCTAATTCTTGGTCCTAGAACTTTATTTCTCCCGATTTCTCTTTAAAGGATATCCTGCAGAGCACTCCTTGCTTGAAATAACTCAAGAAAAAAGGATTTCCAGGCCAGATTGTTTTGGAAACAGTGAATAATACATCCAATCCCTGGAAAACCACAGTCCACATTGGGTTATTAGATTTCAAGGAGCTCTATAGTTAATTACTTCAGTGACCTATGCTATTTTTTAGCCAGTGTTTATCAAAATGTATTTGGCCTTGGAATTTCATTTTGAATAACATCTGGAGACATGCAAATGAGCCCGTGTTGGAAACAGGATAGTCAGGCATGGTACCTCTCTCTGGGAGTCTTATAGCTGCAGCACAGGGAGCTTTTACAGGTTGTATGGATAGTATATGCTATTCTGATGGGCAACTGAGCTCCCTTGCAGCAAGCCAGAGCCCACTATCCAAAACAGGATGCTTAGGTGGCCAATTGTGGCTGGAGATGAGGGGAAGAACAGTAGTAACCTCTGGGCACAGCCCACCATCCAAGACTGGCTTGGGCTTGAACACCAGGAAGCAGGAAGTGGCTTGAAGGATTGCAGAGGCCACAGTTCACCTTCCCCTACTTTTCAGGGAATGGAGAGTGTAGCCATTTTGATACAGTACTTCCTTGAATACAATTAGGGTGGACAGTACAGTCAGAAACAATTTTAAATCCCTTTAAGATAAGGACTCTGCTGGGGTACTGGGGTGGGTCAATGGTTGAGCATCTGCCTTCAGCTCAGGGCATGATCCCAGGGTCCTGGGATTGAGTCCCATATTACCTCCTGACAGGGAGCCAGCTTCTCCCTCTGCCTATGTCTCTGCATGTCTCTCATGAATAAATAAATAAAATTAAAAAAAAAAGATAAGGACTCTACTTTCAGCCTTAATCCTGTCACTTTTGACACTTTAAATGTTGAAGGAAACCCCCAGAGCTTTAATGTCTAACAGTTCTAGATGATTTCTGTCTCACTTTCTGTTGCTGTTGTATTTGAGCCTCAATTTCTTCTGTAAGGTGGGGATGATGATATTTAATAATATCCAGGTTGTTTTTTTTTTAATTTTTATTTATTTATGATAGTCACAGAGAGAGAGAGAGAGAGAGGCAGAGACACAGGCAGAGGGAGAAGCAGGCTCCATGCACTGGGAGCCTGATGTGGGATTCGATCCCGGGTCTCCAGGATCGCGCCCTGGGCCAAAGGCAGGCGCCAAACCGCTGTGCCACCCAGGGTTCCCCGACTTTGGAATTTTGATAGAGATTGTATTGAATCTGTAGATTGCTTTGGGAGTATGGATATTTTAATAATATTAGCTCTTCTAAACCATGAGCACTGGCTATCCTTCCTCTTACTTGTGTCTTTTTAAATTTCTTTTATTACTGTCTTAATTTTCAGTGTGCAGGTCTTTCATCTCCATGGTTAAATTTATTCCTAAGCATTTATTCCTTTTGATCTGAATGTAAATGGGACATGTATTAAATCATTTTCTTCTAGCCATTTTTCTAGACATTTTCTTTATTTCTCTTTCTGATTGTTATTAGTGTATAGAAATGCAACAGATTTTTATATATTGATTTTTGTAACCTGAAAGTTTACTGAATTAACTTATTCTAATATGGTTTTTTTGTGGAGTCTTTAGGGTTTCCTGTACATAATATTATGTAACCTACAAATAGTGACAGCTTTATTTTTTTCCTTTTCAATTTGGATGTCTTTTACTTCTACTTGCCTAATTGCTCTGGCTGGGACTTCAGTACTATGTTAAATAAAAGGGGGAGATCCTGTTCTTATTTCTGATATTAGAGGAAAGGTTTTCAGTTTTTCACCTTTGAGGATGATGTCTGTGGGCTTGTCATATATGATATGTATTATGTTGAAGTATGTTGCCTCTATACCCACTTGATTGAGAGGGGATTTTTTTTTTTATTACAGATCAATGTCAAGTTTGTTCAAATGCTTTTTCTGAATCTATTGAGATGATCCTATGATTTTTATCCTTTATTTGTTTTTTTTGTTTTTTTTGTTTTTATTTTTTTTAATTAATTTTTATTGGTGTTCAATTTACCAACATACAGAAAAACACCCAGTGCTCATCCCATCAAGTGTCCACCTCAGTGCCCGTCACCCATTCCCCTCCAACACCCGCCCTCCTCCCCTTCCACCACCCCTAGTTCGTTTCCCCGAGTTAGGAGTCTTTATGTTCTGTCTCCCTTCCTGATATTTCCCAACATTTCTTTTCCCTTCCTTTATATTCCCTTTCACTATTATTCATATTCCCCAAATGAATGAGAACATACACTGTTTGTCCTTCTCCGATTGACTTACTTCACTCAGCATAATACCCTCCAGTTCCATCCACGTTGAAGCAAATGGTGGGTATTTGTCGTTTCTAATTGCTGAGTAATATTCCATTGTATACATAAACCACATCTTCTTTATCCATTCATCTTTTGTGGACACCGAGGCTCCTTCCACAGTTTGGCTATTGTGGCCATTGCTGATAGAAACATCGGGGTGCAGGTGTCCCGACGTTTCATTGCATCTGAATCTTTGGGGTAAATCCCCAACAGTGCAATTGCTGGGTCGTAGGGCAGGTCTATTTTTAACTCTTTGAGGAACCTCCACACAATTTTCCAGAGTGGCTGCACCAGTTCACATTCCCACCAACAGTGTAAGAGGGTTCCCTTTTCTCCGCATCCTCTCCAACATTTGTTGTTTCCTGCCTTGTTAATTTTCCCCATTCTCACTGGTGTGAGGTGGTATCTCATTGTGGTTTTGATTTGTATTTCCCTGATGGAAAGTGATGCAGAGCATTTTCTCATGTGCTTGTTGACCATGTCCATGTCTTCCTCTGTGAGATTTCTCTTCATGTCTTTTGCCCATTTCATGATTGGATTGTTTGTTTCTTTGGTGTTGAGTTTAATAAGTTCTTTATAGATTTTGGAAACTAGCCCTTTATCTGATATGTCATTTGCAAATATCTTCTCCCATTCTGTAGGTTGTCTTTTAGTTTTGTTGACTGTATCCTTTGCTGTGCAAAAGCTTCTTATCTTGATGAAGTCCCAATAGTTCATTTTTGCTTTTGTTTCTTTTGCCTTCGTGGATGTATCTTGCAAGAAGTTACTGTGGCCAAGTTCAAAAAGGGTGTTGCCTGTGTTCTCCTCTAGGATTTTGATGGACTCTTGTCTCACATTTAGATCTCTCATCCATTTTGAGTTTATCTTTGTGTATGGTGAAAGAGAGTGGTCCAGTTTCATTCTTCTGCATGTGGATGTCCAATTTTCCCAGCACCATTTATTGAAGAGACTGTCTTTCTTCCAATGGATAGTCTTTCCTCCTTTATTGAATATTAGATGACCATACATTTCAGGGTCCACTTCTGGATTCTCTATTCTGTTCCATTGATCTATGTGTCTGTTTTTGTGCCAGTATCACACTGTCTTGATGACCACGGCTTTGTAGTACAACCTGAAATCTGGCATTGTGATGCCCCCAGCTATGGTTTTCTTTTTTAAAATTCCCCTGGCTATTCGGGGTCTTTTCTGATTCCACACAAATCTTAAAATAATTTGTTCTAACTCTCTGAAGAAAGTCCATGGTATTTTGATAGGGATTGCATTAAACGTATAAATTGCCCTGGGTAACATTGACATTTTTACAATATTAATTCTGCCAATCCATGAGCATGGAATATTTTTCCATCTCTTTGTGTCTTCCTCAATTTCTTTCAGAAGTGTTCTATAGTTTTTAGGGTATAGATCTTTTACCTCTTTGGTTAGGTTTATTCCTAGGTATCTTATGCTTTTGGGTGCAATTGTAAATGGGATTGACTCCTTAATTTCTCTTTCTTCAGTCTCATTGTTAGTGTATAGAAATGCCATTGATTTCTGGGCATTGATTTTGTATCCTGCCACGCTACCAAATTGCTGTATGAGTTCTAGCAATCTTGGGGTGGAGGCTTTTGGGTTTTCTATGTAGAGTATCATGTCATCTGTGAAGAGGGAGAGTTTGACTTCTTCTTTGCCAATTTGAATGCCTTTAATGTCTTTTTGTTGTCTGATTGCTGAGGCGAGGACTTCCAGAACTATGTTGAACAGCAGTGGTGAGAGTGGACATCCCTGTCTTGTTCCTGATCTTAGGGGAAAGGCTCCCAGTGCTTCCCCATTGAGAATGATATTTGCTGTGGGCTTTTCGTAGATGGCTTTTAAGATGTCAAGGAAAGTTCCCTCTATCCAAACACTCTGAAGGGTTTTGATCAGGAATGGATGCTGTATTTTGTCAAATGCTTTCTCTGCATCTAATGAGAGGATCATATGGTTCTTGGTTTTTCTCTTGCTGATATGATGAATCACATTGATGGTTTTACGAGTGTTGAACCAGCCTGTGTCCCGGGGATAAATCCTACTTGGTCATGGTGAATAATTTTCTTAATGTGTTGTTGGATCCTATTGGCTAGTATCTTGTTGAGAATTTTTGCATCCATGTTCATCAGGGATATTGGTCTGTAATTCTCCTTTTTGGTGGGGTCTTTGTCTGGTTTCGGAATTAAGGTGATGCTGGCCTCATAGAACGAATTTGGAAGTACTCCATCTCTTTCTATCTTTCCAAACAGCTTTAGTAGAATAGGTATGATTTCTTCTTTAAACGTTTGATAGAATTCCCCTGGGAAGCCATCTGGCCCTGGACTCTTGTGTCTTGGGAGGTTTTTGATGACTGCTTCAATTTCCTCCCTGGTTATTGGCCTGTTCAGGTTTTCTATTTCTTCCTGCTCCAGTTTTGGTAGTTTGTGGCTTTCCAGGAATGCATCCATTTCTTCTAGATTTCCTAATTTATTGGCGTAGAGCTGTTCATAATATGTTTTTAAAATCGTTTGTATTTCCTTGGTGTTGGTAGTGATCTCTCCGTTCTCATTCATGATTTTATTAATTTGAGTCTTCTCTCTCTTCTTTTTAATAAGGTTGGCTAATGGTTTATCTATCTTATTAATTCTTTCAAAGAACCAACTCCTGGTTCTGTTGATCTGTTCCACAGTTCTTTTGGTCTCGATATTATTGAGTTCTGCTCGAATTTTAATTAACTATCTTCTTCTGCTGGGGGTGGGTTCTATTTGTTGCTTTTTCTCTAGTTCCTTTATGTGTAAGGTGAGCTTTTGAATTTGAGATCTTTCCAGTTTTTGAATGGATGCTTGTATTGCGATGTACTTCCCCCTCAGGACTGCTTTTGCTGCATCCCAAAGATTTTGAACGGTTGTATCTTCATTCTCATTAGTTTACATGAATCTTTTTAATTCTTCCTTAATTTCCTGGTTGACCTTTTCATCTTTTAGCAGGATGGTCCTTAACCTCCACGTGTTTGTGGTCCTAATCACAAACTTCTTGTTGTGATTAAGTTCTAATTTCAAGGCATTATGGTCTGAGAATATACAGGGGACTATCCCGATCTTTTGGTATCGGTTCAGACCCGATTTGTGACCCAGTATGTGGTCTATTCTGGAGAAAGTTCCATGTGCACGTGAGAAGAATGTGTATTCAGTTGAGTTTGGATGTAAAGTTCTGTAGATATCTGTGAAATCCATCTGGTCCAGTGTATCATTTAAAGCTCTCGTTTCTTTGGAGATGTTGTGCTTAGAAGACCTATCCAGGGTAGAAAGAGCTAGATTGAAGTCACCAAGTATAAGTGTATTATTATCAAGGTATTTCTTGAGTTTGGTTATTAATTGGTTTAAATATTTGGCAGCTCCCACAATCGGGGCATATATATTGAGGATTGTTAAGTCCTCTTGTTGGATAGATCCTTTGAGTATGAGATAGTGTCCCTCTTCATCTCTCACTATAGTCTTTGGGGTAAATTTTAATTTATCTGATATAAGGAAGGCAACCCCTGCTTTCTTTTGAGGACCATTTGAATGGTAAATGGTTCTCCAACGTTTTATTTTCAGGTTGTAGGTGTCCTTCTGTCTAAAATGAGTCTCTTGTAGACAGCAAATAGATGGGTCCTGCTTTTTTATCCAGTCTGAAACCCTGCGCCTTTTGATGGGGTCATTAAGCCCATTCACGTTCAGAGTTACTATTGATAGATATGAGTTTAGTGTCATCATATCTATTCAGTCCTTGTTTTTGTGGATTGTTCCACTGAACTTCTTCTTAAAGGGGAATTTTAAGAGTCCCCCTTAAAATTTCTTGCAGAGCTGGTTTGGAGGTTACATATTCTTTCAGTTCCTGCCTGTCTTGGAAGCTCTTTATCTCTCCTTCCATTTTGAATGAAAGCCTTGCTGGATAAAGTATTCTTGGTTGCATGTTCTTTTCATTTAGGACCCTGAATATATCCTGCCAGCCCTTTCTGGCCTGCCAGGTCTCTGTGGAGAGGTCTGCTGTTACCCTAATATTCCTCCCCATAAAAGTCAGGGACTTTTTTTCTCTTGCTGCTTTAAGGATCTTCTCCTTATCTTTGGAATTTGCAAGCTTCACTATTAAATGTCGAGGTGTTGAACGGTTTTTGTTGATTTTAGGGGGGGATCTCTCTATTTCCTGGATCTGAATGCCTGTTTCCCTTCCCAGGTTAGGAAAGTTTTCAGCAATGATTTGTTCAAATACATATTCTGGCACTCTGTCCCTTTCGGCGCCCTCAGGAACCCCAATTAAACGTAGGTTTTTCTTCCTCAGGCTGTCATTTATTTCCCTTAATCTATCCTCATGGTCTTTTAATTGCCTGTCTCTTTTTTCCTCAGTTTCCCTCTTTGCCATCAACTTGTCTTCTATGTCACTCACTCGTTCTTCCACCTCATCAAGCCTCATCGTTAGGACTTCTACCTTGGATTGCATCTCATTTAATTGATTTTTAATTTCTGCCTGATTGGATCTAAATTCTGCAGTCATGAAGTCTCTTGAGTCCTTTATGGTTTTTTCTAGAGCCACCAGTACCTGTATAATAGTGCTTCTGAATTGGCTTTCTGACATTGAATTGTAATCCAGATTTTGTAACTCTGTGGGAGTGGGCTGTTTCTGATTCTTTTTTTTGAGGTGAGGTTTTCCTTCTAGTCATTTTGCTCAGTGCAGAGTGGCCAAAAACAAGTTGTAGTGGGAAAAGGAGAAAAAGAGAGAGAAGGAAAGAAAAGAGAAAAAGAAAAAAGAGAAAGAAGAAAAAAAGGGGAAAAAGAGAAGAAAAAGAAAGAAAAAGAAAGAAAGGAGAAAAAAGAAAAAAAGGGGGGGGTGGGGGAAGCAATCAGAAATCAAGAAGAAACAGAGAGAAAAAAAAGCACAAAACAAAACAAAAAACAAAAACAAAAACAAAAACAAAAAAAAGCACGGGGGAGTATCTTCTGGTTCTGTATACTTTAAGTCCCTTAACTTCCCTTGGAACTGGTCCGTGTCGCTGGTCTTCTGGGGGAGGGGCCTGCTGTGCTGATTCTCAGGTGTGAGCACTTGGGGGAGCTGCTCTGCCCCTGCCTGGTGCAGGGCTCAGTGGGGGTTGTTCATCCCGTGAGGCCCCGGGAGGAAGCCACAGTTGCGGGGGCAGCTCTGGGACCCTGGAGTCAGCCCCCGCAGTAGCTCCGGGGCTCTCCGTCTGCAGGGCCTGGGGGCTCCCGGGCGGGGCCGCTGATCTGCTCAGTTCCAGGCAGGAGCGTCCTTGCTGTCCTGGGCCCTCCCGGCCTCTGCCTGTCCCGGGGGAGGCCGGATCCTGGGACCTGGAGACCCTACTCTGCCGCCATCTTGCCCCTCCCCTATCCTTTATTTGTTAATGTGATGTAGCACTAATGTGCTAATAGATGTTGAGCTATCCTTGCATCCCTGGACTAAATCCCACTTGGTCATAGTGTATGATCCTTTTAATGTATTGTTAAATTCAGTTTGCTAATATTTTGTTGAAGATTTTTACATCTATATTCATCAAGAATATTAGCTATAGCACTCTGCGCTGAAGCCATCTGGTCTTGGGTTTTTGTTTTTTGGGAAGTTTTGATTACTGTTTCATTCTCCTTACCCATTACTAGTCTGTTCTGATTTTCTATTTTTTTCATGATTCAGTCTTGGTAGGCTATATGTTTCTGGAAATGTATCCATTTCTTCTAAGTTGTCTAGTTTGTGACATATAATTGTTCTTACTAGTCTCTTATGAGCCTTTATATTTTGAGTCTTCTCGGTTTTTTCTTAGAAGCCTAGCTAAAGCTTTGTCAGTTTCTTTTTTTTTTTCAAACCATATCTTCCAGGGATGCCTGGGTGGCTCAGTCATTGAGTGTCTGCCTTCGACTCAGGGTGTGATCCTGGGTCTGGGGATCAAGTTCCACATCGGGATTCCTGTAGGGAACTCTGCTGCCTCTCTCTGTGTGTCTCTCATGAATAAACAAATAAAATCTTTTTAAAAATCTTTCAGTTTCATTGATCTTTTCTATTGTTTTTCTGGTCTCTATTTCATGTATTTCTCTTCTGATCTTTATTTCCTTCTTCCTGCTAACTCCGAGTTTAATTTTTTCTTCTTTTTCTAGCATCCCTTTTTTTTTTTTTCTCAAGTAAGCTTTACTCCCAATGTGGAGCTTGAACTTAAATCCCAGAGGTCAGGAGTTGCATGCTCTATGGCCTGAGACAGCCAGGCACCCCTTCTCTTTTGAGTATCTTGAGGTATATTTTCTTGTTAGATTGATCCCTTTATCATTAAGAAATACCTTTCTTTGTCTCTATGTAGTCTTTGTCTTCAAGTTGACTTTGTTTGATATGAGCATAGCTATCCCAGGTTTCTTGTGGTTTTGATTTGATTTTCCATTCCTCCATCTTTATTTATTCTATGTGTGTCCTTACATTGGAAGTGAGTCTTTTGTAGGCAGAATATAGAAAGATCTTATTTTTTGGTCCATTCAGCTACTCTATCTTTTAATTGGAGACTTTGGTTCATTTACACTTCAACAGTAATTATTGATAGGTATGTACTTATGGCCAATTTTACTTCCTCTCTGGACGTTTTGTAATTCCGTTGTTCCTTTCTTCTTTTCTAGCTGTTTTCTTTTGTGATTTGATTATTTTCTCAAGTGATATGCTTGGATTCCCTTCCTTTACCTTCTGTGTACTTGCTATAGTTTTTTTTTTTTTTTTTTGCTTTGTGACTGCCATAAAGCTTACATTAAACAACCTATATTTATAACAGCCTATCTTAAGTTGATAACAACTTAAGTTTGAATGCATTCTAAAGTTCTACAGTGTTACTACCATCAGCCATGTTTTATGCTTTTGATGTCACAATTTACATCTTTTTATCAGGTATATCCATTAAGAAGTTATTTGTAGTTGCAATTATTTTTACTGCTTTGTCTTTTAAACTTCATACTAGCTGGATAAGGGATTAACCCACAACCTTTACATTACATTATTCTGATTTTTACTATATACTTACCTTTACCAGTGAGATTTATACTTTCGTATGTTTTTCTGTTACAAATCAGTAACATTTCATTACACTTTTCATTACAGCTTGAAGAAATCCCTTTCACATTTCTTTTTAAGACTGACCTAGCTTGTGTTTACCTGGAAAACTCTTTTTTTTTTTTAAAGATTTATTTATCTACTCATGAAAGACACACACAGAGAGGCAAAGACACAGGCAGAGGGAGAAACAGGCTTAATACGGGGAGCCTGATATGGGACTTTATCCCAGGACACTGGGATCACAACCCAAGCCAAAGCCATATGCTCAACTACTGAGCCTCCCAGGTGCCCTGGAAAACTCTTTATATCTGCTTCAGTTATGAAGGACAATTTTGCTGGATGGAGTATACTTGGTTGGAGGTGTTTTGTTGTTGTTGTTGTTGTTGTTTTGTTTTTTTAGTGCTTTTGTGCCACTGCGTTCTGGCCTGCAAGGTTTATGCTGAAAATATGCTTATAGTCTTATGGTGGTTTTCTTATACGTAACAAGTTGTTTTTCCCTTGCTGCTTTTAAGATAATGTCCTTGTCTTTAACTTTTGACACTTTATATTGTTTCTTGGTATGATTCTCTTTGAGTGCATCTTATTTGGTACTTTTTGGATCTAGATATCTGTTTCCTTTCCCAGGACAGGGAAGATTCAGCCATTATTTCTTCAAATAAGTTTTCTACCCCTTTCTCTCTCCCCCTTCTGGATGCCTTGTAATGTGAATGTTGGTCTACTAGATGTTTTCTCATGAGTTTTTAAAGCTATCTTCACTTTTTTCATTCTTTTCTCTTTTGCATTGACATGATATATTCTAAGTGCTGAAAGGAAAACAAAAACAAAAACTTACAATACCCTACCTGGCAAGGATATTTAGAATTGAAGGGGAGATAAAGAGTTTCCCAGACAAGTGAAAACTAAATGAGTTCATCACCACTAAACTACCTTTACAAGAAATATTAAAGGGATTTCCTTGAGTAGAAAAAGGCCATAAATAGAAATAAGAAAATATATGATGAAAAAAAGTCTTGCTGGTAAAGGCAAACATATATTAGAGGTAGTGGATCAAATACTTAATAAAACTAGTATTTCGATAAAAGACAATAATAGTAAAAATCAAGTATATCTATAATAATGAAGGGATACACAAAATAAAGAGATGTGAAATATGACGTCCATGACATAAAATGCGGGGGGAAGGTAGAAATATAGTGTTATTAGAATGCATTTGAACTTGTGACCACCAACTAAAAATATAGTAGTCCGTAGGTACTTATGTATGAACCTCCAGATAACTACAAAGCAAAAACCTGTAAGATACACAAACAATAAACAGAAAAGCATATAAACTTAACACTAAATGGCAGCCCCAGTAGCACAGCAGTTTGGCACTGCCAGCAGCCTGGGGCATGATCTTGGAGACACAGGATCGAGTCCCACGTCGGGCTCCAGCGTGGAGCCTGCTTCTCCCTCTGCCTGTGTCTCTCTCTCCTTCTCTCTCTCTGTGTCTCTATGAATAAATAAAATCTTAAAAAGAATAAATAAACTTAACACCAAAGAAAGTCAAAGACACAGGGATAAGAGAGAGAGAAGAAAGCAGCAGAGAAGAGCCACATAAGCCACCAAAAAACAACTAACAAAATGACAGTAAAGAGGAGGGGCAGATGGCGGAAGAGTAGGGTCCCCAAGTCACCTGTCCCCAACAAACTCTCCCTCTTCACTGATGACATGATACTCTATATAGAAAACCCAAAAGCCTCCACCCCAAGATTTCTAGAACTCATACAGCAATTTGTTAGCGTGGCAGGATACAAAATCAATGCCCAGAAATCAATGGCATTTCTATACGCTAACAATGAGACTGAAGAAAGAGAAATTAAGGAGTCAATCCCATTTACAATTGCACCCAAAAGCATAAGATACCTAGGAATAAACCTAACCAAAGAGGTAAAGGATCTATACCCTAAAAACTATAGAACACTTCTGAAAGAAATTGAGGAAGACACAAAGAGATGGAAAAATATTCCATGCTCATGGATTGGCAGAATTAATATTGTGAAAATGTCAATGCTACCCAGGGCAATTTACATGTTTAATGCAATCCCTATCAAAATACCATGGACTTTCTTCAGAGAGTTGGAACAAATTATTTTAAGATTTGTGTGGAATCAGAAAAGAACCCGAATAGCCAGGGGAATTTTAAAAAAGAAAACCATATCTGGGGGCATCACAATGCCAGACTTCAGGTTGTACTACAAAGCTGTGATCATCAAGACAGTGTGGTACTGGCACAAAAACAGACACAGAGATCAATGGAACAGAATAGAGAACCCAGAAGTGGACCCTCAATTTTATGGTCAACTGATATTCGATAAAGGAGGAAAGACTATCCATTGGAAGAAAGACAGTCTCTTCAATAAATGGTGCTGGGAAAATTGGACATACACATGCAGAAGAATGAAACTAGACCACTCTCTTTCACCATACACAAAGATAAACTCAAAATGGATGAGAGATCTAAATGTGAGGCAAGATTCTATCAAAATACTAGAGGAGAACACAGGCAACACCCTTTTTGAACTCGGCCACAGTAACTTCTTGCAAGTTACATGCACGAAAGCAAAAGAAACAAAAGCAAAAATGAACTATTGGGACTTCATCAAGATAAGAAGCTTTTGCACAGCAAAGGATACAGACAACAAAACTAAAAGACAACCTACAGAATGCGAGAAGATATTTGCAAATGACGTATCAGATAAAGGTCTAGTTTCCAAGACGTATAAAGAACTTCTTAAACTCAACACCAAAGAAACAAACAATCCAATCATGAAATGGGCAAAAGACATGAACAGAAATCTCACAGAGGAAGACATAGACACGGCCACCATGCACATGAGAAAATGCTCTGCATCACTTGCCATCAGGGAAATAGAAATCAAAACCACAGTGAGATACCACCTCACACCAGTGAGAATGGGGAGAATTAACAAGGCAGGAAACCACAAATGTTGGAGAGGATGTGGAGAAAAGGGAACCCTCTTACACTGTTGGTGGGAATATGAACTGTGCAGCCACTCTGGAAAAGAGTGGAGGTTCCTCAAAGAGTTAAAAATAGATCTTCCCTATGACCCAGCCACTGATGGGGATTTACCCCAAAGATTCAGATGCAATGAAACGCCGGGACACTTGCACCCTGATGTTTCTAGCAGCAATGTCCACAATAGCCAAACTGTGGAAGGAGCCTCGGTGTCCACAAAAGATGAATGGATAAAGAAGATGTGGTTTATGTATACAATGGAATATTACTCAGCCATTAGAAACGACAAATACCCACCATTTGCTTCAACGTGGATGGAACTGGACGGTATTACGGTGAGTGAAGTAAATCAATCGGAGAAGGACAAACAGTGTATGTTCTCATTCATTTGGGGAATATAAATAATAGTGAAAGGGAATAGAAGGGAAGGAAGAAGAAATGTGTAGGAAATATCAGAAAGGGAGACAGAACATAAAGACTCCTAACTCGGGGAAACGAACTAGGGGTAGTGGAAGGGGAGGAGGGCGGGAGGTGGGGGTGAGTGGGTGATGGGCACTGAGGGGGGCACTTGATGGGATGAGCACTGGGTGTTATTCTGTATGTTGGTAAATTGAATATCAATAAAAAATAAATTTTGAAAAAATGTCAGTAAGTACATAACTATCAATAATTATTATTTTTTTAAAATTTAAATTCAATTAGCCAATATATAGTGCACTGTTACTTTCATATGTAGGGTTCAGTTAATCATCAGTTGTGTATAACACCCACTGCTCATTACATCACATGCCTTTCTTAATGCCTATCACTCAGTTACCCCATCCCATCACCCACCTCCCCTCTAGCAACCCTCACTTTATTTCCTATGGTTAAGAGATGTCATGGTTTGTCTCCCTTTCTGATTTCTTCCCATTCAGTTTTCCTTCCCTTTCCCTATATACCCCTTTGCACTGTTTTGTATATTTCATATGTGCTTGAAACCATATGACAATTGTCTTTCTCTGATTGGCTTATTTCACTTAGCACAATACTCTCCAGATCTATCCATATTGATGTAAATCTTTTATTGGTGGTTTAGTAATATTCCATTGTATATATGTCAGATCTTCTATATCCATTCATCTGTACATGGACATCTGGGCTCTTTCCATAGTGTGGCTATTGTGGACATTGCTGCTATAAACATCGGGGTGCAGGTGCCCCTTTGGATCACTACATTTGTATCTTTGGGGTAAAACCTAGTAGTGCAATTGCTGGGTTGTAGGTAGATCTATTTTTTAACTTCCTGAGGGACCTACATACCATTTTCCAGAGTGGCTATATCAGCTTACATTCTCACCAACAGTTTAAGAAGATTTCCCCTTTCTCCACATCCTTGCCAATAATTATGGTTTCCTGACTTATTAGTTTTAGCCACTCTGACTGGTTTGAGGTGGTGTATCATTTTGGTTTTGATTTGTATTTCCCTAATGCCAAGTGATGTGGAGCATTTTTTTCATGTGTCTATTGGCAATTTGTATGTCTTCTTTGGAGAAATGTCTGTTCATATCTTCTGCCCATTTTTTTGACTGGATTTTCTGTTTTTTTGGGTGTTGAGTTTGATAAGTTCTATATAGATCTTGGATACTAGCTCTTTATCTGATATATCTTTTGCAAATATCTTCTCCCATTTTATAGGTTTCCTTTTAGATTTTTGTTTTGTTTTGTTTCTTTTTTTAAAGATTTTATTTATTTTTTTGAGAAAGATTGCAGAGAGAGAAGAGAGAGAGAGAGAGAGAGAGAGCATGAGCGGGGGAAATGGCAGAGGCAGAGGGAGAAGCAGACTCTTCACAAGGCAAGAAGCCCAATGCGGGGCACCTGGGATCATGACCTGAGCTGAAGGCAGATGCCTAACCAACTGAGCCACCCAGGTTTTGTTGACTATTTCCTTTCTGTGCAAAGGCTTTTTATCTTGATAAAGTCTCAAGTGTTCATTTTTGCATTTGTTTCCCTTATCTTTGGAGATGTGTTTAGCAAGAAGTTGCTGTGGCTGAGGTTGAAGAAGTTGTTGTCTGTGTTCTTCTCTAGAATTTTGATGGATTTCTGTCTCATATTTAGGTCTTTCATCCATTTTGAGTTTATCTTTGTGGATGGTGAAAGAAAACGGTCCAGGTTCATTCTTGTACATGTGACTATCTAATTTTCCCAACACTATGTGTTGTAGAGACTGTCATTTTTCATTGCATATTCTTTTATTTTTAAAGATTTTATATATTTATTTCATAGAGGGAAAGAGAGAGAACACAAGCAGGGAATCCAATGTGGACGTCAATTCCAGGACCATGGGGTCATGTCCTGAGCCGAAGGCAGATACTTAACCAACAGAGCCAACCAGGTGCTTCCCCATTGGCTATTCTTTCCTGCTTTGTCAAAGATTAGTTGACTGTAGGGATGCTTGGGCGACTCAATGGTTGAGCATCTGCCTTTGGCTGAGGATGTGATCCCGGGGTCCTGGGATCGAGTCCTGATTTGGGTTCCCCACAGGGAGCCTGCTTCTCTCTCAGTCTCTGTGTCTCTCATGAATATATAAAATCTTAAAAATATATATATATTAGTTGACCGTGGAGTTGAAGATCCATTTCTGGGTTCTCTATTCTGTTCCATTGATCCATGTGTCTGTTTTTGTGCCAGTGTCATCATACTGTCTTGATAATCACAGCTTTGTAATACAGCTTGAAGTCTGGAATTGTGATGACTCTCACTTTGGTTTTCTTTTTCAACATTCCTTTGGCTTTTTGGGATCTTTTTGGTTCCATACAAATTTTAGGGTTCTTTGTTCCAGCTCTGTGAAAAATGTTGATGGTGTTTTGATAGGAATTGCATTGAATGTGTAGATTGTTCTGGGTGGCATAGACATATTAACAATATTTGTTCTTCCAATCCATGAGCATGGAATGTTTTTCCATCTCTTTGTGTCTTCCTCAATTTCTTTCTTTAGTGTTCTGTAGTTTTTAGAGTACAGATCTTTTACTTGTTTGGTTACATTTATTCCTTTAGTACCTTATAGTTTTTGGTGTAATTGTGAGATCAATTCCTTAATTTCTCTTTCTTCTGTTTGATTGTTAGTTTAAGGAAATGCAACAGACTTCTATGCATTGATTTTATATCCTGCCACCTTGCTGAATTCCTGTATGAGATCTAGCAATTTTGGGATAGAGGCTTTTGGTTTTTCCACAGAGAGTATCTTGTCATCTGGGAAGAGGGAGAGTTTGACTTCTTCTCTGCCTATTTGGATGTATTTTATCTCTTTTTGTTGTCTGATTGCTGAGGCTAGGACTTCTGGTACTATGTTGAAGAGCAGTGGTGAAAGTGCACATCCCTGCAATGTTCCTGACCTTAGGGGAGAAGCTCTCAGTTTTTTCCCATTGAGAATAATATTCACAGTGGGATTTTCACTTATGCCTTTTATGATATTGCTCTATGTTCCCTTTATCCCTGCACTGTGGAGAGTTTTAATCAAGAAAGGATGCTGTATTTTTTCAAATTCTTTTCCTGCATCTATTGAGAGGATCATATAGGTTTTGTCCTTTCTTTTATTAATGTGATGTATCACATTGAATCATTTGCAGATGTTGAACCACCTTGGCATCCCAGGAAGAAATCCCACTTGGTCACTGTGAATAATCCTTTCAGTGCAGTGTTGGATCTTATTGGTTAGTATCTTGATAAGAATTTTTTACATCCATGTTCATTGGAGATATTGGTCTGTAATTTTCCATTTTAGTGGACTCTGGTTTTGGAGATCAAGGTAATGCTGACCTCATAGAATGAGTTTGGAAGTTTCCCTCCATTTCTATTTTTTGAAACAACTTCAGAATAATAGGTATTAATTCTTCTTTAAATGTTTGGTAGAATTCCCCTGGGAAGTCTTCCAGCTCTGCAATTTTATCTGTTGGGAGTTTTTTTGATGTCTCCTTCAATTTCCTTGCTGATTATTGGTCTGTTCAGGTTTTCTAGTTCTTTCTGTTTCAGTTCTGGTAATTTATATGTTTCTAGAAATGCATCCATTTCTTCCAGATTGTCTAATTTGTTCACATATAGTTGCCCATAATATGTTCCTATAATTTTTTTTTTATTTCTTGTATGTTGGTTGTGATCTCTCCTCTTCATTTGTGATTTTATTTATTTGGGTCCTTTTTATTTTCTTTCTGACAAGTCTGGCTAGGGATTTATCAATAGTATTAACTCTTTCAAAGAACCAGTTCCTAGTTTCATTGATCAGTTCTACTGTTCTTTTGATTTCTATTTCATTGATTTTTACTCTAATCTTTATTATTTCTCTTCTCCTGATGGGCTTAGGCTTTATTTGCCATTCTTTCTCCAGCTCCTTTAGGTGTAAGATTGGCTTTGTATATTTGGTATCTTTGGGTCTAAAATGAGTCTTTTGTAGATGGCCTATGGATGGTTCTTGATTTTTTATCCAATCTGACACCCTGTGTCTTTTGATAGGATCATTTAGACCATTTACACTCAGAGTAACTATTGAAAGATATGAATTTAGTGCCATTGTATTTAATGCTGTTACCTGTAAAGTTGCTGTTTCTGTATATTGTCTCTGTTTCTTTCTATGTTATTTTTGTGCTCTTCCTTTACGTAAAGTATCCCCTTTAGTATTTCTTGCAGGGCTGGTATAGTGATCACAATCTCCTTTAATTTATTTTTGTCCTGGAAGCTCTTTATGTCTCCTTCCATTCTGAATGACAGCCTTGCTGGATAAAGTATTGGCTACATGTTTTTTTTTCTTTTAGCACCCTAAAAAAATATCATGCCAGACCTTTCTGACCTGCCAGGTCTCTGTGGATAGGTCTGGTGCCAGTTTAATGTTTCTGTCTTGTAGATTAAAGACCCTTTGTCTCAAGCTGCTTTCAAGAGTTTCTCTTTCTCAATGAAATTTGTAAGCTTCACTAATATATGTCAGGGTGTTTATTTTTATTTATTTGGGGGGAAGTTCTCTGTGCCTCCTGGACTTGAATGCTTGTTTCCTTTCCCATATTTGGTAAGTTCTCAGCTATAATTTTTCAAATAAACCCTCTAGGCTCCCACTCTCTTCCTCTTTCCTCATATTATGTTCCCCTAATTATTCTAATATTGTTTCACTTTACTGTGTCACTGATCTCTCCAGTCCTCTCCTCATGATCCAGTAGTTGTTTTTCTCAGCTTCCATACTTTCCATCATTTTGTCTTCTATGTCACTCTCTTCTGCCTTATTTATCCTAACACTTAGAGCCTTCATTTTAGACTGCATCTGAGTAATACCATTTTTAATTTCAGCCTGACTAGATTCTAGTTCTTTTATTTCTTCACTAAGGGATTCTCTCGTGTCTTTTATGCTTTTTTTCAAGCCCAGCTAGTAGCTTTATAATCATTACTCTGAATTCTAGTTCTGACATCTTACTTATATCCATATTGATTGAATCTATGGCAGAGAGTATTACCTCTGGTTCTTTTGTCCAGAAAAAAAGAGGAGGAAAGAAAGAGAAAAAAAAAAAAAAGAAAACAAAAAGTAAAACCAGCAATAATAATATCAAGAGCAATAATATCTTCAGAAAGTAATTCTTGTTTATGCTGTGTATACTCTCCTCTTGTGTTTTGGCTGCTCTTTCTCACTGGTCATTTCTCTACAGAGTTCCTCCTTCTGGTAGGCAGTGTTTGTTCCTTTAAGTAGGTATGCTTTGATTTGTTTGGGAAGTTAAGATAGAAGCTGATGTTTTGGAGCTTTTTCTAATCAGTAGACTTGGTTTATGCTGGGGTTTGTGTTTGTCTTCTGAGTGAGAGGCCTACTGTGCTGGGTCACAAGCTGACTTACCCTCAGAAAGATGCTCCTACTAGCTCAGGGGGTGGGGTCTAATGTAAAGGGATTCCAGCCTCCACTAGAGGCACTGGATTTCTCCCTGGAGTCTGACTTTGCTCATGGGTGGGAGTAGGAGGTGGTGGTGGAGGAGTTAGATTATGGTGTCACCTCTTCCCTTTGTCCCTAGAGGGTAGAGCTCCCAGTAGCTGCTGCTCAAAAGCAAGCAATCTCTTGTGGCCCAGGCTCTCTTCAATTCCTTGGCCATCCCTCGGCATGCTCTGAGCCACAGATCTCTTCTATTTTATCTCTGGCCAGTGTGGCTGGATTCAAAACTCCAAGTTTTAAAGGGCCTGGTAATGTGCACACCCACTCCTGTCCCCAGTGGAGGAGGACCAGGGTGTTCCCAGAATCATTGCCTCCCTGAAACTCCTTTACTTAGTGCATGCCTTTACACAGTGAATGCACAGAGGCTAAAGTTTATTGTAATGCTCAGCGAAAAGCTGGAACCAAGCTATTAGCTATCTGTACTTGACTTAGTCTCCTACTTCCCTTTGTCCCAGAAAAGCCATAACAATGGCTTTGATTCTATTGTGGCAGACAGCAAAAAGCATTGGCCATGTTATCAGTGATCCACTCCAGCCAGCCCCAGAAAAGCAGCTGTAAAAGCATTCACAGAAAGGTTCAAGCCTATTGTGGCTCACATCTCAAAGTTAAGAGGGTTTCTCCCCTCTGCACTCCGCCCTGACCCCACTGCAGAGCTCCCCTTAGTGGATCCTCAGCTGTCCTCTTGTCTCCAGAGAGGACAAATATGCTTCTCAACGGCCCTCAAGAAAGGGGAGCAATCCTTCCCTGAGCAACACAGGGATCCACTTGCCCCATCTTATTGAGGAGTCACAATCTACTGCAATCTTTCTGACTTTCTCCCTCATCTTGATTCTGTTCTGTGAACCAGGCTTCTTCCCTTTCCCAGCACCAAGGCTTCCCAATCCTCCAAACCAGGGCTCCAAACCTTGCTTCTGCCAAATTCACTTGCTCCAGATGTGCAGATCATTTCTGTACTACTACGATCCTTTTCTTAGTTGTTCAAAATAGTTGGAGGTTGATTTAGTTGTATTCTGAGGGTGAGGCAAATTCAGAGTCTCCCTATTACTCTGCCATCTTGGAACCACCTCAATAATTATTTTAAATGTAAAAGGACTAAATTCTCCAATCAAAATACATAGAGTGTCTGAATAGATTAAAATAAAAAGACTCATCTATATGCCATCTACAAAACCCCACTTCAGAAATAAGACAAACACAGTCTGAAAGTGAAGGCATAGAAAAAGATATTCCATGCAAAAAGAAATGAAAAGAAAGCTGAAGTAGCAATGCTTATGTCAGACAAAATAGACTTTAAAACAAAGTCTGTAACAAGAGACAAAGAAGGGCATTACATAATGATTAATGATTCAACCCAACTGGAAAGTATAACACTTATAAACAACTATGCACCCAACATAGGAGTGACTAAATATATAAAGCAAAAATTGATACACATGAAAGGAAAACTTGATAGGAATACAATAATGATAGGAGACTTTAGTACTCCATTTACATCAATGGATAGATCCTCCAGGCAGAAAATCAGTAAGAAAGCAGTGTCAGATGGAGTTAATGCATATATATAGAGCATTCCATCCCAAAATAGTAGAATACACATTCTTTGCAAGTGCATTTGGAACATTTTCCAGAATATGTCACATATTAGGCCAAAAACAAGTCTCAATAACTTTAAGAAGAGTGAAATCATAATAGTAAGCACCTTTTCTATGAAACTAAACCAATTGTGAAAAGAACAGTGAGAAAAACCCACAAACTCATGTAGACTATGCAACATGCTACTAAGAATGAATGGGTCAATGAAAAAATCAAAGAGGAACTCAAATAATACCTGGAAACAAATGAATACAAACACACAACATCCCAAAGTGCATGGGATGCAATAAAACCATTTCTACAAGGGAAGTTTATAATGATAGAAGCCTACCTCAAGATATAATAAAAACATCAAATAAATAATTTAACTTTACACCTATAGGAACTAGAGAAAGAACAAAACCATAAATTAGTAGAAGGAAGGAAATTATAAAGATCAGAGCAGAAATAAATGAAATAGATACTAAAAAATAAAAAAAAACACTAGTGAAGGTCAATGAAACTAAGAGCTTATTCTTTGAAAAGAGAAACAAAGTTAATAAATGTTTAGCAAGACTCATTTAGAAAAAAGAGGGCTCAAATAAGTAAAATTATAAATGAAAAAGAAGTTACAATTGATACCACAGTTTAGGATTTACTTTGTACTAAATACAAAGGATTATAAGAGACTACTATGAAAAATTATACATCAAACAAATTGGACAAACTAAAAGATATAGATAAATTCTTAGAAACACATAACCTTTCAAGATTGAATCACAAAGAAATAGAAAATCTGAACAGATTACTAATAATGAAATTGAATCAAAAAAAGTCCTCTCAACAAAAGTCTAAGGCCAGGTGGCTTCACAGGTGAATTCTATCAAACATTTAAAGAAGAGTTGAAACCAATTATTCTCAAACTATTTCAAAAAATTGAAGAGGAAGATACTCTTCCAAACTCATTCTATGAGATAAGCATTACCCTAATACCTAAACTAGACAGACACTGCCAAAAAAGAAAATTACTGGCCAGTATCCCTGATGAACCATGTTGTAGAAATTCTCAACAAAATATTAAGGAACCAAATTCAATATTGGAAGAATCATTCACAATGATCAAGTGAATTTATTCCAGAGATACAAAGATTACACAGTATCCACAAATCGACATGATACACCATATTAATAAAATGAAGGAAAACAAAATGGATTAAAATCATATGATCATCTCAATAGATGCAAAAAAACATTTGACCAAATTTAGCATCCATTTTATAATAAAAACTGTCAACCAAGGTACAGAGTGAATGTACTCAACAAAATAAAGGCCACAAACCCGCAGCTAGCATACTGAATCGTAAAAAGCTTGAAACTTTTAATTCAAAATCAGGAACAAGATAAGGATGCTCACTCTTCAGAATTTTTAGTCAACATCATTTTGGAAGTCCTTGCCACAGCAATTAGACAAGGAAAATAAAGGCATACACATTGGTAAGGAGGAAGTAAAACTCTCACTATTTGCACATAACATGATGTTATATAGAAAAACTCTAAAACTTCCACCAAAGCATTAACAGAACTAGTAAAAATAAAGTACTTTAAAAATAAAATTAACCAAATAGATAAAAGACCTATACTTTGAAAAGTATAAGACATTGAAAAAAGAAAATGAATATGATAGGAATAAATGGAAAGATATACTGTGGTCATGGAGTAGAACTAATATTGTTGAAATGTCCATCCTACTCAAAGCAATCTACAAATTTAGTGTAATCTCTATCAAAATACCAATGGAATTTTTCACAATATTAGAAAAAGTAACCATAAAATTTGAATGGAACCACAAAGACTCTAAAAATACAAAACAATTTTGAGAAAGAACAATGCTAAAGATATACTCTTGGGTTTCAAAATATTATATAGCTATAATAAAATGGTATTGTACTGGCACAAAAACAGACACATCAACCAATGGAACAGAATAGAGAGCCTAGAAATAAAACCACACTTATATGGTCAATTAATCTAAAAAAAATGAGTAAAAAATATACAATGGGGGAGAGACAATTTCTGTAATAAATGGTGCTGGAAAAACTGGACAACTACATGCAATAGATTGAAATTGGACCCCTTTCATACACCAATTATCTAAGTAACTTCAAAATGGGTTAAAAACTTAACTGTAAGACCTGAGGCCTTAAAAGTTCTAGAAGGAAACATAGTAAAATCTTTGACATTAATTTCAGCAATATATTTTTTTTTTATCTTTCTCCTCCACCAAGGACAACAAAAACAAAAATAAACAAATGGGACCACATCAAACTAAGAGGCTTTTGCACAGTGAAAGAAATGATCAACAAAATGAAAAGTTAACCTAGTGAATGGGAGAAGATATTCACAAAATGGTGTATCCAATAAAGGCTTAAAATTCAAAATATGCAGAGAATTAATAATTCATATAACTGAATTGGTTAATATATAATATTAATATTATATATATTATATATAATGCAAATATATATAATAGAATTACACATTTCTACCTTTCTAACAGAATTCATATAACTGAATATAAAAAAATCTGATTAAAAAATGGGCTGAGAACCTGAATAGACATTTTCCCAGTGAAGACATACAGATGGCCAACAGAAAAATGGAAAGATGCTTAACATCACTAATCATTAGGATAATAAAAATCAAAACCAAAGTTAGATATCACTTCACATCTGTCAGAATGGTATCAAAAAGATAAGAAACAGTAAGTCTTGGTGAGGATGTGGAGAAATGGAAACCATTGTGTACAGCTGGTGGGAAAATAATTTGTTGCAGCCACTATGTAAAAGTATGAAGGTTCTTTAAAAAATGATAAATAGAACTACCATATGATCTAGCAATCCCACTTCTAGTTATTTATCTGAACATAATGAAAATATTAATCCAAAAAGACCTATGCACACCTATGTTCATCACAACTTATTTACAATAACCAAGATATGGAAGTGGCCTAAATGTCTATTGATAGATGAATGGATAAAGATCCATTCATATCGTTATAAGAAATATAAATATTATATATATGTTACATATATATACATATATATACATATACATATAACACTGAGACATAAAAAGAATGAAGTCTTGCCATTGCAACAATGTTACAAAGACAAAAATATATTATTTCACTTATATGTGGAATAAAAAAGAAAAAAAACAGAAATAGACTTGTGGATACAGAGAACAAATTGATGATTGTCAGGGCAGAGGGATGGGGGGATGAATAAAAGAGGTGAAGTGAATTAAGATTTATAGTCTCCTAGTTACAAAATAAATTAAGACATTGGAATGTAATGTATACCATTGGGAATATAGGCAATAATATTATAGCAATTTTGCATACCAATAGATGGTAGCTAGCCATTGTCGTAACTATTTTGTAATGTATATGAATTTCAAATCACAGTGTATAATATATATCGAAGAAAAGTTCTTGAGGGATCTACAATGTTCATTGAAAACAAGCTCTTGAGGGACTTTGCTTAAATAAAAGTGATTAAATTAAAAAGGAAGGAAACAGCAGCAATAATCAAAATATAACTGAAGAAAATATACCTGAATATTCAAAAAAGCACACACAAAAACTGACTTTGGAATGCACACCAAAATATGTTCACTATGTCACAGATAAAATTAACTAAATGATAATCATGCTATAACACAGCTTGTTAGTATTTTTAATAACAAAGATAAAGATAACATTTCTACAAGAATCCAAGAACCTTATGCACAAAAATAGAAAACAAAATTAAGAGGACTTCCAACTCCTGAATATTATTAAATGCCCAATAACAAAGTTTGGATAAGAAATGGCTATAACCTCAGGGTTCTAAGTTCAAGTTCGATCAAATTCCATTTATCTATTAAAGTTACAGAAACCTTTTTGTTCCTAACTAGTTGTGTGATCTTGGGTAGGTCCTAATACTACCTATCATAGTATTTTGTGGGGATTAGCTGAGCTAATGCATATAAATCTGGCTGCCTGATATGTTCTCACTCATGGATGTCATCTGCTATTGTATAATTGTTAGATTGTTCTCATATTCTTCATCATTATCATCATCAATGCATCAGTTGAGTCACCATTCAGGAACAAATCAATGCTGTCATTTCCTGAAAGTGGTTATTGAAATATACATTCCAGAATTAAGCACTTAAGCTGTGCAATTTGTGGTGAGAATATGATTAATCATAAATAGTAAGATCAATTAAATGCACATTACAGAAAAAAGATAATTAATGCTTATAAATAGACAAACTGAATTCAATAACCAGAATGTATCTAAACAGAAAATTTATATTGTAAATAGTTAAGAATTTAAGAAATGTAATCTGAGTCTACAATCTCATTTGAATTGAGGAAGACCACAAATGTTTTGAGGTAAAAAAACAAAAACAAAAAAACAAAAACAAAAACAAAAACAAAAAAACAAATGTGTTGAGGTGTTACGGAGAGAAATTAAAACTTTCTGTTTTATTTGTCTTGCATTGGAGGGTCAAAGGATACTGGTTTATTTATTTATCTTTTGTAGTTGAGGCCTATGGATTTATCTTTTTATTATTAAACACTTAGAAGTAACTATTAGTGAAATTTAATTTTTATTTTTTATTATTATTTTTTAAATAAATTTATTTTTTACTGGTGTTCAATTTGCCAACATACAGAATAACACCCAGTGCTCATCCCCTCAAGTGCCCCCTTCAGTGCCCGTCACCCATTCACCCCCACCCCCTACCCTCCTCCCCTTCCACCACTCCTAGTTCGTTTCCCAGAGTTAGGAGTCTTTATATTCTGTCTCCCTTTCTGATACTTCCCACACATTTCTTCTCCCTTCCCTTATATTCCCTTTCACTATGATTTATATTCCCCAAATGAATGACGTGGATGGAACTGGAGGGTATTATGCTGAGTGAAGTAAGTCAATCGGAGAAGGAAATTTAATTTTTAAATCACTGTATTTATAAAGGCAAATCAATGAAATTTATATAGCCAAAAGCATAATAAACAAAAAATGAAACAAATTTAAAAACATGAAACATAAACCAAGACTATATAAGGAAAGCCAAATATAGCATTAAAAGTGAAGGATCAGGGGCACCTGGGTGGCTCAATTGGTTAAGTATCTGACTCTTGGTTTAGCTCAGGTCGTGATCTCAGGGTCATGAGATCAAGCCCCTTGTTGGGCTCCACACTCAGCATGGTGTCAGTTTAAGATTCTCTATTTTCTCCTGTGGGCCCTCCCCACTCTCTCAAATAAATAAATATTTTTTTAAAAGTGACAAATCTAAAGTAGAGAATAAAATAAAATTCTAGATGAATTCTGCTTTAAAAGCAGAGATCAGGAGAGGTTAAAAATAGAACTGTGAATAAAGTAAGTCTGGCTGATACAATTGAAAAGATAATAAAGATAGAAACATACATAATGTAAAATATGGAAGTCTTCTTTAAAATATTCAGGAGATTCCTGGGTGGCTCAGCGGTTTGGTGCCTGCCTTTGGCCCATGGCGTGATCCTGGAGTCCAGGGATTGAGTCCCACATCGGGCTCCCTGCATGGAGCCTGCTTCTCCCTCTGCCTGTGTCTCTGCCTCTCTCTGTGTGTCTCTCATAAATAAATAAATAAAATCTTTGAAAAATAAAATAAAATATGCAGTCAGTAAAACAGAGTCAGTATAATAGTTTTTAACTGCCAAAATAGTAGCATCAAATGAACAAGATAAGTTGTCAGAAATAAAAGGAGAAATTAATATAAACTTCATTGTTATTGAAAGACTTTCATGTAACACTATCCATTTCTGAGAATTGAAAGATTAGTTATATGATTCTCTTTTTTTTTTCCTATAGAGAGTATACCTTCAAGAGCCCACAAAACAGCTACAAATATTCATTGTATAATAAGCTGTGAAGACAATCTTCATGATTTAATAACTGGATATTGACAAGCCATAGTCTGACAACCATGAATGATTTGCATTGCATTATAAGTTAAAAATAAGAGGAAAATGGTGATCCACTTTGCAAAAGATAAACCAAAAGAAATAATAATAGGAGTAATAGTAATTGTATTTTTTAATAGTAATTGTATTAATAGAATATACATTAGTAGTAACAAAAATAATAATTAACATTCACTATTTCAAGAGCATTTATAAAGTACTAGACCCTAATCATTGTTTTATACACTGTATCTTAAATTTCTTTGCAAAAATATTATTTCATAAGAAAATTAGTCTCAGGGAGGTTGGCTACTTGTTGAAGGTATGCAGCAAATTCAGTTCATAACACCAGGCTTTGCATGGCCCCCCACCCCCTATGTAAGTCATAGCAGCCGACTCAGCTCCAAAGAAAAAGGTAACATTGCAAAGTTCAAGGAAGGCCTTGGAGCTGTACTGGGAATCAAGTGTAGCCTTAGTTATTTTAATTAATTTTAAATTGAGAAAAAAATAAAACAGAAATGAAATAAAACAGGAAAGAAGGAGGAAAGAATCAAACAATACAAAGCCAAAACTAACTGAATTAGATTAAAAATGGAATAGAGGGGGCAGCCTGGGTGGCTCAGTGGTTTAGCACTGCCTTCAGCCCAGGGCGTGATCCTGGAGACCTAGGATCGAGTCCCATGTCAGGCTCCCTACATGGAGCCTGCTTCTCCCTCTGCCTGTGTCCCTGCCTCTCTCTCTGTGTGTGTCTCTCATGAATAAATAAATAAAATCTTTTTTAAAAAATGGAATAGGAGAAGATAATTGCAAATGACATATCTGATAAAGAGCTAATCTCCAAAATATATAAAAAACTTACAAACCTCAACACATAAAACCCAAATAATCTAGCTCAAAAATGGGCAGAAGAAATGAACATTTTTCCAAAAAAAGACATACAGATAGCCAACAGACGTGTGAAAAGCTCTATATCACTCATAATCAGGGAAATACAAATCAAAAGTATAATAAGATATCACCTCACACCAGTCAGAATGGACTAAAATTAACCACACAGGAAACAGTAGGTGTTGGCAAAGATGCAGAGAAAGAGGAACATTTGTGGACTATTACTGGGAATGCAAAATGGTGCAGCCACTCTGGAAAATAGTATGGAGATTTATTAAAAAGTTAAAAATAGAGCTGCCCTATGATCTAGCAATTGTGCTACTAAGTATTTACCCAAAGGATACAAAAGTACTGATTTGAAGGAACAGGTGCACCCTAATGTTTATAGCAGCTTTATCAGCATTGACCAAATTATGGAACAAACCCAAATGTCCATCAACTGATAAATAAAGAAGAAATGGTGGATATATATACAATGGAATACTACCCAGCCATAAAAAAGAATAAAATCTCGCCATTTGCAAGGACTTGGATGGAACTAGAGAATATTATTCTAAGGAAATAAGTTAGAGAAATACAAATGCCATATGATTTCACTCATATATGGAATTTAAGAAACAAAACAAATGATCATGGGGGAAAAAGAGATGTAAATCAAGAAACAGACTCTTAACTATAAAGAACAAACTGATAGAGGGAAGGTAGGTGGGAGATGGATGAAATAAGTGATGGGGATTAAGGAGTACACTTGTGATGAGCACCAAGTGTTCTATGTAAGTGTTGAATCACTAAATTCTACATCTGAAACGAATATTACACCATATGTTAACTGGAATTTAAATAGAAACAAACAACCCAACATACACACACACACACACACACACACAAGACTATAAACAGCAGAATTGGTAAGTCAAGAGGTGATTTTCTTTTTTTTTTTTGTAAGTGTTTTTGATGTTATAGTTAAAACTTTGGCTCAATCAAGAAAAGGAATGAAAGCAAAAACTAGGTACTAAGAAAGGGAATAAGGCTATGGAGGTAAAGATAAAAGTTATATTAGAAAATTACATAAATATGATAAAAATAATTTTTATAAAATTAATGTTTTTTTGGAAAAATATAAACCATCAAGGTTATTTTAAGAAGTAGTGAATCTGTATGGATGCTGTCTTCAAAATCGCTCATGCCCATTCTCCTCTTTGTTGGCTGTTTAATTCCTATTTTCTGTTGAACAACAAACTTGAAACTCATTTTTCTTACAAACCTTCTGTGTTCTCCTCAGCCCTTCATACTCACCAGTTGGGCACCAGCCAATGAAGGAGTTGTTTGCTTTCAGTGCTTTCCTTCAGAATCCTGAGTAGAGGCCTCTGTATAGTACTCACTATATTGTATTGTAAATTTGATTTTCTATATGCTCCCTTTCACTGTGGGCTACTTACAGGCAGGGAGAGCCTGTATTTCTCTTTGTATCATCCATGTATTAACCAACAGAGTGCAATGTACATAACAAAGGCATTAAGTAATTTAAGAGGGGTTGGAGTGAAATGAGGAACAATTAATTGTAACAAAGGAAGATTTGGGGGTATTTATAGGCCAGAAAAAGATGTCAGTCAGAAAGGAGGCATTAAAGGTGTGAGAGAAGAAGGCACTGGGTGAAGAAAGTTCTTAGAGGAGGGCGATGGAGATGCAGTCCAGAATTTGAGTCCAATACTCAATAGAGGGAAAAAAGAAAGATAAGGATAAAGGCTTGCTGGGTATAGTTGAGGAATGTTGCTGCTATTTAACCCAGATAAATATGATGTTCTTTAAAAAGTCAGAAGGGATAGATGCACCTCTATGTTTATGGCAGCACCATTTACAATAGGCACATTATGGAAGCAGCCCGTGTGTCAATAGATGAATGGATAAAGAAAATGGGATATACATATATCCCATTTATATATATGTATATATCCCATTTACGTATGTATGTGTATATATATTATTGTTATTCAGCCATAAAAAGAATGAAATCTTGCCATTTGTAACAGCATGGATGGAACTAGAGAGTATAATGCCAAGTGAAATATATCAAGCAGAGAAAGACAAATACCATATGATTTTATTCATGTGGAGTTTGAGAAACAAAACAAGTGAACAAAGGGAAAAAAAGACAAACCAAAAAACAGACTCTTAACTACAGAGAACAAACTATTGGTTACCAGAGGGACAGTGGGTGTGGGCGGATGGGTGAAATAGGTGAAGGGGATTAAGAGTACACTTCTCTTGAGGAGCACTGAATAATGTATTGAATTGTTGAATCACAGTGTTATACACCTGAAGCTAATATAATGCTATATGTTAAGTATGCTAGAATTAAAATAGAATTAAAATAAAAAAATAAAAGTCCGAAAGAAGGTGGTCATATTCCGAATATGGGAATATGGGAGAAGGAGCCAGGAAGGTATTGGATGTCTTCACATGATGCCATGTGTCTACAGGGCTGTCTGACTTTCCATTTATTTTCAGAGGATACCCAGTGGGTAAAGGGTCTTCCCCAACATGGAAGGGAGAAGCTAACTGACTGCAGATCTCATGGAGGGAGAAAGGAGAGTTCCAGCTCCACTGCTCACGCCCAAGAGCAGTGGTGCTGGTTAAGAGACGGGCTGGGGCTGGCAGTGGTGGGCACAAAGTATGCAAGAAGAAGAAAGAACAACACATAATTTTCTTGAATTCTTTCTCTTTTGCTTGCTATGAAAGTGGACACATACATTTCATAAGGTTGAACACATGAAAAAGAAACCACCCAAACTAGAATCTATTCTGACCGGGGAAAAATTATTACAATTTCATCCTCACATGCCTTTTTCTCCAAGCTTTGCCTTTTTCACTTTGATGCTTTACTCCTTACCATGACATCTATGCTGTTCCTTTGTCATCCTTTCTAGTCTTCAGCCACGTGAACTCTGCTGCTGGCAGCTTGACACCAGTGACAAGTGGTGATGGGGAGGGCTCTGAAGACACCATGAGCACCCCTCCCCCACTTAGTCATGCCTTCTCTTCTCTGTAGTTCTCCCTATGGGTCACCACTTTCTACCCCACCAGGAACCCCTCTCTCTTTGGGAAATGTAACCATGGGGCTTTATTTCCAAGATTCAGGAAGTTCCTTCAGGCTTTTTTCATGAAGAGGATTAGCTAATTGTCACCTGGAGAGATCCAGGACATGAAGTATGGGGCTGCTCAAATTTTAGATGAGAGATGAGGATAAGAAAGCAATTTCTGGGATCCCTGGGTGGCGCAGTGGTTTGGCGCTTGCCTTTGGCCCAGGGCGTGATCCTGGAGACCCGGGATCGAATCCCACATCGGGCTCCCACTGCATGGAGCCTGTTTCTCCCTCTGCCTGTGTCTCTGCCTCTCTCTCTGTCTGTGACTATCATAAATAAATAAAAAATTTAAAAAAAAAAAAAAGAAAGCAATTTCTCTCCTGGGGCCCTGAATGACCTGAAGACTGGTTAAGGGGCTGAAGAGTCTGATTCTCAAGATATCCATGGTCTATGGAAAGTGGGCAAGCTGTACATCCCTCTGATAAGCTCCCACAGTCCTATAAAAACAAAAGCTGTTCTGCTGAGAAATATGCATTACCTTTGTAGAAAGGCAACAATGAAATGGCTTTTGATTAATACCTATAGTCATGGTATGTTGTAAAGCCTTTTGGAAAGGAAAAATAAATAGAAAGAATGGTTTCTGTCTAAAACTCAAGTCGGAGACTTCATTAGCAAACATTTCCTTTTGCTGCAAACCAGGTCTCTCTTCAGTGTGTGGAATTCTGCCCTTGGTGCAGTGCCTGACCTCCTTCAGAAATGGCATGGTTCTGGGGCAGCTAGTTTCCCAGCAATATGGAAGCTTTGGTTCCTTGGAGTACTGTGTGTCATTACAATTACATTTTTAACCTAAAACTGAATGCAGCATTTGTCTGGGCATCCATCTGACATTTTGCATCTTGATTTGTGCTTTGACATTCAGGTGTTTTTGCTTCCTATAATAGAATGTGATGTTTGGAGCCAGAGTAAATTGAAAATAATCCCAGAGGGAAATGAAAGCATAATGTGATGCTGGATTTTGAGCAAATATGCTTTTCCTAAGCCTTTTGGTGAAGATACTGCTTTTCTGAGAGGCTAGAGAGCAAGACAAATGGATCTTCTGGGAAATGAAACTACTCTTGGTAAATGTGGACCATAAAAGTGTATATTCAAAGCACTACTGACAGTGACAGGAAGTTATTACTGCCCTATCTTCAAATAAATCTCCTTCCAGTAGACTCCTGCCTGGGCAGTAAGTGAAGCATTGAAACACCAATCAAGCTAACCACACTCCCACAGGAAAAAGCAGCAGGGGATTACCCCAGAAAGGAACATGCCAACTTTAGCAGTTTCAGCAGAAGGAGCTGCCCCATCCTTGTCTTTATCTATCAGTTTATTCAGGTGTGTAGCCACTGTTGTCAGTGCTGCCATCAAATTTGCCAATAAACAGTTTCATCATTTGTCCTGACCCCAACATTAGAGGATTCTTTATATGCATATGCAACTTACAAAATGTATAAGGAAAAAAGCCACCCTGATGAGTGCTCGCCCAAGGGATATGTACACAGAGGGTGGCAGACCCCTGTCAGCCTGTCTAAACCTATTCTTTCTGTGAAGGACTCATTCCAGCATATTCTCTCTGAAAGCTCCGTCCAGAGCCAGCATCCCCTGCATTTACTCAAGGTCATCAATCTGGATTTTCACATTTTCTAGCCAGAAGTTGTGAGACTCCTAGAGCTGTGTTGGACCACACAGCCTCCAGTCACTGGCACAATTGAGCCTTGAAATATGGCATGTTAAAGTAAGGTATTCTGTGAATAGAAAACCTACCCTGGATTTTGAAGATTTACTATAAAAAATGAATGTAAAATATCCCATTAGAGATTTTATGTTGATTATATGTTAAAATAATAATTTGAATATGTTAGATTAAATAAAATAAATTATTAAATTTATTTTCATTTGTTTCATTTTACTCTTTTTAATATGTAGCACTAGAAATGTGAAATTACATAGTGGCGCACAGTACCTTTCTCTTGGCTAATGGTTTGGGCCTACCTTTTATTTTGAGTGGGAGCTGACAAGAACATTTGAATGTTTCTTCACCTTCTCCAGGACTAAGTGTCTTTTGCTGTAATAGGGATGGCAGACATCTTTTGTAAAGGGTCACATAGTAAATCTTTCAGGCTTTTGTGGACCATGTGGTCTCTGTCACAACTACTCAACTGTTCTGGCTGTGGCAGACACAGCCACCCTAGATGGTAGAGCAGCCATTGATGATAAGTAAATGAATGGGAGAGAATGTGTTCCAATAAAACTTTATTTACAAAATAAAGTTATTTGCAAAAACTTTATTTGGCCTAGGCAGGGGGCCATTATTGGCCTGGGGGCTGTAGTTTATTGTTTCTTGATCTATAAAAAGGGGCAGTTTACCTAGGTGAATTCTCTTTGGACTGGAAAAGCACATTTTTCATTCATAGAATCCTTAGTCTATGAACTTTTATGGGGTCAAGGATATTATAGCACATACAAATACCTTTGTGAGTATTATTTTTCTTGGCATTCATAACCCACCTAGCGAATGATGGAGCTGGCATCTAAAATACTAGAGCTGGCATCTGATGTAAATCTTTTCTGTCTTCTGTCTCTCCATCTTCCCTTCTTTACCTCTCTCACTTCTCCTATTCCTTTTCTCCCTTCTCTCTCTCTTTTTGTCTCACCTGTCTCTCTATTTCTGTCTGTTTCTCTCTGTTTCTGTCTCTGTCTCTCTCTTCACAATGGTTAGGCTGGAGTTTGTACCTTGGGAGTTCCTTAATTAGGACACAGTAGGTGGTAATAGAATAGACTTAGGTTGATCTATTTTCCTGAAGTTCAGTGAACACTAAAATGTCTCCTCTGTAGTCCTGGATACCTTGTCTGAGGCTTGCTGTCATGTTAAATGAGCACAAAGGGGTGTCTTGTCAGTCTCTGTTCTGGTGGCTCATTGTGACCAGACACACTGGTCTAAGGGATTTACAGGGGTGAACTTATATAATCCTTGTAGTAACCTTAGTAACTAGGTACTATTATTACCCACATTTCAAAAATAAAGAAGTTGAGTCATGGAGATGCCCAACATCATGAAGCTGGACAAGAGCAAGGCCCTTAACTAATGTGTTGTGGTAGGAATATATACAAGTTTTTTGAAGCCAGAGAATATGCCAAAATATCATCTGCATTTTAGTGTTGGCATACTTTGTAAAATTCCTTAATATTTTTAAGCTTCAGTTTCTTCTATAAAATAGGGATAACATGTATGACTTGCCTTATTGTGTTTGGGAAGTATCAATGTCTATATCAATGAAACCCTTAGCATATAGCAGATGTGCACTTACTTCTGAGTGTTATATTGTCATTGTATGGTTTACTTATGCCCACAGGGAAGCAGAATGTATAGTGGTTAAAAGCATGGATTCTAGGGATCCCTGGGTGGCGCAGCGGTTTGGCGCCTGCCTTTGGCCCAGGGCGCGATCCTGGAGACCCGGGATCGAATCCCACGTCGGGCTCCCGGTGCATGGAGCCTGCTTCTCCTCGCCTGTGTCTCTGCCTCTCTCTCTCTCTGTGACTATCATAAATAAATAAAAATTTAAAAAAAATGTTACTCTTTAAAAAAAAAAAGAAGCATGGATTCTAGACTTAGACTTATGGGGTTGATTGTCTACACCACAGCAGATTTGCCAAGTTACCTGGATAAGTCTGCTTCCTTTTCCAAATCCCATCTGTACAGTGGGTGTGATGATACCAATCTCAAAGGCGATGTGAACAGTTGATGAGGTCATCTGTGTGAGGATGTCGAAGCCTGCTTCTCCCTCTGCCTGTGTCTCTGCCTCTCTCTCTCTCTGTGACTATCATAAATAAATAAAAATTTTTTAAAAATGTTACTCTTTAAAAAAAAAAAAAAGCATGGATTCTAGACTTAGACTTATGGGGTTTAATTGTCTACACCACAGCAGATTTGCCAAGTTACCTGGATAAGTCTGCTTCCTTTTCCAAATCCCATCTGTACAGTGGGTGTGATGATACCAATCTCAAAGGCGGTGTGAACAGTTGATGAGGTCATCTGTGTGAGGATGTCTACAGAGTTTAGACGCTAAGTGAACAGTCATTTTTCTGATGGTGTCAGAATGCTTGCACCAATCTCTAGGCAATGCTCCTTCTTGGGATTGGTTCCATCTTTGAGACACCAGTAAATCCCATTTAGAAGCACAGCAGAACCATCTATGAGGAATTTCCTCAGCTTGGACTCCCCAAGAGTAATGTCTTCTTTTTGTGGAATCCATCCCTTGCAGGTAGATTTGTTTCTGAAACATAGCCAGGTGTCCCAGCACCCAGGTTGAAGTATTCAGCATCTTACTTGACACTGATGCAATGTCACACAATCTCATATAGTGTCAAGAAGGTTTTACGTCTATTTGAAAGCTTGTGATGAGATCTGTGATGCCTGGAGTTGATCAGACACTTTTCCTGGGGGGTATTTTTCCAGAATTCAGTTATCAAGGCTGACCAATTTAATTGCAAACATGTTCAGCTATTTTAAAAAAACTAAGTTTACTAATCTCAAGAAATCTAGATAGTTTTACTGAAATCTGTTGTTTTGGTTTTCTGTTCTGTAAAAGAAATGTGGTCCAAAGAGAAGCTACCACCATCCTGAAAAGTGCAATTCTGGTTTAGAATTTAAGGAACTATTTCATTTGTGGATGCAGTTTCCATGTTAAAATTACAGCTTTGTGGGGAGAGCTTGCTGTGGCTCTTCCTGAGTAGCCACTCCCCATGCCCATGGCCGGGGAAAGGAAGAATGTCATAATCATTATTATTATCACTATCAAAAACTAGGCTCTTGCCAGTGAATTTTGAAGGCTTTTTGGGATAAAAACTTTCATCTTTGCAGTAATTTCCTCCAGTGACAATGCAGCATGGAGCAATGTCTGCAAAGTATGAATTCCAAATGTGAAGTGGAAATTGTTTGGGATTTACTAGCCAGGCTAGGGATTTGTGGGAGGCATATAATGAGGGAAGCTTTCATCTTCTCATGACTCCTTTGTATTTGTGCATACCTATACACATCTTGCATTTCACTGACTACTTAAGAAATTCCTGTTCTTTCCTAAAACTAGATATTACTTCCTAATCCTACCTCTGAAGCTCTCTTCAGTTTGAAGTATTAGGAACTTCAGAGGTCTATGAAATACGACCTTTCTGGGAAACCAGCTTTCTCAGAAGGACAATTGGAAGATGATGCAGAGATGACAAATATAATGATGTGATGACAAATGTCATAATGAGTCTAGATTTTATAGTACTTGTCAGATACCAGACACTACAATCCACTTTTCTTTGTATTTCAGGTTGGGCTTCCCAATGATGGTCGTCTCCTGCACAGTTGGGATGTGTTACCTCCTTTTTGCTCATGTTGTGATGGGATGGAATTAACAGATTACATCGTTTGAAGATTAGGGGAAACTTGACCCATCACCAACATCAATAGAAAACTGCCCCAAGACCACTTTTGGGAGAAGAAAAGGTGTTTACCATGAGCGTGCTTTGCGGTGGAGATCTTGGGCATCCACACCCATTCAGATGAATGCTGGAAAATCATGGAACATACAAAATAACTTACTAAAGACTCCACTATAGGAAAATATGTATATTTCAAAACACATCTTGCTATACTCTGTAAGAAAAGACACAATGCAGTAGTCTACCTAAATGGCTGTGCTGTTTAACTGTCAGTTTCCTAGGCCTTCTAGAATTTTTTCATGTAATCACTTTTCATGTTAAAATAATCAGCATTCAGATTGTATACTCTCCAATACACATTCTTCCTGGGAAAAGGAAGACAATTTTTAAAGAAACATTTTATGTATCAAAGAAAATAAACCGTCTTGACAAAAGGTTTAGAATTTGTTAGTATCCTAGTTTTTTAGTAGTTTACATTATGTAAAATTGCATTCTATCCATTTATGTTTTTCAATGGAGTTTTTAAGTCATTAATTACAAGTGCAGGGGGCACCTGGGTAGCTCATTGGGTTAAGTATCTGCCTTCCGGCTCAGGTCATAATCTCAGGGTCCTGGGTTGGAGCTCTTTGCTCAGTGGGGAGTCTGCTTCACCCTCTCCCTTTGTCCCTCCCCCTGCTTGTGCTCTCTCTCAAAAAGCTAAATGAAATATTTAAAAAAAATTTACAAGGGCAGAAATTTGACTTGTAAGAAAGTCATAAGTGCTTTTTAAATAATATTTTACATATTTAGCAGCCTAGAATAGTAATCTTCAGTTTTGAAGGTGGTACATGCTACTTCCATTGATTATATAAAATTGTGGTTAATACGCCCAGCTCTGCACTCTGCACAGGACTCCAGTGGTTCAGTTAATGTTTATTAAATGCTGTTCTTTTGAAATTAATGATGTACTATATGTTGGCTAATTGAATTTAAATAAAATAAAAGAATACGTGCTGTTCTTTTGTGGTAAGTTACATGTGATATAAAGATAATGAGAGCAAAGAGCAAGAGGGAGTGCCAATTTTTAGCTGAAGTCTCATCTACTTTGCTTGATCAGTACCTTTGCTAGACCCCAGACAACCTACCTCTTCTTCAGTTTTTGATTTACTGTGTGTGATTTCTTGAGATGAAAATGTTTACTGGGGACTCTGCTCAGAAGTGGTAGTTATATATAACATCTGATTTCAAAAGGTTTAAGATCCCCAGGGCACTAAATACTGGAAAATAGGAGACCTTTCTAGTTGTATTTCTCTCCCTGGCACTCTCAGGATGAATGTGCTCTTTCTACAGTTTAGAATCTATATTTGTTAAATGGCAACCTGTGTCTATTCTGAAAGGTGGGGAGTTTTTGAGAATATGCCCTTCATGAGCTATCTTTGAATTCTTTGACTGCAAAGGTGACATGAAGCTCCAATTTGTTTTAAAAGTCTGGTCTTGGTACCTGAAAGCTGCTATGTACACCTGACTTAGTGCTCCAAAGGGGCCCCCACCCACCTCCTTCCAGGGAAGAAGGCCTGACAGCTGTTCTAGCTATGCTCCCTTTTCACGTTGCCTTACTGGTGCCTAGATGTCCCCAGAGACTTTCACTAAAAGGTATTGTCTTTTCTTCTCTCACATATTTCCATGCCTAGTGGTAGTGTTGGTACTTGCCTTGTGCCTAGCTGCTGCTTCTAATTCATGGCTCTTGCTCTTCTTCAACATCTCCCCATGATGCAGCAGCCTCCATCTCTCCACCTCCCACCTCTTTTCATTGATGCCACCTTCAGTCATCAGTCACTCCTTCTCATTCTTAAATACCTTTGGCTCCTGACTCATTTCTTCCACTCCTCCTTACCCCCTCACCTTCTCAGCATTCCCCATTCAACATTCAGGCCTCATTACATTTGAACTTAGTCCCTGGTAACTGGCCCTTGAATTCTTCATCTCATATGTCTCTCTCTGACATTTCTGGTCTTCAGCTCCATATCACCACCCAAACACACATCCCCATTAATGTCTCTAGTTCATCAGCACCTCCCCTTTGCTAACTTGCCTTATCAGTTTTTTATCTGCTCTAAATTTAAAACCACTCTTAAATAAGCTGCCACTGTTCTCCCTTTTAACTCCCTTTCCTTCCTGTAATTTCCAATGTCCTTCCAGTTGGCTGAAGCCAGCCAGAAGCCAGAAGTGGAGAGGAACTGTTGATGTTGTTTATATAGGTCAGCTTCTGTGGACACAGAGTAGGACAAGTAGCATGGAAGTGGGTTTGGAGGAGCAGATGAAAGATACACTACTTCATCCACCAACTTTGCTCTTTGGCAAATGAAAAGTTCACATCTGCAATACAGAAGACATTGAAAGTGCCATCAGCTTTCCTGTGATCAGGAACAATGCAAGTTTGTCTATATTCCCTCCTGATACTGTCCCAGAATTAATAGGTAAATAATCCAATGCTTATTAAACCCTGTTTCACCATGATATGAAAAGACAACATTGAAGGGACAAACTGCAGCTTTCTTATAAATGTTGGACCACAAGTCAGTTATCCTTGTTAGAGTTGTTCTGATACCTCATGCATAAGCCCCTCAGGGTCACAAGACCATAAAGGCATGCTTTTATTGTATGAACTTACCATGAAAATCAAGATGAAAATCTATTTAGTCTTCTGATACATATGAGGATTCTGAACCTGCATTAGTAGTTGTATATTACCTTTGACAGGTGCCTTGCTCCAGATATACTCCCAAGGCCACATGCAGGCATGGGTGGAGAGAGAGGTGGCAAAGCAACAGACACAACTGCCATGGCAATCTGAGCAATTTCTTCCTGCAATTTATGTGCCTCCCAGACACGCTTGGGCCCAGTTTCCACTGCCACATAACAGAAGATCAACTTTATGGATCAATTGGTCAGATGGCACTTGGTTTATGATGCACAGCTCAACTTGCCTGGTCACACTATTTCCCACAATCAGGTCCTCAACATGCACCAGGGCCCAGTGGCAGCCAGAAGTTGCTTTTAGTGATGAGTAGTCGGAATAGAAAGGCAGGGATTTTATCCAAGTTCTCAGTGTCTGTACTGTGATTCTCACGTGAAGGTTTGCTAACATCTCCCCTCAATGTGTATACCATGGCAGAAGGCCCAAGTAGCAGGGCAGCTCGCACTACATCCTGGCCCTTCTGAAGGACTTTTGCTTGCTTTGGTCCTCCTCAGACCAGGGAGCCTCAGGAGGGTTAAAGCAGCTTCTCCAATCTATGTTGCCTTAAAAAAATCAAAAGTAGACCAAGAAGAATTGCATTTTGTCTATGTATGATTAGTGCAACAATTTGTCTATCACTTTGCAGAGACACTCTGCCATTTATATCAGGATGTTACATTTCTTTCTTTTTACCATCTTGGTATGAATGGGGAAACTTTCTAACATAATAGGGAACAAACTTGGAGATTCTGACAATTGACGTATGTATCCCAGGACTCATCCTGGAGCTGGAGAAATAACAGGATGGGTTTACCATTTTACAGGATCAACTATTGTATAGAATTAGCTCCAGAATGCATCTACCACTTGCCCTCCATAGGTCTCTACTTTGTGAATCAGAGGGGCATTTGGGTCACTGAAGATTGTAGAAAATTAACACCTACAGATGTAGATCTAGGTTATTCTTTTCACCAATAACACAAGTCCCCTAATAAATGGCCACAGATGGGCAGCCCCGGTGGTGCAGCGGTTTAGTGTTGCCTGCAGCTTGGGGTGTGATCCTGGAGACCTAGGAGTCCCACGCTGGGCTCCCTGCATGGAGCCTGCTTTTCCCTCTGCCTGTGTCTCTGCCTCTCTCTCTCTCTCTCTCTGTGTGTCTCTATGAATAAATAAATAAAATCTTTTAAAATAAATAAATAATAAATGGCTACAAATATCTTATGCTGTTTCACCGCATTCTTTTGAGGAAAGTATGAGGGGAGAGCCCTAAACACATCCTTGCCTGTTCTGCAGGGTTCTGTCTCAAAGAGACATAGCCTCCTTTCAAGGAACACATTTAGGTCTGGGAAGTAGCTGAAGTCATTAATCCTTCTTATGATCCTTGAGCTAAGATAGGGAAGAAGATTTTTTTCCAGTTTCATATGAGAAGATGCTCATATAATTCACTACCATGTATTCTATGATCAATTTGCCTTTTAGTATAGATCTCTGAAGCTTACAGTGGAAACTGTGCCCACCTAATTGCAGCAATGAAGCACTTCCTTGGCTTCTCCTGTCTTGGGATTCCATCATCCCAACTGGAAAAAAAAAAAAAAAGACTCAATTCAATTATTGTGACCCCTACTATCATCAACAGTCTTCAGAGGAGAGTCATCCCCGGGGTTTCCAAGGACACTGATGGCCTCCTCCACACCTGCTCTTGTTATGCTCTGAGGAAGGAAGTGACCAATGAGTTCTCTTGCAGGGAGTACTTGGGGCAAGCTGGGTAGGTCATGAATGATCAATCTGAGCCTTTGGACTCCTTTGTCTGTATGCCAAGGATTAACCAGTTGTGCATAGAACTGATGCCTCTTCCAAGTGCTCAAGCCAACATATTGAAATTTCAAATTCTAGGTGAGTGCACTGACTCAAGAATTTGGCCCATTAAAGCCTTATATTTCATCCTCCCTGGTGTGACAGCTATATATTTCTATCCTTTACATGCTCCCTAGACAGAATGGTGGAATTCTATAACATTTTCAATAGACAGGATAGTTTGTCTTGAAGTAGGCTTTCTACTTTTCTATCCAAAACATACTGATATCTTGTAAGACTCCTAGAGAAAAGAGGGTATTGGACATAAGTCTTGAGGCAAATCCACATCAGTTTAAGAGGCAGCTGACTCAGGTACAGGCATGAAATGGCTGTTAGTCAAGAAAGGCTGCTCTCCTGTTTATTACTGAGGGGGAACTCAGGAGAATTTAGGAATTAAACTTCTCAGTCACGTTTGAGTCTGATCATAGGCCCACACCCCACTGTCACAGTTCTGCTCTCTTCCCTCCAGCATCCTTACCAATCTTCATAGTCAAGTCTAGGTCCAGGCCTCAGCCAGATCTGCTGGATTACTTCCAAGCTGCCTTTAAAGTTTTCTGATCAACCACTCATGTTCTCAACTGGATATATACCCACAGCTTTCAACTTTTGTCCTGACCCTGTTTATGGTCTCCAGGGCTCTCAGGAAAAGCCCCAGGTGACCCCATACACCTTGGTGATTAAGCACCATAGCCAATTGGAATCCAATGTTTTGTCTTCCCTGTGACTTTCAGTGACAGTGTTGCTGTTGTAGCTGTGAGTAGCCTTGGTCCCATTCTCCCCTGGAACAAGAGTTATTCCTGCCTTCCTCAGAGATATGAGGAAAATAATTCCAATTCTCATTTTGGGAGGTTATTTCCTGGGGCTGCTCAGTTTATAGATTAGGTAGGGAATAGAGAGTACAATCAAATTGCAAAACATGAAAATAGTTTGATAAAAGGACTATTTGCAAAGTATGGGTGCAGTGTTAAGAAACTACAAAGAGGAAAGAAGTGCCTGGGGTTGATGACAAGTTGATAGCATTGTCACTCCTAAAGCTATGTGAAAATGGCTTCCCAAGAGGCCTATGGCTTGTGGTCAAGGGCTGCAGCCTGACCACTAGTCCTTGCAGGAGGGAATTAGGAAAACAAATACTGATTTCAATCTCCCTGTATTCTAGCTCCTGCCAATGATTCCCATTGTCTGAATCCAGTGAGAATTACAGGGTGTGGAAAACCATTTATACTGTCCATGTGGGCCAGCTTCTAGCATGGAGCAGGGTGGAGAAATGAGAGATAGGCCTGTGGGTCAGATGGAGGCGATGCAGCTCAGGAAGTTCACCTTCCTCTACTTCCTTTCCTCCAGGATTTCACACCTCCAGGATTTCACACTTCCTTTCCTCCAGGCCCTCACACTTCATTTGTCCCCACCCCCAATTTCACTTCATTGAGAACATAGAAGCATAGAAGCACTCAGAGAAGAACACTGTCTTCAGTAACCTTACAAGTCTGCATCTGGACCCAAACATTCTGTCTTACTTCATAAAATAAGAACAGTGACCTCATCAAAGGTCAATCCTTCCACGTTTGCTTTGAATCCTGTAACCCTCATTTCTCACAGGAATTTCACTGTTTCTGATGAGAAACTGTTCTCTGCATCATTTACCATATCATTCCCACCCACATACAAAAGTGATTTTGTAGATTTCATTCATTCACTCATTCATTCATTTGAAGATACAAGTGTGCCCTGCTTTTTGAAAGTTCTCATTAGGCACTTTTACAAAAGACCTACATTGGTACCTGTTTTTGATAACTAAAGGAAATCTGAAGAGGATTTTTGCTTTTACAAGGAAGGGTGAAAAGCAAAAATGGCATTCAGTGTTGGTTTTTCCGGGAGCTGTTAGAGAGTGCATGGCCTGAGCAGCAAGGTGGCCCTACAAGCTCCTAGTCTAGGAACTGTACCCAAGGTCTCAGCATCAAGCCACCATAGCTTTGAACTGTGTCTGTGAGAATCTGTGCTTTGTCTTGATTCATTTCATGCATCTGTTAACAAGATGTATCCTAAGGTACCAGAAAAACCTGAAGAGATTATTTTTTGGGCCTGAGTATGCTTAAAATATTTTCCATATAAATTAATGGTAATTGCTTCATCATTTTATGTCATTTTGGCTAATGAAAGTTTTCATAGGAATGCTCTGCTTTTGGATAGCGGAAAAACCTGTATTTACTTAATGTTTTTATGCTTTGGACAACTTCTCCGGATCCTAGAGATGAAATAGCAAGTGAATGAATGAATAAAAAATTCTAGGGATCCCTGGGTGGCGCAGCGGTTTGGCGCCTGCCTTTGGCCCAGGGCGCAATCCTGGAGACCCGGGATCGAATCCCACGTTGGGCTCCCGGTGCACGGAGCCTGCGTCTCCCTCTGCCTATGTCTCTGCCTCTCTCTATCTCTCTCTATCATAAACAAATAAAAAAAAATTTAAAAAAATTCTAACTACATGGGATTTATATTTAATCCCATTTTAAAAATCATTGTCTTCCTTCAGCTCCCATGCCATTTTTAAAACTTTTTGAAACAATTTTTGTCTATACCATTTATACTTTCTTTTCTCCACTTTACTCTCTTCTTATTATAACAAATACTTCAGGCATACAGAAATTAAAAAAAATATGAGTATCTGTGTATGCACTAACCAGTTAACTTGAAAAAAATACTGAATATCACCCAAAACTCTTCTCTGTTGCCCTCCCAAAAACACTCTCCTTCCCCACTGGTGGTAACTACAAATAGGTTTGATGCTTTTGTTCAACTTTATATAATCAAATTCTCTTGTAACATTACTCCCCAGCAGGGGTCCCGGGTCCTTCTGTCATTGTCACCACTCTGCCTGACTTGAGCTGGTGCATGGAATAGATTAAATAAATATGTCAGGCAATGGTGAGTTCTGGGAAGACAAATACAGTTGTAGTTTTAGATAGGCTAGTTGCAGACAGAACATCTGAACAGAAACATAAGTGATATCAGCCATAGAGAGGTCTGAAGATGGAGCACAGCACAGTACTCAAGAAGTGAGACCCCCAAGGCAGGGACATGCTGGGGTGTCATTGTACCAGCAGAATGAGCTAGGGGAAAAGGAACCCAGGTTCTGGCCCTGCAGGACTGTAGGCCAAGAAGACTGTAGATATTTGTTCATTGAAAGAAAAAAGTAGATATAAATGGAGAATGTTGACAGGAGGAGTGTCACATCGCAGCTGTCTTATAAACATGTTGCTGTCTCCATTTCTGTGTCAAAGACAAGAACTAGGCAAGTAAGGAGACTGATTTTGTTTAGGTTATAGCAATAGGGGAAATGCCCCAGTTCCAAAAATCAGAGTGCTTAAAAAGGATGGATCTGCTGTTTTTAGTGGGAAGTAATCATCGAATGGATGATTTGAGGTTGGGGTTGTTTTGAAAGGAGAAAACTCAGTTATCAGAACAAGAAATGCTTTTCTTTGTAGTCAGTGTCAATAGTAGTAATTAGTAAAAGTTTGCTGTGCACACACCAAGAAGTTTGCAAACCTGGAACACTCAAACTAAAATGTGGACTGAGGCTCAGGGGCATATTATCATAGAACAGCTTATATGATGAGCAGGCAGGGACTTCCCAGTCTTCACAGTGATTGGTTTTTATATTAAAATTTTCTTAAGTGATAGGGATTTGGTTACTGGTCACCTCATTCCAATATTGGGAAGCAGTTTAAGTTTTGCTTATGATTTCCAGAGACATAAACAAGAAATAACCTAGGTCAAGTTAGTCTTGAAAAAAAAAAAAAAGCCAAATTAAGCTTTGTTTGTATGACTGAACTGGCTCTTGGCTGCTCAGGGAATTTTTGAGGCTGGCCTCTGTTTTTTATTTTAACGTTAGCTAGTTTCAGGAGACAAACAGTTCTCATCTTGGCCAATCACAAGAAACAGTTTTAATCTTTGCTAATCAAACATGAAATGAAGAATAGGAAGTTAGAGGGTCTGTGTTTGACTTTGGCCGC